>NC_088797.1:7030608-7658108 GCF_011386835.1 Chrysemys picta bellii
GATACTGACCTACCTTTGTAAAGTGCTTTGAGACCTACTGATGAAAGAGGGACATAAGAGCTGGTATTATGTATTATATTATTATTACTCTTAAAAACAAACAGAACTTGTCTGTAAATTACACTTGAAAATAATAACTAGGACAGCTCAATGTGTAGAACATTAGATATTCCACACATCATGAAGGGAAAGGCAGGGGCGGGGAGGGAGAGAACAATCTACTATCCGGTACCCAAAGGTAACTGACATGGCATGACTCTGTTTTACAGACATTACCGTAATGCACTAAAGTGACTGCTAAGTTTTTTTCTCATCTACTTATAGATGCTCATTTTTTCCAGCTGCTGATCCTGTATTGGTTCATAAAAAAGCAGTCCATGCATGGGTGGAGAGGAAAGAAAGATGTACAAATAGAAGTGCTGTCCTGCAGGTGTGGGGACAGGGCCGGTGCTACCATTAAGGCAAACTAGGCGGTTGCCTAGGGCGCCAAGATTTGGGGGCGCCAAAAAGCAGTGCCCCCAATTTTTTTACAGCGTTCCTGGGCTGGGCTGCCAGCGGCGCGCCGACACGTGCGGCTCAGACTCCCTCTCCCAGCGCAGCGGTCGCTCCACTTCTCCCGCCTCCCAGGCTTGCAGTGCCAATCAGCTGTTTGGCGCCGCAAACCTGGGAGGGGAGGAGAATTAGAGCGGGGGCGGTGTGCTCGGGGAGGAGGCGGAGCAGAGGTGAGCTGGGGTGGGGAACTGCCGCATGGATCCCCGGAGGGAGGAGCGGCTGCGGGGGGGGGAGGCCTCAGGGTGGAGGGGGGGGGGTGGAGAGCTGCCGCAGGGCTGGGGGGCAGGGGAGGGCGCAAGGTGGAAGTTTTGCCTAGGGTGCGAAACTTCCTTGCGTGGGGAGATGCGGGGGGGAGAAGTTAAACTGAAGGCCAAAGAGTCTAAGAATAGTTAAGAGTTGATCAAATCCAACTATTTCATAAAGTTTCTGGTATGTCAAACTAGCTTAAACAGTCTCTGTTCTTTGCTCTGAAATCCCTACATTAATGGTAAAGTTACAAATTAAAAACAAAACTAACAAAAAACCCACCACTGAAATTCTCTGAAAGAGGCACCAGGATTTCAGTCCTCAATTAGGAAGCTCTGATTTTTTTTTCCATGCATGCACTAAAGCGGATGCACAAATATGTTCAGAAGTGTGCAAATGTAGGGCCCGATTCTGCAACTGTTGATCACCCTATTAGTGTGCCTTCACAAGGAGTCTCAAGCACTTAGTAAGTGCTAGACGGTGTCCGTGAGGGCTGCAGAATCAGACCCCTTGTGACTTGTGTCCTCCTGGAGGATAATACTGTCGCTTTGTGCTCTGCCATAAAGTCTCTCTCAAAAGAGATTTCCCTCTTCCACACTCACTCATTCCTAAGCCACGTTTCCCCACAGCATGGACCAGTTTCAAAATACTAGGCTTGGAAATCCATTCACAGAGCTTTTGACCCACAACCTCTGCTTCCCTTCTCATTATGTCACACAGGAACAAACAGCTTTCAATTAGTTACCTCAGACCAGTGGGGGCCCCCCCCCCACCCCCAGCCTGCCCATGTTTAACAACCCTTTCCCCTGCCCTCTACCCATCCCCCACCTCCTTTTCCTGCCTCCACACAGTTCAGACAGACAGCAGGCCCTTCACACCTCCCTACTGTAAACCTGTCCAAAGCAATTACCCTGCCTCGGTTTAGATAGGCCTGAGAACACATTTCTGCCTAATTTATAGCTGCATAGCTATAACAGCAACACAGGCTGGCCTTGGGGCTGGGAGGGGAAAAAGCCGCGGATATAGTGGAACAACATAGGAAGCACAAGCGACACACGTACAACTACTTACTGGGCTGAAGGGCCAAAGCCAAAATTCCCCCCACAGCCATTAAATACATAGATATATGCGTTGTAAAAGGCTGGTCACCGCAAATACCACAAGTCAACTGAACGGGGAGGGCTGAGGGGACTATATTTCCTTGGAAATCTACATAAATCGGGAATTGCTTTACTGCTTTGAGGGAGAGAGATTATAAAGCCCATTAAAAAACAACAACATTCCCTTTTTTAACCACATCAGCCAAACTCCCATGTGTTTATCTGTATCCCGTACGCAAAACAATTCTGCGCTCTGCACTGTTTCCCAATCTGCTCACTTTGACCCTTACCCCAAGTGAGGAATTAGAAATCATTGCTTTTTTTTTTTTTTAAACTCGGTTTCAAAGTTCAAATCTTTGCTTGGCCTGGGAGGAACCAGGTGCAGCCCACTGAGCAGTGGGTTGTTGTGTGTCCCCTCTGACTCCTATCCACTCTTGATGTGAGCCTTACAACTCCCAAGCTCGAAAGTCTGCCGCTTGCTATTAGCTCTGGAGCTCGGCGGTTGCATACATACCCGACGGCAACCATCGTACAGGCTGCCAAAACGTATTGCTGAGAGAGAGAATTGTCTGTCTTTATCCAGTGTAACTGGAGGATCAACAAAAACTCCTCAGGGGCAGGAGGAATTGGGGGGTGGAAAGGCGTGAGGAGTATTTCATCTTGATGAATCCTGCGACATTTCTGTCACTGGGACATTGTCCAACTCAGGATAGGGAAAAGAAAATGCCATTAGAATAAAATACATTCATCTTTAACCTAAATTTGCACCTATCACAATTATTTCACTTATAAGAGGGGGTGGGGGGTGGGCTTTTTATAATGTAAGAAAGAAGCGTGAAAACATTTGGCCTAAAACCTTCAAAATAAAACAAAACAAAACAAAATCAACCTTCCTGCTCATCATCTTTTTAAAAAACAAACAAACAAAAAACAACCCCAAAACACTTTCTCATTACAAATTCAGGTCTTGTCCTCTGTGGGAGACACTGGAATGACTGCAGAAGTAGTTTATATCATGCTATCATTTCACTAAGAGAGTGAAAGCTGAACAACTGAGAGAGACTTTTAGTCAGATATACCTTCCCCCCCCCCTTCTTTTTTGGCTATGCCTATTTTACTGAAATGACTAGTTAACATGATGGATAACCGAAGCTTTTGTTAAACTGCATCCCATTAGTGAAGGTTTGAGACATATCAAAAACACATCTTGAGTTCCCCAAGAGATTCTTCAGCAAAGCCAGGGTTGACCAGATTTTACATTCCTGACATTTTTAAAGGGGAAGCATACTTTTCAAAGCACTGGATACATAATAAAGAAACAAAAGCCCAATTTTTGAAAATGATTTGCAGGTCACCTGTAACAGCTTTCCAAATGAAGAATCCATTGCTGCAGGCCTGACACAGGCCCCCCATGCCAGATCATGCACATTTCAGGAAGGAGCTCCAAAGCAAAAAGACCTAATTGAATCGTCCACTGGCCACAGCAGTGACCTCCTAGGTGCTTCTGAAAGTGCCCCATTTCAAATTATGGCCAAGTGATGCCAGTTCAGGGTGCCTGGCACTACGTTACCACCCAAAATTCGAGTTAGCACATCCTTCATGCGAGGAGTGTTAGAAAACAAAACGTAGGCTATTCACACACTGACAATTTCAGACTCTGAAACGAGACCACTGCAGGAAGTTAACAGGAACTAGCCCTAATCCACTCCAAGCTGACGCGAAGCCTTGTAAAATCACTATGCTATAGGTGCTTAATAAGGCCTGTATAAAAACCATGCTAACAAATAGCCGAGAGCTGAGAAACTGAAGTGCAGTCATAGATTAGGAAAAGGGGACCATTCCGGGTAGCAGGCCATGCTGTTATATTAATTAATGGCTCTACACTAAACCATTTTGTAGATTTTCCAAGCTGATTTTGGTCTATGTGATATATCTGGACAGGCCTCTAAAGGCGAAAAGGGTCCTAGCAGAAAATTACAGCTCTGTAATAAAATTTGCTTAAGGTGATCCAAACCAGATGTTGAGGGTAAGTACATACACTCTAAAAGTGGCTTTGTATGCTAGGCATGTGCTCAGAGAGCACCAGGAATAGAGAAGGCGTCAGGATGTAATCCGGTCAGCACAGAACTGGTTAACTGGAAAGCCCTATGTTCTACTAGCTGATTATTCTTTGGTTTGGTTTACGAGGGAAGAAATTCAGGCATCAAAGAGGGCCGTGGTGTTCCTCTTGTGCAATAAACTCCTTTCACCAACATCACTTCACACTTTCCAGAGTGCAAAGTTCACACTGATATTGTTGGCTTTCTCACTTGCTGCTTTTTGGCAATGGCCCTCCTGCTTGGCTGTTTATTAATATACAATCAGTACATTAAAGGCTTTGTTCTACTTTTCTAGCTAGGTTACAAGCAGTCTATCCAGCTAGTGCGGTTCTTCTGGGTGAGACAGCAGAATACTCAAAAAAAGCTCTTGGCACAGAAGGGACTGAGGGGTTAAGAAACTAACACCAACCTTCGCTGGCATGATAGGTGCCCTTGAACTTGGAAGGAAGTTCTTATCTGAGTTCAGGCCCATCTCTGCTTTAAACACAACACAGCCCAGGAAAATTTTTACATCCATGTTTCTCACGAAAGCTCTGTTCTGGCCTCAGCATGCGAGGCTTTTCCATCTCACGCTCAGCAGTAAGATTACATAAATCAGCCAAACATGCACACGCTGGAAGATAGAGAGTGGGGAACAAACACCACTTGAAAAACCCAAGACTATTTTACTTTTATAAATAGCTCACATTTTGGGCTCCAGCCGTGGACAACACGCTCAGTCTGTGCCGCAACCAAAGAAACAACATGTGTGAGTACTAACCACAGTGTAACAGAAATAACAAACAACAGACAGCGAGCCATATGCTAAGGGGTTTGGTAGGGGAGGCAAAGGAAAACAAAAAGAAAACAAAACTGATTGCTATGATGAGTTTATTCAGCTACCATCATGCATCCAGTTGTACTGGACGGACCAGTAGGATTTTACGAGCCCCATCCTGCAAACGCTGACACACGTGGGTAATTTTATACAGGAAAGCTGTCATATTGAACTGGACTGCTTACAAGACTTTGTCTATTTGAGGCACTCACTTGGTTCCACCCCTGTAGTACCCAAGCACTTCAGTCTTTAATGCATTGATCCTTACCATGTCCCTGTGAGGGACAGCAGTGCAATTATCCCCACTACACAAACGGAGAACTTAGGCACAGGGAAGTTAAGTGATTTGCCCAAGGTCAAATAGACAGTCTGTGGCAGAACAGGGAATTCAGCCTGGCTCCCCGAGTCCTTAGCTAGCACCCTAACCACAGACCAGGGGCAGCCAACCTGAGCCTGAGAAGGAGCCAGAATTTACCAATGTACATTCCCAAAGAGCCACAGTAATACGACAGCAGCCCCCCATCAGCTCCCCCTGCTCCAACCTGCAGCACCTCCTGCTCACCGGCAGCCCCACCAGTCAGTGCCTCCCACTCCTTCTCCACACCTCCCACCCACCGCAATCAGCTGTTACGTGGTGCACAGGAGGCTCTGGTGGGGAGGGGGGAAGAGCGAGGGCATGGCAGGCTTGGGGAAGGGGCAGGCAGGCTCGGGAGAAGGGGTGGAGTGGGGGCAGGGCCTGGGGGTTGAGCACTGAGCATTCCCCGGCACATTGGAACGTTAGCATCTATAACTCAAGCCCCGGAGTCAGTGCCTGTGCAAGGAGCTGCATATTAACCTATGAAGAGCTGCATGTGGCTCCAGAGCCACAGGTTGGCCACCCCTGCACCAGACCATCCTTCCTACTTACTTACTTACTGGGACCTACATTCTTAACCAATGCTTTGCAGGTGCATACCCTCCTTGTTAATGAAGGGGTCTATCCACCACTGCTCATACTTGAGGATAGCTGCTGAAGTTTATTCAAGTTGGCCCTAAAATCCAGCCGGAGACTAGAGTTCTGATCCCCTAAATTACATCTCCATTGCGCAAAAAAAAAAAAAAAAAAAGTGTGTTCGTAACTGGGTTAGCTAACCCATGTTAGCTAACTTGAGCTAAAGTAGTAAAGAGACACGGCAACTCTGCTTTTAATTCAGTTTAGCAGCTCAAGTTCAACCCCAGGCTATCCTGTGGACTTTAGCATGAGCTTCTAACACTCATTAAAAACTGACTTGCCATGGTTATTTTAATCTGAGTTAACATGGGGTATATACAGTAATCCATGTTAGCTAAGAATATACCTTTTCTAGCATTGTAGACATACCCTTAGTGACAGAACTGAAATCTTCTAATTTATGCATGGGGAATAGCTGTTAGAAGTGCTTAGTTAGGGTCTACAGGTTCTCAAAGCACTTTATATTTACCCTATTTCTCCTGCCCCAGGAGGTAGGTTCGTAGTATCAACTGTCCAAAGGGGGAAACAGAGGCACAAACAGCCAAAGCAATGTACGTGAGGTAAGCCTCTTTGAAAAGTTAGTGACTTGCCCAACGAACAGCCAAGAACACAACAAAATAGGTCCGTCTCCAAAACTGTTTATAACACATATCAAAACAAAGGCTAAAATGAATGCTGACTTCAAAATCACACTTGATTTTACTTACGTTTTAGACATTATGATATTATGTCAAACAATATCCAATGTCAAAGGGAAAAGAAAAATCTTAAAAGAAAAGCAAGTAGGATCACCCAGAGTTTGCCAGAGAAAAACTCAGACTGTAGGGCTCTGAGCATCTCTACCCAAATTATTCTGCCAGCTCCAATTTGATCTGTTTTATTACCTCAAAGAATTCTGAAAATATGCTTGTAACTTAAAGCCTTATTGTACAGGGGAAGGAGGGAGTCTTTAAAACTTTTAAAATATGCAATTTCTAGATTTGCAAACAGTTACCAGATGTAAAAGAATTCACAGAGGATTCCTCTGCCAGGACAAGTGTGTAGACATTGAATCTGGAGGAAAACGATCTGAGAAATCATCTTTCTCTTGAGGAAAAGCTTAGCCAGATATGCTCTGTCAAACAAAGGTTTGTTTTCAATTATATTTCAGCTTCTTCTAACAATAACTGTGTGGCGTCTGGCACCAACACATCTGAGGCTTTGAAGTGGTTCTAAACTTAATGGGGGGAAGGGGAGAAAAAAAACAATCAGCAATTTTAGTTTAAGTCAGACCATCTCTCTGCAAAGAAAACAGCACAGCGTTTCTGATTTTCCATCTGAATTTTTATACCTAAAATTAAAAAAAAAAAAAAATTTTTGAAGTTCTGTCCAGACTGCAGCTAGGCCCATGATGCAAAGTTCTGTCATATTTGGTTCTGCCCATTGCAGAGATAGGGACTGGCTGAAAAGTTTATATCCAATTTCCCAGGTTATTCAGATTCAAAATTGCAATGGGTTTGGGTTGATTTTTTAACTAATTTCAATCAAAAATATTTTTATTATAAAACAGATGGACTGACAGTCTTGGACACCAGAACCTATCTCCTGAACACCTACAGCATGCGTAGCAGCACTGCAGGTACTCCCCACATCACCATCACCACGCAATTCAACCGTGATTTCCAAAGATCACCCCTCAGTGCAAGACAATACTTCATTTTCCAGTCTCATTCATTCTTGGGTCTCCTTGCTTGTGGTTATTAAATATATGTCTAATAATACCCAATCCCCTTGCAATTAACTCACATAAACCACAGGTACAAACAGGCCTAAGTAGACACACCATATAAACAGTAGGCAGAGCTGGTCACAATTTTTTACGAGGGGTGTGTGTGTGTGTGCTTTTTCGAAAAATGGCTTTTTTGTCAAAATGGAAATTTCCACAGGAAATATGCAAATTTGATTAAATTTTGGAGGTTTCATTGACAAGACCAAAAAAAAATGTACATTTTAGGCCAAAAAAACCCAAAAACTTTTAAAGAAACATTTGTATGAGAACAAAGCCTTTGTCACTAAATGTCTTCACAGGAACAGTACATCTTTCCCAACCAGCAACTGGGTTGTAAAGCTTTATGTCCCATTCATTATTATGGTGTCAGAACATCTGCACAGAGATTTGAGAGTAAGCGTATTATTTAAACTGCCTGGCATGCCTTTTGACTGTGAGAAGTTATGCAGACTCTTGCATTTGGTAAAAACCACCTCCATTTTCGCATGCAGTGTTGTTGTAGTCATGTCTCTCACCAACAGAAGTTGGTCCAATAAAAGACATTACCTCAATCACCTTGTCTCTCTAACCTCCACTGGTGGCAAGTTCTCCACCAGTGGGAAAATTCAGGTTTATCTGTGCAATTCACACCTGAAAAGGTTCCCACCTTTCAGCAGATGAAGCTAGTATATGACACACATTTCAGTTAGGCTACCAAAGTCCTTTTGCTTGTTTTCTTTGTCCATACAGACATGTTTGTTATCATTTTTACAGCATTTATGTACTTGGATCTCCCAAAGCATTAAGGGTGATCTTACTTTTTAAAATAAAGATTTCCACCCAAGTGGTTGACTCCCCCCTGGCCAATTTAGCTGTAATCTGCATTCTCTCTTAGGTACTTACATGGCCCTAATTACTACAGTATCTGGGCACCTAACAATATGTAATATATTTATCCTCACAACACTCCCTGGAGATGGAGGGAAGTGCTATTATTTCCATTTTGTAAATGGGAACTGAGGCATAGAACGACTAAGTGACTTGTCCAAGGTCATACAGGAAGTCAGTAGCAGACCAGGAAATTGAACCTGGGTTTTCCAAGCCCTGGCTAGCACCCTAACCACTGGGTCATCCTTCCTCTCCTCTTCCTTCGTCTAGTATATAACTTGTTTGCATCAACACATTTGTGCTTTAACACTAACAGTATATCAGTTCACAACTGCTCCCAGGGTTAAGCGAATAAGATAGGATTTTAATTCAGACCCCTCTCCCTTTTTGCAAAGGTTCTGGCTGTTCTGTTTATAATTGAGTTGGCACATAAGTCCAATATATGGCTATTTCAAATCTGTAAGATACAAACATTTTATTAAAGTTAACGTTTAAAATTAAATATACACAAGTTAAGAGGGAAGATACTGTACATCTGGGGTCCGGCTTGAGTTATGAGGGATTACAGGTATCAGTTACAAGGATCACGAGATACATACATATCACATAACCAGCATGGACCCAGATTGGGGTGTGTGGTTTTTTAAAGCGTCAGTGGATAAGTGGGCTTGGGTACGCCACCCAGGAATGTATAAAGAGTCCAAGTCAGTATCAGTGTTGCGAATAAGTACATGGGTGGGTGCATCCCTTAAAATAAAGGTCTTCTTCATTCTTCTTGCACTATGGACAAGTTGTACCGATAACTTCTGTTGTGTCAGGCAGTTTCTGGAAGCATCTCATAGCTAGAGACATTCACAGAATTTCAAGAATTTGCTTGACATTTCTAGTCTCTCACTCTTTTATTAAGGAATGTTCAGAATGTGGGCAAAAGAAAACCAAACATTTTCCTTGAACACTGCAGAAAACTTGATTATTTTCATCTGGACAGGCTTTAAAGACATGATGCGAAAGAAGTTAGGCTTTTCTGTTTAGTAAGATGGCTTCACAAGTAGCTAGAACCTCAAATATCACTCAAAACGTACTTTTCCAGCTGGGGTTTGGTTATGAGGTTTTTGTTTTGTTTTGTTTTGTGCCAGACCAGGAAAGTCTGTGTTCCTATCAAGGCTGTGGGCTTGGATGTTCCCTAGAGGGAAGAGCTAGGAAAAAAATTAATAAAATACACTTGCAGCTCCAATTTTCTTGGCCTTTAAGATGGATGTCAATGGTGTTCTGAAAGTGCTTACTCAACAAACCTTTAAGAAGAGCGCTCGTCTCTCAGTTGGGGTACATCTCCCTCTGAGTGTCCAAAACTCCTCTTTAAGCTCTCTGGGGTAGGGTCTGTCTTTGTACTGCACCTAACACAATAGATCCTGGTTCAGGCCTGGGGCTCCTAGGGTCTATTGCAAAGCAAATAATACACAGGTCTTTGAGAGGTGTATGAGTGTTCCCCACACCGTTCAAACCCTTCACAAGCACCAGCTGGCTTGCATGACTAACTTCTTAAGCTACTTAAACTCTCCAGATATAGGTTTACTATTGTTGCACCCAGACCGTTTTGACGAGTGGATAGAAAAAAAGGAACGTTCCCTATATTTTAAGTTTTTCAGTCATACTAATATTCAACACTTACCTACAGTTTTGCTATAGTGGATAGGAATTATTATCCCTGCTTTACAGGTGGGAAAACTGAGGAAGGGAAAGGTTAACCTCTGCGTCCACTTGGTTTGTGTGCTTCTGTTTCTGGGTCCCCAACTTGAGGTAGCTGGGATCTTATCTTCAAAAATTGCTTAGCATCCTCAATTCCAGTTAAAATGAATGGGAGTCGCCAGCGTTCAGCACTTCTGAAAAGTCAGATTTTGGTGTCTCAAGTTGGCCCAAAACCAGTAGATTTTTTGTAAAGTGTAGGCTTAAGTGACTTGCGCCGAACAGGCAGTTAGTGGAAGGGCCAAGAACAGAACCTAGGCCTGACTCCCAGTCTTCTGCCAAATGCAACTAGTAGCCCCTGCTGTCATGTTATTTTGTAACTTATTACAAGCACTTTTCAGCGAATCACAGGTGGATTCTACATGAACAGCACACGAGAGAAACTGTTTCCTTCCTGTTCTCCTGGAACATACATAACACAAAACTGTGCTAAATAAGGGCAATGGATGGAAACCAATAGATTCCGCAGTTAAAAAACATGGCTTAAGTATTCAGGTATTGGACAAGAAAGTCCGCCCCTCTGCATGTTTCTTCCCTTCCACACAAAAAGTTGACACGGTTCATTCACCTTGAATTACAAGTCCTAAATTCAGCCTGCAGCTCAGATCAGGAACAGGAAGTGCAGAAAATTATGGAATGTGAATTACAAAAAAGGGACAAAGAATTAAATGGTAGAGCAATTTAGGGCAGTGCCCCCACCAATATGGAGTGCTTATTCCTTTCCTGTTCTTAGTCTTTGTTCTCAACGGACCAAGATCTAACAAGGAATCTTTTATATCACACTTCCAAAAGACATGAATTGCATGCAAAGTAATAACTTTCCTCCTCTCCATTGGAGGAAATAAGTGGAAGCAAAAGAATCCTGCATTAGAAAACAATTCCTCCACCCCCCCCAAGAAAAGTTAGGAAGAATTTCATTTGCCGCTGACCATAACATTTACAAAACATTTCAGAGCACATTTTCCAATTAAAAAAACAATCTAACAAGCACCGCTGTTTTTTCTGGATAGAATACCAATTTCCTGGAGAGGACGGGAGGGATAGCTCAGTGGTTTGAGCATTGGCCTGTTAAACCCAGGGTTGTGAGCCCAATCCTTGAAGGGGGCCACTTAAGGATCTGGGGCAAAATCAGTACTTGGTCCTGTTAGTGAAGGCAGGGGGCTGACCTCATCCTTTCCAGTTCTAGGAGATAGGATATCTCCATTTATATATTTAAAAAAAGACAATCGCTTTTTGCTGTTGACAAACGTTGCAATTAGGCTCTGAAAGAGGAGGCCTGATCTAAGAGGGACAAGTAGCCCATTTTGGGAAGGATGGGAATATTTGGGGATTGGGGGTGAGAAAGATGGAAAAAATCTGATGGGGACTGTATTTGTTCTTATGCTATAAAGGAGACAGTTTTATAACCCTTGGCCGGAATTATTCAGGAAACCCATAGAGGAAGCAATTGGAAATTGTTGGACAGGGAAACTTCCACATTGTGTTTCCAAACATCCAGGACTGCAGTCTGCGCTGAATTCCTCTTTTTATTTTAACTGTGTGTCTCACTCAGAAACCAATAGACTTGTGGTTTAATTCACATGCAGCCTTGAAAAGTTCAACTGCTGTCAAAAAATGTATTTTTTTTTTTTTTTTTGGACATTTACGACAAGTCTAAATGGCTTAATCAAGCACAGTCTGTTCCCGGGTAAGCGTTGGTCCCGGTGTTAGCCGATATGCACACAGGGTGCCTTCCAGCCGGCTCAAGTATTCACAGCTGGAGGGTGAACCAAACAAAGTAAACAATGGTAACCAGATTCGGTCTGGGAGCCTGCTACAAACCACGGCTAATTATCAGCCCAATGATTGTGTTAGGGGAAAAAATACCTGAGGAGAAAGAGAGGTGGCCTGGGGTGTAATTATGGGGTCGGGTTTTCGGAGGCGGGGGGGGGGGAAGGGAGTTGTTTTTGTTTGTTTTGTTGTTGTACTTTTCGGGGAGGGGGGGGGTTAAAAATAACCCAAATACCTTAAAATACTAATGCTGCAATAGGAAGAGTAAATCTATTATTTAGCATCTGCTTACAGTGACACTGTGCCCCTGAAAACAGACATGCACCCTGCCCCCAACAGCTTCTAAATTAAGGCCCCCACCCAGCAAATGACTGGAGCAGATCCCTGCGCCTGCAGCGAACTCCATTAATGTGGGTCTGCCCACATCTCTTGCAGGAGGGAGCTACTATGAAACAGGGCTCCGGAGGGGACGGCCGCAAGAATCCACAGAGGGTTGTGGGGTTGCCTGACGGCATGCACTGGGCTAGCAGGAAATCCCTTATCTAACATCTGCCTATATAGATAAAGTTTAAGGGCCGAGGTCCCTGCTCTCCTCCCTGTGCCAAGTCCTTACTCCTCAAGCTCTGGGCTGAGAAATGAGAGCCTTGACGTGGGGATGGGAGCCCTAACCGGCCTTAAGATATTTAATAATGGGAGTGGAGGGGCAGGGGGAGGAATTACCCACAGGCCCGCATGCAACAGGTCCCTTAGGTGCATGGATCTCCCTGTCTCACACCTAGAATTTGGGTGGGATGTGTAACAGGTGCTGGCCAGGAGGCCCTGAGCCAGGCCCCTGTTAGCCCAGCTCCAATTAAGAAGTATTAATTGGGGCTGGCTGAATAGGCCACACCTAATTGTTAGAAGAGAAGCACCTGCGGGCCTCATTAGCCGGGGGAAGGGGGTGGAGGAGGCTATATAAGGCAGGCAGGCAGGCGGGAGGGGAGAACTAAAGGCTGTGTATCCCTGCTGGCTGGAGAAGCTAGTTGTCCCACAGGTGGCTGGTTTGGAGCACACTAAATAGAAAGAAGAACAGGAGGACTTGTGGCACCTGTCCTCCTGTTCTTCTTTTTGCGGATACAGACTAACACGGCTGCTACTCTGAAACTAAATAGAAAGTGGTGGGAGCGGACACTGAAAATGAAAAGGCACTGGTGATTGCACTTGGAAGAGGTCTCTGGCTGATTTGTTGTGGGGGCAAGCGAAGGCCTCGTTACAGATGGGGTAGTGAAGCCTCTCCACCACATCGCCCTCTCTGGACTGGCATTGGGTTCCACTCACATCCAGAGGTGCACAGTTGCCGGAGGCCATGCATCATTCCCCACTCCTTACCCCACATGGAAACAAAAGGTGGAACTGCCCCCAGCTGAATTATTGCAGAACTCTCTTCCCCTTCCCAGGATTTCCAGGGGCATTCGCCCGTCTGGGATTCCCTGGCACAGTGGTATCCATGGTAATATGCTACCAGAGAGCTGGAGGAGAGAGAACACAACAAACAGAACTTGACCTGGTGCCCACCACGTAGACCACCTTCTGTCTGCAGCAGTATCAATGGCCAATGAGGGTCTGGCTGGAGAATCTTGCCTACATGCTTGGGGTTCTACTGATCGCCATATTTGGGGTCGGGAAGGAATTTTCCTCCAGGGTAGATTGGCAGAGGCCCTGGAGGTTTTTCGCCTTCCTCCGCAGCATGGGGCGGGGGTCGCTAGCTGGAGGATTCTCTGCGACTTGAAGTCTTTAAATCACAGAATTTGGGGACTTCAACAACAGAGTCAAGGGAAAGGGGTGGGGTCAGCTTTTGTGGCCTGCATCATGCGGGAGGTCAGACTAGGTGATCATAATGGTCCCTTCTGACCTTAAAGTCTATGAGATCACCCTAGATCCACAGGACTTTGGAGTATGATCCACTGTTTCTTCCAGGCCCCTCTCCCAAATGGGAAAAAGCTGGAGGAATCCTTAGGAGGTCCCCCAGAACCATCCCCATGGGTGAATATGATCTAAGGAGATCATAATACACCTCTACCCCGATATAACGCGACTCGATACAACACAAATTCGGATATAACACGGTAAAGCAGTGCTCCGGGGGGGGGGCGGGGCTGCGCGCTCCGGCAGATCAAAGCAAGTTCGATAGAACGCGGTTTCACCTATAAGGCGGTAAGATTTTTTGGCTCCCGAGGACAGCGTTATATCGGGGTAGAGGTGTAATAAGCACTTACTTTACAATGAAGTGCTACACAAACTAACCATCTTAATGCTCCTACAAGATAAGCAGCATCATTAGCCCTATTTTATGGATGAAGCAATGGAAGCAAACAGAACCCATCTGGGGTCCTAGACGGAGTCAAATACTTGGGATGTGGATGCCTCGTCCCATAATCTAAAAGACTCCAAAAACTTGCAGCCCCTTCCATGCAAATGTTGATGGTGCAACAACATGCCTTTACACTGACAATACATGAAGCACTGAATCCCATTCTGCTGTTACTAATATTATTGGTATTGGAAGTAGCACCAAAGAGCCCAATTCTATAGTGCTAGGCGCTGTACACACATACACACAGAGCTTAGCATACCAACAGGTACCATTACAAAACCTATGAGAAAAACAATTACTTCAATCTGTTTAAAGTCTATTATCTGAACAGACTCTAACAAATCCATATAATCTTTTGTCCCAGGCAGCTAAATCACAAACTAGTACAAAATATGGCTTGTAACCGATTAGGCAAGAATGATATCCGATCTACTTAACGGGGCCTGATCCAATTCCCAGTGAAATCAATGGAACAGCTCCCAGTGATTTCACTGGGATCAAATCATGCCTCTCAGAGATAAACATATGTAATCTCCAAAACACCAGGAGATGAGATTGGCCCAGTACAGGTCTCTGCTGGCTGAAAAGACAGCTTGTCAGTTTCTTGTTAAATAGGACCCAAAGTGCTAACACTTGAGATACATGTGCTGGGAAATTAGGAGTGATGATTCTCAGCTTTAGAGCCCACCTCCCAAATCAAAAAAGGCTTTTCCCTCTCCCCACAGAGGGAAAAGCACAGAGGAGTGGAAGTTCCCATGGATTCGGCTTTATCAGCCTAATATAATACTTCTAACCTAGCAGAGCAAAGGAAAAAACAACAGGCATTCATTCCCCACTGGAACGCAGGGTCTGGTCCAAAGCCCACTGAAGTCAATGGAGGGTCTTTACGTGGGCTTTCGATTGCACAGAGGAAAAGATGAGATGCCCTTTTTCTGGGGTTGTGCTTTTCTACAGCTTGCAGGGTAGCATGAAACAAACCAAATGTCTTGAGCCAAACTGCTGGAAAGGGGGGAGGTTGGATGGAAAAAGAGAGGCTTTACATCACTGTAAAATTTAAAAAAACCATGCAACTCCCGGTACATAATATTCCCAAGCCACAGGGCGTCCAACCAATTTATTTTTCTTCTTTATTGTTTAGTTCATGGGTTCGCTCCTTGCAATAGATATGATCTAAAAGATCATAAAAACCAACTGCATTTTACAGAAAGATTTAAACCCACTCGTTGAGTTAATATCTGCCTGTGTCAAGAGAGAGTAAACATCCCAGCATTGTTTACAGATTATACAGATAGGAACAGCCCTAAAATATGCTTAGCACAAAAAATATGGCACATATTTCAAAGTGAAGTATCATGTGGTTTGTTTAAATCCTCTGAAATGGGCCAAATCTTCCTGTTTTGCCAAAACAAACGAAACACAAGGCTGATCTGAATCTGCATCCTGGTTCATAAGGAGAGAAAGGTTTATTGTGACTTACATGCATAAACATAGTATTCTGGACGATGTACAAGCCTCACTAGTTATGCCAGACAATAAGTAATAGAGACAAGCATAATCCAACTCGTTCACGTAAGCAGAGGTCAAAATTCATGCTCTGGACCATGCCCATGAAACTACCCCCACAAAACAGGTGCAAGAATGATAAAGTGCTTGTGGGAGGAGGAGAAGAAAAGGAGGAAGATGAGAATTTTTCAGGACACATAATGCTGCTCTGTTCCTCTTCTAGTGACATCCTTCCTTTTGCAAACAAGTTCCAAGCAGCTGTCGCAGCATCCACTTGGGAAATTACTGTGTAGCAAACTGGTGCACTGCAGACCCGCCCCCTGGCTTGCTGGTGCAGTAACTCAACGCGTGCACAAGTGCATTTGCTCCCCTCTGCTTCAAAACATGTTACTTCTCTCGGCTGATGAGCCTAAAGGAGCTAGGCACCCAGGAGCCACTGAAACCGTCTGCCATTAGACACCCAGCTGCCTTGGGCTCTTTTACTCCACTGCCAACGCAGCCTTTAAGTAAGCATCCCGAGGCTTGACACCTTGGCATCGGCTTACAATGCCTGTTACCCAACAACTGCGCACTGGGAAAGACTTACCTGCGCTCTTTCACAGCTCCCAAAGTCTGACCAGACTGCAGCCCGGCTAAGGCAGTTTCAATGAAACCATGGAAAATACGGCGACCCACAGGTCCATGGCTTCTCTGCTATTGAGGGGCTGGGAGCTAACTTCTACTTTTCTCCTACATCTCCTACTAACCAAACTAGCTCCATGCACACACAGAAAAGAAGGAAGAGTCAGCAGTGTTTGGACAACTGGAATAGATTTAAGGGACCATTTTTCACAGGCCTTCCAGCCAGGCAGTTTCCTATGCTTTCCATTTTATTATCCATGATAGGATTCACAGACCAGCAGTCCTCTAATCCATTACCTCTTCTGAGGAGATGGTTCGTGAGCACAGGAGCAAAGCCTTCAATCAGTAATGTCACCTCTATCTCCCTCCTCCTCCCACCCCCGTCAACTCTGAAACGTCACACAAGCAGAGAAAAGTAATTCATCACCAGCAGGCAGAAACGGTTAGCATGTTTCAGACGTGACCCCAGTAACACAGCCTTCCTGCTCCGTGGCCAGACACAACCGGAATAACTTTCCCTAACTTCTGGTCAAATGCAATTTATCACAACAGTTCTCGACCTCTCTGCCATTCCTGCTGTCGGAGGAAGGATACCGTTTCACTTAGATATCTGTCTGGGTTACAGATCTCACTGCATCAGCTGAACTGGTTTTAAATATTGTATAAATACAGTCTAATTGGCCAAGCATAAAACTTTTTAGATCTATATTCTAGATGACAGATACCACAGCAAACCTCTGTTTATATTGGCCAAAGACAACCTAAAACAAGGTATTTTAACCGTCTTTATAAAACGGCCTAATCTACAATGGCTGGGCAAAACATGTTCAGAATTGCAGGAGTTGTATTTCAAAACAGGTTCATTAAGAGTTTTATTTCTATTTGATGGCAAACTCTCTAGGGCAGATGTGCACATACAGTGTCTAACACAATGGGCTCCAATCTCATTTGGTACCTATAAAACAAATACAAACAGATGGGGAACCCAAATTATTTGCCTCGTACTTGATTTGGGCCCAACCAGAATACTGGATCTAAGGCCCTTTGAATCCGGGGGGAAGCGCAGATCTGGATTTCATGTTTTAAGATAGTTTACACTCCCTTTTCCTACCACCTGAAAGACCTTCTTCAACAATTCTTCTCTGAACAAAACTGCACTGGTGGAGTGGGGTCTCAGAGGTGTCATGGGGTCTCAGAGGTGGTGTGGTGTTTGCTTTGACATTTGAAACACAATTTCCACCTGAACTCAAAACATGGGATACGCTCTAAAATTTAGACAAGATTTACGTTTTCTAATCTGAAATTATTAATCTAAAAATACATTCTTTCATTTAAAGTGAAGCCTTTACCACAAACGGATTATATTTAACAAAAGATTGTTTATAACAGCTGGTCGGCAGCCTTCCAAACTTAGTTTTATTACATCAATGAAGCACAAAATACTTTTGATTTGTAGATTAAACAAATCAGAATCTCTTTACAAATAGCAACAGTAAACTAACCACCCAAAAACTGAGACACAAAGAACCTAACTGCGAAAACGCTGGCTCAGATTTTTAGCCAGCCACTGCTAGTAGCACGGCATTTTATAAATGCAACCAATGCATGGCACGAAAGAGTGCTTTATAAAACCTGTAACTCGGTGTAAAAACCGTTCAGTACATAAAGAATCTCTTTGAAACTTTTCTACTGAAATTTTCACTGAGCTGTCTCAGCTAACCACCAACATATACAGCAGCTCACGGCACAAGTGCAAATAACCAGTAATTTCACTCTAGAGTCCAATTTGATTAACACTTAAAAAAAAAAATAGATGACGACAGTTCAAGGGGCACATTCTCAAATTCCCACTCAAATTGAGAATACAACCATACAAATGCAATCATAATACCTGGATTAGATACGATACATTCACCAGAACACGAGAGAGGGACCATAAAAATATTAGAGCACACTTGTAGACTTCTCAAAAATTACACACTGATGGGCTGACAATTTACTGAAGATATATTAAAAAAGAGCGCATAATGTGACACTGCACCCCATATTCTTCAGCGATATTATTATATGACTGACATAATTATAATATTTTATGCAAGATAAGTCATGTGAGGTGTCAGTGGAAACGTTACAAATTGCTGAATATGATTAGCCTATTTCTATGCATGTATCATTTTTGTATCTGACGTTATGACTATTGACTGTATCTGTATTTCAAATGTAGTTACACCTGGGTAACACCCACTAGACAAGATGCTTTCATTTTAGATCAGTGGTTCTCAAACTGTGGGTCGGGACTCCATTTTAATGGGGTTGCCAGAGCTGGCTAAGACTTGCTGGGGCCCAGAGCTGAAGCCCAAGCCCCACCACCCGCAGCTGAAGCCGAAGCCCAAGGGGGCAAGGCTCAGGTCACAGCCCCCCTGCCTGGTGCTGAAGCCCTTGGGCTTCAGCCTTGGCCCCCCCGCCACACCCAGAGCAGGCACCCCAGTTCAGATTTGGGCAGACTCAGGCTTCTGTCCTCCCTCCTGGGGTTATGTAGTAATTTTTTGTCAGAAGGGGGTTGCGGTGCAATGAAGTTTGAGACGCTCTGACCTACATAGTGGGTAGGGAAGGGCCTAGTCATAGCAGTGGGCCATTAGAAAAACACAACAGGCCTTAGGAGCTTATCTCCCACCTAGGGAGCCTTCCTGAGAATGGCTGCTATGACTCCACAAGGACATGTGATGAGACCACGAGTCTCTAGGCTCCATCTTGGGACGCCCCTTAAGAATATACAGCCTGCTTGGATCATCCCTTAGGGTGAGAATCTGTTATTCATATCCAATCTATTTAGCATATTAAGCTTAGTTTGCATTTTTTGTTTATTTGCTAGGTAATCTGCTTTGATCTGTTTGTTACCACTTGTAATCACTTAAAATCTAATATTCTGTAATCATAATAAACTTGGTTTTGCTTTATCTAAACCAGTGGGATGGAGTGAAGTGTGTGGGAATCATAACTCAGGGGCAGAAGGGTGTTGCATGTTCCTCTCCACATTGAGGGAGGGGGCAAATTTTATGAGCTTACACTGTACAGTTCCCTCTGCAGAGCAAGACGGTATCATTCTGGGTTTATACTCCAGAAGTGGTGTGTGCCTGAAGAGCTGGGAGAAGCCTTCCTTCCCATGCAGGGGCTGGTCAGAGAGCCTGCTTGTAACTGCAGCTGGGTGTGTCCCTACTTGTATGCATGCTGGTGTAAGTGCAGGCTGGAGGTGTTTGCAGCTTGTCACAGCAGTACAGTGTGAGAGGGAGCCCAGGCTGGTGGGTCAGTGGGCTCAGTGGTACCCCAGTTCCAGGCAGAACTCTGGAGGGAACCCCTCACACATAAAAACATCACATACAGCTCCAAAGCTGGAAGAGTCTTGGGCGAAGGACTTGATATGCTCAAACTGCAATGCAGACTTCAGTTAACCCTCAGCAGGATGACTTAATAATGGGAACTACTAAGAGAGGAGTCATGACAAAGGAAGACGTATGACATTGTTCTTGCTTTTCTGTTTGTTTGGTCACTTGCCAACCTGTAAAATTCAGTAATTTCGGAATGGATCTGCCAGTCAGGAATGTGAATTCAAAAACTTCTACTGTATATAAATTTGCTGCTGGTGTAAATACTTGTTGCCTGATCTTGCATTCCTTTTGCACCTAAAACTCCCACTGACCTCAGTAGGATATCTGGATGCATAAAGAATGCACAATCCAGTCTACAGAGCTGCATTCAGGAGCAAATTCTGCCCTTTCGCCCACAGCTGGATTGTGCGGTATTGCTGGTTAAGGAGAGAGGGCAAGGCAGGCTATGAAGGGGGGAGTGCAACCCCAGCTGTGCATGTACAGGGGACCCCTGTGCAAATGTACATTCCAGATTAGGGAAGGAGAAGCCACCATTAAGGAGTCGGGGGAAGCAGCAAGGCTGCAAAGTCCTTAGGCTGAAGTAACCGCTACACAGCAGCTCCATCTTTAAAGGCAGGGAGAAATCTTGCCCCTTTCCAAAGCACATTTCTCAAGGCCCCAGTCACCTGAAACACTTGGGCACAATAGAAGCAGTTTGCCCCTGGATATGTGAGGCTACATGCCTCTGAAATAGCCTCAGTGCATTTCATTAGTCTGGATAAACCTCCAAGATCTGAGCCCTTCATGAAATGTTTCTTCCTTGTTTTATATGTAATCACGAGCAGGACACTGACTATTTTATTTCCCCACTTCCCTTCCGCCCCCCTCTCCCCAATTTGGAGAGAAGCCTTTCATATAGATACATTTTGTGTAACAGCTGGATTTTAAGGGGAGAAAGAGTGCAGGCATGGGAGAAGGAAAATGATGTCATCACTCAGGCCACAGCGTATCCCACATGCTACATCCAGTTTATAGTATGAAACCAAACTCCATGAAAACGGAGTAGCATTCGGTGTATTTACAGTTCAGTCACACTATAAAAGTGACACTAAGGGTATATCTACACTGGCAGAGTTACAGCGCCACTCAGACAGCACTGAAGGGAAACCACTGTTGTGTGTTCACACTGTCCGCTGCCTGCACAATAGCGTGTTCACACTTGCAACGGTATTCGGAGCGGTGCACTCTGGGCAGCTATCGCACAGAGCATCTCTTCCTCTTCTGCCGCCAAGAGTTATGGGAAGTGGAGGGGGTTGCGGGGCATCCTGCCCCGCTTCACATCTCAGCAATCCCTGTGCTTCTGTTCGCATTTGTCATATCTTTCAACGGTTTGTGTACGGTGTGCGCTGCCTCTTCACTCTCTGTAACACGTCACAAATGGCAGTGGAGTTATTCCTTAAACCGCAAAGGCAAGAGGAGGGCGACATTGATCTCGCCCAGCGTATGACACAAGATTGCTTGTGGCATTCACAGAGGTACGCCGCTTTTGGGCTTGGGAAACAGGCAGTGAGTGGTGGGATCACATCCTCATGCACATCTGGGATGATAAGCAGTGGCTGCAGAACTTTCGGATGAGGATAGCCACATTCATGGGATGTGCGAAGAGCTCACCCCAGCCCTGCGGCCCAAGGACACGAGAATGAGAGCTGCCCTGCCGCTGGAGAAGTCCATGGTGATTACACTGTGGAACCTGGCTACTCCAGACTGCTACCAATCGGTCGCCAACCACATCAGAGTGGGAAAGTTGAGCGTTGAACTCGTGTTGACAGAAGTGTGCAGGGTCATTAATCGCATCCTGCTCCAAAAGACTGTGACTCTGGGCAACGTGCAGGACATGGTGGATGGCTTTGCACAAATGGGCTCTCCTAACTGCGGAGGGGTGATAGATGGCACGCATACTCCAATTCTGGCACCAGACCAACTAGCCACCGAGTACATTAATCGCATGGGGTATTTCTCCATGGTCCTCCAGACGCCTGTGGATCATCGTGGGCGTTTCACAGACATTAACACAGGCTGGTCTGGAAAGGTGCATAACTCTCATATCTTTCGGAACACTGGCCTGTTCAGGAAGCTGCAAGCAGGGACTTTCTTCTCGGACCAGATCACCACCTTCGGGGATGTCGAAATGCCAATTGTGATCCTGGGAGACCCCACATACCCCTTAATGCCATGGCTTATAAAACCATACATGGGGCACCTTGACAGCAGCAAGGAGCAGTTCAACAACAGGCTGAGCAAGTGCAGAATGACTGGTGAGTGTACTTTTGGCTGTTTAAAGGCCCGCTGGTGCTGCCTATATGGGAGCCTGGACCTAGCCACTGACAATATTCCTATGCTTATAGCCATGTGCTGTACACTCCATAATATTTGTGAAGGGAAGGGTAAAAGCTTCACTCAGGGCTGGACCGCTGAAGTTCAGTGGCTGGAGGCTGAATTTGAACAGCCAGAGACCAGGGCTATTAGAGAGGCGCAGTGTGGGGCCATAAAGATCAGGGATGCCGTGAGGCAGCAATTTGAAGCTGAAAGCCACTAATATTTGTTGCTATGCTCAGGAGTGCAGTGCTGGTAATGCTAGAAGGTGATTGTGATCGGTGCAGACGATGCACTATAAAGATTTAAGAAAATTGCCTATTGCTTTAAAGGGCTCTGTTTATTTTCAATTAATAGAATAAAGATTGCTTTCAAACCAAACACCATTCTTTTATTAAAAAAGAACAACCGGAGGAGAGAGACAAACAAACAAACAAAAACACATCAGCACTGAGGGGGATGGGGGAAGGGAGGGTTCGAGGAGGAGGAGGAGGAGGGGGTCCCAGGACCGTTAAAGATTTGTGTATGTCCAGGTATCATATCCAACCTTCTCCTTTGGAGTACAGTGCAGTGGTAACTGTACTTCAGCAAGGCTAAACAGCAGAGGGACGGGTGTTGAGTGCAGAGGGTACTGGGAGTCCGCAGGGCTGGACTGTGACAGGGAGGGAGTGGAACGCAGCAGATACAGACTGGAGGCAGGAGGTTGATAAGAGCGTGTTGGCCGCATCTGTGGGGGGCATGGAAACATTTTTTGTGACAGCAGCTACAGGGGAGGGCGGACGCAGAGCTGCTCGGTTTGCAGTGCCCCTGGCCAGTCGCGTCTGGGCTGGCTGCCCAGCTGGTGCTATCCCGGGGCGGAGTCCCCGCAGCAGGCCCAGGCTCGGGGGTGCCAGAGCCGCAGCCGCGGAGCGCCATGGCCGCTTCCTCCTCCCGCGGCAGTGGGAGCTGCAGCAGCGGCTACTCCCAAGTCCCGCTGCCCCGGGGGGGGGGGGGGGGGGGGGAGGGGGAGAACCGCTGCCACCTGGCCCCGCGGGCAGCCCTACTCCTCTCCCTACCGCCCAACTGAGTCCTGCCTGCGCTCGGGGCCAGGACGGACTCTCACTCACCCCAGCCCCGCGCTTCCCCTGCGTCTCCCGGGCCTCCCTCCACAAGCGCCGGAGGGAGGAGGAATGGCGAGCCTGGGGAAGAGGCGGGGATTCGGGGAGGGAGCGAATGGGGGAAGGAGGGGGATGGAGTCGGGGGGGGGCGCGAGCACTTCCAGGCTCCGGAGTATTTGCTTGTTTGTCCAGTGTCCCGACCTAACATTGGTTGGGACGCGGGACAAACAAGGAAATATCGGGACAGTCCCAATAAAATCAGGACGTCTGGTCACCCTATGCCACGTTCTCCTTCTGGTCCCTCTTCTCGCTGTCCCACCACTCCTTCAATTCTTGTTTTTTGGCCGCGGAGTGCATCGTGACCTCACGCAGAAAGTCCTTTTTAGTTCTTCGTGGTCGCTTTCTAATTCTGCGCAGCCTTTCAGTTGGCGATAACAAAGAGGGAGGCTGGGCTCCCCAGGTCGTATCTGTGAAGCCAAAATGCAACCTTTTACAGAAGCAGTATTGTTTGGAACACACAGACCACCGATTCACATACCTGTCACTAACTGGCTGACCCCAGGCAAGCACATGTGCCACAAAACCCCCAAAATGGTGAGTAACCCCAAGGGCAGGGGAAATCAGTGTTCCAGGACCATACTGTACACTGGGCACGTGGCTCCTGGGGAGAGCCAGCACTGTAGGGGTGGGCCTTATAATCATTCTTATCTCCACATTTTCCAGAGGCTGTGTCTTCTCCAAGACTGAGGCTTCCGCCCTGGCCCTTATGCAACTCGCCTGTGTACAGCAATGGTTCCCCCGCCCCCGCCCCCCACCAGTGACAGCAGAGTGGTGCGGGGACGTTGCCCCATTAAGGGTAAGAAACAAAGCAGCTCTGCCAAGGAACCTGTGGCAGCGGATTGCCCAATATCTCCATGAGAGTTTCCTGGAGATCTCTTGGGCAGATTCCCGTGCAGTGAGGTAGTCATCACACCCTGTTCCGCCACTCAGACTAGACATTTGGTGGTACATGCATCATACAGACGCAAGCCTGCTTTCTGCAACCCTCCTGCCCCCCCAACAACTTACTTCAGAGATTTCCAAAATCAAAGCCACTTACCAGGGGCCTCCTCTCCTGTTTGCGCTTCGCCAAGATCCAACAGCTGCGACTGGCTAGCCTTCTCCGGGGTAGAGAAGAGCTCCTGGCTGCATGCAGCTCTGACCTCCAAGTCGTCCTCTGCCTCTGGATCCCCCTCCCTCTCCACATCCTCGTCCAAGATTTCCTCCTCCTGGCTCGGTCCAGTCTTAACTGGCATGCGAGCCACCGAAGTATCCACAGTGGCCTTTGCAGTGGATGTGGGGTCACCACTGAATATCGCATCCAGCTCTTTGTAGAACCGGCAGCTCGTGGGCACAGCACCAGAGCAGCAGATTCCCTCCCGTGCCTTGTGGTAGGCGTTCCGCGGCTCCTTCACTTTGACCCTGCACTGCAGTGTGTCCCGGTCATGGCCCCTGTCTGTCACATATCGTGAAATCTGTCCATAAGTATCATAATTCCTATGGCTGGAGTGCAACTAGGACTGGACAGCCTCCTCTCCCCAAATGCTGATGGGGTCCAGCAGGTTGGCATTGCTCCAAGTGGGGGATCGCCTGGTGCATGGAGCAGGTATGGCCACCTGGAAAGATGTGCTGAGACCACTGCACACATTACCGAGCAAACAGGAAGGGGACTTTCAAAATTCTCAAGGAATGTAAGGGGTGGGGATGATGGTCGGTCACTTATGGGCAGGGCAGTAGAGTTCAAACCGATGACCAGAGAGGCGAGACCAGGCATTGTAGGACACCTCCCGGAGGCCAATCGCAGCGCTGTAATCGACCAGGGTGTCTACACTGGCACCGCGGCGCTGTAGCCACGGCGCAGACAGCTGTACGCCTCGGAGTGGTTTTTTTTTTTTTTTACAGCGCTGCAATTGTGCAGTTTCTGCGCACTAAGTGACTTGGCTGTGTGTACACCTCGGGAGTTACCACACAGAAAGCTGCTTTATTTCGCAGAAACTTGCCAGTGTAGATAAGGCCAAAATGAAATCCCTCCTCTTATTCCCAGCCAGGTGCTAATAGTCTTCTCTACCCCATTCCTATCAGGTTGATAAATAAGAAGGGTGAACTTCCCTCAGGCTAGGGCTTCACTGCAGAGTTAGCCCGATTTGGCTATGCTCCATCTTGCGTTGGCCTCGCGTGAGGGCGGCCATGCTGCGAAACAGCACTGGCACTGCAGAGCGATTGCGTAAGCAGCTGACCAGTTGTGCTAGCTCACACTGTAGTTTATATCCCCCCCGATAGGTCACCTAATTCACGTTAAAAGCACCAGCACGCTGGAGTTAAGAGGTTTGGTGGTGAACCTGACCCAAGTTTCAGGAACCGCTCAAGGTATAACTCAAGTCAACTCTGCAGTGAAGACAAGCCCTTAGTCCTCTTCACTACTACCCAGGAAATGAACCAGGACGTCAATAAAGATCATCTACCCCACCTGCGTACAAAGCAGCTGGAAACCAAATTAATCTGCTACCAGGGACCGTGGCATATTGGGGGGTGGGAGGGAAAGGCATGGTCCAGGGAAAAGGGCATAGCTGCATTCAGAAATCCACAGCTGCCATAAATGCCTCTTATGGGATTTAAGCACATGCTTAAATGCCTTCCGGAATAGGGATGGGATTTTACTCACTTCCTTACAGTTAAACATGTGCTGAAGTGCTTTGCTGAATTGGTGCCCAGGATCCCAATCGATACAAATCACCAGGGCATATGGTTTTCCCCTCTTGTTTCCATGAGGCTAAGAGAGACAGCAACATACCTCCAGATTTGCTCCCTGTTCAGTCATTCTAGCAATAACTCATCTGAGATTAAGCAGCAGTTTTCCAGATGCAGAACCTTAGAACAGTTTGCACAAGCTAAGAAAATTATATATTTTTTCTGAGAACAACTGACAGCGGATTCACTTCTCCAGGGGCCACTGGGATGCTTGTTTCCCTGCTCTGGGAATTTCTCCTTAGTCCCTCTTCCTCTCATCTCCCAAACCATTCATTCTCCCCCTTTCAAACTGCACCCATTGTAAACAGCAGTGAATATTAACACAGCCCACTGAGCTCTGGCTCCCTTTGTACGGGACTCTTGCCTTTTGAATTGCAGTGGCTGTGGAGAGGAAAAGCCCAGAGTGATTAAAGGCCATGAAGTTTCTCAGAAAGAGGGAGGAGTACTCTGGGCATTTCTCACAGGGTCCTAAAGTCCTTTGACTTGAATAGATTTAAAAGAGCATTTGCAGGAGACATCTTCAATAGCTGGGATTAGCATTACCCTTTAATAGCTGTGTTCCAGTCATTAGGCTTTGTTCCTAGTCTCATATATAAAATATTACATCCCTCCCCACGCACATCCAAACCTAGTATTACTGAGTTTAAACTGCTTTGTATCCCACTTATTGGTGCAGGGTAGGCATTAAGCCCTTCGGGGGAAAGATAGCTCAGTGGTTTGAGCATTGGCCTGCTAAACTCAGGGTTGTGAGTTCAATCCTTGAGGGGGCCATTTAGGGATCTGGGGCAAAAATCTGTCTGGGTGCTTTGAGCAGGGGGTTGGAGTAGATGACCTCCTAAGGTCCCTTCTAACCCTGATATTCTATGGAAGCTCCACAGGACCAGCATGGTCTCTCAGTAATAGCAAAATCCATCTAAAGCATGCTGAGTGTGGTCAATGAATCCAAAAGACAACAAACACATTCAAAGGAACCCTGAGACTGGTAATTAAAACAAAAGTGATTACAGAGCATTCTAATCACACTAGTCTAAATACAGTTAAGCTCATAAAAGGGTTTCCACTGCAAACCCCAACCTTCGAGGGGGTTAGATCTATAATTTAAGTGTTTTTCTTTGTTGTGCATCAGAAGTATCCACCTACCGGCGGGAGAGGAGGAATTGTTTTGAAAGTCTGGTGAAGATAGTCATTCCGTTATTCTAGTGGGCCTGTACCACCGAAGCAGCAGTGACATCTATAAAACAAAGTCTGTAGGACACTGATCGACAGAATGGATTAGGCTAGAGGCATTCCACAACACAGGGACTGTCATGAAAATTGCAAACACGCAGCTCTCGCCTGCAATAGTCTTAACATCCCACACACAAAATGGCTAGTCAGTGGAGAACACCGTCCTTTAGAGGTTAAATTTCTGAGTAAACTATTTCAGGGGAACTAGACGCTTTATTCAAATCGGAGTCTGTATAGTCTTGCCACATTCCTTTCATCAACTGGAGTTTGTACTTCTGTTAATAAAAGTCAATCGAGATTTTCTGGTAAGATCTATTCATTACAAACCCATGCTGTATATTGATTACAGTTCCTTCGTTCTCCAGAACGGTTAGGACCATAACTGTGGAATTTAGCCACCGGCCTGCACTGGGGTCAGTGAACACTGCCCAGCGTGGAGCATTCTGCCTCAGGCAATTTGTTAAGGGATGCAGCATATTCCCCACTGGTTTATATTATAGGTGCCCCTACTCTCCATCCCTCTGCTCCCAGAAGATAGTTATTTCCACACACCCCAAATCTGCAATTCTGGATGATTTACACAAAGGGAGGGAGCGGGGGAGACAGACTTTCTTACTGCCTACCCTGACCCCATACAGCTGCATAAGGGCTGAGCACAGATTTTCTTAATCTTTGCTCCATTATTTCAGCAAGGACAGGAGTTAGACATAGGAGGCAAGAATTGCCAGGATCTCTCTCTTCTCCCTCGGTCAAATCAGCAGCACAAACTCTTCCCCTCACCCCCACCTCTCCCGACATTTCCAAAGGAGACAGAATTTTAGTTGAGAGCAACTGAAGTCCAGAAAGCAAGTACCACACAGGCAATGGCAGAGCAGTTTTTCCACACCCAGCACCAATCTCCTTCAAGGACAACCTGCAGCGCAGAATTCAAGAAGGTAGCTCAGGCTCCACGCATATCAAGGCCCAATGCAACAAGGACTACATGTGCTTAAGTATCAGAGGGGTAGCCGTGTTAGTCTGAATCTGTAAAAAGCAACAGAGGGTCCTGTGGCATTTTTAAGACTAACAGAAGTATTGGAAGCTTATGCTCCAATACTTCTGTTAGTCTTAAAGGTGCCACAGGACCCTCTGTTGCTTTTTACATGTGCTTAAGTGCCTATTGACTTGAACGGGATTACTCCATGCTGTAAGATATGCAAATGCTTGAGCACACTTGATTTCAGGCAGCCAGGCATTTTTGAAAATCCCACTAAACACTTATCTGTATCTTTAGGAACCTAATGCCTTTAAAAATCTGGCCCTAGGTGCCTAAATGGCTGGGTCACTTAAGTCCCATTGATTTTCAATCAGATTTAGGCTCCTAAGCAGATACATCACTTGTGTTACAATCATCCTTGGCTACACTATGAGATAAAAGGCTCCAAAATGAGCCATACAGTTCCTTTGAAATCTAGACACATCATGACATGACTGATCAAAATATACTTGGCTCAGTAGAGCTGGTCAAAATCTGAACATTTTAAAAACCTGTGAAAATTTGGACCGGAATAAAAATATGCAGTTATGTAATCTGGGTTTTTAAACTCCTGAAATTCATGGGCAGTAGATCTTCAACTAGTGTAACCGGTCATAGCTCCACAGATGTCAACAGAACTGATACCCCCTAATGCTCTGCCCTTGCGATCCATGAAACATTCATGCACACCTGGATACCCAGGCGGAAGTGCACAATTGTAAAGTTGAATTTCATTCTTTGCACCCCAACCATAATGTTACCCTGACACATTTCAGACAGAAGAGATAAAAAGGTGGTGGTGTTTTTTTAAACACTCAAGAAACTGCATGAGACTATGTACTAGATCACGTACATATTGATATTGTAACGGCTCAATAAACTACCAAGTCTGGACTATGATAGTCTGTCCTATAAACTACCCCGGGGGGATCCTGCGCCACTGCGCATGCGCAGAATTCATGTCCCCTGAAGATTCCCCCACCACCGCCACAAAAAATACATTCTTCTGGGGAGGCACTGCAGTTATGCCTTTTGCCCACCAGGGGCTGCTGTGTAAGGTGAGCTAGTGCCAGAACAGACAGCTCACCTTAGCAGTGAGCAGCTGATACGGAGAGAGCAGAGGCTGCTTTTCTCACAGCGACTTGCCTGCAGGTCAGATGGGGGCGAGGGGAAGGACAGGACGGACAGAACAGGGCACACAGGGGTGCGGGGGGGGGGTCACTCAGACTGAGGCTCAGAGGGGCTTATGGGGGGCAGCCCGGGGGAGGGGCTGAATGGAAATGGGGTGCAGGAACACCAAAGAAATGCAGAACGACATGGGGACGGGTGGGTTAGGATGGCTGAGTGGGGGTGCAGAGACACATGGGACGGGGCAGATGTGCCTGACTGAATGGGAGAAGCTAGGGGTCAGACAAGGTCTGCATGGGGGAGGCTCCCCAACTCCTTAACAATCCCTTCCCCCCAAAAAGAACCTGTTCCATACTTCTCCCACCCCCACCCAATAACCCTCCAGGTTCACTTCCAGGCTCCTTCCCAGCAATTACTTCCCTCTCCCTCAGCTCCTCTATTACCCTGACTCCCCCAAAGCCCTTGCACTGCTTCTGAGGGGTGCAAGAAATATGGTTCTGTATTGTAGGTTAAAAGAATTATTACTCAAAGTTATGTATCGATATGCCTAATATGGAATCTATTTGCCAAAAACATTTCCTGAATCTTTTTTTAGTGTCTGTCTGTATTGTTACAGACATACTTGCTGACAGATATTTTGAAATAAATTACCAAAATAATGGAAACTGGCATGATCCTGTTGTGTTATTTTGACAAATAAAATATGTAGAATTTTAAAATATTGTGCACAGAATGTTTAATATTTTGGTGAAGAATTCACCCAGGAGTAAAAAACCAAAGGACCAAATTCTGCTTCCATGCAATGGAGTAAATTCATTGGAATTACTGGAGTTACTCCATATTCAACTGGGAAAAGAATGGTGGGTGTCTCTGAACAGGGCAGTAACTAACCAGGGAATTAAGAAAACAGTTATTAAAAGTAATCATTGATGTTTGTCATAAATGTGACAATATTTCAACTTAAATAGATAGATTTGCATTTACACTCAGGACCCCTTTAAACCAATCTGGCAGCAAATTATACACACACACTCTAAAAGGCACCTTTACATTCTCAGAGCCCTACTGCAAATAAGAACCAGGACCAAAACATCACCCCTCAATAGGAGAAAAGTTATCTTTTACTCATCTATGAACAAAATTTCATCAACTTCTTTAAGAAAGAGGGAGAGCACTTTGTTTTAATGGCCATAACGCTTTGCTTGATCGCCAAAGTCATTTTGATGTTCTCAGAGCTCTGCACCTGGCATTTCTGAGCACGAAGCATTTTGTTCCTAAGCCTGGCACTGAAGTTTGTGCCACGGATAATATTCTAATGTAAGTCAGACTTCAGACTTATTTCACATCTTTTGATGTCTAACCAGCTCGAGAGGCTTCAAAGCAAGACACTGGTAAGCAGAGATATCAATCGATCACCCAGTGGATTTAGATTTTTTTCAGCTCCTTCCAGAGCTGCTGAACTTTTCAGAGCTTCAACTGGTTAATTGCAAGGTTTGCATGGTGGCTCACTGATGTGGTTTATTAAACAGACTGCAGGGGTTATGCTGAACTGTTTCAACTTACTCTTGGGCTCAATTGCTATTCCCAGTTAGAAGCTCAAAACTGTGGTGAGAAAGAACAGGGTCCTTTCATATGTACGAGTGTACAAAATGTCACTGTCCATTTTTTTTTTTGTACACACTTATCTGTACCATATTACATTAATAATAAGTGGCCACAGTTTATTACTCGGTCAAATCAGTTATTGTTTTTGAACAAAAACTCTTAATACTATAGTAGCTAAAGGCAACAAAAACAATAGCACCTTCAAATGATGCCAATGCATTTTTCCAGTACTGACAGTCCTGTTGAGCAAATATACAACTGAGTAAAGTTGGTTTCAAAACTATCGCAAGCCAACCCTGACAGGTTATTTGTTTAAACTGTTATAAATCTATCTGTAATGCAGTGAAAATGAACTCCAAGGATTGTTTAGCCACAAGGGCACTAATTAAAGAGTAAGTTTTTAGAAGGATATCTCCGAAGGTACCTACATAGATTTAAGAGCCCAAGCCCCATTGAAAGTCCATAGGATTTGTGCTCCTAAATCTCTTAGATGCTTTTTAAAAAAAATTAAGGGGGGGGGGGAGATTTTAAAGTGTTCAAATGAAAGGAGGTATTACATTTGTATGTGATACAATTACTGTTTCCAACATTCAGTGCTATTTTAAAGAAGAAATCAAATATAGATTAAATACCAGTTGATAATTAACTAGCACTTTAGGACCGAGCTTTCCTTATTGTTTATTTGTATTATGGTAGTAGCACCTATCATAGAAATCATAAAAGAGAGGAAAGGTGGCTATGTTTTGTTACAAATCTAGATAAGTAAATAAATGTAATTCTTTTAGTTAGAAACCAAGTAACTTTTAGAGCAAAGCATTTAAGTTTTTGCTGCTTTTTCATAGTTTCCGGGGCAGCAAAAAAGAAAAAAAAATGATTTGTTATTAAATACAAAAATCACTGGTTAATTTAGAATTTATAAAGTGGAATTTAGCAAAGAATTACCTGAACTGACAAACCAGATTTTGTGTAAATGGTTAAAAGATCAACAACCCGCAGATCTGTAGCAGTAGATTTATGTCTGTGATTACTTCACCAATAAAATTTAAACTGAACTCAAAACACACAAAAATCTGTTCCATATGAATGACACTCCTGGGCATTAGCATGTCTGTAAAAGCAGACTAGTAAATTCAATTAAACTGAGTTATTAATACACTTTTTATGTGGACAAGTCACTGTCTTGTTTAAAAAGAAACATGGGGATTCTGAAATTATGCTCAGGAGATTAGAAACCATCGTAATCACTTTCGGCTGAATTGAGAACGCTTCGCCATACAACTGCACGCCGAATAACAGGTGTACATGAGGAGTTATTTTGCTTTTGAAAATAAAAGGCCAAATTCTGCACTCAGTAAGACTAGGGCAACTGAGAATAACTCCCAATAATCTCATATAAAACAGGTACTTTGACTATAGCCAAAAGTGCATAATGATAACAAACCTTTAACAAAATAATTCTACTTCAGAACAAATTGAATGATCGCCACAAAAACGTCAATGACCATTTTCTTTCCTGGTAGATGTACAGTATATCTACATAACCAGAAGTATTATATATTCAACAATTTATACACCTGTTCAGATACCTAAAAGCCCCAATGACAGAAGCATCAAGGTTCTCTTTCTCCCCCTCCTTCCTAGTCTTCATTAGAAAAAGGTTAGGTAACAATTAAGGATATTTATTTATGTAAGTATACACACACACACACTTTAGGTTCTTCTGCATTCTGATAGCCAAATGAAATGAATAAATTTTTAAAGTTGACCCCAATTTTCCCCTTAGGTTTCCTGTACTTTTAATCATTTCAGATTTAAGATAGTTAATAATGACATTGCTAAAATTACAAAATAAGCTGCAAAGAAATGGCACCTATTCCAATTTGAAATATCATTCTTCACTCATTTTTTTACTTTTAAGTACTATTTCAGTAAAAACTCAGACATACCATATTATCTGTCACCTATTCTCTCTTCCACTGTAAATGTAGCTGATATGCCAATAACAGATTATTGAACGCATTAACCTTCTAGATTGATTTGAGAGAGAGAAGCAAAATTCTGATTTCAAGTTAACATGACATAACTTCCAAGTTGTACTTGAAATCAACATATAAAACAGGTACTCTAGAACTCTAGTAAAGCAACGTATCCACCCCCCCACCAATACACAAAAGTGATTTTTATATCCTGAAACTTTGTTTCCAATTAAAAATATCTAATGGTTGAGTGTTAAAGTGTAACAGCTTCAGCCAAAATTTCCTAATCTGAATACGTGAACTCAGGCACCTAGATCCATGTATGCACACACCAGTAAGTGGACTGATTTTCAGAAACAGTGAGGTGAGCTGTAGGTGTTCAGCACTTTTGAAAATCAGGCCATTCGTTGAGGTGCCCAAATATGGATTCAGGCCCTAGGTTTATAACCCAAGTTAGAAAATTTGGCCTTCATCTGCACCAGGTCATAGTGTTTAAAAAAAAATTCCTCTCACCTACCTTTTCCATCCAGTATTAAAACTATAGCTACAAAAACATGAAGAGGGAGCAGTTCAAATTGAGAAGAATTTTACTTCTTATCCAGGCACACTGTAAAAGAGAGAACTAAGCAGCAACTTTTTCTTTGTCTCCATCCCTCTGTTCAATTTTTCATTTGAATTAGGGAGAAACATGAGATCTGTACAGTAACTTCACACTGTGCAGCAAAAAAGCACAAGAGCCAATTTTAAACGTGTACGGTAGGAAGAGGCCGGTGTCATTAAACTGGAAGAAAAGGATTTTTTTTTTTAAATCCAGCATACTAAACTAACAGTTAAAAAAAATTAAATGAGTTCAAGACCATATGGCCTAGTCAGATTATTGCTATAACTTTCATACAGTGCAAAGTCTTTAATAACTAAACTACCCTGTGCAAACCCTATTCTCCTTTGCCTTGATAGTGCTGTGTCATTTTTACAACAGTCACTCTTATCTTTAACACCTTCACACTCCTATGTGTAGGAAACACCGCTGACCAGTTTTTGAACACACTTTGTAGGAATGCCTAAGAGATTTTAAATCAACACAAAGGGAGTACACAGTCTGTCTTTTTCACAAGCCGGTCTAGTAACAATGCAGCAAAATAAGCACATCAACTAAAAGGAATACTGTTAACTAAGGAAGTTTTTTCCAGGCCTTAAGCGACTGTAAAAATCAGCAGTTGAAATGTTGCAGATTCTCAAAGTAAAATACCTAACAACTACAATTTGTTGGACTAACTTGTGTGTGTGAGAGACAGGCTTTCGAACCACACAGAGCTCTGTATCACCAACAGAAGTTGGTCCAATAAAAGATATGACCTCACCCACCTTGTCTCTCTAATATCCTGGGACTAATAGAGCTACAACTATCAGAGGGGTAGCCGTGTTAGTCTGAATGTGTAAAAAGCAACAGAGGGTCCTGTGGCACCTTTAAGACTAACAGAAGTATTGGGAGCATAAGCTTTCGTGGGCAAGAACCTCACTTCTTACTTGCATCTGAAGAAGTGAGGTTCTTACCCACGAAAGCTTATGCTCCCAATACTTCTGAGAGCTACAACTACTACGCCGCCCACAACAACTACAATGACTAGATAGGGACAAGCGGCCACAGTCAATGGCTGACAGCAAACTTTAAGATTATTATTATTCATCACTGGCACAAAAACAGCACAGAGCACCAAACTAATACACTGATCCTGCACTATGTGCTTAACCTCAAGCCTGGACTTCAACAGACTTACAAAAAATAAAGCACCTGTATAACTGTTTACAGTTGAGGGCCTAAAGGATGGGGGCGGGGAGGGGGGAAGAGAGGAGGATATGAACTGGGACACTTGAAGGACTCGATCCTGTGATTTGCTGAGGACCTACTGCCAGGTCCCCAAACCCTCAACTCCTATCGGGCCCGATCCTGCTTCCCGCTGAAGTCCATGGCAAGACTCCCACTGATTTTGCAGGACCGTACCCTAAAGGAAAAAGGAGAGCCCATGAATTCATCACTTACTGAACGGGCAAAGGAGAGGGAACACGGGGGAGGGTGGACCCTTAGGCACGGCAGAAAGAGAGAGAACATGATTTGACCCTCCCTTCCCTCTCCCCCCCAAAACCACAGAGGAACCAGGAAAGCTTGAGAGGTGAGGACAGCTCCCACGCCGGGGAGATCGATGGACTTACACATAGACGGGCCAGGTGGGGAGGTCCCTGGGGAGCTCAGTCAGCCCCCGGTGGCTGCAGTCCAGCAACTCCCCGGTGCAAGCGCAGCTGGGGGCGCAGCGCAGCTCGGACCCGGACCCGGGGCGCATCAGGGCCATCAAGAGGAAAGTCAAGCAAGGAGCGGACCGCAGCAGCGGGGCCCCCACGACCGGCCGCGCCATTTTGTTCCCCTGCCCCCGGGGGCCAAAGCGGAGAGAGCGGCACGAAACCAGGCCAGTCCCAGGCAGCGCTAAGCGGAGCGTGTCCAGCAAGCGGTCCGGGATCGGCGGGCCCCGGCGCTAGGCTCCCCGCGCCACCAGTTGCACCATTGCCGACTCGCCTCTCCGCTGCGCAAGTCCTGCCGGGGGTGCCCGGGAGTCGCTGGGGCTCGCTGCTACGGCAGGCAGGCGGCTGGGCACGCGTGCATCCCCCGCGCGTGGAGTCACTGCAGTACACGGGGCGCCCCCGGGACGGCGCCTGTCAGCGCCCTGCTGCCCCCCGGGGCGTTTGCATCGCAGAGTCCGGAGGCGGGGGTGGGGAAATCAAGGCACCGACGTTCTCCCCGCTAAAGAGCCGCCACGTCCCGCTGCCCGCCGGTCTCTCTCTCGCTCCTCGAGCCCAGGGCGCGGGGCTCAGTCCCGCAGCGGCCCCGCCACCGCCGGGGGCTGCATCGCCGCCTGCCCTGCCCGCGTGGGCCGATGCCGCGCTCTCAGGCAGCTTCCCCGCACGGGCAGCGCCGCCTCCTCCACCGCGGCTGCAGCTCCCCCTGCTCGCGCTCCCGGGCCCCCTTCCTGCCGGCCCCGGGCCGGGGACGAGCCCTGCCACCCACAGCGGGCGCTGCCAGCCGCACCGATCCCCGCAGCCGCGATCGCTTTCCCGGCCCCCGAGCGCCGCTCTCGTCTCAAGCCCACGTTGGATACACCGCAACATTCCCCTTTCGCCACCTCCACCCCGCCTTTCGCTCCGCTCCCATTGGCCGCCCGGCGTTCTAGAGCGTGCCCGCGCGCCGCGGGATTGGACAGCCGGCCCCCCGGTTCGGCTACACAACGTTCCATTGATGTTGGCGGCCCGTCAATCAGAGGTGAGAGGTCCCGCCTCCCTTTCCCACCCAAGGTGTGAAAACTGGACGGGAGACTCCCACCGCTAGCACCGCTTCTTAAAGGGGAAGCTGAGAGAAAGGGTGGCCAGAGTCTTTCTTTCAGGACACCTTTCTCACTACTTTAGTATCGTAAAGTGAAATAGAACCAGGCCCCCAACCAACTGTGGTTTTGCAAAGCCCAAACTCAACTAACCAAGTTTGTCAAAAACCAACATAGGGAATCCTGAGTTTGTCTCCAATATAATATAATCAATATACATAATTACAATTAATTAATTATGCTATAGATTTTGCACATATATAGCACTGGTTTTAGCATAGGTATCAAAAGTGCCTTGCAAATATGGGTAAGTATTCTAATCCCCATTGTACAGGGAAGAGCAGAGGAAAGAATTATCTTCTTCCTAAACCAGTGCTGAACTCTAAAAGCAATAATTGGAGAAGGAGGGCAGCTTTAACATTTTTATTTTTTGCTATGCCTACTATTTGCATGTGGGTAATATAAAAACATACACTAAAAATATGATCCCTGCCCTAAGAGTTTACGATCTGGGTATAATACAAGAGACGACAGATGGATACAGACAGATAGGGGAGTCCATGCCTAATGGATGATATGCTCCAAAGAGCCTGCATTCCAAAATTAGTCAAATCGTGACCCATTAGACAGTTGTTACAAAAATGTTACAGAAAAGTTGATAAAAGCAGCAATACACTTCCACGCATGCATTTAAGGCCTGACCAAAGCTCATTAAAGTCAACAGAAACACTCTAGTTGACTTTGGATCAGGCCCATACACTGTTTCGTTGGAAGGCAGTAGTCAGCCTTCTCAACACACCAGGCTATGAGGGTACACTGTATAACCACTCACATGGGCCCTGATCCTGCGGCTCGATCTGTGTGAAGGGATGAATTTATCTTTTGGAAGAGAAGCAACTAGTATGGGCCTGATTCTGCTTCCACTGACTTCAACAAAATTTCCATGGTCCAGTCCTGCAGTCAACTCTGCATGGGCAGCCCCTTGAACTTGCAGTCAGTTGCAGCATTGCTGGAACAGAGCCCCATTGACTTAATGGGATTGGGCACTATACCTACATAAAGTTTAAATGCTCGGTTTATCTTCTAAGAGACACCTGTTCTTGTTTTTTTAACATAAAATAGTGGCAAAATTCTTTATTCAGATTTGTTCATAAAGGTTGCCCCGGACACATAAAAATGCTGCCACTTGAAATGTTGCTGTTCTAGCTTCATCTTATTTTGAGGAAACAGCAGGTCTGCGGAAAAAAGAATTTGTGTGTGATTGCAAATCTGCTAACAGCCTTATTCAACAAAATATCAGAACTCTGCGGCTTTGGCCACAAAGTCACCACAGATGTCTGTGGTTTGCTCGCCATGAAGTGCAAAGCATATGAGTCAAGATCTGAAAATCTCTCTCCACTGTGTCAGTAGAAAGGGGATTCAGTGTTTTGGCAATGTCCCCAGTCTAGTAAGGAGCATGAAGTCATGTCTACTCTCCATACCCATTTATGGAAGTTTGCCCAAACTGACAACATCTTGCTGATTGGTCTGAGTGTACTTGGAGAGAACAGTGATGTCGACACTCAGGGGAGGATTATATGAGGCTAAATGACAACATGCTAACAGCTGATAGACTCGAAAGGCAAACATACACTTTTCTCACTTAGACATGTCTGTGCTTTGCTAACAGAGGCTTGGATGGCTTATAGGTGCCATGTCAAGCAATTCCATTCTATGTCAAGACGTTGGCTACCAATCAAGCAATCTCTTTTTGGTACTGTTATTTTACCTGTGGCCCACACACAGTCACAGATGCTTCCTGGCCAAAACTAACAGCAAATTCTCTGGTTTTGCCCTTGTGAAAAGGTACCACACTGTATTCCTGCCCTGTCAGAATTAGGAACCTTTGGCTGCTAACCATGGGGGATTCTTTTGTTTGTGGCAAGGGCTCCATCATCTTTGTCTGCCCTAGTTTTGCAGCCTACACATACGGTTTCTCCAAGTGTCTCATGGAACTGAAATAATGAGGCATTGTGCAGTTGTCACATTTCTGCACAGTGAGTTAGAAGATCCAGGTGGAGAGCTTTAAACCATCACCTCTAGAAGTCAAGTCTACACAGAAATTCACTCTTTTTCAAACTGGTTCATTTGTTAGTATAGTTGCTGCATGTTCAGACATGAAGGGTCTGATTTTCACAAGTGTTCAGCAACTGCAACTCTCACTGGTTTTAGCTGCAGCTGTGAGTACTCAGCACTTCTGAAAATCAGGCCCCAAGAAAACATTCACACCGATTTGAGTGGGAGCAAGAAGAGGGACTTGGTATCATCAAAATAAGAATAAAATGGTGGTTATTTTTCTTAATTTTCAAAATAAAATTTCCATTTTCATGTTTACTTTTCAGACATTAGAGGGGAAAACATGAACACGCCCTTCCATTAGCACTGGTGTTCACATGTCATCATGAAAATGCACCTAATATTATCTACAAAGTTGAGACCCTGTGACAGCTGATATAGATCTTAGGGACTCAGTTTTCTTGGTATGCATCCGAAGAAGTGGGCTGTAGTCCACGAAAGCTTATGCTCTAATAAATTTGTTAGTCTCTAAGGTGCCACAAGTACTCCTGTTCTTTTTTCAGTTTTCTTGGCATCTAATGCTGCATCATTAAAGTCACCGAGCACTTTGTCATTTACTTCAATGGGTGCAGGATCATTCTTCTTGTTTTACCTACATTCATCTACATGGTAGAGGGACACTTGGACCCAAAGGAATCTTTTCAGAGCTCAAGGGAAGAGGTCAGGGCACCTGTAGCCAGTTTGCTGCAGTACATATAAGGGGCAGTGGTGGTTAACGAGATTGTTATTGCTGTTACTGCATAGAGGAAAATCTGTTCTCTGCTCCTTGAAGGGGAACGGCTAACTGTATGTAGTTTGGTTGGGTCATTTAACATTTGGTGCTATGCTGCAGAAGCAGCTGGAGAAGCAGAGTACTTTAAGGAAGTTTTTGTACTGACTTTTAAAATAAAATACCAAGCATTTGGCCCCAAAGAGGTTTTATTTTTCCTTTCATGTACCAAGCAAGTATTTCTTGTCCTCTGTGAAAAGAACTGGGGGGGCTGGGATCTGCTGCAGGCCCACTTACCCGGTCAGATCAGTCTAGGAATTATCACAGGTGGACTTCTGCTGTAACTTCTCTTTTGTATATTGGAGAAATGCTACAGTCCCTGCTGCCGAAGGCTGATATGTGGACATCAGAGTCTGCCACTTGTAGTGGAAATATAAACTTAATGACAAACTTAGATCTTTTTTTACTATATTCTAGCAATATGGAATAGCAGTCTTGGGGGGGGGGGGTGTCACATAATTGGCATAAATTGCTACAGCAGGATGGAATTAGTGCCACAAATACTGTCCATTTTTATTTGTATCACAGTAGTCCCTAGATATCTCCAGTGAGATCAGGGCCCTATTATGCTTGGTGCTATACAGAGTTATAGTAAAAGATGGTCCCTCCCTCAAATTTCTTAGAGACAAAGGGTGGGGGAGAGGAAGCATTATAATCTATATTTCTCAGGAGAAGAACTGAGGTACTGATGTTAAAGGCTAGGTGTTCCCCCCGCCCCCAGGTTCTGAGCACTGCAATTTCCATTAACTCTTGAATACAAGGCCTCAAGATACTTGCTTAGGACCCTACAGATCTTGGGAACTGAACACAGATCTTCTGAGTCCTAGCCCAATGCCTTAGCCACTAGACCACCTGAAGGCACCAGGATTAGATAAATAGACTGTTCAGATTCTTATACCACACTCATTGCTATGGTACTCGAGCATGCTCTTACAATGCACTAGAACACATTTGGATGATGGGTTTTGTTTTTTTCAAAAACCTAAGACTCTGTAGAGCATTTAAGAATATCAGCTGACTCTTCTTGACATGTTTATCCTCACTTGCGAGTCAGTGAAATGCACTGATTCCTTGCTGTTAAAACTGAGCAATGAATACTTGCATACACTAATGTTAGAATTACACACTGCTAACATAGCACCTTCCACAAACAGTCGGTGATCTTGTGCTGCAGTGTCCTCCAGGACAACCGGGATGTAGAGCCCCCCGACCCCCCAAAAAAAGCCCAATCCTGTTTCAACTATTGTGTTTGTAGGGGATTGGAACCAGAAAAGAAGGGGTTAAGGGCCTGGGGTCAGTTGCATCTGGGGTAATTTAATCTACTAGCTTGGTACTGCTGGAAAAGGAGTAGCTAGTTTATAGCAAAGGTTGGACTTATCTCAGGAAGAGTCTTCGGGTCCAAGCAGGACAGCACTGGGAGGGTCAGTCTTATTATGGGACCTTGCGGGAGAAACCAAGCCTCTTGTTCTCTGATTTGGATGAAGGTTATTTGCAGAGTGAAGAGCCCATCCACAGACTCAGCTGAAGTAGGTAACATGATCTCTTTATTGGGCCAATATATCATTGACAGTAAACAAATGTTGGGGCTGGAAAGGACTGGTGTCACATATCCCTTGTTTACTTTGTTCTCAAAGATCAATGGGGTACTGAATGTCTACCTGCCAAAGGGACATCCAGAGAGAGAGGTGTAAAAGGGAACAGGGACCAGAAAATCTGAAGAGGAGAGCCCTGATTTCTTAAGCTGTTGAATGCGACATTAGACAAAGTATAGCACCGTGGAGACTGTTGATGTCCCAACAAGGAAAGAGCTCTTCCCTGCCTCTGGGTCAATATCACAGTGGCTGTAGTACAGGGATGTACTAGTTGGTGATTCATTGGGAGCCTCTAGTTTAAAATTCTGACACCAGACTGAAGGGAAATGTCTATGACTCAGGTGGAGTTCCCCTTTCTCTAAACCGGGGTGGCCAACCTGAGCCGGAGATGGAGCCAGAATTTACCAATGTACATTGCCAAAGAGCCACAGTAATACATCAAAGGTTTCAGAGTAGCAGCCGTGTTAGTCTGTATCCGCAAAAAGAAGAACAGGAGGACTTGTGGCACCTTAGAGACTAACAAATTTATTAGAGCATAAGCTTTCGTGGACTACAGCCCACTTCTATGCATCCGAAGAAGTGGGCTGTAGTCCACGAAAGCTTATGCTCTAATAAATTTGTTAGTCTCTAAGGTGCCACAAGTCCTCCTGTTCTTCTTTTTGAGTAATACATCAGCAGCCCCACATCAGCTTCCCCCCCACACACTCCCAGTGCCTCCTGCCCACTGGCAGCCCTGCCAATCAGCGCCTCCCCCTCCCTCCCCACACCTCTCGATCAGCTGTTTTGAGGCATGCAGGAGGCTCTGGGTGGGAGGGAGAAGGAGCGAGGGCACGGCAGGCTCAGGGGAGGGGGCGGGAAGGGGTGGAGTGGGGGCAGGGCCTGGGGCAGAGCCAGGAGTTGAGCAGTGAGCACCCCCCGGCACATTGGAAAGTTGGTGCCTGTAGCTCCAGCCCCAGAGTCGGTGCCTATACAAGGAGCGGCATAGTAACTTCTGAAGAGCCGCATGTGGCTCCGGAGCCACAGGTTGGCCACCCCTGCTCTAGACTCCTCTCCCATCCCTGCCAGAGAGGAAATACTATTGCATCAAAAAGCTTCTGAAGAGCAAACCTTTGGCCTTTTGGAATGGACCCAGCTGCACCAAATCACATTGATTTTTCAAAATAGATTCTACTGGGGAGATATCCCTCCAGGCTTTTGTCCCCACTTTGGAGAATATAAACTCTAGGCTAGGCTCGGAGTCCCAGAGTTTTCAGGTGCTCCGTAGCCACCACTGGAGCAGTGTTTTCGAAAGAGCTGAGTGTGCAGGGCGCGGAGCCATCCTGAAGCCTGGCCACTTATTCAGCGCCTACGTAGGAGCTGGGCCCTTTGGACAAACTGGACCCAGCAGTGGTGGCTCAGCACTTGACAATTCTTGCCAGTGTGTGTGTGTGCGTGCTAGGAACAAAGTATAAGTATTTCCAGCCCTGTGCGGCTTGATATGGCTCCCGTTCTGCAAGCAGATCACTGCAGCCAGATGCCTGTGGAGCTCTGCATGGCATCTGCCTTTGTGGACTGACTGCAGGCTGAGATGGGCTCTATTTGCCAACTGAGGGGTTGCCCCCCTCCTGGGTTAAAGTAGTGAGAACACTTTACCTGGGAGAACCGATGGCTAAATTTCTTTGGTTCCCCTCCCTTCTTCCTTAGAGGGCACGTCCAGCTGGGATACGGGAGGTGGGATTGATCCCTTAATTAAAATAGTGGCAGCACAACTGTTTGTTCGTGTATCGCTCGTAGCTTCATTCTAAAAGCTATCCCAGGAAAGGGGCTGTAGGTGGGATCCAAAGGGTAGCTTTTCCTCTCTCCCTTCAGAGACACAATGGTGTTGAGGTGGAAGTGGCATGAATACCGACAATCCCCTGCACACCAGGCTGCCCACTGGGAGGGGGAAGATGGTTCCCAAGTCCCATGCACATTTTTTGTAGCCTATGTTGCTGGGCCACAAGCAAATCCTGCCCTGTAAGTGGGACCATACTCTGCAGTAACTCTTGGGCGGGGTGGGTAGGATGGGTGACCCTGAGAATGGGGCTACTAGGATGCTGGGGTAAGGAGGTGTTGACTCCTTCTCATAACACAAGAACTTGGGGTCACCTAATGAATAGGCAGCAGGTTTAAAACAAACAATAGGAAGTATTTCATCACACAATGCACAATCAACCTGCAGAACTCTTTGCCGGAGGATGTTGTGAAGGCCAAGACTATAACAGGGTTCACAAAAGAACCAGATAAATTCATGGAGGATAGGTCCATTAATGGCTATTAGCCAGCATGGGCAGGAATGGTGCCAGAAGCTTTAAACCATGATTTGAGGACTTCAGTAGCTCAGACATAGGTCAGGGGTTTATTACAGGAGTGGGTGGGTGAGATTCTGTGGCCTGCGTTGTGCAGGAGGTCAGACTAGACGATCATAATGGTCCCTTCTGACCTTAAAGTCTATGACTCCAAGCTGGGAATAGGCGACAGGGGTCGGATCACTTGATGATTACTTGTTCTGTTCATTCCCTCTGAAGCACCTGACATTGGCCACTGTCAGAAGACAAGATACTGGGTTATATGGACCTTTGATCTGACCCAATGTAGGGTGCTCATTGGTACACTAATTGCACAAATTTCAGAGTAGCAGCCGTGTTAGTCTGTATCTGCAAAAAGAAGAACAGGAGCATCCGAAGAAGTGGGCTGTAGTCCACGAAAGCTTATGCTCTAATAAATTTGTTAGTCTCTAAGGTGCCACAAGTACTCCTGTTCTTCTAATTGCACAAGGCTTTGCTAACAGGGAAGTCTGATCCCTGGTTTAGAGATGGGGAAACTGAGTCAGAGAGCAGTGAAGTGACTTGCCCTATGTCACACCGTCAGGGGAAGACCTCAAGAGTTTTTGGCTTCTAACCATATTTTCTTGGACCAAGCTGCCTCTTGTCCTCCCATAAGGCAGCTTCACACACAACTCACTGCTGCAGAGTGAGGGGTTTTTGTTTTCGGGCTTTGATGCCAAGCTGACCTTTCATTGCAGACACTGCATTTATTGTGTGGACTAGACCCTAAATCTCTCTGGGAGGAATCAATAGGCATTATTTCTAGACAGGGCTTTTGTTTAGATAAAACCTTGTTGGCTAGGCTTTTGTTATGCAAACCAAAGCAGGGGCGGGTCTGGTTTCATGCAAAATGTGAGTGCTGGAGAAAAGGGGTGGGGGAGGAGATTGTGGTTTTAGTCCTCTCTAATCATTTGCAGGTACTTTTCTTTGAGTTAAAAGCAAGCAGTGCATATCACACAGATCCTGCCAGAGAATCTGGAAAAGGGAGAGTAGAGTAGATTCATTACAATGAATACTGAGATTGTGCAAAAATACAGTCAAAGATTTCAAAAAATAGGAGCGTAAAGTTAGGCTTCTAGGCCTGCATTTTTAAGTGACTTGTGGGTTTTTGTTACCCAAGGTGAGACTCTTTTTAAAGAAGGATAATACTCAGGGTGGTTACTCAGCACTTTTGAAAATCAGGTTGTTTTAACATGCTGAGGACCCAAAATTACTCACCAATTTGAAAATCCTGGCTTTAAATTCTGATTTAGGGTACCTGATTTAGGACTTGTCTAGAGGGCCCCGCAGTTCAGATTATAGGGGTTTACTGTCACATGCACTAGCGGGTGGTGCTGTAACTCTCCCACGGGATGCTGTAGGTGTGAATTCAAAGGTACCTAATTCGCGTTAACTAAGCCCTGGTCTACACTACAGAGTTAGGCTGACATAAAGCAGCTTACACAGCCCAAATCATTTTATAGCACTCTAACTTGCTGGCTCGGGGGAGGGGGGGGAGGAGAATGACACCCCCCGAGCGCAGCAAGTTGAGCACTTTAAAGCGCTAGTGTGGACAGGCTCCAAGTGCTGGGAGCCGCACTCGGCGCTATTCCCCTCATGGAGGTGGATTAAGAGCGGCAGCGCTTTGAAGTTTCTAGTGTAGACATAGCCTAAGTGTCTACACTAAAATGCAGCTCCCACAGATGTAACTCACCCACTACCCCGACTTAATAACTCCACCCCCATGAGAGGCATAAAGCTTAAATTGCTGTAGTTAGGTCGATGCAGTGTCAGTATAGACCAAAGATGGCCAACCTGTGGTTCCAGAGCCACATGCGGCTCTTCAGAGGTTAATATGCGGCTCCTTGTATAGGCTCCGACTCCGGGGCTGGAGCTACAGATGCTAACTTTCCAGTGTCCCATTGTGCGCACTGCTCAACCCCCTGCTCTGCCCCAGGCCCTGCCCCCACTCCACACCTTCCCCCCAAGTCCCCCTGCCCCTTCCCCAAGCCTGCCAGGCCCTCGCTCCTCCCTCTCCCCCACAGAGCCTCCTGCGCATGTGAAACAGCTGATTACAGCAGGCAGGAGGCTCTGACTGGTGGGGCTGCTGGCGGGCGGGAGGCGCTGGGGGATGAAGCTGATGGGGAGCTGCTGACATATTCCTGTGGCTCTTTGGCCATGTACGTTGGTAAATTCTGGCTCCTTCTCAGGCGCAGGTTGGCCACCCCTGGTGTGGACACAGCATGGCTTACACTGACTGTTGCTGCCTGTCAGAAGCTGTCCCACCAGGCCCCACCCTGACAGTTAAATAGGGGCAAGCGCTCCCGGTGAGGACGCACATCGCCGACACAAGCAGCGTAGGGCAGGCAGGCAAAAGCAATTTAATTACTGCGGGGGCTGTATGTCGATGTAAGTTAAGTCGACTTAATCTGGTAGTGTAGACTTGCCCGTAGTCCTTTTGAAAGAGGATGACGTTAATGTGAACTAGGTACTTCCATGTGTCCAAAGCATCCATATGGTGGAGTTACTGCACCATGAGTGGTGGGTGAACATGCTAGTGGGGGGAGGCTAGCCCCCGCCCCTCCCCCTTTGCTTGAGGCCCTGCCCCTCCCCTTCCATCCCCCCACCCCTGCCGGAGCCCCCTTGTGCACCCAAGGCCACAGCGGGCCCAGCAGGCAGCATAGCTGAAGCGACCCCTGTCCCAGCACTGGATGGGCGGCGCAGCCAGAGCACCCCCAGACCCAGCAGGCCGGGCGGGCGGCGTGGCTGGAGCACCCCAACTGGGCAGGCAGCATGACCATGGCACTGGGTGGGCGGTGTGACCAAAGCACCCCCAGCCCCGGAGCACTGGACGAGTGGCACGGTCCCAGCACTGGGTGGACAGCTCACCTCCAATAGCCCAAGGTCATGTAAGCTTTTTCTCTCCCAATGTTTGATGCAAGGAGTTTGCTAATGAGTGTATCGAATACAAAGGGTGTTTCTTCCCAAAACCTCATTAAACTTAATTACATCTTTGATCTTACAAAGTCTTTGTTTAGAAAAGGCTTTAAAATGACCAAGCATGCCAATGAGGAAGATATGGCTTATTATATGAGTGTCTTTTTATGGGTTTGGACTCCGTTCAGAAAATGCGTGCTTGAAAGATAATTGCTGACAGCATGCAGAATCCATCAAACTATAATTAGCACACTACAATTATTCTAATTGCCTCACTCGGGCATCTGTGTTTTCAATTGTAGAGCAATTTGCCAATAGAAAATTTAATTGTAATACATATTTTATATCGTTTGGGACAAAGCGCCATTATTTCCACTTCAACAAGGATGTGCCTCAAACTTTAAAAGTTTTCTGATCCTTTCCTGGGTGGCTGTGCCCTAGTGAGGAATTTAATTGCAACCCCTTGTGTATTCTGGTTTTATTGATTTCACAATACTGCTGAAGGGGCCCAATTTAGATCATGGCCCCATTATGCTCGGCACTGTACAAACATGTAGGAAGAGGTGAGCCTTGACTGGCTTAAAATCTAAACCGACAAGACAACGTGTGTTTGCAGTGTTGTAGCCATGTTGGTCCCAGGATATTAATGAGACAGGCTGGGTGAGGTAACATCTTTTGTTGGACCAATTCTGTTGGTGAAAGAGAGATGCTTTTAAGCTACCTTGGCCTGCTCTTCCGTTCAAGACACAGCGAGGAGAAATTGAGAATGGAAGTATTACCCACCATGTACAGATGGTGACCTGAGTCACGGAGCTGAATGGCTCACACAGGGAATTGAACCAGGTCCTAGTCCCATGCCATAACCACAATCTCATCTTAGCCCTGGTCTACACTGCGGGGGGGAAATCGATCTAAGGTACGCAACTTCAGCTACGTGCATAGTCGCCGTACTTAGATCGACTTACAACGGTGTTTTAGCTGCGGTGAGTCGAGTGCTGCCGCTCCCCCGTCAACTCCGCCTGCGCCTCTCGCGGCGCTGGAGTACAGGAGTCGACGGGAGAGGGCTCGGGGGTCGATTTATCACGTCTAGACTGGGTGCGATAAATCGATCCCCGCTGGATTGATTGCTGCCCACCGATCCGGTGGGTAGTGTAGAAATACCCTTAGATGAAAGATGGATTATTTTCTTTCTCCCACCTGCTGCAGGCTCTGCAAATATGTACTAATATATATATTCCATAATTTCTAGGCTAACAATTGTGTTTAAATTGTTTAATGCATTTATAAAGGCAGCTATCTCGATTAGGGAGCACAGGTTGCAATGGGAAAGCAGTTGTATTGATTTACCTGGAAAGGACCATAGCTGGACAATTCTCATCAAGGAGGCCATTTGCTTTACTCCATCATTCACATGGACGAGATCATTTAACCTAAAAGTTGCCGGAATGCGTTATAAGTCATGCAGTGCTTTCAGAACAAAGTACCCAAATGACAGCCTCATTGCCTTGAAGAGTTTATAAACGATCCCAGACAAACGTGATGCCCGAGACAACTCTTCAGGCACCGGAGGATGCGGAGTTGCTGCCTGTTTGACACCTGAAACTTAGGTTGACCTAGCCAGGTTGCTCAGGGATGTGAAAAATTCAGCTGTATTCAGCTTCTACTGTAGCGCTTGTTGGGTAGGCATACCTGTAGCTGGTGAAATCAGTATAGTAAGGCTTCATGATGAAGTGCCTCTCAATGGCGGAGGGAGAGAGAACTGTTTCTATATGATGGGGGATTGTGTTTCAATCATGGGTAGTGTCATGCAGACAGTGGTGGATTAGCCACTGGGCCAATAGGGCCCATGCCCCTGGACCTGGCCAACTGGGGGGTCCTGGAAAAATGGGCGCCCCTGACCCTGTTCCGCCCGCCCGGAGCTCCTGCTGGGAAGTGGGGGAAGCCCCCGACCCCGCTGTCCGGTAGGAGTGCTGGAGGAGGGCAACTGCAGGTGGAAGGGATGGGGAGGGGGCCCCCACTTGCTCTGGCCCATGGCCCCATAAATCTGTAATCCACCTCTAGTGGCATGGCTGCAGACAACAAGCTGAGGGCATTAGAAAAGGCTAAAAGCAGTGGCCTTCCCCTGCTAGGTAAAAGTCAGAGTAAAGAAATGTAGGATCCAATCCTGCAAATCTTAACTCATGCTGAAATGCTGGGGTCTAAATCAACTGTGACCACTCAAGAAAAAGATCTTGGAGTCATTGGGGATAGTTCTCTGAAAACATCCACTCAATGTGCCGCGGCAGTCAAAAAACTAACAGAATACTATGAATAATTAAGAAAGAGATAGATAATAGGACAGAAAATATCATGTTACCTCTCTATAAATCCATGGTACACCCACATCTTGAATACTGTGCGCAGATGTGGTCGCCCCAACTTCCACAAGATATGTTGGAATTGGAAAAGGTTCAGAAAAGGGCAACAAAAATGATTAGGGGTATGGAACGGCTGCCGTATGAGGAGAGATTTTAATAAGACTGTGACTTTTCAGCTTGGAAAAGAGACTCCTAAGGGGAGATGTGACTGAGATCTATAAAATCATGACTTGTGTAGAGAAAGTAGATAAGGAAGTGTTGCTTACTACTTCTCATAACACAAGAACTAGGGGTCACCAAAGAAATTAATAGGCAGCAGATTTAAAACAAATAAAAGGAAGTATTTCTTCACACAACTCACAGTCAACCTGTGGAACTCCTTGCCTGAGGATGTTGTGAAGGTTAAGACCATAACAGGGTTCAAAAAAGAACTAGATAAATTCATGGAGGATAGGTCCAGCAATGGCTATTAGCCAGGATGGGCAGGAATGGCGTCGCTAGCCTCCATTTGCCAGAAGCTGGGAATGGGCGACAGAGGATGGATCACTTGATGATTACCTGGGTTCTGTTCATTCCTTCTGGGGCACCTGGCACTGGCCACTGTCGGAAGACAGGATACTGGGCTAGATGGACCTTTGCTCTGACCCAGTAGGGCTATTCTTACGTTCTTATTCTGATAATTCTTATTCATTTGAGGAGCTCTGTTGACTTCAGTGGGACTGCTCACATGTAAGGCTTGCAGAATCAGGTCAAGTCATTTACCCCATCAGCACCGCAGTTTATCCACCTTTTAAAAATGAGTCTAATGGCTTTTTAGCTCACACAGATGACATGGGAGCTCAATATTTGTAAAGTGCTTTGTAATTCTTGGATGAAAGGGGCTATGTAAGTACAAGATATGATCTCTATAGCTATCCTAGCGTGTCCATCATATTATGGTGATGAGTGCTCTAATAATGCCTACAACAGGTAGCTCACATTGTATTTGGCTCTAGAAATGTCCATTGTGAATCAATGGGCGTTCAACCCAACCGAATGATCATATATGGTGATGAAAACAAAAGGATTAAGAGTGAAAGGAAACAATGACCAAATTATATGCCAGGTACATGATACCTTAACTGTCTAAGAATTGGTCTACACTGGGAATTTACATCCGCATAGCTACTTCTCTCAGTGTGAGAATAATCCATACCCCAAAAGACGTAGCTACGCTGACCTAATCTCTGGTGTAGAAAGTGCTAAGTAGATGGAAGAAATCTTCTGTCAACCTTGTGATGGAATGTTCACTCCACATGGGATTAGAAGGGGTTAAAGTGGCCAGGCAGGCCAATTAACTGCCCAGGTTACACCTGGAGGAGTAGCCAGGGAGCTGATTAAAAGAGGCTCAGCTGGGCAGGAATAGGTGGTTTATGAAGCCCAGGCGCTGAGAACAGGAAAGGCTGCAGGAAGGCAGGCAGCAGTCACTCCCTGGGAAGAGGGAGTTGGTTTGCAGCTGGTACTCCAGAGAAGAGGGTCGGGGGACCAGGAAAAGCAGAAAGCAGTCCAGGAAGGCGCAGTGAGGGCTGAGAGGGTAGAGCCCAGAACTGCTGAGCTGAGGGTCCCTGGACTGGAACCCAGAGTAGAGGGCGGTCCCGGGTTCCCCTACTGTCCGCTGGGGAAGTGGCACCATCAGGGCAGCACAGGAGAAGATTACCTGGGAATGTTTCCATAGAAGGATTTTGGGGAATCCCGGAAGGGGGAAACGTGGCTGGTGACCCGACCGGCGGGCCGAGTCACAAAGAGGATGCTTCAGAGTAGCAGCCGTGTTAGTCTGTATCCGCAAAAAGAAGAACAGGAGGACTTGTGGCACTTTAGAGACTAACAAATTTATTAGAGCATAAGCTTTCGTGGACTACAGCCCACTTCTTCGGATTAAAGAGGATGCTGTGATTTCTGGAGTGAGGTGGGTCCGCAGGGTGAGAGGGATGACAGGAGAAGCACCATGTGAAGAGGGTGAACCAAGTGGCAGAGATAATCCCCAGGATGGCCAGCAGAACCCCATCACAAACCTACCTACCGCCTCTCTGGGAGGTGGATTACCTACGCCAATGGGAGAACCCCTCCATTAGCGTAGGTCGTATCTACTCTGAAGTGCTACATCCGCTCAGCTGCTGAAGCATTTTTAAGTATAGACATCCCCTATCTCCAACAGCAGAAATGAATCCAGCAGAGGGGAGCTGCACCTCCTAGCTATCCGTTTATTTCTCAAATGGCATGAGCCAAAACTCCAGATCCAAACTCAAGGGTTCAAAATCTGAATCAGAACTGGCCCTTCCCCAGATTTCCAGTCATATAGAATAGGTGTTAAAATCTGGGATAAGCTGCTTGCTCAGACGTGAGCTTTCCAGTCAGTCCCATGTCAGGATGATGACTACAAAAGCAAAACGATAGCCATGGGTCTTACTGACAGATGCGCCCCATTAACATCAGTTCCTAGATATTGTGGTATGAAGACATCTATTACACAGTATAATAACTCAAATTATATTGTGTAACTTTAATTGCTTTCACCTCTGGGCTGAGATGGAAGCATGGAATTCTTTACCCAAAAGGAATATGCTAGGAAAAATCATGAAGGGTGAGCAGAGAAGCTGGAATTGAGCCATAGCTAAAGCACGAACTACCTTCCCCCACAGTAGAAATGTTATAAAAAGTTATAATGGACATAAAAGCCAATCTTCTCGGATGTTTCTAACTTGGCTTTTGAATAGACATGGTTCCAAGCAAGGATATTTCTTGGTTCCAGACAGCTCTTCTTAGGATAGGTGACATACATATATAGTTTAAAATGCAATACGTTTTCAGCTTGTGGGAAATCCGCAAAATGAGTTTATTTCACTACAAACTCCAGGTTGTTGGGTTGGTTTTTTTTAAGCTGAGCAGGGAAATGATTCTTATTGTCAAAGTCACCTTTTATGGACGACTAACAGAATGAACTAGACCTCACGACCCCACTTTAATATCTTTAAACCCAAGCCCTTGCACCCGGGCAATGCTGTTTCTAGTTATTTAGGCAGGGAATAGCAAATCCTGCTCAGCTGCACCTTTTGGGAGAGAGGCCTGGTAGCCTAATCATGGATGGAGGGCCCAATCCTGCAAAGCGCTGAGCACGCTCCACTCCCATTAACTTCAGCGGGAGCTGAGGGCACGCTGTACCTTGCAGGTGGGTCCAGCACCTCTCAGGATCAGGCCCTTGGTATTGAATAAGTAAAGGGCAAAATGAAACTATAACAAGGAATGTGATCAATAAACTGTCTAAACCCACAAAACCAGTGTCTGTATTTAATGCCGTAGTGACACAGCTTCATGCCTAAGAGCTGTATCAGTCATAGTTATTTATTAGGCGCCTTTCTGTATTTTCAAGGCAATTCCATTTTCATTTAGATCCACCTTGCATGCTTTCAGAGAGATCAGATCACAGGGAGCAGTCGATGGGAAGGACTATTTTGCAGGGATTAGAATTAGAAAGTCCAGACTTTGGGAAGATCTGGTGGGCAAGTTCTCTCGTACAGCTCAAAGCTTGCATGCGATTTGTTGCCCACCAGCTGTGCTTGGTTTTCATCTGTACTGGAGTCTTGCTACGACCCTTTGTGGCAGCATTTACTGGTGCTTCTCAGCAATTCCTGCCTCCGTGATTAGCATAGCCTACTCTTATCAAAATGACTATTTGCACGCCTCTTATTGCCTTTCCTAGCAGCAAGAGAACAACATTTCTTAACTTCTTTCTCATGCTGGCTACCGCTGCAGTGGGAAGGAATAGACCTTTTTATGCCATGCTTCATTCAACTTGTGTCTTTCCATCTATAAAGGAAGCAACAGCCTTATAAAAAAATCTTCCTGTGTTTCACTGCTCTTGGAAAGCCCCATTCAGGCCCAGTAAGTGAATGGGGCTGATAGCTTGTGTTTGAAACTTATATTCCAAATATATGGCCCTTTGGTACCAATTGGAAGCGCACTGCAATAAACTAATTGACTTATTGCTGAAAGGACCCAGGTACCAAGCATAGTTTTAGCATATTCCACAGGCCAAATCCAGATTGTAACTGTGTAGTCAACACAAATTCCTGAAGTTCTAGCCACTATACAGTCAACCTTCCCTGTAATATCCATTCATTTCCTTGTAGCTACATGTGAATTCTCAGTGACTTCTCCATTGATAGATTCCGAATCCTCTGGGTCCCATCTTTCCAAGAGGCCTGCATAGCGCGATGTTTCTGACGTGTAGCACAGCATCCTGATTTAACTACTTTGCAATACAGACGGTGTAATGTCATCCTAACACCATGATGCAAACAACAAAATGTATTTGGGCTCTATTGTGGCTTAACCCTTCTCAGGCTATTGTCTAGAGACCGGTAAAGAACCATGACGCCACAGGTAAAACTCTGAATCATTCTATTAAAAGTTCTTCTGCCTGTACATCAGATTTCCTTCCTTTCTGCTTAGCTTCTTCCCCTTCTCCCCTCTGCTCATCTCTGAATTTATTTATTACTTCTGGCATGTTACACAAAACTAGCATTGTTTTCTTTCAGAGTTGATCTGTTCTGCTTATTCTCCACCTGAGGTCATACTCCTCTAGTTGGGACATCCTAAATCAGTTCCATCGCACACAGTTGAGGCGACACAAAGGATTATAACTTTGCATGGGAATAAGCAGAAGCAGATGCAGGTTTAATAGACACAGATCCTGCTTTTGTGCCAACGTCATTAATAATTAGAAGCGGGGAGAATAAATGCAGAAGGAGAACTCTCAGAACGATAGTATTTCAGAGTTTGCCATGCAGTATCAATGACTCTAGCATTGCCATACCATAGTCACAATAGTTATACAAACACATCTTTAAATGGCCTTTCAAAGCATTACATATATGCCAGTGGCAGTTTGCTTTCCATGTGAATCCTTTGCAGAAACATTCTGGGAAACAACCAGCCAAAGCGACGAGTTCTCTCTTGGGCTATAGCTCTATGCAAATGGTAAATGATATTCCTCATGTCTCTTGGCTGAGATTGTCGGTGGCTGTCAATACAGCGTGCCATGACACGGCAACTCATGGAAGTAAAGAAATATATTTATCGGTCGCCATCTCTCTTCTCTGTTGCATGAAAACGGCATATGGCATCTTAGACAAATGCAATGCCTCTGTGGTGAAAATTGCTTGTTGGATTAAGGCAGGCCTGCGCAACGTGCGGCCCGGGGGCTGCATGCAGCCCGCGTGGGCTCCCTGTGCAGCCCGTGGGGGTTGAGTAGATGGGCTCACTGTGCGGCCCGCGTGGGGGGTGAGTAGGCAAGCGGTGGGTGAGGGAGGGGGGCAGAGTAGGCGAGCGGGCGGGCAGTGGCGGGGAATGAGTAGGCGAGCCGGGCGGGTGGAGGGCTGAGGAGGCGAGTGGGCGGGCAGTGGCAGGGGGTCAGGTGAGCCGGTGGCGGGGGAGGGGGGCTGAGAAGGCGAGCGAGCAGGCAGTGGCGGAGGGTGAGTAGGCGAGCCGGGGGGGGGGGGGGGGAGGGCTGAAGAGGCCAGTGGTGAGTTGGTGGCTGACCTGTTTTACTGATCTGGCTCCCATCCCCTCTCCCAGGGCCGGCTCCAGGCACCAGCAAAACAAGCAGGTTCTTGGGGCGGCACATTTCTAGGGGCGGCATTCTGGCACCGGCCATCATAGGTGCTGACTCTGGGGCATGGGGAAAAAGTGCCCCCGCTGCCCCAGCTCACCTCCGCTCTGCTTCCGCCTGCTCCCCTGAGCGCACCGCTGCCGCTCCACTTCTCCCCCCTCCCTCCCAGGCTTGCCGCACGCGAAACAGCTGTTTCGCGCAGCAAGGCTGGGAGGGAGGAGAAGCCAAGCGGCGGGGCGCTCGGGGGAGGTGGCGGAGGTGATCTGGAGCGGGGAGTGGTTCCTCTACCCCCCCCGTTACTTCCTGCGCCCCCCCACCCTAGCTCACCTCTGCTCCACCTGCTCCCCTGAATGTGCCGCTGCTCCATTTCTCCGCCCTCCCTCACCTGAGAGGGAAGGGTGAGAAGCGGAGTGGCGGCATGCCCGGGGAGCAGGCGGAGCGGAGGTGAGCTAGGGCGGGAAGTCGGGGGGGGGAAGCAATTGGGGGGGAGAAATGCGGCACGCCGGGGGCGGAGATGGTGCTGGGGATTTGGGGAAGGGGTGGAGTTGGGGTGGGGCCGGGGGCAGAGGGGCACGAAAAAGAAAGGGGAGGCGGCCAAAAATTTTTTGGCTTGGGGCGGCAAAAATCCTAGAGCCAACCCTGCCCTCTCCAAGGGTTGCAGCTGTCTGGAGGTGCCTACCTTCCACGCCTTCCTCATTCACACCTCATTCATTCACAGGGCAATTGATTACAAAGTGGGGGGAAGATCTTATTCTACTTCTAGCAAAAAGACATTTTTCTTTTACCTTAATTATACTACCTTAGGGGCCCGCTATAACATATTACCGAGGTTCAATACTGCTGTTTCGGTGGGGCGGCGCTGGGGAAGGAGGGTTTGTTTCCGCGGGGCAGGTGGCGCGGGGTGTGTGTGTGTGTGTGTGTTTCGGCAGCGCTGGGGGGGTTGTTTCAGTGGGGCGGGCGGCGCTGGGGGGGAGGGGAGGGTTTGGCGGCGCTCAGGGGGTTACAGCCCTCAGCTGTTTTCTTTGGAGTAATATGGCCCTCGTCGCTTTACGAGTTGTGCAGGCCTGGATTAAGGGATGCTACATGGAGCCTTTACCTCATCACTGAGTAAGGGGTGGCACATAGCTGTGCTGCTCCAGGAAACAATTGTAACTCTGTCCCTGTTCCTCCTCTTGCTTTGTGCCACACTTGCGTGGAGAGAGGGGTAAATGATCTCCTCCCCTCGTCTGCACCTGGTCAGCCCTGCTTTCTGGCCTGTGGTGGGTGGGGTGGCATAGAGCCAGGCTCCACCGACTCTTTGCCCACTTGCTTGCTATGTGGAGGATCAGGAACCCACCCCCTACTCTGATGAAGAAATGGGGTGGTGACCATCCATCCTTCCTTGCACTGCTGAATAGGACTAGCCCACAGTTAGGATGTGGGTCTATTCAAGGGCTTTAGAATTGGCAGTGCCCCGTGGTATTCTGCTTCCAGGGCATTGGAATTTGGGTAGTTAGTCATCCATTTTCTATAGCTCTCTCTGTTGCCCTGGAGTCCAAAATGAGAGTAAAAATCTTGTATTCTGTCCTGTGAGGGAGAACTGAGGCTAGGCCAAATCCTGCTCATTATTCTCTCTTCGAGTCCCCTTGAAGTCTGACTGGGTGCTTACATTTGCAATGAAAACTGGAGTAGGTTTGCCACGGTTCAGGAGATAGCCAGGCCTTATGTGCACACATTCAGTGCCTGCTAAATGTGGAACAAAAGCCCGTTCCCTACATAACTGGTGTACTTTGGGACTTGAGGGGATATTACCTGCAATGGCTTCCCGCTAGCCACACACAGACAGGCATTTCAGCCCAATCCTGCACTGCGGAAAGCCACGACACATCTCACGGTGACTCTGAGTTGGCAGGATCCGGCCCCACATTAATTGTTCCAAATGCACGTCACTTTCTGAAGACTTGGTAAAACCCTGGCCTGTCTGTGAGACGCTAAAGTGGCTTATGTTGGAAGTTAGTTCATGCGGTCAATTTGCCAACCACTCTAGCAGTAGGACTGTTACCCGGGGTTGACCCCCCCAAGAGGGGCAAGTTAACTATTTAACTTCAGGCGGCGTAAGGAATAAATCAACAGGAACTCAGCGATTCTGTCTGATCAAGAATTAAATGCAAGTCAGCATGCTTTTGTTCACAGGCGCCGACTTTCCAAAGTGCCGGGGGCTGCTCAACCCCTGGCTCTGCCCTGGGCCCCGCCCCCACTCCACCCCTTCTCCTAAGGTCCTGTCCCCACCCTGCCTCTTCCCACCCACTTCCGCCCCCGAGCGCACCGCCTCCTCACTCCTTCCCCCCAGCCTCCTGCATGCCGCAAAACCACTGATTGCGCCGGGCGAGAGGCGCAGGGAGGGAGGGTGGAGGCGCTGATCCACGGGGCCCGCTGGTGGTGGAGGCGCTGGGGGGTGTGGAGCTGATGGAGGGCTGCCGATGGGTGTTTAGCACCTACCATTTTCCCCCTATGCTTTTGTTTAATACTGCAGTTTATTTGATTTAAGCACACACAAACATAAGCAATAGGGTTAGAACATCCCAGAGATTTACCTATATTCTGAGACGGTATTGAGTAATCAATGACAGGTCAGTGCTGGCCAAACGCCTCCCTGCTGGGGAGTAAAGATGTCAGGAAAACGTCTCTCTCGGGATAGCTTCCGAAGACTGCTCCTAATTACACTCTATTATCTCAACTTTTATAACTAACTTATAACAAAACACACAGATCATAATGACCCCCTACTAAACCATCTTTTTTCCGAACTTTCAATAACTTTTACTATCAGAGGCGTCTAGACTCAAGGCTGTCCATCCACGTATTTTTTTTTAATTCTCAGTTATTTACGTTTTCCTCCCCTCCTCCCATACTGATTAGCAAAACTGCCAGTAGTTATGACCTTGCTTCTGAAAGCCGGTCTTCAAATCAGTCCTTAACTATGTGGCGGTCTATTTTATTAATTCAGAGTGGCTGAGTGCACATAATACGGTTGCAATTAGCTTGATCACATTCTGGGGTATACACACCCCTCAAATCCAGTCCAGGGCAACGCTTAAACTTTATTCTGCTTTCAGAGATTCATGGTCCTAGCACTCTTCTTCCCCCATTTAAATAGAGGGAGCATCTCTGAAGGCTTCTGCTGAAACCAAATGGAACACTTCGAGTTCCCGGAACTCTGTGCTTCACAAGACAGTGACTGTTGTAAGCTTTTTGGGCCAGAGGCCGTCTATTTTTTCCATGGTTGTATAGCACCATGGGGTCCATCATGACTGGGCTTCTAGGTTCTACCACAGAGTAATAATAATAGGAATGCTCAGTCTAGAAGGGGCAGTTTTACACGAGCTCTTTAATGACAAGTTATCAGTATTCTTCATTCAGCCCCTTCCCTACTCTCCCTCCCTCCCTGCAACTTTTTGTTCTTGGTTATCAAAGACGTATTATACAGTTTGGGCTCCTTTCTCAATTCTGTTCCTTTTGATCAAGCGTTCATGACTTAAATTCTATTTGCCCATACGTAACACCTTTCCAAACCTACCCTAATCAGTTGTGATTACTAACTGCCGAGCGATTATACTGTTTGAGCTAACAGCTGGCTGTGTTTGCTGGGTATTTCCTTTGGGCTTCAAAGCCTTTCCTCTGCTGAAGCATATAACCCAGTATCAGAGAAACACTGGCAGGAGGTGTTACCTGTTTAACGCCAATTCCACCTTTAGAACTTTCAGACAGATAACCGGTTCTACCTCGAGTCGAGGCTGTTTGACTGTGGTCTTGAAGTATGAAGAACTATTACTCCAGACGCCTTCCTCTGTCAGTTTCTCAGCAAAACCCTATGGTGGGATTGTGCCCCTGACTGTTAAAACAAATGCACTGACTGTACTGGTAAATAGGGGGGAAACTGAGATGAATGTCCAATAGTCTTTTGGTTCAGGCACTGGACTAGGATCCAGTAGACCTTGTCCAAGCCCTACCACAGACTTCCTGTGTGACCGCAGGTGAGCCAGAAGGGTATGTCTATGAGAGGTGTGACTGAAGCACGAGTAGCCATACCCAAGCTAGTTTTGAGCTACCTAGCTGGTCTAACACTAGTAGTGAAGCTGTTAATTTTGTATTTATTGTACGCCAAGCTCATCGCTACTATCTGAGAGCCTAACATAGCTTGAGACGCTGCTTTAAAGATGGGGTTTAGGTGACCAGCAGCCTTCAAATGAGAGCCCAATGTGATAACGGAAGGTAATGTGGTGGACAAATGGCTGCTGAATCTGCACCTGTGTGGCTGGAGCCTTGGGAAATAGCGTTCTGAGCCATCTGAATGGCTTTGTCAGACTGCCTATAACTTTTTCCCATGACATCATCGCAGGATCCTAGAAAAAGGCTGTCTGTGCTGTTCAAGGAAGTATATTTTAGGAAACAATCCCACTTTGATGAATGATCCAGGCGTTTATTTAGGCAAAGCAGAAGCAGTTGGATTGAATCATTTGATCTGCATTGTTAATAGGAGACAGCTCTGTGCATGCTTTTTAAAATACTTGTTATTGTTTGCATAAATTCTCAGGAATGTTTTTTGAAACAAATGCTTACTTCCTGTTCACAGCATCGCATGGCGGTCATGCTGTAGCAAGTGTCACTATGTTAAGTGATCCTCTCCATATTCCAGAGGGATAAGGAATTGCTCCAAACTTTGCAGAAAAAATGTTTTCCCAGGTATAATTTTTAAGAGTGTTTCTTTTAGCAACTTTAAGCAATTAAAATATGTATAGAATATAATGTATTATATGTATGATGCATATGTAACTAAATATCATTTTGAGTGGAAAAACGAACATTGGCATGCCATTGATTTGTCATATGACAAAGTGTCGTCCTTTGTGTAAGGAATATGTCAGTTTTTTCCTGCCGTCCTTTGGCACCCGCAATTTTCACTGGCTTCGCCATGGGAATCCACGGCCAAGTTACTGAAATTCAAAATGTGTCTTCTTTAAAGAAGCTCCTATTCTTATATGTTGTTTTGCAGTGTTGTAGATGTGTTGGTCCCAGGATATTAGAGAGACAAGGTGGGTGAGGTGCTGTCTTGTATTGGATCAACTTCTGTTGGTGAAAGAGACAAGCTTTCGAGCTTACACAGATCTGAAGAAGAGCTCGGTGTAAGCTCGAAAGCTTGTGTCTTTCAGCTGCAGAGGTTGGTCCAATAAAAGATGTTCTTAAACACTTGAATGCTTTGGGTGAAATCCTGTCCTCATTGAAGTCAATGGGAGTTTTGCTATTGACTTTGGTGCAGCCAGATTTTCACTCTTGGTATACTTGATTATCTCATTGCTCATCAAATAAAGTCGCGACAAAAAATTAAAAAGAATTAATAGCTCAAACAACAATATATGTGGTAAAGCATATGGACAAGGGTGATCCAGTCTATCTAGTGTAATAGCGTTTTGAGCCATCTGAATGGCTTTGTCAGACTGCCTATAACAAATCGGCTGAATCGGCCTAAAGCCGGCCCTGAATAGCAGGGTCCCCCAAAGATCTGTACTGGAACCAGTGCTGTTCAACATATTCATAAATGATCTAGGAAAAGGGGTAAACAGTGAGGTGGCAAAGTTTGCAGATGATACTAAGTTCCTCAAGATAGTTAAGCCCAAGACTGACTTTCAGACAGCCTTTGTCAAGATCCCAGACTAAAGGCTTGTAAGCAAAGTAAGCTGTTATGGGATCAGAGGGAAGGCCCTTTCATGGATCACTAACGGGTTAAAAGATAGGAAGCAAGGAGTAGGAATAAATGGCCAGCTTTCACAATGAAAAGAGATAAATAGCAGCAGGGCTGGCTTTAGCGAGAGCAGGGCCCGCCCCCAGGAATCGGGCTGCGTTCCAGCCGGAGCTCCGGCTGGGGTAGCGGGGCTTGGGGCCGGGCCAGAGCCGCTGGGGCTGGTGCGCTCAGCTGGAACGGGGGCTGGCGCCCTGGGGCCAGATCCGCTGGGGCCGGGGCTGGGGGTGCTTGGCCAGGGCCGGGGCCCCGGGGCCCGAGCTGGGCTGCAGCCACCGGGGATGCTTGGCCAGCGCGCTCAGCTGGAACCGAGGCCGGTGCTCCGGGGTACGAGCCGGGCCGGAGCCGTTGGGGCTGGAGCCACTTGGCCAGGCCGGGGCCGGAGGGAGCCGCTCGGCCAGGGCCATACTGGGCCGCGCTGCGCCTCCCTAGAGCCCTCCTCCTCACATCCCCCTCCGCCCCAGCTTACCTGCTGCTGCCCGCCTGCCTCTGCTTGTTTTCAGACTTCCCGCGAAGATCTGATTCGCGGGAAGCAGGGGAGGAGGGGGAAGTGAGCTGGGAGAGGGGTGTGGAGAGCTGCGGGGCCCTTTTAGGTGCGGGGCCCGATTCAGCCGAATCGGCTGAATCGGCCTAAAGCCGGCCCTGAATAGCAGGGTCCCCCAAAGATCTGTACTGGAACCAGTGCTGTTCAACATATTCATAAATGATCTAGGAAAAGGGGTAAACAGTGAGGTGGCAAAGTTTGCAGATGATACTAAGTTCCTCAAGATAGTTAAGCCCAAGACTGACTGCGAAGAGTTACAAAATGATCTCACAAAACTTGGTGACTGGGCAACAAATTGACAGATGAAATTCAATGTTGATAAGTGAAGAAGTAAAGCCTGTTGAGGAAGAAATAATCCCTACTATACATATGAAATGATGGATTTTAAATTAGCTGTTATCTGTCAAGAATGATCTTGGAGTAGTCATGGATAGTTCTCTGGCAACATCTGCACAACGTGCAGCAGCAGTGAAAAAAAGCTAACAGAATGTTAAGAACCATTAGGATAAGACAGCAAATATAATGCCACTATATAAATCTATGGTATGCCCACTCCTTGAATGCTATATGCAGGTCTGGTCATCCCAACTCAAAAGAGATATATTAGAATTGGAAAAGGTACAGAGAAGGGCAATAAAAATGAATAGGGATATGGAACAGCTTCCATACAAGGAGAGATTAAAAACATTGGGACTGGTTGTCTTAGAAAAGAGATGACTACGCAAGGATATGATAGAGGAGTATAAAATCCTGACTCATGTGGAGAAAGTGAATAGGGAAGTGTTATTTACCTCTTCACCTAACACAAGAACCAGGGGTCACCCAATGAAGATAACAGGCAGCGGGTTTAAAACGAACATAAGACAGTACTTCTCTCCCAACACAGTCAATCTGTTGAACTCATTGCCAAGGCATCTTGTGAAGGCCAAAATTCTAACTAGGCTGAAAAAATAATTCGATAAGTTCATGGAGGTTAGGTCCATCTGTGGCTATTAGCCAAGACAGTCAGGGACGCAACCCCATGCTCTGGGTGTCCCTAAGCCTCTGACTTTCAGAAGCTGGGACTGGATGACAGGCAATGGATTACCGAAGCATCTGGCACTGGCCCCTGTTGAATGACAGGACACTCGGCTAGATGGACCATTGGGTCTGACCCGGTATGGTTGTTCTTATGTTCTTAAAAAGGGAATGATAGCATGTCAGCTAATGGAGATAAAAGAACATCATATTAGAGTTGAGGTGCCTGGAGAATGTTCACTTTATTTTCTGAATCACTTTCTGGGGTAATTTGGTATGACCTTGTGGTTAAGGCACTGGTCTGGAACTCTGGAGACCTGGGGTTACATTCCTGGCTAACATAACTTCCTGTGTGACCCTGCACAAGGTAAGTAATGTTTTCTATGTCTCAGTTGCCCATCTGCAAAATGGGAGATAATAGCACTTCCCTACCTCACAGGGATGTTGTGAAAAGAAATTCACTAAAGGTGAGGTGCTCAGATGTTCTGGTGTCTGTGATAGACATATATGCGGACAACTGTGCTCCAAAAGGACGGTGTTAATGTGGAAGGGCTCTTGATAGCTACATGGTGGCTTGAATGTGGGGTATTTTTTGTGTGTTGTAGCCATTTTCCAAGAACCAGACTCAGGAGTGTCTGCAATAGAATTGAGTGCGCTCAACACTCTGTGGCAAATAGTTGCCTGTTTGTATTTCCCAGTGTACCACCATAGAGGCATAGTGTTTGGGCCAGAAGGGACCACCAGATCGTCTGGTCTGATGTGCCCATTACAGCAAAACATTTTTCTCATGAAGTAGAGGCCACTCTAACTGCAGCAACAGGCTCCCAATGTGGGATTTTTACTTTTATGCTTGCAGTGATTCTAAATAACATGATGTCATTCAACATGGCCAGTCTGCAAAATCATCCTGTAACTTTAAGTGAGACCTTACTCAGAACCAGTGTTGTCCTGGTGTGAATTTTATCTCATACCCCCAAACAGACTGGGAGAGGACTGAACAGTCTCACATTCTAGAATGTTTCTCTGTGGTAAAGGGAAGCCACTGCTAACTTGGACCGTATTTGCAGATCAGGATTGAGACAGAGAGGCCAATCATAATGAGAAGAATCTCTGTTACACTGGCTATTAGGGAAAAACACTGGAGGCAATAAATTTCTTCTGCTTGGTTACTTTATAAATGACTTAGCAAAACAAAGTTGTAAATACTTCTGGTGTAACTAAGTACTAAAGTGGGAGGAGAACTCTATAAATTCACAAGTCTATTGTCTCCTCAGAATAGGGTTGCCAACTTTCTAATCACACAAAACTGAACACCCTTGCCCTGCCCCGCCCCTTCTCCAAGGCATCGCCCCCCACTCACTCCATCACTCGCTCTCCCACACCCTCACTCACTGGGCTGGGGTAAGGGGTTAGGGTGCGGGAGAGGGTGAATGCTCCAGCTAGGGGTGCAGGCTCCGGCTTGGGGACAGAAATGAGAGGTTCAGGGTGTAGGAGGAGGCTCTGGGCCGGGGGAGGGGGTGAGGGGTCTGGCTGGGGGTGTGGGCTCTGGTGTGGGGCTGGGGATGAGCCGTTTGGGGAGCAGGATGAGGCTCCAGGCTTGGGATGAGAGGTTCGGGATTTGGGAGGGGGCTCAGGGCGGGAGCAGGAGATTGGGGTGCAGGCTGTGGGAGGGAGTTAGGGTGCAGGAGGGAGTTCCAACCTGAGGCAGGGTGTTGGGGTGTGAGAAAGGATTCAGGGTGAGGGCTCCGGCCAGGCAGTGCTTACCTCAGGCAGCTACTGGAAGGGGTTGTCATGTCCGGTTCCTAGGTGCGGGGGCGGCCAGGTGGCTCCGCACACTGTCCCTGCCTGGAAGTGCCACCCCTGCAGCTCCCATTGGCTGTGGTTCCCGGCCAATGGGAGTTGCAGTGCTGGTGCTCGGGGTGGGGGCAGTGCGTGGGGCCTCTCTGGCAGCCCCTGTGCCTAGGGGCCACAGGGACATGCTGGCTGCTTCCAGGAGCTGCGCGAAGCCTGGGCAGGCAGGGAGCCTGCCTTAACCCTGCTGTGCCGCCGACCGGACATTTAGCCGCCTGGTTAGGAGTGCTGACTGGAGCTGCGAGGGTCCCTTTTCACATGGGCGTTCCGGTTGAAAACCAGATGCCTGGCAGATGATTTTGGCTTCTGATGGGATGCGGGGTGGGGGTGTCAGCTCAATTCTTCCTCTTTCTGGAGTAGATAAAATGGACAACACACATGGGACCTGTGTGTGGTGGGTCTTCCAGATGATGTTTCCAAAAACCGAGGGCCAGATCCTCAGCTGATATAAAATAACCTCTCTCCAGTGAAGTCAACGAATAGATTTTTTTCACTCCCTACATCTGACCTTTCTCTTAATGTCGCTGTATTTGCTGATTACAATCAGGAGGCCTTTTATAAGTGAAGTCAAAACCTATGTAGATGAAGCCAGTGGTGCTGGGGACTTAACACAGCTGAGAATTTGACCCAGAGGCACTGTCTGTTCTGCAAGGACATCAAAGATTCCATGGCACTCTTCCTGAGATTAGTGGCTTGCCCTGAAGTCCTTGACTAACATTTCATCTTCTCCATCAACTGTATCGAGCAGCGTGCTGTGTAGCAGTTGTCTGCCAGGCTGTCACTTCCCTAGCAAAGGTCAGTTCATCATTGCTCTTTCCCAGTCCCCCGGGTTCATTTTCTAGGAACATCAAAGGGTTCAGCTATTTTTGTGGGTGGTTTGTATTTGTTAACGCGTACAACCAAAAAAGTAGCGTTCAGTAATTAGTGGGAGAATATGAGAGAGCTGGTTGTGCGTGAACGAGAAAGCTTGGTCCCTGCAGCTATTGATTCATTCTCTTGCAGGCAGGTGAGTACAAGCAGCTGGGGAGTGTGACAACAGTGTTTGGCCGGCGTCCCATTTTTTCCCCCATTTTCTTAAACTTTAGTAGTTGTCTTCCAGGTGTTACATGCATTTGTACGGTTGGAACACTTGCCAGTTCCAATCAAGCTTGTGGTTTGCAGACAAGTTTGGGAGCCAGCAGGAAGGGAAGCTGGAGAAAGAACAGTTTTGTACATGTAGCTGAACGCTCCATTGGCTCACAAACCAGAAACGTTCTCTCCTGCCTTGGGGAGGGTTTTTTCCGCCAGTGGGGAGAAGATTTCCTTATTTATTTATTTATTTATTTATTTATTTATTTTTTAAAGGAGTTGTCTTATAGATACACGAAGGAACAAATTGAAGGCATTATTCTTTGATCAGACATTCCATGATGAGTTCGTTTCACCTCACCTAGCTCCTCTCTCTGTTTATTTTTCTTTCCCTCTCCTCGCTTCTAGGGTTATCACTATGGAGCTTCCAGTTCAAAAATGTATGCTAACTTTTATATAAACAAAGCCTGGGGTGTTTTATTCTGCCACGGGACATAGTTCCTCATTCTTTTCTTGTTCTCTAGCTTAACTGCTTCCCTCTGTCCCCAAGTCTAACTTTCCAGTGACCTTATTTTTTCTCCCCTCTTGTGCTGTCTTTGCTACCTTGCATCTTGAAGTCTATCAGGATTATGGTTGGACATCCGTAGCTCCTTGCAGATGGCTGGGCACTTTGGGAAGCTCATCCCTTCTGAAGGGACCCTTCATAGAAGGGGTTTTCCTAAGCTGAAAATAAACAATTAGATGCCATTCTGAAGCTATTTTTAGAGGTGGGTGGGAAACAGTTTTCTCATCCCGGGAAAATTTTCAAGATTTTGAAAAATACTTCTCATCCTAAATTGTGCCAAAAAGTCAAGATCTCAAATGTTGTGAACCTCAAATAATAAAAAAGCTCTAGGTCAACAGAAGCATTTTGTTTTCATAATTTTGAAATGGGTCATTTTGATTTTGACCATTTTGTATTCTAAATTAGTTTTAAGATAATTTCATCTTGTTTTGAAACAAAATGTTGTTTAGAATTTTTTTTAAAAGCAACTTTTTGTTCCAGAAAGGACAATGGGACATTACCACAATTTAAAAACTTTTTCCCACAATTTTTTCCTTAAACAGGAGATTTGTCAAAACCAACCCTGTCCTGTGAAAAGTTTGGGTTTCAGCAAATCAGTATTTTTTGCCCCCCTCCCCCCAAAATAAAAAAAAGCTTAGTTGAAAAATTTCTGACCAGCTCTAATATTTATGCTTTAGAATGGGCTTCGCAATGCTTCAAAAACTGTGCGGCTCTTTTTACATTCACTCAACTGCAGCAAATAGAATCCAAGCTCAGGCGACAGGAAAACAGATGCACAAATTAAGAGATGCATTTTTACCTCTGGACCCAAATCTCCAGTTTTAGCAATCTAAAAACATGTCCATCTGTGTGGCAGACCTGCTCCCAGGCAGGACCGGTGCAATCATTTAGGCGACCTAGGTGGTCGCCTAGGGCGCTAGGATTTGGGGGGGAGGCCACTTTCTTTGGCAGCGACCGCGGTGGCTGGATCTTCGGCCGCCCCGGTCGCCACCGGCATTTAGGCGGTGGGAGCTGGGGCAGTGGAGCGCGGGGAGGGCCGCCTGCAGCAAGGAGGGGGGCGGCACACAGGGGAACTCCTCACCCCAGCTCACCCCTGCCTCACCTCCTCCCCGAGCACGCCGTCGCTGCTTCACTTCTCCCGCCTCCCAGGCTTGCGGTGCCAATCAGCTTAGGTGCCGCAAGCCTGGGAGCCGGGAGAAGTGAAGCAGTGATGGCGTGCTCGGGGAGGAGGCGGGGCGGGGGTGAGCTGGGCCGGGGGGGGTGTGCATCAGGGTGGGGGTGGGGAGCTGCTACGGGGGGGGGGGCACCTCAGGGCGGAGGGGGGGAGCTGCCACGGTGGGGGGGGGTGTGCCTCAGGGCGGAGGTTCTGGGACGGGGGGGTGCAAGGTGGAAGTTTCGCCTAGGGCGTGAAACATCCTTCCACCGGCCCTGCCCCCAGGCAATATACTGCTGGTATCGCAATCTTCCATGTCATTGCAATACCTTATTAATATTTACACAGCACCAGTCAGCTTCACAGTTCAATTCATAGTGGCGTTTTCTTTTCAATGCTCTTTGCCATTGTTTTTCGTAAGCCAGGAAGTGAATAACCCTAATCTTGGATTTCTAAGGGGTCTCTGTCTAGTGACAATGGCTAATCAGCAAGATTGGAGGAACAAGAAGATATTCCCGTGGAAAGTACTTACTAGGGCTATGACTGTAACACTGTCTTATATAAAATCAATTTTATAGTTGCGTAGGACTGGAAGGAACCTCCTGGGTCACTAAGTCCAGTCCTCTGCTATCAAATTATCCTTGACTAGTAGAATTCGGTCATTGCTCACCTCTTCTCTTGGTCAACCTTCAAGGTTATTGTAAGGCTTATCTTTCTTGGGCAGTTAGGGGGGAGTGAGTTGAGGGGTACAGGCTGGCTGGAGGTGGAAATTATATGGGTATTGTTGTGGCATGGTCTGAGAAATTCATTTATGCCGTCTGTGGGTTTTATTTTTGATATTGTTACCTCTTTAATCACTTTGGGCCAGATTCTGATAACCTTTACTCACACTGAATAGACCATTATTCCACAATATTCCCGTTGACTGCAATGGGAATATCTGTAGGGTAAAATATAGAAATCTAGCCCTGTAAAAGCACCTAGACCATTGTACATCCACTTGAAATAAATTGCAGTTAAAAATAAGGTGGTAGCGGGATGAAGTAGATGGGACATGTGTAAAAGCAATAGATTCCTGTTGTCTCTGAAATTAGAGATGACCTGTATCTGTGTGTTGGTTAGTGAAAAATGCTTGGGTCTCATGGCTTTGTTTTTGTTTTTTGTTTTTATTCTACGAAGTTGCAACAAAATATTTTGCAGTTGGAAGGTTTCTCATCCAAGGATGTCAACGTATTTAAATACATTCTTCAAAACATCCCTGTGATGTAGGCACCAGTAAGTATTGTACCCATCTTAGAGATGGGTAAATTGAAGTGCACAGGCTCACATGACCCATCCAAGATTACTCAGGGATCAGTGGTATTTAGTGCTCCTGGTTTCCTGCTCTAATCACCAGAGAAACATTCTCTCATGGAATGCCCAGTGGCCCCATAACTGATTGGTTAGTCAACATGTGCCACATGGATATAGAGAAAAAGCTTCCCGGAGAACATCTGAGTTTCTTAAAGCTGCCACTTCATTTGAGTTACCTCCCAACTCAGAGTCCTTTTGAGACTGCTGGTGTCTGCCTCTTTCCTTCTTCCCCAGGAAGAACCATCTCTGAGCTGTTTGGTTGTTCACATGGCACCATGCAATGTACTGGTTGCCTTTGGGTAAATGCTTTTACCTGCTGTAAGCAGATTTCTCTTCTTGAAGTCTTCTTCCTGACTACATTTCTGCTTATCCTCTTGACTATTTCCTCCCCATCTGGTTTCTATCTGGCTTAAGCAGATGTTTTTCCACTTCTTAAATGTCCTGTGCATTCACCTCTCAAATGTCTAACAATGCTTGTTCATTCTTTTTTCTCCAGGTGTAAAACTTGAAAAGCTGGGCCGGGGGGGGGGAGGGGAGGGAAGTACAGAGCTTTTCCCTCATCAGACCTATTACTTCAGCCCTAGCTGATGTCTATTACTCTGTGTGCATTAGAATTCTGTAGAGCGGTCTGAGAAACATCTATAGTTGTTCACTGTGCAGCCTAGAACCCCATTAGTTCTTCCATTACATTTATAGTTTCCAGTATATACAAAGAATGGTAGCTGTGATTTATATTAGGGCAGTGTATATGATATTGTCATTTTTATGTTATAAATGTTTACCAAATCCATAAGGTACCATAAGAACTCAGGTCAGTGATGGTAAAGGGGGGCTCAGGAGTAAATGTTTTGGACTTGATTTGACAGCAAATGTATACAGTGTATTGCCCTCCCCCCTGCATACCCCAGAATGACAATATGCTATTTCTGGGTTTTCCCCAAAACACAAAGTTCTTTGTTTGCCGGTTCAGTCAAGCAGTATCTGACTGGCAGGGGGCTAGGGACGGACTCATTCCCATATTAAGTAATGTTTATGAGGAGTGCCCTGCACGGAATATGTTAGGTGGAGCGCATAAAGCTCTGTTGGCATGTTAGCACTACTTGAGAAGGTATGTAGCGTGTGGCTATTAAAGCCTTAAGGAGCAGGAATGACAGTTACTTCCACCCTTCCATGCGGACCTGGTTTCCACTTCTCAGGATCTTCTCCCTACATGGTTATGTCCTTTTCCCCCCCTAGGGAATGTTGCTCTCAGAATTTAACAGGGTGTTTCCATGACGAAGGGTTTGACCCTACAGGCTGCGGTGCCTGCTGGCGAGTGCAGGAGTATTTGGCATGGCACAATAAGGTTTGCGGTGTAACGCTGGTGCTTCAGCACAACCTGGCATATGCTGCATTCTAATGGGTGCTAGTAGGCATCAATACCGGGGGGGGATTTAACCCCTTCTGGAGCTGGTGGCACTCCAATAGCTGCTCTCCCTACAGGAGCCCAGCTGGCAAGTCCCACCTCCGTCCTGGGCAACATCACGCCATTTTGAAGCACTGCCCGCTACCCACAGACCCTAGAGTGGAGGGGGAGTTGGTGGCATGTATCGCTGTGCCCCCTGTTGGCAGGCTCTTTACCACAGAGGGCTGCAGTCTGTGTTCCACTGGTCGGAAGGCAGCAGTGTGGATAGGGGGCATCTTTAGGATTTTCAGTTAATTCTCCTGCCAGCTAGGAGCAGTGTGGTGGAGAGCAGCACCGCTAGGAACAAAGCTGACAGCAGGGGGAGCAATGAGGGCTGGGCGTTGACAGAGGGCTGGTTGGGGTAGATGCTCAGCTGGTATTAACTGTCATAGCCCCACCATCCCTTATGGCCCTCTGCACAATAGCTCTTGCCATATGCTGTGTGCCTTATTTTTACCATCCCATGGGTCTGCAGCACCCTCATCCCGATGGACTGCTAGAAAGCAGCAAGTCCTGGGAGGGGCTCAGCACCGCTCTTCTAAGCCTAATCCACACCTGTGAATGATACCGCCTCGGTTCTGTACCTTTACTGGTCAGGAGCCCCCGTCGGTTTGGGTGGAAGTGATTACTTTCCTGCTGCATGCTGGGAGCCTGGTCCAAAAGCACTGGAGTCAAGTAGAGCTTTTCCACTGACTTCCATGGGCTTTGGATCAGGACTCAGAAACTGAGCCCGGTTAAGACACTAGTGGCTAGGGGATGGGAATGCGACTGATTTTTTTAAACCAAAAGATTTTTTTTCTGAAAATCCCTATTTTTATGGGCCATGAAATGCAACCGATTAAAACAAACTTCCAAATCACTTTATCTTTGCCTGGGAGCCAGGTTTTTAAATAACCTTTTAAAAAAAAAAAAAGCAGATAAAAACCAGAAGAACACAGGAAACACATTCATGGACGCAGCTCCTCTTCTTTGGTGTCTGCCCATTCAGACTGGGACAGAGTCTGCTAACCTTACTCATACTGAGTAGTACCTTACCCCCTGTGGTGCCCCATTGAAATGGGCTGGATTACTCTTAGAGTAAAGTAGTACTTGGCATGAGTCTGGGTGGCAGAATTGGCCCGCCTGCTTCAGTGGGACTCTGGGTTTGCGCCTAAATTCAGAAGGGACCCCTTGCAGCACTGATATATTTTGGAAATTGTCCTTCTTAGGGACTGTATAATATGAGAGCGCTGGTATTTTCCAGCCTGTCTGCCAAAGGGGAATGTACGGTGTATAATATAGTCCTTCTGGGTGTTCACACCAGGCTTCAGTTCAGCTTCTAGTGCAGCTGTTCTTTCTTGTGGAACTTGGCATTAATTACGTACCTTACTCTTGTGTCCAGGATCACAGACTGCCCATGTTAGCACTTTCTGATTAACCTATCCATACTGCGAAAGGCTCTTTATTCTTCTGTTAGCTGCCCTGGGAGAAGTACCCTTTGTGTGTCTGGCAACGTTAAATGCCTAATGATGGGGGGAGAATTACTTTTACTTAAAATTGCTATGTCGTTAATTTCTCAGAGAAACTGACTACATACATTTATCATTTTAAATGCAGTTAAACAGGCACAATTCAAGGCACCCAAACAACCTTGACTCTGTCCTGTAGTTCTACCAGGAGGGGGAGAAAATACCCTAATGCATCTTTAAAAATCCAGGTCGTTTAATGTAGAACTACAGCCACTATTATAAACTACTATAACTGCATGTTTATTGCATGAGGTAAGCCCAGGTGCCTTAGCTGTGCAATTCCTGACCGTGTGTGGATTTCTTTTTAAGTGTAACCAACTCTGAAATTTCTAGGCTTGTTTTGGGGATAATTGCAATATTCCTGTAAAGATTTTACTCTTAAATGACTGATAGGTACTCTCAATCCGATCTCAAATATAGCAGAGTAAATGTTCGTAGACTAAAAACTAAGGCTGGGCTTCACCTGGTCTACACTTCGAAGTTTTGTTGGCAGTTAGAGGTGTGAAAATTATACTCCTGCCTGACATCACCACGCTGGGAAAAGTCTGAGGGTGAATGCAGTTATACCAGCAAAAAACGCCTTTTGTCGGTATAGTTCATTTCATCTGGGGAACTTGTATGAAAGATACCATCCAAATATTTCTTTTGCTGATATAGGCTGAGTCTCTACTACTATAGAGGAGGCCTAATTCTCTCTGTGAATTTCAATGAGACTTGGTGGTCGAAGTCCATAGCTTAAGATGGCAGCCTTGATTGAAAATGCTGAATTAAATGGCAGAAGGGAAGTAATTTAAATATATTATTTCTTTAATATATTTTGACCCTGAAATTTTCAGCTGGAGGTTGGTATTTCATATTCTTAATCAGCATGAAGGATGAAACTAGAAACCGAGCGCAGAGTTGAGATGAATGCAGTGTGCATGTTACTAATGAGATGTGGAAGTGCCATATGGCTCTGAAAAATCACTGTCAACAAGACAACTTTGAGCAGTTCCCCTTTCTGAGAGCGGGGAGAGGCAATTAATCATCTTCACCTCCTAATATGTATGCGAATTCTCTTACCGATGAGAACTCTTATTTGAGGCTGCAGTGGAATGCAAACAAAACTTCAAAGGCCCTTCTGCCCTGTAACCTAGCAGATGCATGGGACTTTTTTGAACAGAGACGGTCTCCCCTGCTGTGCTACAGTATGTGCATCTGAAAGCACTGAGGACTCATGACAAACTTATAAGGGGTGTCTGTAACTGTTTCCTTGGGAATGGGATTTTGTGTGTTACTTCAGGCGGTCTGTGATCTCAGTGGTATTGTACCCCGGGCACTCGTATCATAGAAGAACTAGCCCAGATCTTGTTCATCATATTTACGCAACCCATTCAGACCAGTTGAACTACACTAGTCATAAGAATAAGGCAACCATATTAGGTCAAATCTCACTCTCCTTATACACTTGAGTAGCCCTATTGAATTCAATGGGGCTGGGATCCCACAGGAATACTTATATCAATAAAGCGCCCAGGTGAAATCAATGGAGAATTTTCCACAGGTCCAAAATTTGCAAGATTTGCCCACCTTCTAAACTCTCTATGGGTGGGTGGAGAGGAGAAGGAAGAACAAATAGTTCGGTAGCAAACTTTCCTTGTGTTATGCAATCTTTTTGATGGGGCACTTGTGATCTTTCTGTCCCAAACTCCTTCACTTCAAAGCAAAATCTGCAATACCGTCTTCCAGCCAGGAGCTGACTGCAGGTAGATCCTTCAAAATATTTGAAGGTTAAAAAATTCTGAGAAACACTAGACCCCAGCTTTGGATAAAGCATTTATTTCAGCTTTTCCATAGTGGCAATGTCCATTGTATAAAATACACAGTTTTAAAAAGGGTCACTATGTTTGAGATGTGAATGTTACTGAATAGGAAAAAAATCCAGAAACTTATTGTGAGCTGCAGGGAGAGTGAGGGACTGCTCAGATTCTTATGTGTGGCACCCCAACATTCTTGAATACTTGTTGCTGAACATTATCATTCCTCTCTGGAAAAGCAAAGCAACTGCTGGGGAAGATTTCTCAAGGCACAGAAGGGAGTGAGGGACTCAGATAGTCACACTTCTAATTTGAGACGCAGTGGGAGGAAGTAGATCTCTCAAGTAGGCATGACCTAAACCATAGACTAAGATTTTTCAAAGGAGCTTAAGGGAGTTTGGTGCCCAAATCCCGTTAACTTTTAACAAGTGTTTGGATGCCTAACTCCTCTTAGACCACTTTGAAAGCCCATTAATGCTTTATAGATCAAAACAAACACCTAACCGTCACCCAGAAACCAATAGGCAGCCAGTGAAGAGTAGGTTGGCCACTCACGCATCACTAGAATGCCGGGACTTCTGGGACCAGCATGGACCTACCCCTGCTTGCATGACCCTACCCCTGCTGAGGTGAACTCAAATGTGGTGGGAGAGCTAGCTCAGTGGTTTGAGCATTGGCTTGCTAAACCTAGGGTTGTCAGTTCAATTCCTGTGGGGGCCATTTGGGGCAAAATCAATACTTGGTCCTGCTAGTGAAGGCAGGGGGCTGGACTCGATGACATTTCAGGGTCCCTTCCAGCTCTATGAGATAGGTATATCTCCATATATATGTTGTACATGGGGGATGCCATTCAACAAGAATGCACAACCCTGCCTCTGGTGGCAAGAGCTTGCATGCACCAAAACCACATCTGCTTTTGTCTCAGTACCGGACAGGGGACAAACCTTAGAAAAGCAGGACTTAAAACCAGATGAATGAGCTTCCTAGTGTAGGTTCCAGAGCCACTGGTGTCGTGGATTTGTGCAAGATGCAGTGCTGAATAAGTGAGTGGCTGCATTCTGTACTAGCCGTGGATTGCAAACAGGTTGGAGGTGAGGTCCCATGGAGAGCTCGCTTCATGGGCTGGACTGAGCCTTTCTCTGCTACCAAAGCAGTTGGGTGTCTGAGAGGCAGGATGATCCAGGAGACGGAGACCCAGCAACATCCACTGACCTGAGACCCCAGAAACTTCTGAGAGGTCAGTGGAATGGTAATAACGTCTCCTCTCTGTGCCTGTCTTTCCTGTTCCAGTCCTTGTCTATGTGGGTTGCAGTTCTGTGGGGCAGGGCTTCTCTCTCTAATGATGGGTTTGTGCAGCACCTAGCACAGGGGCTCTCAAACTGGGGGTCGGGACTCCTCAGGGGGTCATGAGGTTATTACCTGGGGGGGGTCACAGGTTATTACCTGTCAGCTCCACCACAAACCCCGCTTCACCTCCAGCATTTATAATGGTGTTAAGTATATTAAAAAGGGGTTTTAATTTATAAGGGGTGGGTCGCACTCAGAGGCTTGCTGTGTGAAAGGGGTCACCAATACAATAGTTTGAGAACCTCTGACCTAGCATGATGGGGCTGGGATTTCTGTTGGGTCTCTAAGTGTCCTTGTAGTATTAATATTCTGTGCAGAGTACCCCTAGCCAATTGTTCAGTCAAACCCTAGATTAAACTCACACAAGCCAAAGACATTCTAGTCAAAGTGGCAGAGTATCTTCAGGGAACATGGAGATGGCAAGCTGGCAGAGATGCTCTGTTAGCAGAACAATGCTAAACGTGAATCGTGTGTAATCCTGTGAACTAACTGAGCTCTACCACAAAGCACAAATAGGACCTGATCCTGCAAACACGTACACACACAACGTTACCTTTTGTGGATCTCCTGGAGAATCTCTGCTGGGTAAAGTTATGTGCATAAGGGTTTGCAGAACAGGAGTGTGTCTCTTGGGAATGTACATAGCAGTTCACACAGATTCTTGCAAAACACACCTGCTTCCGTTCTATTCCATTCTATGGAAGTTTTTATCCTGAGCTCATGTCTGTAGCATACGAGTGCCACTCACTTTCAGGAACAATTTTTCTTTGGATGTGAGTTTTCTACTATCCTTTAGCCTTCCAATGAGAACAGTTCCACCCCCCTAGCAATGAAGGAGACAGGCTAATAGCTGGAAAGGAAAGAATGAAGACAAATTAGGATAAGGAAAGAATGGATATCTGAGATCTTTTCCTTTTGCAGATAGGGACCCTAACAATTCAACTGTGTGTATTAAGCGCACAGCGTTTCAGATGAGATTGATTAGAGCAGAATTCAAATCTGGTAATATTTGGAAGTTCAAATTAGTTAAACAACATTTAGAATAATCTATTAAAATAGCTCTTAACTGGCATCAAGTGTAGCGAGCGGACAGAATCAGCTGTGTTTTGCTAGTTCATTATATTGAAGTTTTAAACTCGGTTGCTCAGTTTGCCAACTGTTGTTCTTTCTGATGCTGCCCAGTTGTTTTGCATGGCCTTGAAGTGGTTTCCCAGCTATTTGAACTCCCCAAATGACAATGCTTCATTATTGTCTGACTGAGAAAGTGGAACCCTCTGTTTATATGTAAAGATTCCCATTCTCTCCCCCCCCTCCCCATCCAACATATACAAAGCCACTGCAGAAACTGGAACCAGATAAAAAGAAGAAACAGGCTTTTAAAAGCCAGTTCTGAAGTGCAAAGATGTGAGGGCCATTTAGAAATCATTGCCTTGTGCGCTCTCCCGCATTGTGGTTCATTTGCTCCCATCCATCATTGATTTATTATGTTCATCTGCCAGAGCCTTCAAAGACAACTGCAAGTCTGCTTTAGCCATTCATCAATGAGGAATAGAAGGGGCAAAGTAAGGAACATGTATCTCCAGACTCCAGTTCCCTTCCGTGCTGCTTAATGGATGTGGGGGGAAAAAAGTACAGTTGAAAAGTTGAGTTAATCACATCCAGGGCTTCTTAAGAGGTGCCTCCTGAACAGGGGAAGGCATCGTCCATATTTTAAGCCCAGGTAATTAAACCTGACCTTGCAATGCAGCCTCCAAACCTGAGCAGATGACACTAAACCGTGTAGAGGAAAGATTAAAAATATGTATTCCAGGAATGTGTTCTCCTGAAATCCATCCTTTCTCAGCAGAGGGGTCTCGCAAGGATCCAGGCTGTAATCTTGTCTACTCAATATCTCCACGAGACCCTTTGCCAGGAGAGAGGCTCCGTGGGTGTAGCTGCCAACAATATGTGATGAGCTCTCCATCGATGCAATCACCACACGAAGCGGGGACCGCGAGGGGCTATTTTACGTGAAAGGTGTCCACACACTACAGTGATGGCCTGTACTTTGTTTACTTTTCTGCACCATATAAAGATCCATCTCTTCCTTGTTGTCCATTTAGCTAAAATCCTATCCTATCTCACACCTTGATTAAAGCAACTTCCACTGCAGCTTAGCAGTTTCTTAGCTTGCTCTCTTCTGATCCAGACCATAGCTGCCAGCATCCATCTCCTCTCCTCCTGCTTAGCATTCCCTTATTTGAACCTCTCCATTGGCTCGCCCTGGGCTACCGACTCAAGTTTAAGATTCTTGTCTTTGCCTTCCAGGCTCGGTGCAACATCCCTGCCCTTGTTCCTTATTGTATTTCTGTGGCCCCGTTTATCTTGTCTAACGATGGCAGCCATTTCTCCTTCCTCGGCCTCATCTTCATGCTCATTTTATCCAGGATGCCACTTGGTCCTCTTTGTCCCACTGTACTAAGCTTTCCCCACTTCACTTAACCCTCTCCTGGATACCTTTCCTATTGCAACCTCCCCATATGCTAACTCAGCTTGGTATTATCCCCATCACCACTTCCACCTTGCTAAAGGCTCTGCTTTTCTTGGGCCTAGGGTGACCAGATGTCCTGATTTTATAGGGACAGTCCTGATTTTTGGGTCTTTTTCTTATATAGGCTCCTATTACCCCCCACCCCGTCCCGATTTTTCACATTTGCTGTCTGGTCACCCTACTTGGGCCAGAGTCTGTCCATTTTGCCAGGTGTCATTTTTGGCTCCCCTTTCCTCCTGGCTGCACTTTCTCAGAGGCTCAGCCCAGAATCAGGCTCGTAGCAATTGGGGCTATCCTCCAAAGCTTGCAAGGTGCCCAGGGAATCGGGTAGTGTGGAAACTGCCTCATGTCTGGAGGCAGGAGCCTTTCCTTCGATCACTGTGCAGCTCACCTATAGAGCAAAGCAGGTTAAGAAACGGTGAGTGATTTTGTGCTTAAAAAACTTGCAAGGAAACCAAAGTTTCTTTCATTCAAAACTTTTAATGGAATTTGTTTCTTTGTTTAGTGAAATGAAACGTCTTGTTTCTTTTGGGCTTTCAGAACTGAAGTTTGGTTTTTGTCCTATTAATTTCTCCTCTCCTCTCTCTTCCCTTTTTCATTCTCGTCACTAGCCCATTCCCAGTGTGGGCACGGAAGGGCTAGGAGACAAACCCTGCGATGGATTCTTGTTTAGAACCAAGATGACAATTTCAGGTTAGCTAAAAACCTGGAAAATATTGAAGGAGAACATTTCTTCATGGATTTTCGTTTCCTTCCAAACAGTTTCTCCTCCCTTGGTGTTCACACCTCAACTGCTAGCAGAGGACCTCACCCTCCCTGATTGAACTAACCTCGTTATCTTCAGACTGATTCTTGCCTGCATATTTATACCTGCCTCTGGAAATTTCCATTACATGCGTCTGACGAAGTGGGCATTCACCCACGAAAGCTTATGCTCCAATACATCTGTTAGTCTTAAAGGTGCCACAGGACTCTCTGTTGCTTACATCATAATTAAATAATCCGAGCTGCTGAGCATATGTAACCCACTGGTCAGTGTCTGTTGGGAGAAAGGATAGCCTCAGCGGTTAGGTTGCTATCCTGGGCCCCGGTGGTGGGGGGAGAAGGAGGACTCATTTCAGATCCTTTTCTTGCCACAAGCTTCCTGTGTGACCCAGTCCCCCGTCTGTTAATAGGGATAATAGCACTCCTCTGTCTCCTAGTGGTATTCTGAGGACAAACACATTAAAGATTGTCAGGTGTTCTGATGCTGTAGTAATGGAGGCCACATGAGTACTCTAAACCAGGGTTTCTCAAACTTCATTGCACTCCAGCCGCCTTCTGACAACCAAAATTACTACACGACCCCGGGAAGGGGGATCAAAGCCCAAGCCCCACCACCTTGGGGAGGCGCCAAAGCTTGAAGGCTTCAGCTCTGGGCAGTGGGGCACAGACTTTACCTTCAGCCCCGAACCCCAGCGAGTCTAACCGCAGCCCTGGCGATCACAAAATGGGGTTGCGACCCACTTTGGGGTCCCAACCCACAGTTTGAGAACTACAGCTTTAAACTATACAGATACATGGTATCCCTACTGTGGGTGAGCCCCTCTGTTATATCCCCAGTTGCAGAGCTTGGTCCTTCAGCTCATGCTGTAGAGATTCATGCTTTTAATTCTGGTTCAATCCCTACTATAGGCTAAGATGGCAGCTATCACACTTGCTTTTCCTAGATTTCTTCCACCTTCAGGTTCAGCTGATGAAATCCTTGCTTTAACTTTTTTTTTGTTCCTGGCTTCCCCCATTTTAAAAGTCTCCATTGACTTAAACCGAGTTCTAAAGCTTTAACGAGAAGGTGAGCTGATTGACAAGGAGGGTAGTCTTATGTGCCTCTATCTTGTGCCAAGATACACATACTCCTCCCACACTGGAAGACCAGTGTTGCTTTGGTTGACTATGGAAATATCTACAGTTATTGTTTGGATTGAATTCAGACTTGGTTAATGCTTAGCATTCCACCTTCTTACGCTAGGTCTGACTTTACTTCTTAAGGTGAAGAACTACAGCTAAATGGTGCGTTGTTTTACTTATCGCCTTTGCTTGGAATTAGGACAACAGGGCACATAACTGTAGACTGGGTGTGTTAAGATTATGAACAAACATTGGTTTGAGATAAAAGAGTTATAGTATTAATGCACTGGTGTGGAAACTTTAGTAGGGCTGTTGTTTGACCTTACATTTAGAAAAAAAACTAGACTATCCAAATCCTTATATAAGGCTAATGGGGAATGCTAAAATGGTTACAAAAGAGATTCAATATGTTTAAATTCTCTAGTGGAGGAAGTCCTCTGGTAAAACCCAGGCTGGAATTGGCACTTGCATTATACTTCCTGGGTTAAAAACAAATATAAGAATTGTCCGAATATAGCTGTTGATATGTAGCTGATTCTATGGAGATCAATAACTCCTGAGATGTTAGAGCATTCAGTCTCTTCTTTGTAGCTTCTCCCAAGCTACCTCTTGTGCTTGGAGATGGAATTGTCTCCCACTCTTGTGCACCTGACAGCTATCTTCTCTTGTTTCTGACCTTACCTTGAAACACACATCTCCTGTGAGAACTTGCAACAGTGATAACTCTATTTTTTGCATCACGTCAAGTTGAACCAGCAGAGGGCCTGTTATACTGGAGGAAGGCTGGACTGTAGTAAGGGTGCTAGTCTGGGGCTCGAGTTCAGTTGAAGCGTAGGCTCCATTTCCTGCTCTGTCACAGAGCTCCTATCTGATTTTTGGTAAGTCACAATAAATAACGTTTTCAGAAGTGCTTAAGTCTTTTGAAAATGGTTCTTGGGCATCTCTAGCATGTTTGAAAAATGTACTCCTAGACTTTCTTGTTTATCCCCATTTTATGAACACAGCGGTGATAGGAGCATAAATTCATTAAAGATTGTGAGGAGCTCACATACTACAGTAATGAGGGGCTGCAGAAGTACCTTAGGGTATGTCTATGGAGCTGCAATTGTAATGCCATAGGGTGGATGCTTCCTACATCGATGAAAGGGATTTTCCATCAATGTTGGTAATCCACCTCCTCTATCTAGGTTGAGGGAAAAAATCCTAGCCACATCCACACTGGGGGTTAAGTTGACCTCACTACAGTGCTCAGGGCATGACATTTTTCTATCCTGAGCGACATAACTAGGTCAACCTAAATTTTAGGTGTAGACCAGGTTGTAGGTACATAGATGTATGCTTGAAATGTATGACCCTGATCCTGAAAACTGTCCTATAGAAGTCAGTTGCTCATATGCCAAAGGCTTGATCTACACTTAGAGCAACCTAGCTACGTCACTCAGAGCATAACGTTTTTCACAAAGCTAGGTTGGGGAAAGAATTCTTCTGTCAGCCTGGCTACCACCTCCTTGAGGGGTGGATTAACTACAAGAACCTAGGCACTGACTCCGTGGTGCTGGAGCACCCATGGAAAAAAATTAGTGGGTGATTAGCACCCACCAGCAGCCAAATCCCCCTCCCCCCAGTGCCTCCTGCCCGCCAGCGGCCCTGCCAATCAACTCCTCTCCTTCCCTCCTAGTGCCTCCTGCCTGCAGCAGAATAGCTGTTCAGGGGCGTGCAGGAGGTGCTGGGAGGGAGGGAGAGGAACGGGGATGGGGCATGCTCGGGGGAAGGGGTGGGAAGAGACAGGGCGGGGGTGGAGCAGGGGTGGGAAGAGGCGGGGGAGGGTGGGGCCTTGGGGGAAGGGGTGGAGCAGGGGCAGGAAGAGGCAGGGCAGGGGTAGGGGCTCAGAGGAAGGGATGGAGTTGGGGGAGGGTAGAGAACCCCCCGGGTAGAAAGGAAGTCGGCACCTATGACATGAACAGAAAAACCCCTTCCGTCAATAAGGGAAGCATCTATGCTACAGAGGCACATCTGCAGCGCCGGGGCTGTGCCACTGGAGTGGCTGTAGTGTAGACATGATGCTCTACATCTCGGCAGGATTGGAACCCGTGAGTGGTCGATTTTTTCGAGCCTGATTCTGCCAGGCTTAAGCTGTGGAGAGTGCTCAGTACCTGGCAGAATCAGCCAGATAGTTTTGAAATCCTTGGAAGAGTGAGGATGTTTGTGCAGCTCCAGCTATGTTCTTGGCTCTAGAGACATAGTAAATAATAATGGTATAAAAGTTGTTTGTATTAAATGTTTTCTAGGCTCCAGCAGCTACCAGATGCTTTTATGGTCTGTGTGTTTGTGTGCTAATAGAAAGCCACAGTCCACCTGCTGTAGTCACAAAAGTCGTTTAATAGGCTTCTGCAGAACTGCTTGTGTAAACCAGGCAAGTAGAATTTGCTGGCGCTCTTGATTTAGAAGGTAGTACAGTACACTCCCAATGATCTGAACAGCCTTGGGGACACCCTGAACTGTATCCAGAAGGGAAGTGCTATTCTGAGCTGAGCGCTAGCTGAGGGCTGGGGGGCAGTGAAGGTCTGGATACAGCAGGGAGTCCCTCCCCTGCACACCCTGCCTGCCCTGTGACTCTCCTGATTCCCAGGCTGCCTCCGTGGCCTGCAGCTGGACGCAGCTCCCCGGGTTTATCACGGTGTCGGCCATCTCCCCGCCCCACTGGTCACTGGGAGGGGTGGTGTCCTGGCTGCAGGGCTCCCTGATGGGAGAGGATGCTGCTGTGGGTACAAGTAGTTACACGGGCTGTACTTCGAACTGGACCCAATGTTCCAGCCCTGTAAGTGAATACATTGTGGCACTGGTGTAGCGTGAATTTAGACACTTTGCTGTCCTAGTTATCCAAATCCACAGCGTTTGCGGAGGATAGGGTGACCATATTTCCCCCAGGGAAAACGGGACATGCCCCGCTGCTTGCCTGAACTGCCCCTCCCTCTGCGAGGCTGTTGCCAGCCGCCGGCCCCCTGCATGCTGGAATACCGCCCCGCTACACACGTGGGGCTGGTATCTCCGCTCGTCCTCCCCCCCCCCCCCACTTTTTTGACAAAAGTGGGCATTTGTCCCATTTGTTCTTGCCAACCGATCAAGTCAGGATGGCTGGGACGGGTTTAAAAAAGGGACTGTCCCAGCCAAGACGGGACAAATGGTCACCCTAGCAGAGGAGGAACACCCGGAGGATTCCGATAACTTGGCTTTTCCCATAAAAGGAATTTGGGTCAGCGGAAGGGTACTGTGTGTGTGGCTCAGGCTGATGGATGAAAAACATCCTTTTCTGCCATGGATGGGAAAATTATGTGCCAATTAGAATCCCTTTTTTCCAACCAGCCTTTACAAAAATAGGGGCTCAGTGCAGGTGTTATGCTTTAGGGATTGTCTACAAGGGATATTAGTGCAGAATAAGCTAAGGTGTGAATTTAAAGTGCAAGAACTCTTGTGGAATAACTCCCCTTGTGGACACTTGTATTCCGCATGCTGAGTGACTTTGTGCAGTGTAGCCAAGTCCACCCATTGAGACAGACCCTCTGCGACTGGAAATCATTGTGGTTCTTCTGACTTTAGTGAAAACTGCTTGAATGGCCCGCACTTTTGAAAATCAGGCTGTTTAGTGAAGTGCTTAAGTACAGACTTAGGATCCTATGGTAAGGTACCTGCATTTGAAAAATCTGGCCCAATAACATCTGGAAAAAGAGGCAGAAAGAACGTCTGGGCAATTGAGTAGCTCCCAGGATTGCAGCATGCAAGTCACTCCAGAAGGTTAAAATTATGAACCAAACCAAGAGCAAACGAAGAAAGGCTAATCAGGTGCTGATCAGATAAATGCCTGACTTCTTGCCCTCTCGCTCTGCAGTCTCAGCCTCTGACAGACTCGCAATGGAAGAAGGATACTTCAACGTAGAAAATCCCGCCACTAATTATGGAGAGCTCAAACTGAGGGCTCAGTGAACCAACTGCTAGGCATAGTGTCTACTGTAGCCGAGCACTCCCATTGGGGTGAGCGGGGACTAATCAGGGCAGTATCACCATGCCTAAATGTAAGCATTTGCGGGTCTGAAAGCAACAGCTTCTCCACCAGGACGTGATGTAGGGTGAGAAGCTGCTTCTCAGATAAGTGGGCATTGGGCTATTCAGGGTTTACAGATAATCGCCAACACCGTGGATTGCACCTGGAAGCTACATACCGTAGGCAGTTCTTTCGTCTGTTTTGGCTTTGATCCTACCCTCTGTCTTCTAGCCCTGTGCCTGTGTGAAGCCCCAAACTTTGTAGCCATGAGCTCGCTGTGGATGCAGGAGTCCGTGCTAGCCGATCTGATTGCAAGACTGAGTTTGTAAATAAGCAGCTAGCTGCTATAGTGATGCTTATTTAATTGGAAGAGTAACTATTTATTTCTGCAGCTGTCCCCAGAATTCCTGCTGGTTTATGTTGAACTCTAATCCTCATCCTTGACTGCTCACAGCTGTGGAAATATACCAGCGAAACACAGAACTAAAGACAGATTCTGCTGCATTATACGGATTGGCCCTAGGGGTCTCTCGCCCAGTGCATACCTTGTAGGGTTTATTGGGCAATGGAAACTACTTTGCATGACTGCTAGGACACAGCCTGTGTGGCAAGGCAGCTGGTATCCAGTTGTTGGGTTTAGTCTAGTTCTCACACATTTTTATGGTTACTTGTAGAGGTGGAGAGAGTTTATTTCCCCTCTTCTACACCCAGGTTAATGAGTCCTTCGCCGAGGCGAACTGTTCCAGTGGCTAAGGAGTGAAAAACAATCAATTGGACTGTGCTGCCTCTGGTGTGTCATCCCAATTGGGGCTAAATCCTGCTTTGCTGCTTGCCAAGCTTTGAGAGGCTGGGTTTAGTGCAAGGAGCTCACAGAGGCAGTGGCGGCAGGATTTGGTCCCCTCGGGCCACAGAAAGGCAAGGGAGTAGGGGACCCACTTCTCAGCTGCTGATTCAGAGGCGATGCTCCAAAACCATTGCTGGAAAGGTGGGATCTAGCCAATGGATATGTGTAGGGACCAATGCAGCGGGTATCCCCTGATTCTTCTCCGCCTGACTCCTGTCCCCCGGCTTTGTTGGAGGATGCAGGGAGCTCCTGGAGGGGATGCAGACTTTCTGCAAAGGATCCCCCAGATGTGCCCCCAGAATCCTGCTAGTCCTTGTCTGAGGCCCATCATGGCTGTGTGTGTGTGTGTGTGTCTTCCCCCACCCCCTCCATGGAATGTAAAGGATCGAGTGCCAGAGGCCTGCCAAGTTCACTGTCCTGCTTTAGCAGGTGGGCCCAGAGTGCTTGCCTGACAATAAGCACCCTTCCTTTCCTTCAGTGTGTTACTACAACTCACTTCTGTTATGCAACGGAGGTGTGCTAGAGGGCTACGACGTTGCAGTCTGAGGATGAAGCTGCTGTGGGTATGCAGGTTAATGATATTCATTGCAGAGCAGATGAACATAAACAGGGATCACAGAGGGTGAACGGGGAGCTTGCTAGTGTTCATGGAGGGGAGCAAATAAAGCTCTTGTCTGTATCTTTGCTGCTTTCTCTCCATAGCAGATTAATTTAAATTCCACTCACCCTTGGGGAGGCCAAGTCCTTGCTGATTCCCACAGGCCTGCCTTCAAGCAGGGCCAGCTCCAGGCACCAGTGAAGGAAGCAGGCGCTTGGGGCGGCCAATGGAAAGGGGCGGCACGTCCGGGTCTTCGGCAGCGGGTCCCTCAGTCCCTCTCGGAGGGAAGGATCGGCTGCCGAATTGCCGCTGAAGAATGAAGCGGCGGTAGAGCAGCCGCTGAAGTGCTGCTGATCGCGGCTTTTTTTTTTTTCTCTTCGCCGCTTGGGGCGGCAAAAAAGCTGGAGTCGGCCCTGCTCGACTCATCATTACGACAGCATTTAGCACCATCTTTTGAGTCTAAAAAGGGCCTTTCCTCCAGGTCCTGGTGTGGCCTTTTATGATTCCCCCCATAGTTGGCTTTTTCCAGGACTATCCTTGTTCAGAAAAGGAGCCTTTCCTCCTGAGGAGTCGGACCAGCTCCCAAATGACGTGTCCTTTCCTCTGTCCCCTCCCCAGAATCTGAACTGCATAGGAGTTCCCCAAGGACTCGCTCTGTGGAAGGGAACAGTTGGCAACGAATTCCATTGGTTGTACAGTCCTTGCTCATTTCATTCTGAGAGCAGCAGAATTTGGAAAGCTACTCTGTCCTTCGAAGCAGCGTTAGGATTTCTGTCTGGATTTTGAAGCCCGGGGGGTTGTTCAGTTCTATTCAGAACCTTGGATGGATTGATAGAGGCCAGCCGTACGATTCAGATCTAGAAACTCTGCTTCCTGCAGAACTGCAGCTAGTGGTTAGGGGTGATTGGATTCACAGCCTTGATTTGAGGCCATCCTTAGTAGCAGGGCCGGCTCTGGCTTTTTTGCCGCCCCAGGCAAAAAAGCCTCCCGCCGCCCCCCTGGCCCCGGCGGGGAGCGCGGCAGGGGAGGGTGCCGAGCCCAGCCGCGGGCCCGCTCTTCCCGACCGTCCGGAGCACTGGGGGAAGGGCGGAGAGCCCAACCGGGGCGCCGCTCTCCCCGGTGGCTGGAGCGCCGGGAGGAGGGCGGAGAGCCCGGCCGGGGCTCCGCTCTCCCCGGTGGCCTGAGTGCCGGGGGGAGGGCGGCGAGCCCAGTCGCGGCCCCGCTCTCGGGCCAGAGCGCCGTGCCGCCCCCCTCCAGGTGCCGCCCCAAGCACATGCTTGGTGGGCTGGTGCCTGGAGCCGGCCCTGCTTAGTAGCCTATACTAGGGAACATCTTAGTTAGCTACAGTCAGGCTGGCCTGCTTAAAAATGCACTAATATTTTATCCCTTCTGTTATAACATGTCATAGATGCTTCAGACTTTACCTAGAGGGCTTGGTGGGTAGCCCTCAATTCAGCAAGGCTGTAGTCTCACAGTATTTCACTCCATGCATCTGAAGAAGTGGTTTTTTTACCCACGAAAGCTTATGCCCAAATAAATCTGTTAGTCTTTAAGGTGCTACCGGACTCCTTGTTGTTTTTGTGGATACGGCTACCCCCTGGTATTTTTGACTGTGCATAATCTCACACTGAGCAATACTGCCTGTACTAAAGCAAGACTGTATGCTAAATTGGAGCTTAGTTCTGACAGTAGCCTATTCTGCAATCTGTTTATATCTTGGAATTGTCTTGGGACTTTTAAACAGTGAAATTTTGAATAAACCAAGCATGCATAATACAATCTTTGTTTTAAATTTTGTTGTAAGCAGAAGGCAAGCTCAAAATTTAATAACCAAACTGGCTGTTATGACAGTTTTACCTTTTCCAAGTATTTATGTAAGCACAAATATTTTGTTTAAGGTTTGAAACATACAGTTAACATAAAACAGGCCCACTTCTTTAAATAGAGCAAGGTTTTCACTTCAGGAGATATTATTTAATGACAAGGTTAATTGTGTTTTACAAGGATGTATTGCTAACATGGAAAAATAAAACCTGCCTGCTCATTTTTGTTTTGGAATGAGATGAGGCACAGTGCTGAAATGCCGATACCAAATCCTCTCTCGTATGCAAACAGTTACTAGCAATTTTGCCTTCCTTTCAGGAATACATTTTAAAATTAAAAAGAAAAGTACAGAAGTTAAGCCTATTGGGGCTAGGTAACTCTTTCCTCTAGTACTCAGCATGAATAACTTCTTCAAATGAAGGTATTTTTATACAAGATGTATATGCATCCTAAAGATGTGTGTTTTGGGGGGAGTAGAATATGCAGACGCCTACGGTATGTGACTTGTTCCATCAGACTTTGCTGAAATGAAATGTTGCATGCAACAGTAGGCGGGTTTTGACCGTTAGATACAAGTTTCAGTAGAACCATTTTAGGACATATAAATTCATTGTAAATGAGAAGCAGGGAGAGGACACTTAATATCAATATGGCAGCAGATTTCTCTTTCAGAAATATAAGGACAGTGCACAATTTCCTGTCATTCTCAATATCCGGCTGGACCTTTTGGATCAAATGGGTTTTGTGGTGTAGGAATGATGAGGTTTTTATACCTATGGTGTCTCTCTTGAAACATAACTATTTAGAATACCATAAAATTGCTCTTTTTGTAATCATTGGTGTAGGTATCCATTTGACTTAAGTAGTGCATAGGTCTTTATGCTGGCCTCTGGCCCAGTGGTGCATTTCACCCTTAAGAAATGCTGTTCAGAAAATATTTTAAATGCAAGGTTGTTACTGGTGGATTTTTGTTGCAATTTTTTTGGCCTTATCCCCTATTTTCGAACCAGCTCTGCTTATAAGCAATGCCATGCTTTAGCTGCTCATCTGACAGGCTTCACCATTGCCGCCCAATGTTTATTTAGTCAATCACTTTTATTTTGTGTTTTTTAGAATACACGGTAGCATGTGCTATCTCTGCTTCTGTCGTCTCAAAAGGGACTCCCAGACTAGTAATGCAAACCCATTTCATTATCCCTGCATCAGTCCGCTGAGCCCTCCGAAACCCACGTCAGGTTTTCTCAAACCCATCTCCCAGGCGTTGCCCTACTTTGTGGCATCTGTTCAATCTTTGAATGGGAGGGTCTTCTGCCCTTGTAAAATCTTGTTGGGAATGCTCATCCTCTGGGCATATTCTGATTTCTGTGACCCTGTAGGAACAGCACACTAGATAAGTCAATACGCAGTGCTTTCTATTTAATTCCGCTGGTGATTTAATTCAGCTGGTGATTAATGTCGTTCTCCAATTAATTTGATCAGAACTGCAGAATCAGATCAACTATATTCAAATCAGATCCACTCTTTATTTTGATCAATTTTAAATGGCTTTGGTATGATTGGATAATTTAATTGCTAGCAAAGGCAAGTTGCCTTTTTAATGAAGAAGGAAAGGACCAGCATTCTGAACAGAAGAAAAGACAACCCCATGTGATGATAAAAGCTAACAGTTAGAAGCTGGGTTATTCAGAAATTGTAATTGACATGATAAGCACTCCCAGGTGCTATGCAAACTGTGGCATCTTCCCTGCTGGTGTTAAGGATAACATGGTTGACTGCTTAATTCAATCAAAGTGGTCAGAAAGGACTGGATCAAAACAAGAAGACGACATTGCAACAGCACAGAAAGCAAAAGAAGCTGGAGTTTTGCATCTGCACATCAAGCATGCATACTTTTTCCTAAGCAGAGCAGGTCCCTATGGTCTAAAAGCTTAGAACTTCTGCATGAGTGTTTAGGAAAAGAGAGCCTGAATGCTGGCCACTCAATAGGGATGAAAGAGCAGTGGTGTGGAAGGGGTATTCTCCATGAATGAAATTCAAAAATGATAGATGGTGGGAAACTGGAAGAGGGTGGGGGAGCTCTCGGAATGGAAAATAAAAGATTTTCTTTCACATTCCTCTGTGCCATGTAGCACTTTTCTCTCTCTCCCCTTCACACAGTGGCTGACCCTTACCGGGCTCTTGTCTTGCTCAAAGAATAGAGCTCTTGTCACAGTTACCATTGGGTTATTCTTTGAGTTTTGTTCTTTTCATCTGGACAAACTACAGAGTAGAAAACATCGGTGCAAAACATTTGGGGCTTGATCCAACTCTCACGGAAGTCAATAGGAATCTTTCCATTGATTACAATTTGAGCCAGATTGTGCCTTTACTAAATCACAGTAGGAAGGCAGCATTGTGTGTGTTCGTGTTACCAAATCGTGGATGTTATAAAATATCTCGGACAGAAATCTGTACCCTGGAAAAACTGGTTTGAATCAAAATGGTGTTAAATACTTTTAATTTCAATGTAAGTTATTCTTGTTTCAATAAACTGGAAGAGGTCCGCAGTCTTAAAACAGACCTCACCTGAGTATTTGAAACCATTTTACAGCCTCTGCAATTGTATAATTGCCAAAGGTTTACAACTGAATTTAATTAAGGTCAGGTCACCTATTTGAACTGATTAAGATTAGGAGGTGTTTCTCTCTTTTGAAAGATGAAAATAATAGCTAATATTACTAATAACTGCAAGGTGTTTTCATATAGCAGAGCAATACAAGGTCTCGAAGAAGTGTAGAGACATATGCAACAATAAGTGGTAGAACATATCTTGGTTTTGAAATCTGAGGAAACCTTGCTAGCTTTACTGAAACCATGTTAACTACACTTCCAAATTCACTTTGCATTTTTCACCTAAGAAGTCAGAGCATATACAAGCTACAGCAAATAGTTAAAGCCACGTGATGCCATCTCCACTGACTTCATGACCGGGGGGAGGGATAGCTCAGTGGTTTGAGCACTGGCCTGCTAAACCCAGGGTTGTGAGTTCAATCCTTGAGGGGGCCACTTGGGGATCTGGGGCAAAATAAGTACTTGGTCCTGCTAGTGAAAGCAGGGGGCTGGACTCGATGACCTTTCAAGGTCCCTTCCAGTTCTAGGAGATGGGATATCTCCATTAAAAATATATATATATCAAAGGGCCAAAGGAAATTGTCTAACTATGTCAGTAGGATTCCAACGAATGCGTGTAGAAATAGGTTCATCATGGTTTGTCTCTGTCAGAGTTGGATGAGCCAATGTGGTGGAACTCTGTAAGCAAGGTCTAGTAGAGGCTGTGGCTTGGATGAGGACACATGGGCTAAAACTCAATCCACGCAAGACTGAGGGGAGCATGGGTTAGGGGAAGCAACCAGAGACGGCAGCAGAGAGATCCACTCCTCTGAGGGTGTTTGCGCTCCATTTGGTTACTTAGATTCTCAGTTTAGGGGTGGCATTGAGTCCCCAGTTACTTTTGGACATCTGTGCTACAGCAGTGACCAGCATGGCCTGGTCATGAGGTTGTGGCCTATTGGATGGTTTTTTTTTTTTTTATTTTTTTTTTATTTTTAAATGGAGATATCCCATCTCCTAGAACTGGAAGGGACCTTGAAAGGTCATCGAGTCCAGCCCCCTGCCTTCACTAGCAGGACCAAGTACTGATTTTGCCCCAGATCCCCAAGTGGCCCCCTCAAGGATTGAACTCACAACCCTGGGTTTAGCAGGCCAATGCTCAAACCACTGAGCTATCCCTCCCCCCGATGTGCATCTTGATGCTTTATCTTTTGCCTTTGTCACCTTTAGAACAGACTATGGCAATGCTCTGTAGAACTGGCTGCACCTTAAATCCATTCACAAGCTGAAGCTGGCGCAGGGTGCGGTAGTTATAGTGCTTTTCAAAGGTGACCATATAAGAGCTAGGTATTTATTTATTAATAATTATTATTATTATTGGATGAGCATGGGACACCAGTCCTCTGTAATCTGCTCTGGCCACCTGTTAGATCCAGGTGGAATTTAAGCTGTTTGGCTTTGACCTATAAAGATTTAAATGGAGTTGGATGCCTGCTACTTTGTCTGTCTGTCTGTCATATTGTGGACAGCAGAGGTGTTCAAAATGGAGCCTCTCAGTATTAAAAAAAAAAAGAAAGGCAGGGTGTCTTTTCTGAGGTGCCCTTGACTCTGAAACTTGCCCTTTGGCCTGGAATATCCCAAATCTGCTGAGTGTTATCACATGCTACAAAGACCACCTTTTTTGCAAGGGCTTTTGGGGATGGCTGAGGGTTTAGATGGGCTGGATTTCAGGTAGGGTGGTATATTTCTTGGTGGAAAACACATTTCAGTTTTGGGTGACTAACCTTTGCACAAACTGCAATTAATATAAACAATTGGTAGGGTTTTTGAGATGGGGACCGTCCTCTGAAGAATGCAATTTTAAGAGTTCTACAAGCTGGAACCTCTACTTCAAGCTAATGACTGGGCGAGTTGTCACTTTTCTTTCCTGCGGCCGGGTCAGGAATATTTTGGCTTCCACAGTCAGCAAAGTTTAAAAAAAACAATAATAATAAAATCTATAGATAATGTGCCACTCCTAACAGATAACTTGGTTATCAAACAGGAAGTCTTGTCATTTAAGGCCAAGTGAAAGCAATGTTAAAACAATGGTAGATGTACCCAGCCACAACCGTTACATACTGTATTGGCATCATTGTCTGATAAATCCTGATCTAAAAGAAGAGCCTTGATCTTGAGCCAGACTCCAAATGGATGCTGCAACTTGTAGTGTGGCATTTCACTAAACCTTTCTGCGTATGATACTGTTTGTTTCTCATTTACTCCTCTGATTCACCTCCTTTCCCAAGGTGACAATCCCAGTCGTTTCTGTCACTTCGTATCAGAGTTTTGCCCTGCCTCTAATGAATGTAATCACCCTTCTCTGAACTTCCACTAACGCTACAATGTTCTTTATGGGATGGGGTGATCAGTCCTGCACAGTGTTAAATTAACCAACAATTTTCATTTATTATAATTTCATGTCCTTTTCCATCCCAATCCTTATACATCCTAACTGCTTACTTGCCTTTTTGACCACAGTCTCATATCGAGCAGTGCTTTCCATGGAGCTGTCCGCAGTAAATGGATACCTGAATCGATGCAGTAAATGTTGACCTGTGGGCTGGGTCTGAGTAGTTTTAATTACTCCGTCCAATGCGGGTCATTTTGCATTTATTGACGCTGATCTTCATCTGCCACCATTAGTGTAGGACCATAGTCCTGGGCTTGGCGGTTCACTGAATAGGGGTCTATAGCAGTGGCTTTTGTCTGCTGCCCAGTCAATCAAACCATCACCACTGGTGCTTTTGAATGATTAAGATCTGACTCCAGAAGAGGAAAAAGCCAGAAGGGGCCATCAAGTCATCTAGTCTGATGTCCTGTGTATCACCGGCCACCAACACCGCCCACACTCTGATCTGATTTGGTTGTTGGGATTTAAAGTATGATGGCCCACAGGAGACTAAACGATTGTGTGTCACAGGCAGAGACTAGGAGGGGCTGAGGTGCACTAGTGCTCGAGGCCTCTGCCATGGCAGGGCAATGATTACCTGAGTTTATTAGCATAAAATAACAGTTTAGCTTAAAACCAAAATTTTCCAATCTCCTGCTCTAATCTCAGTAGTCCTTACCAAGGCTTACCCATCCTTACAGTACTCCTCAACAATTCTCTCCCTGTTGTCAGGGTTTCATCTTCCTTCCAGGGCTTCCCAGGCCTTTTTAATAGTACTTCCAGCTGAGGTTTCTTCCCCTGGGTCTCAGATGAGGCTTCCAGAGCAGGCTCCAGGAGATTTCTTTCCCTAGGTCTGTGCCTGGGAACTATGGAGAACAGTCTCCTCCAGTGATGAGCTGGCAAAATCTTAACAACCGGTTCCCTACTGGGTCTTTGGCGGCACTTCAGCGGCGGGTCCTTCACTCGCTCCAGGTCTTCGGCGTCACTTCAGCGGTGGGTCCTTCAGTGCTGCCAAAGCCCCGGAGCGAGTGAAGGACCCGCCACCGAAGTGCCGCCGAAGACTTGGAGCGCCACCCGGTGAGTACAAGCCCCACGTGTTTTTTTATGTGTTATTTTTTTAGTCATCCCTGCTGGGGCCCTGTCAAAATCAGGCCCCACACTTCCTAAAGCTGGCCCTGCGCATCGGGGTTGCAAAATTGTATCGGGGGCCGGGTAGGGAAGGGGGTGCCTCCCAAAACAGCCTGTCCCCCCCCATCCGACCCCCACCTATGTCCTGCCCCCGACTGCTCCCCTCAGAACCCACAACCCATCAACCCCCGCTGCTCCTTGTCCCCTGACCACTCCCTCCTAAGACCCTCCCACCTAACTGCCCCCCAGGACCCCACCCCCTACCCAACTCGCCCCCTCCCTGTCCCCTGACTGCCCTGACCTCACCCACCACCACCCCGACAGACCCCCAGAACTCCCACGCCTACCCAACCCCTCTCCCCCGTTCCCTGACTGCCCCCCCAGAACCTCTGCCCCCTCCAGCTGCTCCTTGTCCCTTATCCAACCTATCCTCCCAGCCCTCTTACCATAGCGCTCAGGGCAGCGTGTAAGGATGCCGCGTGGCCCGCTGGAGCTCACAGCCCCACCCCCTTACCTTGCCACTCAAAGCGGCAGGAGCTGCAGAGCTGCCCAGAGCGCTGGCGATGTGGCACGCTGCGGCTCTGTGGGGCGGGGGGGGCGAGCGGCGGAGGGGCGGGGGAAGCCTCCCCAGCTGGGAGCTCAGGCGGGCCGGAGACAGGACGGTCCCACGGGCCGAATGTGGCCTGCGGACCGGAGTTGTTTGCCCACCCGCCCGCCCCTTTAACAGCCGGTTCTACACCGGCTTCTAAATTTAACAACCGGTTCTTGCGAACCGGTGGGAACCGGCTCCAGCTCGCCACTGGTCTCCTCCCTGATCTCCTTGAAGAGTCTGCTGAACTGAGCTACTGGCTTCTCCTCTTACTTTTACAGGCCTGTCACCTGAGCCCCGGGCTCTCATTCCCATCACCGGCAAAGCAGCTTCCTTAAAGCGCCAGTCTTAGACTAGATGCCCTGGGACACGCTTGCACCTGTGAAGCGCCCTGGCACAGGGTCTAAATAGCTAGTGATCAGTTATGAAGAAACCAAACTGCAAATGTTCCTGCCAGTGGATTATTCCATATCTTGCAGCCTTTCCTTTGTGGACAGGTGTAGCACCTTTTGTGTGATAACAATTGCAATAAAAACAGTGAAGTAACTTTCCACCACAGTCTAATGTGGTAGCAGTTTAGGGGCACAAATAGCAACCAGATTCGTATGTCTAAGCGTTTCCAGATGCTCTAGCAGGTAATGGCTTTGAAATTCATTTTAAATGAGTGCAGAGTTTTGACCCTCAGGATAAATGCTGACTGGTGTGACATAAATAATACCAAGCCTGAAAATTAGCCTGAATTATCCCAGCCGCTGTGGAGGAGGTAGCCTTAATTATGGAGTTTCCTGGCTAGATGTTGGAGAGCACAACTATTACTGTCAGTGACTTAACATCTTGAATAAGTATATTTACTATGCCCGAAGTCCAGTCTTGAGTAGAAACCTTTGTCTTAAAATTATTACCCGTGCAAGAAAAAGTGCATGGGAAATGCCTGAGTGTCCTACATCCATTCATGTTCTTTGTACTAAATACCAAATAACTGATCCTTGCATGCTTTGCATGATCCTTGCCCTTTTGCTAGTCAAGGAGTTTTCCAGTTAACATGAATGGGTGTAGGGCTGGCCCCTTTGATTTTTATGGAAGCTAAAATCTATTTGAAGAAGATGATGATTGCTCTTCGCTCAAGTAGAGAAACCATTAGAAGAAGGCACAAAACTCAGAATAAGGCCTTCATTGTTGTGTTCTGATTATCTGATGCAACAAGTAGATGCTAAATTAAATTTAATTACATGCCCATGAGAAACCCAAATAGGGGTACTTTTATTTTTGTAGTGCCTAGAGGCCCATGTCAGGATTGGGGCCCCATCATGCTGGGTGCAGCACAGACATGTTAGAAGACTGTTTCTGTTATAATTTAATGGCTAGCCACAAGTTGGAAGCCGGCAGGGATGAAAGCAAATATCAGGAAACACTGGTTTCTTCTTTCCTTTGGGGAAGACAATTCTCTGGAATTGATTGAAAAGAACGTGCCTCAATATTACCTTTAAATTGGAGAATAGCCTAAACCTGGAGTCTGGATCGAAACACCCTCAAAAAAAGTTTGGATCCAAACTCTTTGATTATCTTGTCTCCACAATGGGCTGAGGACAAAAGCTTAAATCTCAGCTCCCCATTTTTAGAGAACTCTGTGGCTCGTTTCTATCTTTACTGTCTTCAGCACCATTTGAAGGAGAGCATGTACCAAACTCCATCTCCATAGATACATCTCTAGAGATTTGCATTACCCACAAGCCCTGTACATTCCTTTGAATAGTGAGAGTTCTTTCAAATTCTAAAAATTGGTGGGATGCTGGCAGCATGAGGGAATCTCTCTTCAGCTCTTGTTGAAGAGGCAGTAATGGCCAAATCTGAGGTCTGTGTGCAAAAGGTGATGAGCATAATTGCATACGTAAATTTGCACATGCCATTGCATGAGCAAGTCATGCTTCCAGGTTAGACATCTATTATGGAAGTGTGGTATTTAGGTGCGCACACATAAGCCGTCTCCTTCAGAAAAATTATGCACTTTTATACACTCAGGGAAAGGTTTCATTGAAATCAAAGGGCAGTCTTGTCTGTGTGAGAGGTATAAAATTGGACTTTTTTTTATAGTCTGTTGCATGACTGAACTTCTTCCATGGGAGAGAAGAGTTCCCTGTGCCAACTGTTACAGCACTTCTATCACTGTTACATAGTTTTTGGTGCCCTAGCTATAAAATATTTTATTTTTTAATACTAAAATAAAACTATCCTATTAATTTCCTTTAAAAAGGGAAAACTTTCCTTTCTTTTCTATCTGACTCCACTTTCTCTTCAAACTTCAGTTGGAGACTTCCTTAATCTTTCCAATTAGTAAGGTATTTCCTGCAGAACTTACTTAGAAAGGGCTAGAGGTGGCGCAAAGAGAGGAAAGACATCTGCCAGCGATTGGAAACACTTTCCGTGCTAGAAAGATGAATGTAGCTCACACTGAAGCCAGATGATCTGAGCAGAAGAATAATCACAGTGCTTGCTTGGATAGAAAGTGGGTGAGTTGTTAAAGCTATTTTCGTGGTAGGGACCTAGACTCCTTTAGATAAAAAGAATACCAGGATGATATTCTAAACGCAAGATGCCAAATCCTGCTCCCCATATCCCAACTCTTATCAGGAGTGCTGTGTGGCTAAACCAGGCTGGATTTAGCCCAACAGTTAATGTTTTGAGGAGGATGTGAATTACAATCGATAAATCTTCTTTTACTTCTAAGTGCCCCAGACAATAACACAAGAAGGGCCATAATGGATCAGACCAATGGTCCATCTACCCCAGTATCTTGTCTTCTGACAGTAGCCAGTGCCTGACACTTCAGAGAAAATGAACAGAAAACCAAATTAGCGAGTGATACATCCCCTGTCGTCCAGTCCCAGTTTCTGGCTGTCAGAGGTTTAGGGACATCCAGAGCATGGGGTTGCACCCCTGAGCAGCTTGGCTAATTGCCATTGATGGACTTATCCTCCATGAGCTTATCTAATTCCCTTTTGAACCCATTATACTTTTGGCTTTCACATCATCCACTGGCAATGAGTTCCACTGGTTGACTATTGAGCAAAGAATCGGTTCCTTTTGTGTTAAACCTACTGCCTATTAATTTCATTCGGTGACCCCTGGTTCTTGTGTTATGTGAAGTGGTAAATAACACTTCCCTATTCACTTTCTCCAAACCGTTCATGATTTTATAGACCTGTCATATCCCCGCTGAATTGTCTCTTTTCTAAATTGAACAGTCCAAGTCTTTTTAATCTCTCGTTGTATAGCTGTTCCATACCCCTAATCATGTTTATTGCCCTTCTCTGTCCTTTTTCCAATTCTACTATATCTTTTTTTGAGATGGACTGACCAGAACTGCAAACAGTATTCAAGGTGTAGACATACCATGGATTTATATAGTGGCATTATGATATTTTCTGTCATTTTATCTATCCCTTTCCTAATGGTTCCTAACAATCTGTTAGCTTTTTTGACTGCCACTGCACATTGAGCAGATGTTTTCAGATAACTGTCTATGATGATTCCAAAATCTTTTTCTTGACAATGAATTTCCACCCCATCATTTTGTATGTATAATTGGGATTATTTTTCCCCAATGTGCATTACTTTGCATTTATCAATATAGAATTTCATCTGCCATTTTGTTGCCCAGTCATCCAGTTTACTGAAATCCCTTTGTAACTTTTTCCAATCTGCTTTGGACTTAACTATCTTTAGCAATTTAGAATAATCTGCAAACGTTGCCACCCTGATCTCACTGTTTACCTTCTTTTCCAAATTTATTCCTACCTTCTGTTTCCTATCTTTTAACCAGTTACTGATCCATGAGAGGACCTTCCCTTTTATTCCATGACTAGTTACTTTGCTTCAAAAGCCTTTGGTGTGGGACTTTGTCAAAGGCTTTCTGAAAGTCCATGTACACTATATCGACTGGATCCCCCTTGTCCATATGCTTGCTGACAACCTTAAAGAATTCTAAAAGATTGGTGAGGCCTGATTTTTTCTTTACTAAAGCTGTGCTGACTCTTCCCCAACATATCATGTTCATCTATGTGTCTGATAATTTGGGTCTTTACTATAATTTCAACCAATTTGCCTGGTACTGAAGTTAGGCTTACTGGCCTGTAATTGTCAGAATCACTCCTGGAGCCATTTTTTAAAATGGACATTACATTAGCTATTCTCCAGTCATCTGGTATAGAGTGTGGTTTAAGTGATGGGTTACATACCACAGTGAGTAGTTCAAGCCCTCCCCCAACCCATTAGATTCTAGGAATGGTTCAAAATTAGAGTTGTGCAAAATATTTATAGCAAATGAATGGTGTGTATGTGTGAAGAAATTGCCTGTTTTTCAGGTTCATTTTGTGAAATAACTTTTGACTTGAACTTTTTTCTACAAAGTGGAAATGTGAGAAATTTTCAAATTCTATTTTTCAACTATGAGTTTGGATGTAGAGATGGTTGGGGGGAGATTTTTTTTCTTGTAAATGTTTTAAAATTCAGTATTGGGAGTGGAGGAGGGGAATTGATGGGGGGGGGGAACTTACTAGAAAACTAGGAACATATTTAATAGCCATTTCATCCAAATGTTTTCAGCTTTTTTTAAATGTCAAAATTATTATTTTCCAATTGGGAAATTAAAAGACCTTTGGCTGGTTTTTGAATGGTCACATGGGGTTGAGTCTGGCCCCCTGATTGGCTGAGGTTAGTCCATGTAGTCAGGAGGGTTAGCAGAAGCCTTTATGTATCATTTTCTTAGAGGGAATGCCTGTGTCTTTTCCTCTCTCTGAGCCAGTCAGCAGCAGCTTTTGAGGCATGTCTCTTTGCTGCTCCCTGCTGCATGGATAGGGTGACCAGATGTCCCGATTTTATAGGGACAGTCCCGATATTTGGGGCTTTTTCTTACATGGGTGCCTATTACCCCCCACCCTCTGTCCCGATTTTTCACACTTGATATCTGGTCACCCTATGCATGGAGGACTGCTTAATGTCCCCTCTCCTCACCATCCAGGGTGGAGAATGATGGTCCACCAATGAAGCAAATGGTCCATTCACCACAGATACTGAATGAACTGGTGGGCCAGCAGTCTTACCCTGTAAATAGATAGTAACATGGAAGTGATGGGAGCTGTTGGGGAAAAGAGTAGAATCTAGGCCCTTGGACTTTTCCAGGCTGCAGCATGGTTTGAAATATGATTGAAATACATTTTAGTTTTGTCCCTACTGTAAGACCAAACCGTGATTAACTGTAGGAGCTTAAATATTTCCATTCAGCTATCCTTCTTGCCCTTTACCAAGCCTGCCTCCAAATATTAGTTCTCAATAGAGATGGAAGAACCAGCCCCCTTTCTCTGGAAAGAACCAAACCAGATTTGGCTAAGGACTTCCTGGAGCATGAGGACATAAGCACAAAGTACCATGCTTTAAGCAGCAACTGGAGAACTCCCTGACCAGGAAGTTTCCCTGTTTATTAAGAACCCTGCTACAACACATCCTGGTCCTGTCTGGTAACTGTGGAGAATCAGGAACTGTTTAACTGCTCCACATCTCCCTTTCTTTATAACAAAAGCTTAAAACTTAAATGATCAACCAATGTATATACACACACAGCAATTCAAAATAAAATTAAAATTCCTTAAAACTATTTACACTACTATGTCCCCTTATTAATTTCATTTAAATAGTCTGCATTCTAAACACTGTCCTTGAGGGGAGGAGGGGGTCTGATCAATCTTCCAGACCATGTTCTCATGTCGGTTGAGTTTCCATGTGGAGTTCCCAGTGGAAGGGGCTCACTTCCTGACACAGTACCTGCCAGTCCCAGATCCTCTCTCTGTTACGTTCGGAAATATTGAAGATGAACCTGATTCCTCTGGAGATGTCCTTTTGGAGTCTCTGCTAGCTAAGATCTGGGTGCTTCTGTCAAGTTCCGAACAGTTCAGAAAGTCGGGGAGCTTTTGATCCACACTTAATTCCCTGGTCTCAGTTCAGATAGTGCTTTTGTTCTGTGCCGAACATGGAAGTTTAGTTGCTGCCAAATTTTTATTTCAGCCTCCCGTTTTAGAAGAACTTCAGGTTGGGACACTTCAGTTTAAGCTGTGTCAGTGCCACAGATGAAGTTGTCCTTAGTCATCTTCTCATCAATAACCCCTCTACACTTCCCTTCTCCTTCTTCCCCCCATGGGTCCCTGTTTTCCTCTCCCCTCAAATTTACCTCCTAGCTAATCAAAGACTGGCTTGTCTACAGTCTCTTAAAACCCCCATCCACCAACACATGGATTGGTCCAATTCCTTTTTGATTTTTGTCTGGCTTCAGCTTCCAGCCAGTGGTTCTTGTTATGCCTTTCTCCTTTAGAGTTGAAATAGATGCAAGAGTAACTTTGAATTCAGGAGTGTATCGGTATCTAGTATTTTTAATGTTCATATGAGCTGTTTAAGCAGCAAGTATATAAACAGCTTGACAAACCTTCTTTTAAAGGGTAGAATCTCTCGTGTTCATTGTCTGCAGGTAAGAAAATGAATAGCTGCAAGTGGGTACGCTGAAGCATAGAGGATTCTGTATGAGGTCTTATGGCATTGTGCTGTGGATTATCTTAAATGGTTCTGAACACTTTGAGCCCCCATGTCTACGATCTTGGCCTGAAAGCACCATTAAGTTGTTGAGGTTTAGATTCCTCCCTTCCTGCTCCACCTCCTGGGTCCACTCCTATGACATATGGGCTGTTTGTAGAAAATGTTTGTCCAGACCAGGTGGTTGAGAGTAGAAATGCCAACAGATCTGCCTTTTGTAACTGTGTGAGCAGCTTGTTAAAATTAGTCACACTGAGCTGCAATACATTTGTGTTGTCAGCTTTCCAAAGCGCTATCGATGCTGCACATGAAAGTAAACTTCCCGAGTACATTTTCCAGATGGGGACTTGTTCTGCTGGAGCTAATCTTTGGTTCTGCATTACACAGATTAAAGTCATTTCTTTTTTTTTTTTTCACTTCCCAGCCCATGGTCCGAATTTAGCACTCGAAGTGCATACATGTTTTGGAGAACTACGTTTTAGATATCCAGAAGCTGTGGGTTCCAGATCAAAATTTGGTAAATCTTTACATGGGAGATAAGCTAAGTAAAGTCCACTCTGAGAGTTAGTTGTTTGCAACGTAAAGTTCATGTCTGGCTTTAACCCACTTAAGGAAATTAAATGCCCGTCTCCCACTGCAAGCAGATTAAAATTTGGTGCCTAACTCCCTTCGGCCCTTTGGAAAATCATGGGGGCCCCAAAACTACAACTCTTTTGAGGCTCCACAGTGACTCATGGTGCAGAGATTAATGTTCATCCAAAGCGAATTATTTGTTTCTGTTTTCCAGATGGACAATTCCACTGCAATTGATCCTTTCCTGCAGAAAAGTTTGATTTTTTTTTGACAAAAACCTCCCTTTCCACCAGGGAAAACGTTTCATCTGAAAATTTTCAAACAGCTCTAGTTTCAGCTTCTGGGCTAGGCACAGATGGGGGAAGGAACGCATCCTGGTCACTGCTTTTAATAGGGCCATGGAAAATCAACTGGTATGCTAACAATGATTGCAAAACTCTGACAGATGTTGCTCTGTGGGACAGAGGGTCCATCTTTATTATGTCTGTGCAATGCCTACCACAATGGTGTCCTGGTCTCTGACTGAGGCTCCTGGGGCTACAAAAATACTAATAAATGAAAATAACAATGCCAGATATACCCTCAATCTAAGGGTCTGATATTCCTTTGGATTTCACCTCTGGTGCCTTTCTCCAACCAGCCATAACCCTTCTCTGCATTCATCTTTCTCTAGAAGTCAAGTATTGTGTGCTTGTAAAAGCTGCTACAGTCAGGGATCACTGCCATTTGTACTGATGCTGTAGAACAGGTCAACTGCATGGACAGTAGGAATGGCAGAATTCTCATGTGCGTAGTCAAGTTTATCAAAGCAGTGGATGAAAGTTACATGGCTAATAGTCTAGACTGCACAAAATGTCACTGCCCACTTCAGATCACTCTCAGCATTGCCTTACAGGCCTTTTGCACATAATTCCTCTGATTGTGCAAAATATCTGACATTCCGGAGGACAAGAGAATGCGAACACAGAACCGTTGTGCTCAGGGATATTTCTCTTGCCACATACATACGCTCTCTGCTCACACAGGCCGTCAGTCAGGGCCTTGTAGTGAAGTCTCTTGCATACCACACTTTCTTTAGGAATTTGAATTCCAGTGTGAAAATTCTCTACCACACAATAAAAATGGCATGTCTTTGCCCTTTAGCAGATCAGTCTTTCCTTGTGAATAGAGCCCTGAGTTCTTTGGCTCTTGCCATATGGAACAATTGATCTCTTCAGTTAACTTGCCAGCAGCAATCAGTTACTACTTTGAGCCATAAATTTTAACCATTCTTTTTTGGGGAAGAAAATAAAGCAGTGGGAGACGGCCATAAAGTATGCAGCTGTCAGCTTGTAGTTAAGTCTCACATGGGGAAAGGAACGGAGCTAACTTCAGAATCCCTTTCACCTGTTGCCATTCGCTGAAGCTTAGCTGTTAGGAGTGTCTATTTTTCAAGCAATTCTTCACCAGTGTCAACCGTCGGATAGTGTTTAGTTGTATCACCTTTAGAATGGTAAGCTAACCAACTGAAAGACTCCCATTGGCTTTAATGGGCATTGGATCAGGCCCTGTATTGCCAACCATTCTTTGCTTTTTGAATCAGCTGAGTATTTGAGAGGCAGTGTGGTCTAACGGATAGAGTATTAGACTGGGACTCGGGAGACTTGGTAGCTCTGCCGCTAACCTGTTGTGGGACCTCCAACAAGTCAATTCTCCGCTCTGCGACTCAGTTTCCCCTTCTTCCCTTTGTCTTGTCTATTTAGATTGCGTGGTCTTCATATCAGGGACTTCCCCTTGCTATGTGTTTGTACAGCGGCTTGCACAATGGAGTTCTGTTCTTAATTGGGGGGGCCTCTAGCAGGGCCGGCTCTGGCTTTTATGGCCGCCCCAAGCCAAAAAAACAAAAACAAAACCCTGCAGCGCGGCCGGAGCCAGGGTGCAGGGGGACTCCCTGCCCTGCAGATGTGCCCCGGCTAGCAGGGGGAAGGGGAGGGAGCGGCCAGGGCTTCAGCGGGGCGCTGCCACGCAGCCCCTCCTGCTGTGCCCCCTGCCGGGAGGGCTCCGCACCGTTCCGGTCGGCTGGGAGGGAAGGACGCAGGCTGCCCTGCCGGGCTTGCTGCAGGGTGCTCCCGTCCTCCACGCCGCTGCCCCCTACAGGGCGGCCAGAGCGGAACAACAAAAAAGCGGCCGTGCCGCCCTAGGATTGGGCGGAATGCCACCTCCTACAAGCTGCCGCCCCAAGCACCAGCTTGCTCGGCTGGTGCCAGGAGCCAGCCCTGGCCTCTAGGGGCTAATGTAATACAAATAATATTTATTTTGCCTTGATATAAGATTGAGGTGCCGGACCTGGGCTTTCCCCACCTATTCCTGCAAGTGTTTGTAATTTTTGATTAATATCCATTGAAAACTAGGGTTGCAATGCTGTTTGCTGTGGTTAGCTGTAGCTAACTGCAGTTTGCATAGTTGAGATCGTACAGCATTCCAAGACACTCTGACAAAACGAGAAGTGTTGTAAATTCAGTTTTGTTGTAGGTCCTTTTTTCCCCAGTGTATTCCTCCTGCTAAGCTTAGGGGTACATTTTGTTTGACTTCACTTCTGAATTTGAGGGCAAAAGGTTTTGAAAAGACAAAAGCAAAACAGATTTCCCAAGTCCCAAGGGCATCATCTTCATAAAAGGAAAACCTCAGCACTTTTCCAGATCTGCAGGGCTGTACTGTGGAGTTTTGTTACATGCAGTCCAATGCTGTTTACAATGCAAACTATTTTCTTAACATAAACAGCTGCATCGCAACACGTGCACACAGCCTATGCTTGCTGCAACCTTCTCAAACAGGTGCAAAGTAACCTACGCGCGGTACTTGAATTTTAAAACTTCCAGCAATTCTTTGTTTTTTAGTAATAGTCTCACTATTGTAAAAATCTCTTCGCTTTTCCCTTCTCACATAGAGTAGCTAGTTGTTTTGGGGGAAAAGACTTTGACGGGAAATGGTTTGATAAAATTGTTTAACTCTACAGAAGAATTTTATCTTGTATTTCCTTCCCCTCCCCCCACCACTCCCAATGCTTCTGGCATCTGACAAGGAGGGTGGAGGACTTCAGCAGGAGAGACTTATCAAAGGAAACAAAGCTGATTTCAAGCCTGCTCCCAAAGCTTGTTCAAATACAATGGAAAGGCTCCTATTGACTTCAGTGGGCTGTGAATCAGGCCCTTTATGAACTGCCTTGGGTTTTGGGTTTTGTAAGCCCCAATTCACTTGTTCAGGACCTACTTGTGCCTGGTGGGTACCTGAGATTGGACACCACTGGTTCAGATTGCCACTCTGTTGTCTGTAAACCTAGCCCACGGCTTAGATTCAGCCAAAGCTGTCTGGAGCGGCGCATCCCGTAAACATTTTCAACCCCATTTATAGCATGTTGGGTTGGGGGAAACTCGCCCTGGGAAATACTCTAAGAATTTAAGCTCTGATCTAGCTATATGTCTGGTCATGCCAAGGGAGCCAAAGGGCTTGGATAAGGGGGCACCGAGTGCCAAAGAAAAGTACTGAGGGATACTATGCAAAGTATTATGAAGCCAACTATTCACCGCTTGGCTCATTGTGACGCGCATCTAAGGCCCGACTCACCAAGAGACTCAGGGTGTCCTGAAGGTATTTTTGGAGACTGTGGTCCAAGATGCAATCCCTTACATGGAGCGGAAGACTGTAACTTCCATAGATGTGGTCTACGCTCTAAAGCGCCAACGTCGTACTCTGTACAGATTTGGAGGCTAACCCCGTGGCAACACAAAGAAAACAATAGCTACTCTGCTGTGTGGTAGGAGTGCCCAGGTAGATGGCTGCACCTTTCGTTACTGGGAGAGCTGGTTGGAAAAATTCTAACAAAACAGGTTTTTGTCAAAATTTGCTTATTTGTCAAAATACAAACGTTGATTGAAATTGAACCATCTCCGCAAAACTTCTTCCAAAACTGGGCAGGTTTCCTGCCAGCTCACCTGGCTGCTCCTCAGCTGCTCAGCCTTCCAGGATCTCGGGTCCAGGCTAGTCCCTTAGCCAGACTGCCCCAGAGTGGGGACCCCAGGGCTTCGGCGGTCATGGCTCTGGGATACCCTGCCAGGAGCTGGGGACTGCAGGGCTCGTGGCTCTAGGGCAGTTTGCCAGGCAGACTGCCTGAGGCTGGGAACTGCAGGGCTTCCATTGTTCATAGCTCCAGGACAGCCAGTCTGGCAGGCTGAGGGGGAGCTGGGAGCGTTGGGAGTGCTGGGTCCCATGCACCAAGGCTCCTGGCTCAGACAGCACTTCCTGGCTTCCTTTTACCCACCTGGTGAAATCTCATTTTGAAACGATCAAAATAAAAGGCTTTGATTTTTTCTTTTCAAGATGTGTTTGCTTTTTATTTCTGTTTCATGGTGAATTTAAAAAAAAATAATGAAAACACATTTCAAAATCTCCAAATCCTCCGTGAAACACAATTGCTCCTCTCTGCCCAGCTCTGCTCACCGGTGACTGCGGTTTTCCTACACTGGCCTGTAAGTGGCCTGATCCTAAAGCTATTGAACTCATGGAATGACTCCACCCCAGGAGGAGGAACTTTCTCTCTGGGAACATCCATCTTTTCACAATCCCCTTTACTATAAAAATCCCACTGAAAACACTCCCCTCTCCCCCTTCTCCCCCCGCACAAGAGATTTGGGTTTAATCCCTGTCAGCCCCTGTGCAGGATTGCCTCCTCCTGCGCCAATCAGTGCTGCAATTGTGGCTTTTCAGTGACTATCTGCGAGACACCCCAAGTACCTTGTCTGTACATAGGAGACACTTGGGAGCAAAATATCATCATTGCTAGAGGTTGCACATATGATCACTTATCTCCTAGGGGCCAGGCTGTCAACAGTGCTCAGTGCCCTCACAGCGCCCTCTGTCGTCAACACTTCCAGAGTTCTGGATTGCAGGCCCAGAAAAATCTGGTCACTTTGTGTCTAAATGGGAGCAGATCTGTTTGGGAAAACCTGATCCTAAAGACACAGCTGGGATGTTCGAGTCACCTAAGGGCTTGTCTACATACAGTTATTGTTACTGCTTATATTGTATTGGTTTGAAACCAGTATACTTAAAGGAGTACAACCTTCTAGCATGGCTGCAGTTACACTGGTATAAAAGTGTCTGATACTGGTGTGGCTAACAGCTTGTCTACACACAAAAGGTGTACTGCTTTAACTATACCGGTATAGCTAAATCGGTGCAGCCCCCCCTAATGTGGATACAGTTATATCAATAAAAAGGTGCTTTGTACTGGTATAATTGTTCCTGCATGGTAAGGGGAATAAGCATCATCTGTATAAGGGCTTGTTTTACACGCCAAGTTACTGCGCAGCAAGCTAGAGTGTGAATGTATAGCACACCAGTTTGCTGTGCAGTAGTGTCCGGTGTGGACGTTGCTATAAAGCAGTGAAGTCCTAGGGTGCAGCTGGAAATGCAGTGTGTCAGTCTGCACTCCCGCACGTTTGCTGTGCTGCAGTTTTGTCCACACGGATGTTACCACATGACAAGATGGTGCATGGTAGCTTCATATCTTGGCTTGCCATGTAACAACTCACTGTGTAGACATGGCCTAAGGCACCTCTTATATCAGTGTAACTGCATCCATACTAGGGGTTGTACTACTTTATTATTTCAGGAGAAAAACACAACCCTATCCAAAATAGCTAGTTGGGTACAAAAACCTGTGTAGACCTGGCCAAAGGGGCTTAGATGCATAAATCCCATTGACGTGGATAAATCACTTGTTCTCTTAAATCACTAAGGGGCTTTTTGAAGATCTGAAGTCTTCATAGTCCCTCTCCAACCATTCAGTCAGTTACTCCTGGGTGAATGAATTAGTGTTTTCAAGGCCCTGGAAAGATTTACTGTGGTTTCCCTTTCTGCAACTTGTGTACAGAATCGTCAGATTTGAGGATAAACTAAAATAGGGGGAAATAAACGTGACTGGCTCTTTAACTCATTTGTCAGCCAAGAAAAAGCAGGCAATGAAAATGTTTTCAGGAGAAATAACATTTGTCAGTCTTTAAATTCAGGCTTAGCATGTTCTGGTGCTATTTCGGGTGCTTTAGTGTTTGTAGAGCAATGTTCCAGTATCATGTGATGGTACAGATGGTACTTGCACTGTTACAGCAGTTTTATGTGTTCGATTATAAATTGTTTTGGTCTCCCATCACCATTAGTAAGAGGTGGAAGACTAGTAATCAAGCCCTTTAAAAGGTATGGATTGGGTTGCATTTTGCACTGAAATAGTACACTGGTGTGTGAAGATGAGAGAGAATCAGGTATGCCCCCAAGACAGGTCCCCTTGCCTTTGACTAAAATTTGACTCAAGCATTCACCAAACCCAAATTTATAAATATTAAAAGTAGACTGTTTTTGTATTGTCAAATAATTGCATAAAACTGACAAAACAAACCTATAGAGATTTAAAAAGGGGTGTCACTAACACACATGCTTACTAAGAGCTGTAAGAGGTGGAAACTTTAACACTTTGTGAAAAAAATATAATTTGGTTTCCAGTTCTGGGGATAGCCTTGCTATGTACATTTATATCATTTCAGCAAAATGATCACTTTCATACCAAAACCGTACAAAACTAAGAATGTTGTGTGTTTTCAAAGGGAAATTTATTTTTGTCCTTAATAAATATCTGTCTTGTCGATAAGACTGTGAAGTTGTCAAGGGCTGTCTCTTGCTACGGGTTTGCACGTCACCTAGCAGAAAAGGGCCTCCACTTCAGATGAGGCTTTATACACTGCTAAAATATAGATAAGAATAATAAATTAAAGTGAAGGCCAGAATGAAGGTGATATGTGGCCTATCCTCACATTCTTGTTGTGATCAGAAAAAACCACAAGTAACTGTCACTCTGCTACAATTAAATATGGTTTTATTATATGGTTCACTTATAATTTATTTGTTAACGTATAATATAATACTTATACCTTATGTAGCTAATAGTTACTCTTTCAGTAAAAGCAGAAATGCTTACACATTCCAGTAGTTAAATGATGCAATGTCCAGGTGGATATTTAATGGACCATGACAAATCTGGAATGATATTGCAGACATCATAAATATCTTCACTTGAACAGATAGAACAGAACCTTTGTATGAAAAACTCTTACCAACTTTCTTCATGTGGTGACCATATTTTCATATAGGTTTCAGGTTTTTTTAGGATTTCCCCACACATATTAACTTGTTTTATAATAATACAAAACCTGAATCCCTCACACCTCAAACAATGGATGTTTTATAAAGCACATACTTATTTTCATCTCTTTAAGGCTGTGATTGAGCACAATACAGTATTTAAAACTTTAAATGTGTGAGTAATCCCAGTTTGTTCAGTGGAACCTCTGGTGCTGAAAATTGTACATGTGCCAAAGCGCTTTGCTGAATCAAGGTCCAAGTCAGTAAAATCAATCTGAAATATTTGACTTTCACACCTTTTTCCATTTGGCACGTCTCATCAAGGTTCCGTGTTAATTACTTTCCAAACCACTGAATAGATCGCTGTATGGTGCATCTGCTTGTAATGCAGGGAAAGAGACATGGGGTGTGGCTGTAACTTAGGTCTGGTCTACCCTGGGTGTGGGGATCAATCTAAGTTATGCAATTTCAGCTACGTGAATAACGTAGCTGAAGTCGACCTACTTAGATCTACTCACCGCGGTGTCTTCACTGTGAGAAGTCGACAGCTTACGCTCCCCCGTCAACTCTGCCTGCGCCTCTCGCTCCAGAGGAGTACCAGAGTCGATGGGAGAGCGCTCGGCGGTTGATTTATCGCATCTAGACTAGACATGATAAATCGACCCCCACTGGATCGATCGCTGCCCATCATGCTGAACTTGAATTAATATGCAAAGTAGATACAATTAACTTAGGTCTAAACAGAGACTGGGAGTTGTTGGGTCATTACACTAATTGAATCTATTTCCTCATGTTAAGTATCCTCACACCTTCTATGGGTCATCTCGATTATCACTTCAAAAGGTTTTTTTTTCCTCCTGCTGATGATAGCTCATCTCAATTGATTGGCCTCTTACCGTTGGCATGGCTACTTCCACCTTTTCATGTTCTCTGTATGTATAAATATCTTCTTTCTAAAAAAAGAACAGGAGTACTTGTGGCACCTTAGAGACTATCAAATTTATTAGAGCATAAACTTTCGTGGACTACAGCCCACTTCTTCGGATGCATATGATATATATATGCATATGATATATGCATATCTTCTTTCTGTGTGTTCCATTCTATGCATCCGATGAAGTGGGCTGTAGCCCACAAAAGCTTATGTTCAAATAAATTTGTTAGTCTCTAAGGTGCCACAAGTACTCCTGTTCTTTTTTTAAGGTGCAATAGTCTAGAATTTGACACCAATTTCATGGACTGCAATTGGTGGATAACCCTTCCTCTATATGCTCTTCAGTCTTTGTATAAAGCAAGAATGTATTTAAAACTGCAGAGATTATAAACGTCTCCTAGTTTTCTATACTTCTCTTCTAGGGCAGTCAAAAAAACTAGCACAATGTTAGGAACCATTAGGAACAGGATAGATAATAAGACAGCAAATAGCATAGTGCCGCTGTATAAATCCATGGTATGCTCACACCTTGAATACTATGTGCAGTTCTGGTATCCTCATTCAAAAAGGATATATTAGAATTGGAAAAGATGCAGAGAAGGGCAACAAAAATGATTAGGGGTAGAGAATAGCTTCCATATGAGGAGAGATGAAAAAGACTCGGACTGTTCATCTTAAAAAAAGAGACGACTAAGCTGGGATCTGACCAAGATCCATAAAATCATGACTGGTGTGGAGAAAGTGAATAGGGGAGTGTTATTTACTCCTTCACATAACACAAGAACCAGGGGTCACCAAATGAAATTAATAGGCCGAAGGTTTAAAATGAACATAAGGAAGAACTTCTTCAAACAATGCACAGTCAACCTATGGAACTCGTTGCCAGGGGAAGTTATGAATACTAAAAGTATAACTGGGATCAAAAAAGAAATAGATGAGGATATGTCTCTCAATGGCTATTAACCAAGATGGTCAGGGACAAAACCCCATGCTCTGGATGTCCCTAAACCTCCATGCCAGAAGCTGAGACTAGACAACAGGGGATGGATCACTTGATAATTGCCCTGTTCTGTTCATTCCCACAAAACATCAGGCACTGGCCACTGTCGGAAGACAGGATACAGGGTTAGATGGACCATTGGTCTGACACACTATGGCTGTTTTTATGGTCTTCCTTTTTTTCTGCTAAATCCTTAATGTGGGTTAATATAATAGTTTGGCTTTCAGCTGTTCTTAACTGCTTTTCCCCCTTTGGTGTTTTGTGATCATTTACTTATACTTGTGTGTTTATTTCTGTATAGTGTCTGATGTCAAAGCACCAGAAATCTCTCTAGGCTTCATTTGATTGATTGGCTACTTTTCTCTACCACAAATGAATGATGTAATCACAGCTGCATCTTTGAGTTATCCTGACTAGAAAATAACTCTGCTAGAGCATTCACAGATCTCCTACATTTGTATTTTGTCTTCAGAAAGAGACTATACTTAGCTGAAACATCAACAAATACATGAACCCTTGTGTAATATGTATATTTATTACATCCTAAACGCTACATTTAAAGAACACTTGAGTTGCAAACTCAAACACTCAAAAGTTAGGATATGCCAAAATTAAGGTTCACTGTGAAACCTTAATTTGGCCCCCTTGTGTGTATGCATTAGAATAAACTCTTTAATTACATACACCTCTACCCCGATATAACACAAATTCGGATATAACACGGTAAAGCAGTGCTCTGGGGGGGGGGGGGGGGCGGGGCTCCGGTGGATCAAAGCAAGTTCGATATAACGCAGTTTCACCTATAACGTGGTAAGATTTTTTGGCTCCCGAGGACAGCGTTATATCGGGGTAGAGATGTACTACTTTTCCATGGGACACCTACCTCCTTGAGTGAATAAATTATTCATTATTTACTTTTATCCTCCTCAGTCTGTGCGTGGGCCTAGGCCTTATGTAGCACACACTATTCAAACTCTCCACTGAATGGCATTTATCCCTATAGTGGCATTTATCCCTATAGCATCAGAGTGCTTCAGAAACATTAATGAATTTATCTTCTCAGTACCCCTGCGAGAACAGGTTGTCTTATCTCCATTTTACAGATGCAGAACCGAGGCACGGAGAAATTAGATCCCAAACTATCCCCTAATTGTAGGTGCCCAGTTTGAGACAGCGAGGGGCTGATTTTTATAGCACTTAATATGTTCGAGCATAGCTCCATTCAACTTCAGTTGCAACTACAAGTGCTCTGCACCTGTGCTGATCAGACCCCAGGTGTCTCATGTTGGTCACCCAGAAAAGGAAACACACAATTAGTGATGAGCTGTGAAAAGGCTGGTTTAAGTCACTTGCCCAGAATCACATAAGAACTCTGGGGCAGATACAGGGATAGAATCCAATTCTCCATGGCAGCATTCAACTGATTTAGCCACGACTACCATCCTTTCCTTTTCCTGCCTCGTTCACTACACACCTTCCAACTTCTGCAACAAATGAGGTTGAGGGTCCTACAGACAACAGCCTCCTTCACCAGGCAACATTGATTCAAATCCGGATCAGATGCATCGTGTGTTCCGAATGAAGCAGGCTACTCCCATGTTTCTCGTCCCTTTGCATTTGAGCCAGAAATGCCACCTCCTACTCTTCACAGCCCAGGCACCAGCAGGGGGAGCATGATTGGACTGGTGAAACCACCTCCTTGCTCTTGGTTTCCTGTTCCTGGTGCCACTGTGGCCCCTGGCTGCTGGAAGGTGCTGTCAATGGGAAAGTCCCGCTTAGTCCCTGCAGTCATGGGCTGGAATGTGGCATCTGCAGGGATAGCACATGCACAGTCTGGTTGGCATGTAGGAGCTGTGAGGGGATGAAGCATGCTCAGTGCAGATGGAACCTTGGGGGAATTTAGCTGCCAAACAAGCCCCTACTGGGCAAGTGAGAAACAGGATTTGTTTGGAGGCCTATAATTGGCCATATTAGGATATTTTTTCCACAGGAATGGCAAAAAGCACATCCTCCTCCCCACCTTCGCTGCCAAACTCCAAGCCTCTTCTCCCAAGTGTGGAAATGCTAAAGATTAGTAAAATGGCGGTCAGATTATTTTTTTAAACCTGGACAAAATAATTATCTTCCCCTAATGTTATACTAGGAAACAGTTCAAACTTTCCCAGAAATTTCAGCCGGAGGCAGACACGCTCAGTCCAAATTGTTAAAGTTTGGCAAACTTTGAAGCAACTGAAAGCAGGATCTTATAATGGGAAGTGTCGGGCAACATTAAGTAATAGACCACACTGCGATATAATAAATGTCAGATTGGTTTAACTTGGACAATATTAACTTTTCCTGCTTTTTCAGGAGGTAATTTTTTTCCGTTTGGATTGTGGAATTGCTTTCTTCTTTTATATTGTGTCACCACCATGGTTGAAATTGTCGTTAGCAAACCCATATTTAAACACAGTTCAAATTATGTTGCCTAGCACAGGTAGGTAAGAATATATGGTGGGCTCTATGACGGGTTGGGTCACAGAAACCCCTTTGGGACTGCCACCTGTTGTGCTGAGACTACCTCTAAGCTCATTTTCCCTGGAAGCTTGGGACTTCAGTACCCTGCCTGGTTGTGCCAGACACACTAGCCTACTACAAACACAGACCCGGGTCTGAACCATGTCCCCCAAAAGCTGCAGGCTTAACTTAAAACAGATTCAGAAGTGCTCCTGTCTCCAACACCCGGATACCCAGTTCCCAATGGGATCCAAACCCCAAATAAATCCATTTTACTCTGTATAAAGCTCATACAGGATAAACTCATAAATTGTTCACCCTCTATAACACTGATAGGGAGATTTGCACAGCTGTTTGCTCCCCCAGGAATTAAGTACTTGCTCTGGGTTAATTAATAAGTAAAAAGTGATTTTATTAAATAAAAAAGTAGGATTTAAGTGGTACCAAGTAATAACAGAGAGAACAAAGTAAGTTACCAAGCAAAATAAAATAAAACACACATGTCTAAGCCTAATACAGTAGGAAACTAAATGTAGGTAAATCTCACCCTCAGAGATGTTCCAATAAGCTTCTTTTACAGATTAGACTTCCTCCTAGTCTGGGTCCAGCAACCACTCACACCCCCATAGTTACTGTCCTTTGTTCCAGTTTCTTTCAGGCATCTCATTGGGGTGGAGAGGCTCTCTCTTGAGCCAGCTGAAGACAAAATGGAGGGGTTTCCAGGGGCTTATATAGTCTTTCTCTTGTGGGTGGAAACCTCTCTTTCCCCCTGTGTAAAATCCCCTCCACAAGATGGAGTTTTGCAGTCACCTGGGCAGGTCACATGTCTATGAATGATTCAGATTTTTGCAGGCCGACGCCATTGTTACATGTTAGTTTGAAGGTTCCCAGGAAAGCTCAGATGTGGATTGGCATCTCCCAAGGTCCATTGTTAGCTAAGCACTCCCAATTATTTGACTAACCCCTTCACACTATGTTGACCAAATCTGCCTTATTGCTTCCTATAGCAAACATTTTAAACACACGCATAGAGCCAGTGCTCATAACTTCAGATATAAAAATGATACATGCATACGAATACATTCAGTAGAACATAACCTTTGCAAAAATATGTTACATGGCATATCTATCATAAAACATATTCCAGTTATGTCATATTTACACTCATAAGCATATTTCTATAAACCATTATGGGATGCAACGTCATAGGCTCACTTAAAAAGATTCTGCTGGTTCTAGTTGTCCATGACAGACTTGGTCCAGCATCTACTGAAGACAATGGAAAGACTTACTTTGATTAAGGGCATTGGAAACAACCCAACCTATACAGGGAGTAGCAACCCAATAAAATATTTTGGAACACTAAGATTTCTCTAAGCAAGCCCACAATATGAGAAATTCCAAACCTACCTATCTACTGGCCTTTGCACCAGTCCAAGGTCAATTGCATCTGGAGTATGGCCAATTCCTTAAAGGATTTTGCTGTTTCATTACTCTTCTATAGATGGCTTCCTTTGGTTGTCTTTCAGTTTGCCTCCTCTTTTTCTGGTAGTAACAACCTGGCCCCTTTCTGTGGGATATCTGCTGAACAGAGAAGATTTGTATCACTATTATTCAGGTCCCATATACAGCTTTCTCATTGAATTCCTGACGTGTTCAATTGCATTTATTACATGGGATGCTATGGTGAAAAGACATTTTTGTTTGTAACCAGTTCCCCCCTCACAGGTCAGCTCTATGTTCTAATTGTTTATTTAATTTTGATCAGTTGGGGGCAATGAAGTGACTCACTTACTTTAATTTTTTCAATTGGCTCCTGAGAGTCTCATTTTTATTCTGCTTTTCTCCTGTCCAGTTTTCATGTGCTTTCTCACCACTCACCATCAGAATATCTTTTATTACGTTTATAATTTAGGAATTTATTTGTTAAATTATCATTTAGATCTCCTACTCCAGTGGTTCCCAAACTTGTTTCGCTGCTTGTGCAGGGAAAGCCCGAGGCGGGCTGGGCTGGTTTGTTTACCAGCCGGGTCCGCAGGTTCGGCCGATCGCGGCTTCCATTGGCCGCAGTTCGCTGCTCCAGACCAATGGGAGCTGTGGTAAGCGGCACGGGCCAACGGATGTACTGGCCTCCGCTTCCAGCAGCTCCCATTGGCCTGGAGCAGTGAACCGCGGCCACTGGGAGCTGCGATAGGCTGAACCTGCGGACGCGGCAGGTAAACAAACCGGCCCGGCCCGCCAGGGGCTTTCTCTGCACAAGCAGTGGAACAAATTTGGGAACCACTGTCCTACTCCATCCACCAGCAAAATTCCCATTGAACTCAATGGGATTCTTGCAAGCCATCTGCAAAATGGGGCTTTGTGTATGGTAGGGATATAGGCAGACTTGTAATGTTTCTTTATGCAGTAGTTTGAACATTTTTTAATAAATGGCTTTTTGATCAAAGTGAATATTTTGGCAAAATATTTCAGTTTTGATCATTATTTTTTGGAAAAAAAATTTAAACCAATCTTCATCTGATTTTTCAAACTTTTCATTTAGGTACTTTTTAATTCCCTTTCACGTTTCTCCTCCCTTTTCATGTGGGTGGATGGGTGGAGGGACAGGGTCATGGTGAGGGGGAAGTGGAAGGAACCCAAAATGATTTTTTCCCCCTCTATGAAAGGAAAACTTTCATTTAAAATATTTTCAGCCAACAAATATTCATGGAGTATTTTGAATAAAACAATTTTGTTTTTCTAAATGTTTTTTTGCAAAAAAGGAATTCTAATTTCTGACTTCCCCTGGTGGTGGGGAGGGATATGGGTCTGTGATTGATGTTATAGAGATGAGGTAATTAATAGGACTACTAATATAATTACATTGACAACATTCAGCTCTCTCAATGCCCCTTTACAAAATTTGGAAGCTGAATTATGGGTGACTTTCCCCGATGCTGACAATTCTTACAATTTGTAGTGAATCTCACGATATTTGGTGTGTTTCTTAAGGCTTCAGCTCCTGGAAGCATGTGAATATTTGAGGATTTCAGGTCTTTTTTAAAGTGAATTTCTAGCCCCCATGGTTACAGAGAAAAACTTGAAAACATAGTCCCTAAAGACTCAGACACCAGAAGCCGAATGAACCCTCAAATAATTACTTTCAATTTTGTAATGATTTTTAATCCAATCTCATGATTTTGGGGGGCTATCTCATGATTTTTCAACACTTGAGGTTGGCAATACAAGTTTCCCTATGTGTAATGATTCTCCTGTGAGGTCGCGTGTCCCAAAGTGCATGTTCTTTTTGAGGTGAGAGTGGGCACATGTGTGCAAAACCTCACCGTATTGTTATAGCAACATTTCACCATAGCCTGGGTGTGTTGCTTAGAAAATAGTGACTTTCCCATAGCCTTCTTTGTGCCCTCTCACTGTAATTAATGAGTACCTCAAAATATTAATAGATTCATCTTCCACATCCCTGTGAGGTTGGGCAGTATTATCCTCATTTTACAGATGGGACTCCAAGGCGCAGAGAGAGTGAGTGAATTGCCTAGGTCACACAGAACTGGGAGCTCAACTCAAATATCCCGAAGCACAGTTTAGTGCCTTACCCACAGGACACATCCCTCTGAGGCCTCAAGTCTACAGCTACATATGCACCTATTTAACTGTGTGCATGTGATTAATCTTATTGAAGTCAGTGGGACTACTTACATATAAAGTTAAGACTAACACGGCTGCTACTCTGAAGCTCATGTATGTTTGCTAGATCAGGACCTACGTATGCTGCCTGCTCTTTATCAAGGTCCAGACTACCAGATACAAGTAGAGATCTTAAACAGAGAAAATAAGTCACATTTCAGAGAGATTTAAACATTTGTAACTACTTTACACTTTCTTCTCTAAAAATGAAGTGACCGATCTGGCAGTGAGACCATGTGAAGGGAATAAAAGTTAGTGGGATAAAGACCCCTAGTCCCATTTTCTCAAGTACACAGTTTAAAACTGCAAATAGACGTCATCGGCTATGCAATAATGCTTCTGATGACATTTCGCCCGAAGCATTTGAGACATGAATTGCAGCTTTGCGCATCATGCTGTGCATTGAAAGTGAGCAGCAATCACTACTCCTGCACTTTCCATTGTGTGATATCTTAGTGCTTGAACAAGAGGGAGGCTCTTGCATTTCTTGCTGCCATGGTTCCGTTTGTATATTAGGAATGCTGCCAGCACAGAACTGCAAACACATTTTCTAAGAGTCCTAAGGCCTTGGATACACTGGCAATTCACAGCGCTGCACTTGCTGCGCTCAGGGGTGTGAAAAAACACCCCCCCGAGCGCAGCGAGTGCAGCGCTGTAAAGCGCCAATGTAATCAGCGCCTGCAGCGCTGCACGCTCGCTCGCAGCACTGCAAGCTGTTCCCCTCGGAGAGGTGGAGTACATACAGTGCTGCAAGAGATCTCTCGCAGCGCTGGCGGCGCGACTACACTTGCACTTCACAGCGCTGCCACGGCAGCACTGTAAATCCGCAAGTGTAGCCAAGGCCTGAGACAAAATATCCACTGCCTAGTGTCTAGGGTGACCAGGCAGCAAATGTGAAAAATCGGGACGGGGGTGGGGGGTAATAGGAGCCTATATAAGAAAAAGACCCAAAAATCGGGACTGTCCCTACAAAATCGGGACATCTGGTCACCCTAATAGTGGCCCTGTTTTTGAATTCCTTTCTCTCCCCCCACGCTGGCTAACTGGGGTGAGGAGAAAAGAGAATTAAATAGTAAGGGGGAAAAAAATGAAAAATCAACTTTTCAGTTGTCCTTTATTTCACTGGTATCATTAACTCACTGTGTCTGGCCTGTTTGTTCTTATCGTGTTATGGATCAGAGACCCATTGTGCTAGACGCACAGTTAAAAGACCATCCCTACCCCAAAGAGCTCCCAGTCTGGGTAAAGGCAGGATGCAACAGGTGGATGAGACAAACAAATAGGGAAGAAAGTAATGGTGAAGTCAGCAAGCTTATCTGGCAATAATCAAACTGCCATAACATGACAGGAAGGATGGTTCAGCCTCTGGGGTGCTAACGTAGGTTTTGGCATCAAATGAGCATTGGCCTGCTAAACCCAGGGTTGTGAGTTCAATCCTTGAGGTGGCCATTTAAGGATCTGGGGCAAAAATCTGTCAGGGACAGTATCTAGTTGGGCATTGGTCCTGCTTTGAGCAGGGGGTTGGACTAGATGAGCTCCTGAGGTCCCTTCCAACCATGATATTCTATGATCAAATCTCTACTCTGCCACAGACTTCCGGTGTGACCTTGGGCATGTCACTCATTCTGTATTTTGGTTCCCCAGCAGTAAAATGGGGGTAATACGCTGTGTTGTGAGGCTAAATACATTTAAAAAAACCTGAGATGCCCAGCTTTTGAGAGCCAAATAAGTACCCCAGATAGATAGCATCCATGTCAAAATTCCTGCTGTAGCATTAGGTTCTCTCACTTTCTTCGTTTGTCTTCAGACTCCTCAGGGCTATTTACTGCACATACCTTCATCTACGCATGAGAACTCCCGTTGACGCTAACGGGAATTTTGTACACGAGTCAAGGACAAAATACAATTGATAGTCTTCAGCCACTTTCCTCCTGTTAACTCTGGCAACCTTTATAGATGCACAGTTAGGTATCCAGGTAAGGTAACTTGGGCAGGTTCTGTTTTGCACAAAGCACAGCAAGAAAACGAAAGCCCTGGATTTTGTCTTTCTGGGCTGCATTCTTTCCATAATGTTGTGAGAAGTACCTATATTTCTCCCAAAGTCACTTGAATCATTCCCTTTGTGATTAGAAATGTACTCAGCCCTGGCCTAACTGCTCCCATTGAGACAAGGGGAGTTTCACCATTGACTTTAATAGGAGCAGAGAGTTTAGGCCAATGCTCCACTAGACCGGGGGTTCTCAACCTTTTTCTTTCTGAGCCCCCCTCCCCGCCAACATGCTATAAAAACTCCAGGGCCCACCAGTGCCCCCAAAACTGTTTTTCTACATACAAAAGCCAGGGCCGGCGTTGGCGAATAGAAAGCAAGGCAATTGCCCGGAGCCCCATGTCACAGGGGCCCCCGCAAAGCTACGTTGCTCAGGCTTCAGCTTCAGCTCCAGGTGGCAGGGTTCAGGATCCCGGGCTTCAGCCCTGCACAGCGGCACTTCAGCTTTCTGCCCTCGGCCCCAGCGAGTCTAACATTGGCCCTGCTTGGCGGACCCCCTGAAACCTGCTCGTGGGCCCCCAGGGGGGACCCTGGACCCCTGGTTGAGAACTGCTTGACTAGACTGTAGCCTCAGCTATTAGACTGAATGTTTCTGAAAAGAGGGCAGAACAGAGTATAGTCTCTGCTTTACAAATGGGGAACTGAGATATGTGTATAAAAATGTCAGTGGTTTGAGCATTGGCCTGCTAAACCCAGGATTGTGAGTTCAACCTTTGAGGGAGCCACTTAGGGATATGGGGCAAAAATTGGTTGGATGATTTAATTGGGGATTGGTCCTGCTTTGAGCAGGGGGTTGGACTAGATGATCTCCTGAGGTCCCTTCCAACCCTGATTCTATGAAATGAAGTAGGAAATGAAGATTGGCAGAACCAGGAATCTCTTGAGTCCTCTGCAGTCTAGGTGCAAGCACCCTCTGCTTCTCCAGTTGACTTGAATGGGAACTGAGGCTGTTTAGAAGCTCTCTGAGGCATGTCCACCCATTGGGAACGTGACGTTCTTCAAAGGGTTAGCTTTCCGAAGGGTTTGATGGAACGTGAAGCAGTAAAAACTCCATTCCAAGCATTTTGGCAGTAGCCTTATTTAAAAACTTCTTGGGTGCTTTGACAGCATCGATTGTTTCCCAAGCCAAAGTGAGCCATCAGGACAGCAGATGATGTTTACTTCTGGTGACATAATATTCAAGTCAAATAATATTTAATTGCACTTTCTTTCATCTCCTGACAATTTGAAAGTGCCTTTGTATGACAAAAAGCTGTTGGACAACGTTTTGTGACTTTGTCTTGCTTTGTGTGTGGTGAACATTTGTCTTGTCTTTGGCCAAGGCAGACCACATCCCAAAAGGACTTTGTCAGGTCAGACTAGAAGTTGTTTCTTACCAGCAGAAATAGATCGTGTCTCAAATTGAGGCTTAAAAATAAAATGTTGTTTGCTTTGGTGTGAGTTTAGGGCCTGACTGGGCCTAGCTGGGTTTGAATTTGTTGTTAACCTGAAGCCTTCAGTCTGGCATCTTTATTGTCCAAAGAAAGGTACAGCACGGTAAGCTTCCCCATCATTGTCCTGCTGGTGTGCTTCATCTCTGGCCCCATGGGACCACCTTTGAGGAGAGAGGGCGGTTTATTCAATCCGTCCGTACTGACCGAGATGATAAAGAATCTTGTATTTTTGAGGGACACAATCATGTTATGCGAGCAGGGTCCACAAAGGGCAGCTACACGGCAACACTTTAGTGCATGCTGCAACTCACACCCTAGTCGTCCGCACCGTAGGGCCTTCTGCTAACACTGTCAACATGGATACAAGTTACTGAAATGGTGGATTTTGACATCTGAACATGTATCCCCTGGACTCTTGACTGGGATCGTCCTGGCTTCTCTAAACCGATTAACAGCCATCCAAGCCCAGTTTCATTCACTACTAACCCGACATAGATTTGGGGCAGTGAATTAACTCTCTGTGTACGCTGTGAACTTTAACGTTATGAACTAACAATGCTGCTGCCTGGGTCTTCAATAACATTTAAATGGAATTTGTGTTTAATTCCTGAGAATGTTTCTACTCCTATGAAGTGTTTTTATTTAAAAAGAATCAAACCCAAAATTTTGGGCCTACTTACAGTTTTAACCGGGACACTGCTAAATGTTAACAGGGAGAGAGGAACATACCATTAAGTGAGCAGTCTTGTGTACCTTTTAAGATCTTTCCTATGGTGATTACTGCTGCCCTATAAAATATTACCTACCACTAACACAGATGTGGGGTTGTGCTAGTGGCTAGGATTTTTTTTGGTACATTGTTTTTCCTCATAAGCACAGCCATTATTTATACAACTGAGATCGGGGGTCCCCATTGTGCGAGGTGTTGTAACACACAAAGGGCTTGCCTACACGGCCCTGCAGTGCGGACTGCTAGGGTGTGAGTTGCAGTGCGCACTAAAGTGTTGCCCTATATCTGGCCTGTGTGGACCCTGCTCGCGTAACATGATTGTGTCCCTCGAAAACACAAGATTCTTTATCATCTCAGTCAGTACGCACATACCTGTGGAACCCAGAGCAGAGACTCGGGTCTGGGCAAAAACAGCGCTCCAAACAAAACGTGCATCCCAGCCAGCAATTACCACCTCTGTGGAACACCGTGGGGGGTGGTCCAAAAAGTTCAACCACTGTGCATTCCCTTTTGGGTTTGCCTTCCACTAGCACCCACTAAAAGGGGCCGAGTTTGCATTAACAGGACTATGTTAACGCAACCTAGGTACTTTCTAGGTAGTGCTAGCAGGATCTGCATGGGGCAGTTACAGTGCAACACTCTAGTGTGCCTTGCAGTTCACACCCCCATAGTCTCCACTGGAGACTGTGTAGACAAGACCAAAGTAAGTGACAATCCCTGCTCTGAAGAGCTTACAGTAGAGAGAAATGGTTTGTCCCAAGTCACAGAGCTGGGGATAGAACAGAACCCATGTTTCTTGACACTCAATCTATTGCTTTAACCATTAGACCATACTGCCTCTCTTAAAAACCATGGGTACTATTAATAGTCCCTCCTGTAGCTATTTATGGGCCTGATCCAAAGCCCATTAAAAGGGGTCCCAACAACTTCAGTGGGCTTTGGTTTAGGCCCCAGAAGGGAGGTCACAAACCTTGTGAATTGAAGAGGATGCTCGTAAACTCAGACTATGTCGCAAGCACCTGTTTATGTTTTTTGCAAACACTGTGTGGCTGGTTTGATTTACCATGTAGTTTGGAGACAGACAGCACAGTTTAATCTGGGAAATACGGAGACAGAGCTCTCTTAAAAAAAGGACTGTTTATAAAAGCAGTTCTTGAAATACCACCCTTGGAAGGCATGTGTGTTTCTGGAGATGATCTAACACCGTTCACCGCTCGTTCTCTAAAGGCATGCTTTGGTAGCAGCACCTCTGGAAAGGATAACAAAACACAAGTACAAAATACCTGACCTATGATATACATGTTCAGTGGAGCTCTTATTTAGCTGAACCAACCTGACCTCTCTAGAGCTTGAAACGTGGCATTCATTGAGGGGCTAGTGAGGTCTAGTGCTTCAGTCTGCTCCCCTGTACTGGGGTAGCATTTCTCTGTCGCTTTGGATAGGAGAAGAGCGTTATCTGAACATGCAGGAAGTGTTTGTCAGCAGCAAGTATCCTCAGTTGTTTCCCCTGTGGTTGGCTGTTTGTTTGTTTGTTTCCCCAGGAGCCTAGTGCTAGCAGATTTGTTGAGTCTTCAGTGGCAGTGCAGCTGTTGCAAACACATCATTCCATTTCAGCCCCTTTGTAGACCGAGAGAAAGAACAGATGTAACTTTTAGCGGAATCTCCATGGGTGCATTTGTAGCACTGTTACTGATACAGGTGTAAATTCCATATGAGTGTTGGACAGCACCATCCCTCCAGTTATTTTTGTTGCCACCAACAGTGTGGAGTGTGGCATGGCAGCTGTTAGAGATGCCAGCATAGGAAAGATCGAATCAGTTGGATGAAACTTGCTGGCAGTGGGTGAGCTTAAATCATCTCCTTCCCTGGAAAAGTTTGGTTCTAGTTTAGGAACCAAATCTATCCTTTGAAAGTATTGATGTGAGAATTATTACCAAGAAAAAACCCAACAACATACAATTCTAAATGTTAAGTACATCCCATAGAATCATAGAAGGGACCTCGAGAGGTCATCTAGTCCAGTCCCCTGCACTCGTGGCAGGACTAATTATCTAGACCATTCCTGACAGGTGTTTGTCTAACCTGCTCTTAAAACGATGGAGATTCCACAACCTCCCTAGGCAATTTATTCCAGTGCTTAACCACCCTGACAGTTAGGAAGTTTTTCCTCATATCCAACCTAAACCTCCATTACTGCAATTTAAGCCCATTGCTTCTTGTTTTTCTTAACCTCTGAGGATAAGACCATTTTTCTTCCTCCTCCTTGTAAGAACCTTTTACATACTTGAAAACTGTTATCATGTCCCCTCCCACTCTTCTCTTCTCCAGCCTAAACAAACCCAGTTTTTTCAATCTTCCCTCATAGCTCATGTTTTCTAGACCTTTAATCATTTTTGTTGTTCTTCTCTGGACTCTCTCTAATTTGTCCACATTCTTCCTGAAATGTGGCACCCAGAACTGGACACAATACTCCAGCTGAGGCCTAATCAGCGCAGAGTAGAGAGAAAGAATGACTTCTCCTGTCTTGCTTACAACACTCCTGCTAATACATCCCAGAATGATGTTCACTTTTTTTGCAACAGCATTACACTGTTGACTCGTATTTAGCTTGTGGTCCAGTATGACCCCCAGATCCCTTTCTAGTACTCCTTTCTAGGCAGTCATTTCCCATTTTGTATGTGTGCAACTGATTGTTCCTGAATGGAGTACTTTGCATTTGCCCTTATTGAATTTCACCCTATTTACTTCAGATCATTTCTCCAGTTTGTCCAGATCATTTTGAATTTTAATCCTATCCTCCAAAGCACTTGCAACCCCTCCCAGCTTGGTATCATCCGCAAACTTTATAAGCATACCCTATGCCATTATCTAAATCATTGATGAAGATATTGAATAGAACCGGACCCAGAACTGATCCCTGCAAGAGACCCCACTTGTTATGCCCTTCCAGCATCACACTGAACCACTGATAACTACTCTCTGGGAACGATTTTCTAACCAGTTTTGCACCCACCTTATAGTAGCTCCATCTAGGTTGCATTTCCCTAGTTTGTTTATGAGAAGGTCATGTGAGACAGTATCAAAAGCTTTACTAAAGTCAAGATATACAAATCTACCACTTCCCCCATCCACAAGGCTTGTTACCCTGTCAAAGAAAGCTATCACGTTGGTTTGACACAATTTGTTTTTGACAAATCCATGCTGTTACTTATCACCTTATTATCTAGATGTTTGCAAATTGATTGCTCAATTATTTGCTCCATTATCTTTCTGGGTACAGAAGTTAAGCTGACTGGTCTGTAATTCCCTGGGTTGTCCTTATTTCTCTTTTTATAGAGAGGCACTATATTTGCCCTTTTCCAGTCTTCGGGAATCTCTCCCGTCTTCCATGACTTTTCAAAGAATCGCTAATGGCTCTAATATCTCCTCAGCCAGCCCCTTGAGTACTCTAGGCTGCATTTCATCAGGCCCTGGTGACTTGAAGATATCTAACTTGTCTAAGTAATTTTTAACTTGTTCTTTCCCTGTTTTAGCCTCTTCTGATCCTACCTCATTTTCACTGGCATTCACTATGTTAGACGTCCAATCACCACCAACCTTCTGGTAAAAACTGAAACAAAGAAGTCATTAAGCACCTCTGCCATTTCCACATTTTCTGTTATTACTCCCTCTTCCCCTCATTGAGTAACGGGTCTACCCTGTCTTTGGTCTTCCTCTTGCTTCTAATGTATTTGTAGAATGTTTTCTTGTTACCCTTTATGTCTCTGGCAAGTTTGATCTCGTTTTGTGCCTTGGCCTTTCTAATTTTGTCCCTAAATACTTTTGTTATTTGTTTATATTCATCCTTTGTAATTTAACCTACTTTCCACTTTTTGTAGGACTCTCTTTTTGATTTTCTGATCATTGAAAATCTCCTGGTTAAGCCAGGGTGGTCTCTTGCCATACTTCCCATCTTTCCTACGCAGTGGGATAGTTTGCTCTTGGCCCTGAATAATATCTGTTTGAAAAACTGCCAACTGTCTTCAATTGTTTTCCCCTTAGACTTGCTTCCTATGGGATCTGACCTACCAACTTCCTGAGTTTGCTAAAGTCTGCCTTCTTGAAATCCATTCTTTATTTTGCTGTTCTCCCTCCTACCATTTCTTAGAATCATGAACTCTATCATTCCATGATCACTTTCCCTCAAGCTGCCTTCCACTTTCAAATTCCCAACTAGTTCCTCCCTATTTGTCAAAATCAAATCTAGAACAGCCTCTCCCCTGGTAGCTGTCTCCACCTTCTGAAATAAAAAATTGTCTCCAATACATTCCAAGAACTTATTGGATAATCTGTGCCCTGCTGTGTTATTTTCCCAACAGATGTCTGGGTAGTTGAAGTCCCTATCACCACCAAATCCCGTGCTTTGGATGATTTTGTTAGCTGTTTAAAAAAAGCCTCATCCACCTCTTCTTCCTGGTTAGGTGGTCTGTAGTAGACCCCTAGCATGACATCACCCTTATTTTTTACCCCTTTTATCCTTACCCAGATACTTTCAACAAGTCTGTCTCCTATTTCCATCTCAACCTCAGTCCAAGTGTATACATTTTTAATATACAAGGCAACACCTCCTCCCTTTTTTCCCTGCTGGTCCTTCCTGAGCAAGCTGTACCCTTCTATACCAACATTCCAGTCATGCGTATTATCCTACCAGGTCTCTGTGATGCCAACTATATCATAGTTGTGTTTATTTACTAGCATTTCAAGTTCTTCCTGCTTATTCCCCATGCTTCTTGCATGAGTACACAGACATCTAAGATACTAATTTGGTCCTCCCCCACCCCAAGTTCTGACTTGTCTCTCTTTTATCCCTGCTATAACAGCCCATGCTCCCCCCAAATTCCAAACCTTCTCCCAGGTCTCCATGTTCTTGACTTACCTGTGGGCTTTGGTCACCTGCCACCTTCGAACCTAGTTTAAAGCCCTCCTCACTAGGTTAGCCAATCTGTATCCAAAGATGCTCTTCCCCTTCTTCAATAGGTGGACCCTATCTCTGTTTAGCAGTCCTTCTTCCTCAAACTTTATCCCATGGTCAAGGGGGTCGATTGATTGTCACCATTCCTATCCTATCTCCTAGAACTGGAAGGGACCTTGAAAGGTCATCGAGTCCAGCCCCCTGCCTTCACTAGCAGGACCAAGTACTGATTTTGCCCCAGATCCCTAAGTGGCCCCCTCAAGGATTGAACTCACAACCCTGGATTTAGCAGGCCAATGCTCAAACAATTGAGCTCATCTATGGATATTATATATTTAATGCTGTGACCCAGGAGCCTCTTAATGCCAACTGGCAAGAGGGTGCAGAGGGATTACAGGGATTTCTTAGGCCTGGCACATACACTCTTGTTCCCCATGAATGTCTAGTGAGGTCTCAAATAAAAGGCAGTGTCACACTGGTTATCGATATCATTATGAAACATGTGTATGGATGTTGGGTAAGGAATTATGTATAGACACTGAAAATTGCATTCTTAAAGGCTGCGTCTAGGGCCTGATCACCAACAAAGGTGAAAAACACATTTTCTTTCAGAAAAGACATAGCTGTTCACATGTAAATTAAATATTGTCTGGTTCACAATGCGTCTCCTTGCACTGTTCTGAACTGAATGCCACTGAAGGAGTGTGAAAAACTGCAGAGAGAGAAAAGTAATAGGAAGACATTAACAGTAGAGAGAGGTGTGAGAACCCTGTCTTGAGGTGCACATCAATGGTTTGCTCGCTATATCAGGGGGACAAAGAAGACAGCCTGTCTTCCCTCACCTAGGAAGTAAATGGACAGCAAATTTGCTTCATGCAAACGGGGACGCAACCAGGCTTTGTTGAAAATGCTAAAGAGAACTTTTTGGGGGAGAGACAAGAGGATAACTTGTTAGTTAAGTTTAGTCTCTAGAAAGCGTGTTATGATTTTGTTTTATAGGTAACAATTTGTCTCTAACATTCTTACTCACTGTCACTGGCATCTCTGTTCGCTGATCATACACTTTTTATTGTTTTCACTATAACTATATCTAAGTGCAGTGGTATTTGGCATAGTGGTGACCCTGAGCTGAATCTTAAATGCTGGTGTGTCCTTGTCCTTTGAGAACAGCTGGCCTGATAATTCTGAGAGTGTTGAGTGGATGAGGGGCTTGGCTCTGCAGGGAACATGCCGAGGACTGGTGTGTGCCTGTACACAGAGATTGAAGCCTGGAAGGCAGTGCTTGCGTTGCCCGAGACTCCTGGTTTTGGGCAGCTGATCCATAACGGGCTCCAACAAAGGCAGGTAGTGATGACTCCCAGGTACTCCTGTGCAATATGTCAAATGCACCTAACCAAACTTGTCTCTGCATGCTTTTATTTTTAAGAGGTAGAGCTGTCTAATGTTTTAAAGAAAAGGGTTTTTGTTGACCTTGATGCTGGTGGAATTGGCTAGTCCAAATAAAGGCTCTCAACCATTACCAGGAGGAAATGAGATATTCATAGATGGGCTCAATCTACTATAGACTTGGTATTCCTGCCTCTTTCTATATTTTCCAGGAGACATTTACATTCACTCAAATCAAAGTTGTCAAGTACCATTGTTAGGGTAGATCTTCAGGCCTGGTTTATAGTACAGGGTTAGGTCAACATAAGCTGCCTTGCGTCGACCTAGTTGTGGAAGTGTCTTCACTTAAATTTGACTCCCACTGATGTAAGTGCCTCCCTACGCCAATTTAGTAACACCATTCCCCGAGTGGTGTAGAGTCACGGTCAATGTAATTAGGTCAACACGTTGTCAGTGCAGACACTGCGTTGCTTATATCGACTGCTATTGGCTTTCAGGAGCCGTTTCATGATGCCCCACGCTGACAATACAATGGGTACAAGTGCTCCTGGTGGGGACGTGCATCCCCGACACAAGGAGTGAAGTGCACACAGACGCAAGTGATTTAATAACTGCGGTGGCTGTATGCCGACATGAGTTAGGTTGACATAATTTTGTAGCATAGACATGGCCTCAGTATGCATAAATTGTCACTTAGGCCTAGTCTTCACTTACCGGCTGGTCCGGCGGCACGCCATCCATGTTCTGTGATCGATTTATCGCGTCTGGTTAAGACGCGATAAATCGATCCCGGATCGATCCCGGAAGTGCTCACAGTCGGCGCCGGTACTCCAGCTCGCCGAGAGGAGTACGCGGCGTCGACGGGGGGAGACTTCCTGCCGCGTCTGGACCGCGGTAAGTCCAGACTAAGGTACTTCGAATTCAGCTACGTTATTAATGTAGCTGAATTTGCGTACCTTAGTCCGAAGTCCGGACTAAGTGGGGACCAGGCCTTAGTGCTATCACAATCTCACAATTTACACCAGCTGCAGATCTGCCCCTTGTTTAATAGAAGTCATATTACGGTTTCAACACTTAATTTTTTTTTACCACTACTCTGCAGTTGTTCCTAAAAACTTTCGCATTAAAACTACCAGATTTTATATTTGGCTTTTAAATTGGCACCTTGGGCCTGGAACCAATTGACCGCCACTACACATTTCAAATGGATGTTTTGGGAGCATCTTAGAAAATCAAGAGGTGGCTGTCCATCAGGAATCCCCAAGAAATGGGAGGGTTGTACAGTAAGGGTAACATTTTCAGAAGTGTCTGAGTGATGTAGCCTCTTAAGTCCCATTTTCAGCAGCGAGGAGCCTAAATCTCATGGAAAATCAATTGGACTTAAACTCCTAATTCCTTAAATCACGAAGAAAATGGGGTTTAATCTCCTAAATCACTGATGATAACATTTTTAAACTACCTAAGTGTTCTGAGAAACTATCCAAGCACCTTTTTGACCTCTTTTTTGATACATTAAAAATATGTTCTAATTCAACCACAGCTACTGGACTTGAAGAGTGAATTAATTCAGGGATGTCCAATTCCCCTGTCTTATGCAGGGAGTCAGACTAGACAATCTCAGAAATCCCTTCTGGCCTTAAACTCCATGAATCAATAACTAGAAACTCTAAAGGAATCTGGCCAGGCACACATCTTACTAGTGTGTTTCCACACATATGCAGCCAATTCTGTGATGCCAATTCTGGTATGAAATCTGGCAGTTCTGCTAGAAAAGAATGCAGGCCCACCTGCAAAGCTGTTGACCACAAACCTTTAAAAAACTCAACAACTTCCCGTTAACTGGACATGACTCTTTGCATATTTCAGATGAGCTTAGCATAGCTCAGCTCTTTGGTTTAGCCAAAAGGAGCTTTCCTTTTGGTTTTTACCTGCCAGAGCTTATATACCACAAGTCTCAGCAGGAGACCTACACGTAGCCACTGGACAGGAACGCTGCTAACTGGATGAGTCTACTCTCATGTCTGACCACCAATTGGCAAGCTTAAGAGCTGGCAGTGAGGGCAAGATTGGCTCCAACATGCATTTCCCAAAAGGGGAAGAAAATATAGCAACTATAAAGAGTAACTTTCAGCTTAGCCCAGTTCCTAGTGGCTCAGTCAGCTCCATTTTGACCAACCACCTAGAGTTGTTTCCTGTGCACCACATGGGTCCTGGTTCAAATAGCAGCAGCTGTGAAGAACAGGACCACACAGAAAGTCCAACCATGCGACGAGAGACCCAGCTAATTGTCTATGTCTGCTCTGGTGTCTGGCTACCACTTGGCAGATCTAACAGTTACAAATCCAGCCATGCATTCATGAGAGCAGGAATTTAAAAACACAATCCAATCATTTGCAAATAACTGCAGAGGACAAATGGATTGTTTGCTGTGCATCATCTTTTAAATTGTTCTATAAATATCTAAGTCATTACCTTTCTATTTCTTTTCAGAAAGATGCACGTAACTAAACATAGAGCAGTGGCAAGGGGCTGATTTGTTTGTTGATACAAACTGTCTCTATGCAGTAAGCAGACTTTGCAAGGTTGGAAACCCAATCAATATTTTGGTTACACCTAGTTACTAGGCTACTGTCAAACTTCACTGCAGAAAGTGAACAGTAATATTCCTTAGACAACCAAACTCGCATGTCTTTTCTATTTCTGCCCATTTTTATCTTTTATGAAGATGCCTGAGGGAATAATATTGCTATTTAACTAAGGGCTGGTCCACACTAACCCCCCAGTTCGAACTAAGATACACAACTTCAGCTACGTGAATAATGTAGCTGAAGTCGAAGTACCTTAGTTCGAACTACAAGGTACTTACCACGGGCCCACACGCAACAGGCAGGCTCCGCCGTCAACTCCGCATACTCCTCTCGCGGAGCAGGAGTACTGGCATCGATGGCGAGCACCTCCGGGATCGATTTATCGCGTCTAGACAAGACGCGATAAATCGATCCCAGAAGATCGATTGCTTACTGCCGAACCTGGAGGTAAGTATAGACGTACCCTCAGAGATGGTTCACTAAGGGAAATCCAAATGCTGTTCCATTTCCTCTTGGAGAAACTTTCCAGAGGAATATCTTTTAAGCAACATACAATAAAGCAAATTATATCGAGGATGATAGCCAGGTGGAGTTTGCTATTGTTCCCGCTTCGTTCAGTAAATCACAGGTATGTTGATGGGCCAAATCTCACTCACTTTGGGCGAAACTCACCACTGAGCAGAGAGTCCAGTTCAAGGTTTAAATCCCACTAAAGACCTAATCTGAGAGTTTAAGTGGAATTTAAGCAGCCAATCAAATCAACGTTCTTATTTTATAGTGCTTCCTACTAGCCTGCTTTTACCTCATTTACACAAACTTTTCTAGACATGCTCAGGTAAGAACCACTGAATTTGGCCCAGTGTTTACATATGGAAGGCAAGCCGGATTTGGTTTATGAATGCTTTGTGCTTGCCTTTTCCCCTGTGTTTTGACTTTCAGTCTTGGCAATATACGTTAAAATGCCTTGGGGTTAGAAAAGTATGAAAATGTATTTGTTTCAAATACTTGGCTGGACTTTTTTAGGCAGGATTCCCAGTGCAGGTGTGAATATTTTTTTTGGTTGTTTATAGTCCAAACACGGCTAAGAAAGCATTCCCCATATTCTACGCATATTTCATAATGTTCTGAATATTTTCTCTGGGTGCCCTTGGCTACTTTGTTTAACTCCTTATTTATTTATGTTCTTAAACACATCTGAATGGAAAAGGCCTCACCAGACAAATGTTGGTGCTTGAAGTGGTGATGGAGTGAGAGATGGCTAACGTTAAGCGTGATGCAGATTCCTGACATTCTGTCAACTCTTTGTCGCTGTCAAATGTGATGTACACAGTTCACCTGTCAACTTCAGATGGAAAAACAAATCTGTCACAGTCTTTTTGGTTACACCAATGACCTTATGCCCTTTTTGTCACCCCTTGAGTTTTCCATTCGGGATTGCAAGCCTTTGAAATATGTTCAGTTAAAGTCCCCCAAGACCTATTTGCAGCTCAGCATTTTAACACCTGTGATAGAGAAGGGGGGGGAAGAATTTACCCTGCCCCCAAAGCATTAATTCTGGATTCTTGTGTCTTGTCTTTCTGTAAGATCTTTTTCCAGTATGCGATAAGAGCTACTTGATCTCAACTTGAGTCAGGGTTTTTTTCCCTGAAGGGACTTTACTCAGCCCCAGCGTGAAAGAGCACAATTCTACTGAAGTCAATGTGATGGGCCCACTTATCCTGGGGCTGGATTTGGCCCAGACAAAACAGTGTCTATATCCTGGCATCTGTTGACCTTAATGACATTCCAATGAAAATGCAAGCTGTAACCAGGTTCTAATACAGCAACCAGCTTCTAACATTCTCCTTCCTTTCAGTGCAAGACAGGAGCTTATGGAAAAATTAAATAAAGGTGTAACTTACGAACTAGCTAAAGGAATAGATACATTTTATCCCCGTGCATAAATGCTGGAATGTAGCCGAGACTGGCTCTTTCAGCTTGTATTCCTTTTTCTTCATCCTGGTTGAATCTTTCCTTTTTCAGATAATGGGTCATTTCCCTCCCCTCTCCATTAGGGACATATCCAATGTATATTCAATTCAATGGACAGATTCCCATTGATTTCAACAGGCACTTGATCAGACCAGAGTCCTTACACTTGCAGAGTGACTTCAACTGAGTAATAAGAGGGGGTATACCTAAGAGGAGCATTTGGTTCCACTCCTATAACAACAGCATAATCTAAACTAATATGCGTTTACCTCATAAGAATATAAGAACGGCCATACTAGGTCAGACCAATGGTCCATCTAGCTAAATATCATTTGGAGCATTTGGTTCCACTCCTATAACTACAGCATAATCTAAACTAATATGCGTTTACCTCATAAGAATATAAGAACGGCCATACTAGGTCAGACCAATGGTCCATCTAGCTCAGTATCCTGTCTTCCAACAGTGGCCAATGCCAGGTGCCCCAGAGGGAATGAACAGAACAGAACAGGTAATCCTCACATGATCCATCCCATTCCCAGCTTCTGGCAAACAGAGGCTAGGGACACTTCAATTATTCTCCCACCCACTGATCTGAAAGAGAAATTTTCAGTTGAATAAACTATTACTAAAGAAAATAGTAATTTTTGTCTTCCTAGCAACATACTCAATACATTTTTATTATCAGATCATAATTATATTAATTCTTCAAATTTTCTAATACTACCTCTGGAAATCAAGATGCTGCAGTGTTTAGAACATGTGCAATCACCTGCCTATTGTGATACTAAAATGTGTTGTGTACTCCACTTGCAAGCCAAGTACAACATGTAAAATTCTCATTTTAGCAATGAGCATGACTCAGAAATGACTTTTTCTAAAGCTATTTGTTAACAGAAATATATATATATTTTTAAACCAGCTTTTAAGTCCAGATTTAAACATTCCCCTGAACAGCTTGCCCCCCAGACATTGCAACCTGATCCTAGTGCATGATAACCAGAAAGTGAAACTGACTAAGAACAGAAGTAGGAGTACTGTTTGTTTACTTTTTATATCTCATTCAGTTTGGACCATCTCCTCAGTTTCACTTTTGTTCTTAGGTTTCAGAGGAGCAGCCAGGTTAGTCTGTATCCGCAAAAAGAACAGGAGTACTTGTGGCACCTATGTATTAGAGCATAAGCTTTCGTGGGCTACAGCCCACTTCTTCGGATGCATAGAATGGAGCATATATTGAGGAGATATATATACACATACAGAGAGCATGAAAAGGTGGGAGTTGTCTTACCAACGCTGAGAGGCCAATTAAATAAGAGAACTTCAAAAGTTTTTTCTCTTACTTAATTGGCCTCTCAGAGTTGGTAAAACAACTCCCACCTTTTCATGCTCTCTGTATATGTATATATATCTCCTCAATATATGTTCCATTCTATGCATCCGAAGAAGTGCGAGAGGATACCATGACATCACCGGGAAGAAGTCTGCAGATGGTATATTTCTGCTTGATTTGTGAATTCCCTTGTTTTTGCAGGTTTGTGTCACGACTTTTCACCATGAGCCTGACCCTGAAAGCCCTCTATGGGTACATCTAAACAGCAACTAGACACCCACTGGCCCTTGCTAGCCCACTCAGGCTTTCGGGGCTCGGGCTGTGGGGCTGTTTCACTGCTGTGCAGACTTTCAGGCTTGGGCTGGAGCCCAGGCTCTAGGACCCTGCGAGGCGGGAGGGTCCCAGAGCTCAGGCTCCTGCCCAAGCATGGAAGTCTACAAGCAACGCCAGAGCCCCACGAGCCTGAGTCCGTTGGCATGGGCCAGCTGCGGGTTTTTCTTGGCTGCGTAGACATACCTGATGTGCATAACTCCCATTGCGCTGGATACGATGGGAGTGTGTAAGTTTGGGCCTCTAAATTCTGTAGTTGTTTTTACAATTTTTTTTTTTTTTTGGATACTTCCATCCCAGTCCAGCATTCTTTGCACACCCCAGGGCCGGCTCTAGGCACCAGCAAAACAAGCCGGCGCCAGAATGCCGCCCCTAAAAATGTGCCCCGGCCGCCCTAGCTCACCTCCGTTGCTGCTGCTCACGCACCGCTGCTCCCCCTCCCTCCCAGGCTCTCAAACCTGGGAGGGAGGGGGAGATCCCGAGCGGCCGCAGCGCGCGAAACAGCTGATTTGCGTGCCGCTGCTCCCCCTCCCTCCTAGACTTGAGAGCCTGGGGGGAGGAGGCAGGGCTGGGGATTTGGGGAAGGGGCGGAGCTGAGGCGGGGCCGGGGGTGGGGTAAGAAAAAAACGGGAGGTTTGGGGGGCGGCCAAAATTGTTTCTGCTTGGGGCGGCAAAAATCCTAGAGCCGGCCCTGGCACACCCAGAACTACTGCTGTGGAATTCAGTGGGCTACTCACAGGCTCTGCACGGTGTTGCAAATGGGGCGTAACATCGTTTCTTTAAAATGAGGAATTGAACAAAGCATATAATGGAGATGTCAAAAAGAGAGTGGAATTAGTATGCGAGGTGAGGGTGGGGGGGGAGTTGTGGGGAAGGGTGTTCAGAGATCTGGTGGATCTAAGAAAATGAAGATTTCCTGGAAAATCTGTCATGTAATTTTTGGCAGACTGAAACATAATATAAATAAAATACAGCGTGCTGGTTTTGAGGGCAAACCCCACCCATGCAAGAGAATAATTGGGGGGAAATGTGTGCTGTTTTCCTTCCCCCTACATCCATCCAGAAGGATACAACTTGGCCCATTCAAGTTACAAGTATCCTACATAGCTCTTGTAGAATGTGGACTGCTCGATAATGATGATAGCAGCTGTCATATTCTGCATTAATGGAGAGCCTTCCATCTGAGCAGTGTGATGAAAACTGGCTTAAAATTGTGAACTATCATTTAAATTTCCAGGGTCCTGCTTTGGGGCCAGGGGGCTCTGTAGGGAAGTGTGCAGTTGGGGTTAGCAGCGATCAGACTGCAAAGGGCCAGCTTACAGAAAGGGTGGGCTGAGTTGTGCCTCTGTTTTAGGGAGGAGCTTGCTGAGTCTCTCTCTGTTTTTGGATTCTTGTGTGTTAATATTCTAAATTCTATGAAATAAAGTAGTGTTATGTTGCAACCTTCCTGGAGGAGTATTTTCTTTTTATCTAACTTCTCTGTGTGTATGCCATGAACATAACAAAAAGTGCTTTCCAGATATTAAAGAATCCTTCCAAACACCTCTATGCATTGGTTAGTGCTACTCACCCCATTTTATAGATGGGGAAATTAAGGCAGAGGGAGTTTAAGTAACTTGTCAAGGGCTAAATGACTATTCTGTGGCAGAGACAGAATTTTGCTCTCACACCTTTGTGGCCTGTGATTAATCAAGTGGCCATGTGCAGAAGGAGTTTCCTGATGTTCTTTTATGACACAAGTTTGATTCCTTCCCTCTCCAAAATTTGAAAGTTCTAATCAAAGGATCTTTTGAAAAACAATCAAATGTAGCTTTTGGCATTTCATTGCAAAACCTTACCTAAAATTTGTAAGTATGCATTCACATTTGGTATCTGCACTTAATTTCAACTTTAATAATAATTTCTGGTTCTAATTTGATGTTGATTGATCATGAAACTACATATAAGCCAGATGGCACCATGTTTACAGTTTTACACCAGTCTCATTTTCCAGCAGTCATTTCAAACTAGTTGTGTAATTCCAGACATGCTTATGGGACAGCCAAAGAGAGGCATTCGTTTTGATTATCTCATTAATGCTTTATTCAATCAAGATAAAGCACAGTGAATGTGTAACAGACCTAATGAGTGCAAACAAACCTACACAAGCTAAACTTCGGTCCAGCATATGGAATTGAGGCATTGTTTACTCTTCTACACTAGTACAATTGCTATTATATGCAATATTCACCCAGTAACTTTATATGGCTGCATTTAAAAAAAAGGTTATCTTCAAGTCATTTAGGGCCTGATCCAGCTCCCAGCGAAGCCAAAGGACTGACTTTGGGTTTGATCTTGCCTCACCGGTGTCCGTGGAAGCAAGACAGACATTTACAGGAATTAGTCATCAGCTTTGTTACAGGGCCTGATGGTGTGAGGGACTGAGCACCCTCAACCCCCTGTTCAAGTCAACGAAAGTTGAGGGCCTTTGGCAGCTGGCAGGATCAGCCCTATAATTTGTAGTGCAGATCAAGCTGCAATTACTGTTAAATGCACAACATATGGGAACCATTACTGCCGGTTGCCCATTTCTTGTGTTTTTAATAGCAATACATGGTTTTGCAAAACTTTATCCAAACCAGGCTGTAACCCTGAGACTGGCAGGAGGCATTTCAGCCCTTTATGTACAAATTCAAAATAAAGGACTCAAAGTCTTTTCAAATTATAATAAAGTGGGGACCAATTTCCCACTAAACAGATAAGAGAGTGAAAAATGACTATTCTGGTAGCTGCATTCCTTGTGTAGTTTTTTAAAATAGGACTTGCTTTTATTCCCATTGATGTGTGTGTGTATATTATTAACAGATGTACAGTATGCAGGGCCTGTATGAGTCTTGCTGTTTTTTAAATAATTTGTAAAGAGAGAGGCAGATAATGATAAATACCAATCTTCACTGTAATCTCATTCTTGGCAGAGTCTGGAGCCTTTTATGATAGCAGACATCTGAGAAGCCCGATTAATATTTAGAAGATTGATTACTTAAAGGTAAACTGCAAAGTTAAAATGAAAACTGAGTTAAGAACAGAAATATGTGCTGGATGCTCCACTGAGACGGCCTGATCTACTAAACACAGGAATATGTTTTTAGGCTGAGGTTTTCAAAGATGCTTGAAGGGATTTAGATATTCAATTCCCATCAATTTTGAAGGCAACTGAGTGTACATATCCTTTATTTGGCATTTCCTTCATGGTCAGATCTTGCTCTGTGTGTGTATGTGTTTTAATTTTGGATGTTAACTTCATTTCCAGTGCTCCATTTAGAGATTAAAAATCAGGGGGAAATATTTCATTATTGTAAACTGATTTTTCAATTATTTACTTCCCTTCTGTTTAGTAATAGTTTATGTAATTTTTATCTTTGAAGTCTTTAAAAATGTGTACCACATTTCAGTAAATAGAGCCATGAAGCAGTAAACGTTATGTGTGGTACAAAAGGGTTATAATAGTCAGTAAAAAACATGAGTAAAACTAAACTACAAAAGGAACAAGAAGGAAAATCTTCATGTTAATTTCTCTTTCCCTCCCCCAAAATCTGCTTTGCTAAAGACATCCCAGAATGCATAATTTTGTGACCTCAGCTGCTTAAGGAATTTGATGCTTTCTGGGTGAAAATAATTACAGGAAAAAATAAAATCGCGGTACACATGATGTTTAACATGATTAACACATGATGATTAACAATAATAGTATATAGTATCAGGGGGTAGCCGTGTTAGTCTGTATCTACAAAAACAACAAGGAGTCTGGTGGCACCTTAAAGACTAGCAGATTTATTTGGGCATAAGCTTTCGTGAGTAAAAACCTCACTTCTTCGGTTGCATCCGAAGAAGTGAGGTTTTTACTCACGAAAGCTTATGCCCAAATAAATCTGTTAGTCTTTAAGGTGCCACCAGACTCCTTGTTGTTTGTGTTAATAATGGTATATGCCACACTGGGAAGTAAAAACTGCCCATCAACTTATTATAATGCATTATATCCCCCGTCTCTTAATTTCTAAATGGGGCAATGGAAATGAAATTAATACACCGAAATTACAAATAGGTCACAATCTGTGTGCACTGTTGACTTCTAAAACGGCTCAATAAAAAAATCAGTTCAAAGCACGACAATATCTGCTGTTGAAATGCCTCTGACTCCAGACTAACATCATTTGTCTGCCAGTTAGAAAGTCATGGAAAGGGCCGTGCCTTTTAGCGATACCACATGTTACAGAGCCATTCTAGAAGGGCTTTTAAGGCAAAGCGCAATGCTGGCAATGACAGGGCCTGTTACAGGGCTGACCTTACCATGAGGCGAACTGAGGCGGCCGCCTCAGGTGCCAGACTGTGGGGGAGAGAGGTGGGGCGCCACTAGGACCCAGAGTGTAGAAAATTGTGTCTGCTGCTGGTGCCTATGTATTCTCTCTGCTCTAGATGCGCAGAGTGGAGGAGTGCTGTGCTGGAGGAAGGAGGGCACAAGAGACATAACAGGCAGGCAGGAGAAAAGGTGAGAGGGAATAACAGAAAGCAGCAGGAGCTGCAGGGAGAGAGAGGAGGAGGAGCCTCTTATGTACCTCGCTAGCACCCCCAGGAGCCTGGACTGATTCACACCAGATTCTCAGGGAGCTTCCTGTTTCCTGCTGCTTCCCTGAACCCACTTGAGGAGAACAGGCAGTCAACTGAAGTAGTAGGAGCCAGTTAGGCCCTTAACACGCTGATATCTTCCCTCACTCAGGCCTGCTACCAGCCTACTTATTTGTTCCCTTCAACTGAGTGTTGAGAGCCACTATAGCTGGTAGGGTGACCAGATGCCAAAGATGAAATATCAGGACGCCGGGGGGGCAGAGAAAAAAAAAAGCCACCAGAGCGCGCCTCCGCCCCGCCGCAACCCTCTGCAGCCGCTGGCTGGGCCCCCGGCTCTGCAATCAGAGAAGTCACCGAAGAAGAAGACATTTTGATTACGAGGCACGGGATAATCCCATAAGAGACCCCAAACAATTCAAAGTTGAATTCTTTAACCAGGTGCTAGATTGTGCAATACAGTCAGTTGAAAAACATTTCATGCAGCTAAAGGAACACAGCAGTATATTTGGGATGTTGTATGATATTCCAAAACTCCTCACTATACCTGAAGAAGACCTACACCAGCAACGCAGGGCACTAGAGACAGTGTTGACACATGATGACATGCGCGATATTGATGCAAGTGATTTAGGTGATGAACTGAAAGTCCTTTCAAGATACATTTCAGCAGGATCAACTCCAAAGGCTGTTCAGGAATATATGTGCACAAATAAGATGACCACCCTCTTTCCAAATGCTTTTGTTACTCTGCGCATACCTCTAACACGTCCTGTAACAGTTGCCAGTGGAGAACGCAGCTTCTCCAAGCTGAAGTGAATAAAAACACATCTACGCTCCACGATGACACAGGAGAGGCTAGTCGGCCTTGCAACCATCTCAATAGAGCATGAGCTGACCCACACTGTGGATCTTCAGCAGGAAGCAGTTCAAATCTTTGCAACCAAGAAGGCACGGAAAGCACCACTTTGATTATTGAAAGTGCCAGTGTTTACTATGCAGACAAGAAAAGTTACATTGGGTGTTCAGGCGTTTGAAAGTTAAGTGTTACTTAAAATTTTTGAACAAGGCATTTTAAGTTGTTAGTTCTCCTTTCTTGGGGTAGGTAGCAGAGCAGTACCATGAGAGGAGTAGAACAGGAAGAAGGCAGAATTGAGACTTTTCAAAGTTTTGGCCCAAGCAAGGGGGCATGGGGGCGTCATTTGAGCTCCCCGCCTCAGGTGCCAAAATGTTGTGGGCTGGCCCTGCCTGTTTAGATGAGTGGTCTTGACTATTTATCCCACGTGGTGCAGAGATAGCAAAATTCTGCAGCTAGGGTATCAGGTACAAGTTGAGGGTTCCTCCAACTTAGGCTGGATTGTTGATCTGCAAAAGCAGTATCGCTCAGAGTTCAGTATGTGCATACACTTTTTATTGATGGTCTGTTCTCCTGCCTTGTTACCTCTAACTGCGATCAGTTACAGGTTACCTCAAAGGTAAAATCTCTTCTCACAGCAGCCCACAGCTACTCTCCTTTCTGTGGAGGAGTTAGAGACAGTGGTTCCTGTCTAAAATAACAGGAAGGATAGACAATCTATCCCCTTCCTGCCCCCACCCCCATCCTCCAAAACAAGACCACAACCCAAGGAGGGAATTCAGAGAACATTTTCTATTCAAAGTAAAGAAATCCCAGGGGCTTCTTTTAAAACACCCCCAGGTACTGACTGTAGCACAAGCAGCAAAGCGCAGCATTTAGCACCAGCACAGCCTTGCTGCTAGAAAACGTTCCATAACTTATCTCGGCAGCAGCTGCAAAGCAGATGGAAATTGGTGTGGCTAAATCATTCTGCACTCGTCTTTGACAAAAATCAGATCCAAACCGAAGAGCGAGTTTTGTTTTAATGATTGATTTTTAAACGTATGCGTTTTGTATCTGCATGTCGGCTGTAGTCCGCGAAAGCTTATGCTCTAATAAATTTGTTAGTCTCTAAGGTGCCACAAGTACTCCTGTTCTTCTTTTTGCGGATACAGACTAACACGGCTGTTACTCTGAAACCTCTCATAGAGATGTCATTGTTCGCCACGGTGACGGCGGGAAAAACGCCTACAACAAAAAGGCTTCGGACAGTTATGGTTGCACATACTATAAAGGTTGTGTCATAGCAGTTCTAGCCAATTTCTGATGCATCTTGCCTAAACACAGGCCTTCCATAGATCTGCAGGAGGACATGATGGCAGCAAATGTAGCCTTTGGAAAGTCAACAGGATGTTGAGAGCCAGCTAGGTGGTTATTGCTTGCTCATCTGTTTTATTGGCTATGTAAAAACGTGCATGCAATCTGTTGTGAAATCAATTGAATCAGCAGGCTGTGCCGTATAAACTGTATGGGTGATCTTCTGCAGTCCCTATTCAGGCAAAATTCCCATTGAACTTAGTGGGAGTTTGTCTCAATAAGACCTATTGGACTAGGTTTATAGGCACTGCTGGAAGAGAGAGAAAAAGCTCTTGACCACACAGCGTGGTGCATGGGAACGTGACTATGCATATTGTAGGGTGACCAGATGTGCCAATTTTATAGGGACAGTCCTGATTTTTGGGTCTTTTTCTTATATAGGCTCCTATTACCCCCCACCTTGTCCCGATTTTTCACACGTGCTGTCTGGCCTAGGCGTGCACAGCCCATTTCATTAGGGTGTGCACCCAGGAAGCCCCGCCCTAGTCCCGCCCCCATCCACTCCCTCCTACTTTCTGCCCCCTGCTCCTTGTCCCCTGACTACCCCCTCCTGGGACCTCTGCCCCTAACTGCCCCCCCAGGACTCCACTCCCTACCTAAGCCTCTCTGCTCCTTGTCCCGACTGCCCCCCTAGGATCCTACCTGTTCCCTGACTGCCCCAACCCTTATCAACACCCCCGCCCCCAGACAGACCCCCGGGACTCCCACACCTATCCAACTGCTCCCTACCCCCTGACAGGACCCCCAGAACTCCCGACCCATACAACCCCCCCGCTCCCTGCCTCCCCCAACCCCTCTTCACACCCCTGCCTCCTGACAGCCCCCCCAGAACTCCTGACTCATCCAACCCCCCAGCTCCTTGTCCCCTGACCACCCCCTCCAGAGACACCCCCCATGACCCTCCTTGCTCCCTGTCCCCTGACTGCCCTGACCCCTATCCACCCCCTGAGAGACCCCGGGACTCCCATGCCCCATCCAACCCACCCTGTCCCCTGACTGCCCCCACCCCTTATCCAACCTCCCTGGCCCCGGACCCCTTACCATGAGATGAGGCTCCTAGCCTCCCCCGCGGAGCCAAACACTGCCCCGCGGGAGTGCACAGCCCCGGCCCCCAGAGCACTGCGCGCGGTGGCATGGCTCCAGGAGAGGGGGGAGCGTGTCTGCCTCACCACAGAGCCAAACGCTGCCCCACGGGAGTGCGCAGCCCCGGCCCCCAGAGCACTGCGCGTGTGGCGGCATGGCTCCAGGGGAGGAGGCAGGCGGGGGAGGGGCTGGCGACTTGCTGCGCTTGGCTGGGCGCTCCGGCCCGGGAGCGCAGACCCCGCGGCTTGCCGCGCCGGGGAGTGGAGCCATTTGCCCACCCCTGCGTTAGGGTGTGCCTGGGCACACCCCGTGCGCACGCCAATGCTGTCTGATCATCCTAGCATACTTTAACATCTTGGCAGCAAGGTAGAGCTTCACAGTTGTCGTTATGCAACGCTCCATGGCCAACTGGAACTTCATGATGCCAGTGGGACTAGAACTCCAAGCAAAAAAGCCAGGCCTCTCCAACTTGAGCTAAATGAGAATTCCTGTCAACCGTGCAGGGCCTGACGCATGACTGAGCAGACTTGATTCCATCCAGTATAGGGCAGAGGTGCAAATACACTCACTGTCCAGATCACAGCAATACAGAATGGATTTACAGGTAGCTGAATATTATTCCAAGCGTTCTTCAGTCCTGATTCTGGTCTCAATTACTGGAAAGTAAAATAAAATAAAAAAGAGGGAGAAAATGTTGAAAAGGACTAAGAGATTTCAGATATTGACAACAAAAATGAAACTTAGTTTTTGCTGGAGACACGCTCTGGGCTCTTGATACAACTTGACCCCGCAACATGATGCATTCAGCTTCGGATTTGACTCTTTTATCACCTGTACCAGTCACTGCATGCAGGTACGAGCACTTACTGGCACGTGGCCTCACTTTGACAGAATTATCTCAGTTCTTTCAAGGTCTGACTACAACCATTTTCGTTTTTACCTTGTGTGATAAACTCAGGACAGACAGCTGCAAGGGGTGGGGGGTAGAAAACAGCCCCAGAAGGTTAAAAGGCCCTCCTCCCTATCAACTGAGAAGGGGTAATTACAGATCAATCAGGGTCAGCTGAGAAGGGGTTACCAGAGAATCAATTAGGATCGGCTGAAAGGGAGTTACCTGAGGTCAGTTAGGATCAGCTGATTCCAACTAAGGGCTGCCTGAGACCTTTTTAAACCCTCCCCTGTTGGGAGAAGAGGGGGAGAAAGAGAAGGAGTTATGCTGCCAGTAGGTTAGAAGCAGCGAGACAGCGAGCTTCACTAGGATAGGAGGCTGCATTCCCTCCCATAAGGGAGAAAAAGAAGCACAAAAGGAGAGAAGGACCGGACTTCCCCGTGCAACCAAGAGGGACTGTTTACCCAAGCCTGTCTCACCAAGGCTAAAAGCAGCTGAGGCTGGTGAGACTGAGAAGATGTCTTGCCACACTTGGCTATTGCCAAATCTTGCTTGCCATATTCACAAACGTAGTCCCGCTTTTAAGTCAATTGAACTATTTACATAAATCTATCAGGATTTGGCCTGGTGCCTTCTGATTTATGGTACTTGTGGATTTTATTTTGTAGTCTGTGGTGTGTTTTGTTACGTTATAAAGCACTGTGGCACTTGCAAAAGGAAATCTATAAATTGAATATCACTATTTATGGCATTGTTTAAAGAGCAATCTAACACCTTCTTTGGGAAGGATGAACTAACTTGAGCGCAGTACAAAGATGGCTAGTTAACAGAGTATAGTGGGTGCTTCATAACCTTCAAGTTTGTCTCTATCTTGTGTATGGAAAATCAGTTTCCTGTGATAAGAAATCATTCTTGAACAAATCCATTACTGATACACAAAATTTGGCTAATTCAAGAGTATCTCAATTGAAGTCCACATACACAAGGGCCAAAATATGTTCTCATTTACTCAATGTAAATGTGAAGTAACTTCATTGACATAATCCAGATTTATATCTGTATGAGTCACAGCAGAATTTGTCCTTCAAGATCGTATGTTTTTGCCATACTTTAAAAGGAAAAAAATGGGGGGGGGGGGAAGGGGGGAATTAACAGATGAACATGTTTTTGTAAATTTTAAAGAAAATAGGTTAAATACTTCATGAAAATGTGAATTAATAGAATTATGACATTTTTTTTTCCACTAGGGAAAATGCAGGTTCTATTGAGGTCTGTTAGCTGAGCTTCAAAAAAGGCCTAAAGTTGGATGATCGAAGATTTGTTTTCAATTATTCATTTGTTTTCAATTTCTGAAGGTCAAAAGACAGACTGGCATGGGGAGGAATGTGGCTATCATTAAAAATTTAGTTACTTTTTGTAGTCCAATTAAACTCATAGATAAGAGCAGATAAAAACAACTGTGCGATTGCTTTTCTGACACAGCACTGATTTATTGATACTGAGCCTTGACTTGTATGGAGCTACACCCAGGATGAATTTACCTGTCAAGGTTCTCTTATTTTTGGGGAAGAATTTGACAGTTGAGGGGATGGGGAGGGAAGATTGGGGGTGGGGGTGGGGAGAAAAAAAAAACAAGATGTGATAATGCCCTTGGAGGTGGATTTTCTTCAGTGACATACTACAAAGACCCTGAGGATGTAGGCATTCTAGTAGATCAAAAATTTAATATAAGTCAATTTGCAGTTGTGAAAAACACTAATATTCTGGGGTGTGTTAAGACGAGTGTCATATATAAGACAAGGGAGGTAATTGTTTCGCTCTACGCAGCACTGGTGAGGTCTCAGTTGGAGAACTCTGTCCAATTCTGGGCACCACGCTCTAGCAAAGATGTGGACAAATTGGAGAGTCCAAAGGAGAGCAACAAAAATGATAAACGGTTTAGAAAACCTGACCTATAAGGAAATGTTTCAAAAACTGGGCATATTTAGTCTTGGGAAAAGAAGACTGAGGTGGGGAACCTGTTATGTCTCCAAATATGGTAAGGTCTGTTTATAAAAAGGAATGTGATCAAGGTACTGAAAGTAGGACAAGAAGTAATGGGCTTAACCTAAAGCAAGGGAGATTTAGGTTAGACATTAGGGAAAACTTTCTAACTCTAAGGGTAGTTTAGTTTTGGAATAGGCTTCCAAGGTAGATGGTGGAATCCCCAGGTTGGACAAACACCTGTCAGGGATAGTCTAACTTTCTTGGTCCTGTCTCAGTGCAGAGGGCTGCGCCTGATGACCTCTCTAGGTGTCTTCCAGCCCTACATTTCTATAAGTCCTATCCCATGCAAAACTTCCACTGCAGCCACTGTGAGTTACAAGTACAGAAGGACTGCAGGATTAGCCCTGTTAGGAAAGGTTTGTAATATGTAATGATAAACCTTGCAGCTGAGACTTACTTTTTCAATACCTTTTAGGAGTTCTGTTGCCCTCCTACTATGAACTTTTGTTGTTCAGTACTTCAAGGGTCTGCTCTTGTGTCGTTTGTGATCAACAGGAGTTTTGCCATTGACTGTAGGCCACATTTAGGCCCCAGTTCAGCAAGGTACTTAAGCACAGGCCTAACTTTGAGTCTATTGCTTAAAGTTAGGCAGGTGCTTCAATACCTTGCCTAATCTGGATTTTAAACTAGAGATGGATCCGAACTGCAAAGTTTGATTCTGGATATGGATTCTGAACACAAACTTTCAGAGGTGGGTGCTGAGATTAGGGGCCTGGTTTGGCCTATTTTAAAGGTAGAAGCTAAACTTGACATGTTAATCCCAATAAAAGCTTGGATTCTGAATATCACCCATTCCCTACCCAATATTTGGGGTGTTTGGTTCCAACTTAAAATGCTGTTTTTCTCTATCAGTCCACATATGGCCATTGCCTTAACCATGGGTGAAGTTCTGATGTGTTTTGTTATATTTTCTATAACCTTAATATGAAGAAGCTATGTCGAAATAATACTCATTTTGTGGCACAAATTGACCAAAGCCATGAAATTCCAAAGTGAAGGCTTAAAAGGCTTTGCAAACCATAGCTCTGACGGTTTTGTGTGACAGAAGGCACAATGGCATGAATCCAGAGGTGAACGTAAGCCGGTACGGTGTACCGGCAAGAGCCAGTAAGTCGTGCCGGACTGGACCGGCTTCCGCAGCGGTGATTTAAAGGGCCCAGGGTTCCAGCTGCTGCAGGGTGCCCTGGGCCCTTTAATTCCCCACCAGGGCTCTGGCAGCGGGCCTCGGGCAGGGATTTAAAGGGCCTGGGGCTCCCCGGAGAGGCTGGAGCCTCTGGCCCTTTAAATCACTGCCCGAGCCTGGCTGCCAGAGCCCCAGTGGGGATTTAAATGGCCCAGGGCTCCAGCTGCAGTGGGGAGTCCCGGTCCCTTTAAATCACCGCCGGAGCACCAACAGCCGTTCTCCAGAACCTCAGCTGGAGAAATCAGCCTAGCTCTGTGAACTTTCATAGACCTACAGCTTGGGTTTTCAAAAGCACTAAGCAATGGCCTATAAAATTCTCACTGGCTTCAGTGGGAGCAAAGTTAAGCTAATGTTGAAAGCTTTTGAAATCCAGCCCTCTAGCTTATGGCTTTTACACAATTCTTTCTGTAAAATAAAATGAGGTTAAAGATAAGGGGTAGGCTGCAGTGAATCAATATGCCCTATGCAAGGAAGCCCATCTTAGACGTTGATTTATGGGTTGATGGTACCCAGAACAATTGTAAAACTACTGTTGTTGGAACATGGAGTAACAATGCAGTCCACCACCAAATTAAATATTAAATAAATAAATCCAATATAATAGGTAACCTTGTCCCGAGACAGACCTTTTGTTGGCATCCTTTCATCTGTGAGACATGGTAGGAATTGCAGCCTATGATGTCGATGGCTTGCAAATGTCTCATGTGACTAAATAGTCCAATCCGAGATTTGCATGATCTTTGTCAGTTGTTGCAAATGTCTGTATCTTGGTTGGGAGGTGCCTGCTTCCTCGGGCACTTTTCTCTTCAAGTGTAGGAGCCAGCTCTCGTCATGGGCTTTGATACCCTGACGGAGACGATGGCGCTACTTGTTATGATCACTTGTCAAGATTTCCCATCGGTCGGGATCAATTCCAAATTCCTTCACATCTCGCTTGCATGTGTCTTTATAGCAAAGCTTGGGACATCCTGTTGTTCCCTCTGATAGCTCCCTGTATAACATGTCCTTGAGTATGCGTCCATCTTCCAACCTACTAAGATGGGCCAGCCAGCGCAGTCGTCTTGAGCAGGGCTGTCACACTTTGTAAGTTTGCCCTTTGAAGAACCTCTGTGTTGGTGACTTTATCTTGCCACTTGGTGTTGAGTATGTGGTATAAATAGCATAGGTGGAAACTGTTTAACCTTTTCTCCTGATGAGCATAAGTTGTCCATATTTCCCCACCAGACTGCTCAGGATGCAAGCTTGGTACACTAGCATTTTGGTCTTGATGGTAAATCGAGTTCCATGCTCTTTTAGTTAGTCTGCTAAAGGTGGCGGCAGCCATTCCAATGCGAACATTTAGTTCTTCATCCAGTGAGACGTTGGTGGTCACTGTAGAACCTAAACAGCTGAACTTTGGACGACTTCTAGCTGGTTTGCATTTAAGGTGATTGAAGGATCTTCTGGAATCCCCTGTCCTAATACAACCGTTTTCTTAATGCTGATGGTGACAGCAAATGCCTGACAGGCACTTGAAAGGCAGTCCATGAGTTCTTGTAGTAGATCTTCATTGTGGGCTATGGGGGCAGCATCCTCAGAGAAAAGAAGTTCCCGATGAGCACCTTTTTTACTTTAGTTTTTGACTTAAGTTGTGACAGAGTTATGTTAAAATGCACTTACTCAAACGTAGCCATCAGACCTGTTTTGGGATATCCCACTGTTTTAAAAAAGAAAATTGGGTATCTATACCAGATCAAATTGGCCACATTACCGAGTCATGCAATATCCATTAACTCTGAATTGTGCCTATTACATGTGAACAAGGCCGTGGGAGGATTATCCAACCAGTGTCTAATATGGTCAAGTGCAAGTATTATTTTAAGTGCTGGAAATTGGACTTGAAGGCTTTCATGAAAGAAATGTTTGTTAACATTAACATTTTTGTTAAGCATGATTGTTAACTAAACAGGTCCGTATGAGAAGTAGTGTATTTATTACAAACTACTGGGAACTAATTCGTTTTTATATTCCTAAAATTACGTTATTAAATAAAGGCCTTGATTCCAATTCCATTGAAGTCGAACGCTCCCAGTGACTTCAATGACAGCAGGACCAAACCAAATATATTTTCACTTCTACTCTTCTCTTTTTTGTCTGCTCCTCCATATTTTGTTCTGTTCCTCCTTATCTTTCCTTTCTGTTCATTGTATATTTACTTTTACTTTTTACATATTTTCACTGAACATTATAGCCCTTTTGTGCCAGACGTACCTTTTACTACTCCATGACTGTATTTACTGACATTTGAGGTACATATTCATATTTTTAAAAAGGCTTCAAAGATAATTGCATATACATAAAGAAAAACACACTTCCATGATGCATCAGTGAAGAAAGAGCAAGGAAAGTTCTTTGAACCGTGCTAAAGAAAATGATGCAGATTTCCTTTAACTGATTCGTTTCAATACGAATATTCCAGGTTACCCACTTGATTCAGAAGCTAAATCGAAGGCCTGCTTTTGTGCTACAGTTGCCTTAGGTCCTGCCATCTGATAATAGGCAAACTTCATTCAAGAACGTATAATGTAGCTTTATATAATCTGCCACTAGGGTGGGTACAAAAAGCAATGCATTTCGTGCTATCCTATGGAGATTGTCAGGGTCAAATTTGTAGCACTCATAGTCACCATTGTGTGTCACTGAAGAAGACTGACTTGCATTCTAATTACAATTGCAGCTAGAATGATCAATAAGGCTGTAGGTAGATCCTGGACCAAGGAACTTATTTTGTCATGGAGCTTTTTGTTCTTGAATCTAGTGTCCCCCCGTGGTAGGGCATTTCACAGCTATCTCCTTGCTTTGGAGTGGACACATCGTTTGTGTATATGTAAAATGTGCATAAATACTGGGTGATATTTTGGAGAGAGATTTGTTACAAACAGGGTTTTCTCCTTTTCACACAGAGCAGCTGGTGAGGTGTACAGTAGTCTTGCACATTGATAATCTCATTTTTTTTATGGGTCTGATTTTACGATACATGCAGATCTGGCCCTGAAGGCAGTAACCGTTGAAGACTTTGTACAATGAAAATGCAATACCATAGCATACTTAGTTAGAGCGCAAGGCTGCATTCTGTGCATGATCCATACTCCCATTGACTTCACTGGGCACATAGTGAGAGCAGGTGAAGGTGGGTGAAGATCAATATTCTTTATTATTATTGATCTTATTTGTACTATCGTAGAACCTAGGAGTCCCAGTGATAGACCAGGACCACATTTCGTTAGGTGCTGTACAAACACAGAATAAAAAGACTGTCCCTTCCCCAAAGAGCTTGCAATCCAAGTATAGACAAGAGACAACAGATGAAAACAATGAGACAATTTTGGTCAGCATGACAGGATGTTATGTATTAGTATTTTCAACAGGAATTTAGCTGCCACTCTACACATGAAATATCTTAATTCATGTTTTACAATGGGGGTCTCTGATAGATAGAAGTTCTGCAGATAATGACTGTGCTCACCGCGCTCCCCACTAGGTCCCCATCCTTGTTTAGCAGTTTGGATGATTCATGTAATCTTTTTTTGCATGAAAGTCTCATCACATTTTTTATACTTCTCAAATTTTCTCTTTTACAGGCTTTGAACTTCATGAAATGGCAGAGAAATTATTTGCACGGTGCATTTGGAAAGATTGATAGCGCACAGGTTTGCTGTAATTGGATGTCATGTTGTCCAAAGAGGGTGAGTTGCAATAAATTGAGTTTTCATGTTTGACGAGGAAAAGGCTCAGATGTAAGCTACCTAAGATAAACAACTCCGATAAAGCGGTCAAATGACCTAGATGGATAAGGAAGGCTTAAAGTTGTACTAGCCTTTGGGCCATGCTCATGCTTTAAACTTGCATAAGTGGAAATGGCTGTGCATCATCTGAGAACACAAGACCTACCGTAACATGAACTGTGAAAATATATGTAACACAGGGCCAGGCTTAAATCTTATGGGGATCTATAGGTGGTAACCTTTTAAGGATCCCATCCAGCTCTTTATCTGCTATGTCCAGTTGCCCACACCTTTAGGTACCTAGGACACTGCTCTCTTGGCAACATCTCTACCTTCATCTGCTTGTGAAGCCTTATGCCCTCTGGTGATCAGCTTGCATGGAACAAGAAGCCACAGCATAGCATACCAGCTAAGAGCACGTGTGAAGTTAGAGCATCCACACTTCACCACAATCCGCTGCCACTAGAGCTGGCTCAGACATCGAATGGGGAAGTGTATTTAAAACAATATTGAGTCATTCAAAGAGAGTTCAAATTAGGTATAATCAAACTGGGACATCAGAGGGTGCTGTTCATTTTCCCTCCTCGCTCAGGTCAACGGGCATCGGATCAAACCCTCGAAGGAGCACTTCCACTGTTGTGTTGAAGGGTGTTTTTGTCTCTTGACAACCCTCACCACATCTCATTCCCTTTGGTCTTCCGTGGTCAGTTTTTCTGCCCTGTGCCCACTCATTCTTCCCAGGATGATGTCACTTGTCTCCAATAGGCTGTTGGATGGGGTCCATAGTGCGTAAACTATCAGGCAGTTTGAGAAGCCCAATCCAAATGCTGGGCTCAATGCAAACAATGTTTTGGGAGAGTCGTATACAGAAAGGAGAGCTCAGTCCAGGGAGGTAAGGAGCCACCAGGAGAAGATGATATGATGGTTTCTGCCTCATTGCAGTGGAAATTTTGTTCAGTTTCCACATGAGAGTTTCTGTGCCTGTCCACTCCAAGGACTTAAGTGACCACTGGGCCTTGTGTGGGCTTTTTACACTAGAGTGCATGAATCCCTGGCGAAATAGAACAGTCAACGCTGGTAGTGAATTAGCATGGCAGATGTATTCAAATGAAACAGTACACCTGGGGAGGAGTGGAGTAAATTTAAACTGCCTAACTCAAAAGAATTGGGTTGTAAAATTTTCAAAAGGGCCTAAGTGACTTGCAAGTGCAAGTCCCATTTTCAAAATGATGCAGGCAATCACAGCCTAGATCCTCAGAGGTAGGCATAACTCATCAATGGGAGTTAGGGGCTTGAATACCTTTGAGGATCTGGAGACTATTTCTCATTGATAGTCAATGGGACTGAGGGCTTGTCCCGGACTATGGGGGTGTGATCTGCAGCGCGCATCAGAGTGCTGCATTGCAATTCCTGTACGGACTCTGCAGGCACGAACGAAAAGGTACCTAGTTTGTATTAACATAGTCCTGCTTGAAGAGACAATGTTAATGAGAACTTAAGTAACTTTTAATTCATGCCCACACATTCCACACGGGGGAGTTAAGCACAGCACTTGGGTGGGTGCTGCAATTCGTATCCTCCTAATCCGAACTGCGGTGCAGTGTAGACATAACCTCAGACATAACTCCTAAGTGCCAATGTCCCTTTTGAAAATGAACTTAGTGATTTAGGGGCCTTAGGTGTTTTTGAAATTTTTGCCCCAGAATTCTTTTTTCCTTTCCAAAGGAGGAGCTACCATCTTTCAGTGGGGGGTTCAGAAAATCTATTTTCCTGATACAGCAACGGGTGGACCTACACTCAGGTGCTGGAAATGTTTTTGACAATCTCTCTCTCTCTCCTTGAAAGGGTCGGAGGGTTAGGGTTAGAAGCAAAAATCAGTCATAGAATGTGGGGAGCTTTTTTGATATCTGCTGCTAAATATTGTAACACCGTGAATATTTTGTTCTCCATGCTTCAAAGTTATACCTTTGCTTACGTTATAACTTAGATGTAAATGTCACATGCTTTTTACCTTTCTGGGTATTCATAGAAACTGGACAGTCTGAGATCCAGAAGTTAAAAAACAAATAATCTAGAAAGAAGAGTTGTTTTGCTTTCTCTATAAAGTCATAGAGAAGTATAATAGAGGGAAAAGAAAAACAAAAAACCCACCCTAATGAAATGTGTAATATTTAAGATAGGGCAATCTGGAAGTCTGAACTTCAGAACTGAGTTGAATGAATGCATACATACAGTGGTTTACATTTACAAAAAAAGCCTTTATCTTATTGCAATATTGACATTCATGCAATATCTTTCTCTTCCTAGAGGGCAACGTCACAGTGAGCTGATACCAATGTGATAAGATAAATGCTACCTTTACATGTTAGCCGCCTTTGTATTGTGTTTTTTATGGGAGGGAAATTCAGATTAAAAAGGAAGTTTGTTTTATTTTTTAGTTATTTCAAAGAGAAAAAAACATGCTCGAGAGATGAAAGGAAAAATTGAGTTTGTGAGAGCAAATAGGTTTAAATGGAGGTTTCTCTTTCTAATAGCAAAAATGGAAAAATATTACTGTTGGAAAAGGTCTCAGACACACATCTTGGTTTCAATTAGTCAATTGTAAGTACCTAGAATTCCTGTGTTGGTATCAAATTTAATTAATTTTTTCCCCAATTGTGCAAACATTTAAGTATGCGCATGGCTTTACTCACATGAGTTGTCTCATTGAATTCATATGTGAAACTGGATAAGGAGCAGAAGATCTTGTATAAAAAGGGGAGCTGACGTTTGCCTAATTTTCAGTGAAAAGCATGAAGGAATCGGGTCTCAAACACTTGCATGGCCACAGCCATGCATATAAAATAGTACCAGGAAAATGACTGCCATAAACAAAAATCCTTTTCTCGCAAATGAAGAATAACTCCATTTTATAGTGCAAGAAAACAGCATCCTGGGAAACAGACCTTTTTAACTTTGATATCTGTGTTCTGCTTTTGTGATTTGTCTAGCTTCTGCTTCAACAGGAAGGCATTTAATCAATCCAAGGTAAAAAAAACAAAGGAACAAATCAGCAACTTCCAGAAAAAGAAAATGCAAGGACTGATTAGAATGTTTCTTTTTCAAGACAGACAAAAATGCCTAATGTGTGCTTCCTCTCTCAAATTCATCTGTGTGGGTCTTACGCATATCTTATTTGTGAACGACATGTTCACTGGTACATAGTATCACTACTTTCCCAGTCCAAGATTGATAAGAAATATCTAGCTCGGTGGTGGTGTGCTTTTTTTTGTAAATTGCCTTGATCTTCCTGGAGCGCATGTTCAGAAAATCTCAATCAGTTTTCAGGGAATGGAGAAATAAGAAACAGAATTAGAAAAAACTCGTTTAGAATTTTTGAACATGCGAATCTCTAACTGCATATTTACCATTTTATTTTTTCACCAGAAGAAGGCATCAGAATGAAGCTATTTTCCTTTAGGTTTTGATCAGGATGAATTAAATAGCTGCTCTTCAAGTGGATTCAATGTCTTTTATATGGTGAAGATTATTGACACTGGCAGGCGGGATGGTTTTTGAAGTACAGCGTCCATGCACCTTCACATACTGCTTTATGTTTCTCCTCAGCCTGCCTTGGGCTTAATTCCCAGTCCCTTCTGGGTTACATTTCAGGGCTCCTTCCCTGGAGTCTGCTCTCAATCTCCTGCAGACCCTTGCTCAGGGCCTTCCACAGAAACCTGCCTGCTCTCTGGGGTTTCAGCTCCAGACTGATCCCTTTCAGCCCTTTTCATAAGGCCCAGGTGCCCATCAAAGCATCATCTGACTCCCTTAGTCCCGCCCCCCCTCAGCCTGGAAGCAGCTAAGGGCACTGTGACAATGCCCTTTAAATACCTAGCTAGGTAGATGATGGAATCATGGAAGCTTGCAATGGAAAAGACCTGTCAGATGATCCAATTCGTCTCCCTGCCAAAGCCAGGTAGCTTGTGTTAACTAGAAATCTCAATTTGCTGGGTCTGGCTGGAAAACCATCAAAAAATAAAAAGACATTTCTGTGGAAAAAAAACAACAAAATTATGTGAAAACGTTTGCAATTGTTTTTGTCCCCACTTTCTGATCAGCTCTGCTCCTCGGGTATCTCGCACAGACTACTATGCTTTGCAATTTCTCTCTGATGCTCCCTGGTCCTCTTCACTGCACCACCATTCTCCTCTCTGATCCTTTCTTTCATCACACCTCAGTCACTTTGCAGTGAAGATGTTCCAAAGGCACTGCAGACAATACCCACCATGTTCTGCTTCAGTACACAGGCAAATGTTTTGAAGAGAGCTCATTGAAATTTACTCTGTTTTACAGCCAAATTCTTTTCTTTCTTCAAATTTCAGAATTTGAAATTTCACTGATATTCAAGCATTTTCATTCTATAGTTGGTCAAAAATAGTGCAGGGGCAAAGTTAATAAAATTTTGGCTACATTTTTCCCATTCTTTTTTCAGACATCATCAACTTTCCAACCAGTTCTAGTTTTGAGTTTTTGATTAACTGAGTTCTCTTTTTTTCTACTTTCTAGACATTTTAAAATGTATTTTAGGTCCTAAAGCTGGTTGTAAAGCCTCAAAGATGATTTTTTTATGGCCCAAAGAAAGTTTTTTGTTTTCTTTTGAAGGTCCTCAAGACAGGTCTTCTCCTTTGGGCTTGAGATAACTTCTGCTGATAACTGGGATTTCTTGTTGTTTTTTGTCCATGGTGGTGATTTTTGTTTAGCTGAAATAATGTTTCTCATGAATTCACTCAAAAGTTTGTTTTCTGCCCAACCGTGTGATCAGTTTTGGTGCTCCTGGCCTTACTCAGTAGCCTGCAGCTTAGACATGTTGTTTTTCTTTCTGGATACGGGTTGAGCCATTGCTGATGTATACCATGTGTTGGTTTACTCATAAAAACATACATAAGAACATAAGAATAGTTCGTCTAGCCCAGTATCCTGTCTTTCAACAGTGGCCAATGTCAGGTGCCCCAGAGGGAATGAACACAACAGGCAATCATCAAGTGATCCATCCCCTGTCGCCCATTCCCAGCTTCTGGCAAACGCAGTGTCATAATTTCCACATTGCATTTTGTAAATAAAAATAGCCCCCATCTACTTGACATTCAATATTTTTCACAGTATTTCTTCCTGATTGTGTGTGTTTAACAGGAAAATTTACAGAAGAAAAAGTTGGTTTCCATAAAAACAAGTTGCTGTGATTGTTTAAGACCAAAGGTGATTCTTTGGTCAATGGCAGGTATCTCTGCATCACAGAGTGAGTGATTAATGGGGGGTGGAGGGACTTGTCCTTTATGCCACTGAGGATCACAACACCCCTAAAGATAATAGTAACTGGGATTTCTCAAAGGACCATAGGGAACACAACTGGAATAAGCCAGACTGGGATGACTGGACTGGGCTTTCTGAATGCTTTGGCCCACTGGGCTGCAGAACATATATATTATTTACCTACTTCACAGAAGTGAGCCTGTTTTATTAATGTTTGTATAGCACTTTCAGATCTCTAGATAGAAGGCTCTAGGAAGAGTGCAAAGTATTCATTATAGTCATCTACTGATATTGCAGACATAACAACAACACAGTCCTGGCGGTGCAATATCGGTGTGTCGCATCACAACTGCTTTGCAGCTCTGTGGCACTATTTGATGATAGAGTGGCTCATTGGCCACTGACAGTCTTCGGTATCCTGATTTAGAATTAGGAGTGGCAATGTCTGACTTCACAAAGTTAAGGTTGCTCCAGAACACTCTAGTAGAATCACACAACACAGAAGAAGACAGTATTTAGTTGAAATGATAATCGGCCAAGTCTTCTTTCTACAGCCTTTCACAGACTTGCATTTGGGTGTTACACGCAAGGGGCAGATTTTCATTTGGGATACAATTTCATGTTACTGAACATTTTTCTTATCTAAATTTCACCTGCCTGATTTTTGGAAATATCCAAATTTCGTTACAGCTTTGAATGGACACCTCGATACGAGTTGCACAGTTATTGGTTTAATGTTTATTCAAAATGGCCAAATTTTGTTCAAGTAAAGATTCGTTCCCTGAAATTCATCTTGCCTCCTGTTCTTAGTAAATGTTGTACCCCATCCACACTGCTTTCAAACTTCCTATCTGTGAGGAAGGCTGTACAGGACTTCTTAGAATTTGCCACACCATCTTAGCATTCACCCCATCTTGGCAACCATATTTGTCTGCTACTGTGATAACCTATCAAATGCAACATTCTATGGAGATATTTTCAGATGCGATGACATCTAGGAAGATACTGTTATCCAGCGAGGGGAAAGCCCCCAAAAGCAACATTTACTGTATGTACAAGATCCCGATCATCCTCATAGTGGTGGTTGAAGTTCACTGGATCTGTTGTAGTCCATATAGGTTCTTATACCGAGCTCATCACCCTAGTATCTGAGTCCCTTCCAGTAGTGCTGGATTAACCATTTTTTTAGGTGAGCTGACCACTGTAAGGCCAATATATTTGAGGAATAAACAACATATGAAACTTGTATCAAGTTGTCTTAGTGGTGCCCAGTTGTATAACAATAACTGAGTAAACAGAACACAAATTTTACTAGCTGTTCACAAACTGGCTATTCATATATCCAGTGACCTCTCCAATGAGGGAACCCGGTGAAAGTATAATGAAGGAAAAGAATGTGATAAACCACACAGACATTTTATAGTGGAAGAGGTGGATATAAATTACTTCCTGGATGTTGCAATGCTGTCTGACTAGTACCTCCATTACACATGTAGGTTTATATTGCTCTCCCTTTATAAATCTCAAACTGAGAAGAAGTAAATACATCAAGGTAAATCCCAATTTTCATAGTGCTTTCCAAAAATTCTTGGGACTCTTCCATGCTATTAAATATATATACATGTATTATAATGTATACTTCTTAGGTGTTTATATCTGGATTTTGGCAGGTTAAAAAAGAAAATCCTTCATACCTCCGGTCTGGAATAAATCACTTTTTGTATATACGTTAAAAAAAGGCTAAATTTTTTCTCCTCTTCTAAGACACTTTTGCACAATAAACTTGGAATATGTAAACACTGTGGCCATCATAAAAACAGATTTTTAGATTGGGTAGGTGCTAACTCAACTGTACTTTCTGTGTCCCTGAAATGCTAGTGAGCAGGCTTGATCATTCCAAGAGGGTTTTAAAGTTGCCAATCTGTTAATCTTGACCAATTTTTAATGTGAGAGGTCAAAGAAGTTGCTAGTTCAAAGAAGTACTTTCTGTTTTTCTTAAGGAGGCTATGCTACACTCACCTTTAACACATTCATGTAGCCAATGGTCATATGGTCTCCTCCTTGGTCTCCTGCTTTCAAAATTTCCATCTATACCCTTCTCCTTACCCATGAAAGTCAATGCCACTCGTCACTTCCCAGATTTCCTGGGCTTATGAGTTGTTTGCTAACTGTTGGTAGTGAGTGGTCCTCTGAGCATTTGATATCTGGAATCCAATCCATGTGATTAGTTTCTCCCTTGATGAAGCTGAAGGGCATCTCCTTCTCAAAGCTGTTTAGCAAGTGACAGAAGTGGAAGAGTGAGCAATTTGACACAGAAGTAGGGAGAGTGTAGAGGGTAGGCCTGAAGTCACAGCAGTAAAACAGAAGAGCACTGGCAATCACTGTAACTCCCCACCCCTTCCCTTTGGGCTAACTTACCCTCTTAGATATTCGCTGAAGTCAACAGGGTCTATGCTCAAGTAGCAGACAGCAGAATTTGGCCCACAATGGAGAAATACTTGACAAGATAAGTTCTAGCCCAGGGGTGTCTCATCTCACTAGACCGTATGCGTGCTTCCTTTTGCAATGTTTGGAATCCCTCACCGTTCATACACACATTCATTTCACACATGTACTGCAAGGAGGACAATTTCAAGATGGAGGTGAGCCAACGAGACCAGTCTTCAGTCTTGATAGGCCCCTTTATTCATCTCTGGAAAAGTATGGCTGCAGCTGTGTTTCTGTGAAGCATCTGTGATTGCTGGTGGTCAGTTAGACCCATTCTGCATTAAATATTCTCCTGGACATTGCTAGAAATCTAGTGTTATCCAAAACTTAGCTTTTAACCTCAAAGATGAACAAAAAATCAGTTGGGTAATGACTACCCAGGTCCTGTTGCTTTGCAGTATCCTAACCAGAAAGAAAATGATGGGGTTGCTGAACTTCATCCATTTCTTGCCCATTTTGGTTGGCTTATCCCCATCTTTGACAAAAAGTGGAGCTACTCCATATGGTGCTCCGATAGTGGAGGGGAGGGGGCTGTATAAAAATCGGGCTAGATGGATCTAGATTCTCAGAGATGGAAGTGAAAGGGGGCCAAGGTTTCAACCTTTGATATAAAAGATCTGTAGGTTCAGGGCAGATTCTTTCTGCTTCCTCTACCAAAGACTGTCAATGGCCTGATCTTGCCAGTTGTGTTGAGAACTTCCTGAGGGTGCTGACCCTAAGAGAGAACACTAACTCTCCAGCAGAATCATCCTCATCCATGTTATTGCTAGTTCTTAGAACTATGCAAAAGCATTTTGCTTTGAGTATTCACATTCCTCAAAATTTTCATAGAGAAATTTTGAAAATTTGTCCAGCGGTGAAACTTCCCCTTTGCATCAACAAATAGCGGTGATAGCAAAAAACGAATGTTTCTTGGATAAATTGGTCAGAATTTGCAGAAAACAAAATGTTGTCATTTTCATAGTGAAATAATGACATTTTGCTGGCTATATCACGTGGATTGAAAATGACTTGTGATCTAAACCTCACAAGTCCTACAAACTTGGACCCAAGGACAATATGTATAAAATCACCAATATGGTGCTGATCTAGTGGTGAAACAGCGGCTGTCGCTCTGGCTGGTGATTTGCTTAGAATAAAACTGTACTATAAAAGGCTTTGAGAGGTCACTTCAGCCTCCATAACCTGTGATTCATTTGACCTTAAAACTAGTTGCAGATACCCAGGAGAGAGATGTTAATTGTGAACAATGTAGTCAATTATTGTAGCCCTTTTCTCCTCTTTGCAGAGAATTTATGAACCAGTCACAATGTTTACTAACTTATTTGGAATTCAAATGGTTCCAATAGTCTCTACAAATATGTTTGAGCCTGTGGGCTGTCCACAAACCATTCATAGTGAGAGTTTAATGCATGATTTATCTTCAAATTTCTCTAAAAGCTTTGTGACTGGTCTCTTAAATCGCATGGTATTATTTCTGTACCCTGATTGGATGAATTAGCCTTCATAACATTGCATTTCAAGTTAAAGCTGAACTATTTATTTTCTTGGTTAAATGCTGGATCTCTTGCATGTCTTCACTTTTAACCAATGAACCTTGGGGTTCCTGAGAGAGAATAGGAAGGAGCAGCGGACATTCACAGAAAGATTTTTAGATGGCTCTTTGGCTCGACCTTCATTAAAAAGCTTGCACCACATTACAAATATCGAATCTGTTTTATTTTCAAAGATAGGGAAAAATCTATCCAAGCTCCCCATTACTGTGGTATCTGAACACCTCACAATCTTGGACATAGAGCCACAGAATGCAACGGGGAGGTGGGGAACTGAGGCAGGAGGTAACTTGCTTTAGGTCACACAGGAAGTTTGTAATGGGGTAGGGGATTGAACCTGCCTCTCTTTGGTCCCAGGTTAGCACGCTAACATTGGACCATGCTTCCTCCCTGTAATACTGTAACAACCTGTCTAGTGTATATGTTTAACAGTATCCACTTTGGAATGAGCTGGCTAGCACCTAAGACGAGCAGTGATCAGAGATGCTCCTTAGATCAAATAGCAGGTTCCCACCCTTTTGTGGCAGGAGTGTAACAGTTTTGCCCCTGCCCTGGTGTCACAGAAGGTCTACGTAGCTGTGATGGACACCGTTGTGACAGTCAGGAAGTTCCTAGATGGCAGTGAGTCTATTACAATACAATATCCAACCCCATAGATGTGTTTTGAAATTCAGTGAATGTAAAGTACCAACTGGATTGTGAACAGCAACAGTGGTGGGGAAGGCTATGGACAGTAGGGATCAAATTTTAAAAGGGTTGGTAATGGATCAGGCCCTATATGCTGCTGGATGGAGTGTGAGTGACCTGACATTGGAAAGGGACATCATCAAGATAGTCAGTCATTCTCAGTTCTCCTGGGCTTACTTTCTCCTATTAGTCTTAGGCTAGGTCTACACTACGGGGTGGGGGGAGTCAACCTAAGATACGCAACTTCAGCTATGCTATTATTTTAGGTCGACTTACCTGGCTGTGAGGACAGCGGCGAGTCGACCGCTGCCAGTCACCCGTCGACTCCGCTTCCGCCTCTCGCTGCAGTGGAGTTCCGGAGTCGATGGCAGAGTGATTGGGGATCGATTTTATCGCGTCTACACTAGACACGATAAATCGATCCCCGATAGGTCGATCGCTACCTGCCGATCCGGCGGGTAGTGAAGACGTGCCCTTAGTTATACCCTCCTGGGCCACATAGAAGAGTACTCTTCCTCTGGTTTCTTCATGCTTCAAAGATCTTCAAACCATTTTCGATTTCCCCCTTAGACCTCATTTAGCCAGCTTATACATACTTATTCCTTCTAGTCTTCCTTCCTCAGTCAATCTCTGTAGACCAAGAGTGCCCAACCTACGGTCCAGTACATGGCCACCAGCGCATTTCATAAGGCCCATGACCTGCTCCCACACAAAATACTAATGGCTAAATCATTAGCATTTTGTTGTCATGTTTACATCATTTTAGTTTACACAAGTGTGTAAATAGACGATACTGTACGTAGAAACAACCTATCTAAATGCATACCAAACAAGCTGAACTTAAAATAGAAATCAGTGCAGGTGATTTTAAATCATATTAAAATATGTAGCATCTGTTTGGCCCACCCAGGGTTGTGCTTAGGTTTACGTGGCCCTCCTGTGTAACAAGGTTGGGCACCACTGCAGACCTTAATAACTTTTGTTGTTTTTATCTGAATTTCTTCCAATTTGTTGACATCCCTCTAGTAGTAAGTATTAGCATCCAGTGCCTTATCCTAGATACATCTCTCAGTGCCATGTATGTATCACAGTCTATTACAGTCTTTTCTAATTGTATAGTTTTTTGAAGGTCTAGCTACATAGCTGTTAATCTCATCTTCTCACCTGTCTTGAGGATAAGCCATTTGACCTGTGAAATTTGGACCTTTGGACCCTGCTGATCCAAAACATCCACTAATCCATCTGTAAAGTTTTGCTAGAGAATCAGATGTGCTTCCAAATGACCCTTTCCGGAGGCTTTTTTTTTTTTTTTTAAGCTCTGTGATGTTTCTGTTGTCTTAGCAGAAACCAAACATAACTCACAAACAGACAAGAAAAGTAGAGCAAGATCACAGCCAAAAAAAGAGAGGGGCCTCTTTGTAGGGAGGATGCAGGGAAGACTGCACCTGTGATTTCCATTCAAACTCCCTTGATACCTTCATTCCATCCATTCTGCTCCAATTCAGAGCTCATTTGCTCTATCTTTGACCCCGGGGCAAGGTCAAATGTGAAGAGGTTCCCTCCTCGTTTGACTCCTTGGATATTCCTCTCCACACTACACCAATTAATTGCAACCAACAACTGATGAGCACAGACAGTGGTCATCGTGCAGTTGCTATGGTTGTCCTAAAGCTTTTTGCAGATGTTGGCCGGATTTTTAAGCTTTTAATTTTTCTTAATGGCTGTTATACCACAGATGCTAAAAACCTTGGATGTAATAACAAAGTTGTTGCTGGGTGGTCTTTGTATTATGGCCCAGAGACCCCAACCAACCTGGGGCATGCAGGTGGCCTGCCTCACTCTCGGTGTGGTTTAGAGTACATGCTAACATTGGACCATGCTTTGGTCTTAGCAGCACTGGGAGGACAACCATAGTGAAGTGTATTCTGGCCAGGTCCCAATTCACCCCTTGTGGCAGGGTGTGGGGGTAGGGCTTATGCAGCATCCTTTAGGGAAGCTCTGTGCCAGTTGGGAGGCCCTCAGTGCTGTGTCAACATGTTTTAAAACTGCCCTTCATGCTACCAGAGGCACCTAAAATGTTCTTTGGCATGATTTTCAAAAGCATCTAAATCCCATTTTCTTACGTGACTTAGGAGTCCAAGTTGTCTTTCAACTGGACATAAGCTCCTAAGTGATGTAGATGCTTTTGAATATTTTACCCCTTAACAGGACTGCGAATCAGCCCCCTGTGCACAGATCTCAAGGCATTTCTGCAATACTTAGTCCTCAATCCATAGCCACATCTGAACATGCCCGACTCAGATCAAAGTCTTACCGTGCCACGGAACTTTCAGCCTGAGTATTAAAATGAAGTCAAAACATTTGTCTAAGTCATTTTACAGCTTTGTCAGACTTGGTGTTTATGAGGGGGGTAGGGAAAAAAGATAAAGGAGGAAACAGAGACGTGTAGTGAATGTTGTTCAGCTGAACAGCCAGGCATATCAAATGGATCCCTAAGGATTTGCTCCGCTTTGAAATTACTGCAGTACTTAAAAAAAAAAATAAACAAAGATAAATGCACTTGCAGGTGTGTCTCTAAATGTCTTGCGGTACTGCTCAAAATGGTCCCAATCTGAAGCTCATCTGGAGTTTTCCCATTGACTTCACTGGGCTTTGGATCAGGCCCTGTGGTTGTGTGTGTGGTAGGATAGCCACAGCCCACCCCTGGAATTAGTATTTTTTTTACTACCCTTCATGATGTCCAGACTCACTGACAACATTGTGGAAAGGTCATTTCTAAAGTAAAGCAGAATGAAAAGTAGTAAAATCATCCGTTTGAAAACCACCTCCCATTGTTTTATGGGCTAGAGCTTCACTCTGCAGTAAGTGTCTTTCAACAGCTTCTGCGATGCCAGCTCTGCTAAAGGCAGTTGTGAAATAGACGCGTTTTTGAAAAGAAAAAAATCGATATTAGGAAAAACGAGGCCGACTCAGAGTTAGTAGAAAATAGTCCTGTTATAAAAGCATTGTTGCATTTCTGCAATCCACAAGCACAGAAACATAAGGAGCCTTATTCAGTGTGTGTGTATATATGTACATATATGTGTGTGTGTGTGTGTGTGTGTATATATATATATATATATATATATACACATCAGTGACCCAGGATCTGTATGTGTTTTACTTGTAATAGGGTGGGAAGAGGGGTGGAGAGCCTGAGCTAAGCTTTATAGGTTCCTCTTTACAACAAGCCCTTTCTTTCGAGTTGCATGGTGCACTGTTAGGGTTACGCTACTGTAAGAGGACAGAATAGGCATTAAATAAGGCTTTCCCTCAAGAAGAAGGAAAGATGTTAGCCCCTCCCCAGGTGCCCACTGGCCATTTACATGGAAGTTGATCTTACTGTGTTCTGGATAGAGCTGCTTGACATTTTTCACAATAAAAATATTTTAATTGGGAAAATACCCTTTCTTTGGAAACAAAACTTGGTGGAAAAACTGTCAGCTTCATTGAAAATGTCCAGTTATGGTGACACTTATAGAAATGGCGCTCTGTGCGTGTGCTTAGAATGGAAGCTGCATCTATTTTCCAGTTGTTGGTGATGTTGAACCTCCGGATCCTACTGGACTCATGGCTGCTCATGGGTACTCGTGTTGCAGCAGTAGCACGCAATGCCTTTTTCTGCCATTGAGTAGAGAGGTTCCCTTAGTCATGAGGATCCGTGTGCTGGCCACCATCAGTCTAAACTATTTCCATTTACTGTCCCTGGGTCTTTTCCTGGAGAACCCTGTACTTTTCCCATGCTTTTCCTTCTCTGCCTACATAGTTCCTACATCTCTTCTGAGTTTTACTCAGTTATGCTGGGTAAGGTAGGACCTGGCCATATCTGAGAGGTGTCCTCAGATCTCTTTGGTTAAAGTGTCATCGCATTCCTCCACACATAGTCAAGAGGCATGATCTTAGAAGACACTTTCTGACTTAGGAAAATAGAGTAGTCTGGATGCTTTTAGTCTTTTCCAAATCCAACCACCCAGGAGCAGGGTAAACATGACCATCATGGACAAAACAAGAAACAGCTAAAAACAGCACCTAAAGAGATACTCCTCTGGTATTCCAGGAGTCTAGTCCTATAAATTTAAGGACTAGTAGGAGAGATCAGTGTAATAGTTAGATGACTTTCTTTGCTGGCTGTTAAAGGTTATAACTTAAGTTGGGGCACTGAGACAGGGCATCTGGAGCTCATAGGGAGATCATGGATAGGTCAGAACTCCCTAGAGTGTACTCAGTGCTAAAGCTAACGTTACAGCAAACTAGTAATTTTGATTTGTTCTCCATCTGAGAAGATCTCTGTCCAAATGTGGATAAAGGGTCCCTTTCTTCCTAGTAACATCTGAAATCACAGTCTGGCCTTCTGTAACAGGATACTAGTAGCTTCAGTTCCTCCGATAAGAGGGGAATGCTTCTCTTTTTTTGTTGTTGCTAATCCTGTGAGTGCCGATCAGTTGCAGTGCAGGTGTCTGATTTTCATTAAAATTGCAAATTGGACTGGATGGTTGATCAGATAACAAAGACATCATTGAAACCACGTGCCTTCCTTCAGCGGCAGAGCAGGGGACAAGACAAAGAATTTCCTAGTGTGTGTGTCCATTTGTGCATATTTACTGCAGAGAGAGCTTCTTTAATACTTTGGTCATGGGTGAATAAATAGCTTCTAAGAAATGCCAACCCCATCAAACTTGCTGCAGCTTCAGAAGAGCTTTTGAGATGAATAAGAGAGCTTACAGTATTAGCCTTTTAGGGGGAAAGGCAGCCTGTTCTTAAAGGAATCAATTAACGGTGTCATCACATAGGTCCCAATTCACATCATCCCTTCCCATGAAAACACTTAAGCATGTGCTTAAAGTTAGGAAAATGCATCAGTGCCTTGAGGAATAGGATGGATTTAAGCACATGCTGAAGGCCTCTCTGCTGAATCTTGTCTTGTGCTTTATAATATAGACAAGAACAAGATGGTACTAAAAAGCCCAAACAATCCTGCTGCTTTGAACCTACCTGCAAATATATCATGTGAAATATAAAGGGATGGGTGCTCATTACTTATGCCCAATACAACTGAGGAAAAAAATCATTCCAGATGTCTTTTACAACCTTTGCTCTGCTGTAATGGGAATGGAAACCTCTCTGGTCATAGAATATCAGGGTTAGAAGGGACCTCAGGAGGTCATCTAGTCCAACCCCCTGCTCAAAGCAGGACTAATCCCCAGACAGATTTTTACCCCAGTTCCCTAAATGGCTCCCTCAAGGATTGAACTCACAACCCTGGGTTGAGGGGGGGGGGGGGAATGCTCAAACCACTGAGCTATCCCTCCCCTGAAAGGGAAAAGGTCAGGATTCCAAATGATCCCACAGAAAAGCCAGTAGTACCACCAATTCCAACCCAAAAAGGCAGGTGGTTTTCAAGGATAGCCGTGATTCCTAAATAGTAATAACTAAGCTTTGAGAAGCACCTGCTACCACCAGTGCAGGGAAAACGCAGCTTCAATCTGTGGTGTGTTGCTTAAGTCCTAGGATGAGAACTCCCATTGAATTCACTGGGGCCAGGATTTCACCCTAACCTTTCACTTTAGGCCAAGATGCAGATGTGATACTGGAGTTCTCATTCAAACTCCATTGTAGATTTCCAGCTGCTTCATCGAAGAGGAGCTTGGTTTGCACACAACTAGCTAAACCCTGTAGCCCTTACCCATTGTCTTGTTGCCAAAATAAGGAATGAGTAAGGACTGCAAGATCAGGAATGGTTCTGTAGTGTACCAGCATATGAATGACACTCATGTTGCAACCATAGGCTATTAAAGGTTCTGGTATATAAATAAGTGTACTGTCATGTCCAGCAATTGGTTCGGTTGTAAATCTTGTTGACCCCTGGGGATTAAAAATGTGACAATAGTCCAGGAGTCATTCAGATATCAGAGAACTTCTAATCAACAAAGAATGGCATAGGTGAAAAGATGATATCATTAGGCAGGAAGTGGCCACAAATTACTAGCAATATCAACAATGACTGCTGAAGACTCTTGGCCAAAAGTGTCTAATAAAGGGACACCAGCCAACAGACCGACATCAATGATCGGGAAGCTGGTTATCATAATGAATAATTTTATTTGGCAACTTTATTCTAAACAAAACTGAGGATTTAATGGCTGTCCCTGACTGATGTCAGTACAACAGTGGCAAACCATGTTTCAAATGGCCGGTAATATGAAACAGATGTTTAAGATTTTTGCATCAAGAATCAATAGAGCCAAATACTGTAAGCACAAAGAAAAGACATGATAAGATAGGCCTCCTTTAATTATAAAAAGGGCATCTTTCTTATGGAACAGGAAATAGGTAGGCCATCTCTTCTTTTATTTTGTAGCCTTAAATTTATGGAGATTTCCAGTTCTAGGAGATAGGATGGGACCTTGAAAGGTCATCAAGTCCAGCCCCCTGCCCTCACTAGCAGGACCAAGTACTGATTTTGCCCCAGATCCCTATGTGACCCCTTCAAGGATTGACCTCACAACCCTGGGTTTAGCAGGCCAATGTTCAAACCAATGAGCTATCCCTCCCTCTTCATAGCCATAAAATCACTGTCCTCCTATTAATAAGTCTGAACCAGAAACATACTTTGTATTTATTCAACACAGGGTCACACTGCTGCTCAAGGAATATTGCCGGGGAATGGCTATTCCGCCACAACGAGAATGCTAGAAAATCTGTTCACATGATATCGGTTGCCCATTACAATAAGTCAACCTCAGCTGGGCTGTAAAGAGGTTGTTGTTTGTCCCTTTAGACATGAAGAGTTTGTTCCATTGTGTAAGAGTTGTATGAGTTTCATCTTTCTCTCTTCTCACCGAAGGAATTTAATGTGAAATCTGCAATGACGAGCTTACTAAACTCTTTCTATGGAATGCAAAGAAAGGTGCAGCACTGCAGATTAATTTTATATAAATGATTGGGGTTACTCACTTTTGACATTGTAAAGAACGACATTTTGGTTTTCCCCTCAGCAGTTCCCCTGGCTATTCTTGGATGAGGAACAGACAGGCTCCCGGTGAATGTTGCATCGGAATCCTATTTTTTTTTAAATGAAATTTTGTATCTTATTGGAAAAAAGTGGTGTTTCTGGAGGATGACATTAAGGACCAGTTTTCAAAAATATTCAGCATCCAACAGCTCCTGTTGTCCCCAGCGGGAGCTGCTGGAGGAGGGGGAGAAGCACTTTTGAAAATGGCTGCTTTATTTAGGTACCACAATGGGAGCTAAGCTCTTCTGAAAATGTCATCCTAAAGCTAATATGAAAGATGTCAGCGAGAGCCACATCATGACCGTAGAGGGTGGGAAGTTCAAGTTAGCAACTCAGCTAAGCGGAAGGCTCTTGTTTAGATTCAATGGAATCAAACTCTTGTGATCTGTTCTCTGGGCATTTTAACCCCAAATGGTAGAAATGGTGGGACTCAGACCAGCTGCTCTTGTGACATTTTTCTCTAAGCGGGGCTGTATCCAAATGATCTGGAATAAGGTCACTTTCCAATTCCGGACCTGATCCAGAGCTAAGACCTTGGTGATGGGTTCAGATCTGGGGATTCATCTCTGAGCATATGCAAAATTCAGGATGGGTTTGGATCTGAGATCCTAGTCCAGGCCTGTCTCTAAGTAACTTACAGAAATACTGTAACAGCATTACAAGCCCAGGCCTCAAATGTGGATCCCTAAGTCAGGGAGCCCAGGTCAGAAACCAAGATGAAATCCCGGTCGCCCAGGCACAGTAAAAGGGAATTGGGGAAAGCCTGGCACAAGGATTGGGTGGGGTGGTGGATTCCTTCCCCTGCACCTTTCTACTGATATAACTATGGGGCTTGTACCACTTTAACTAAACCAGTGTACAACTTTCTAGTGTAGGCAAGGCCTTATTCAGTTCGACTTCAGTTCTCACCCAACAGTCTCTCCCTAATCAGGACCAGTGATTTGAAATGAATTGCACTTACTATATATATATAGTTTGACACAGCTCTTTAGCATAAAGTTGCAAACTCTCTTCCTTTCCAACCTGTGTCTAAAAGTAAACATGCTTGGAACTGCAGTCAGCAATTGTCAGACTGTGTTAAAATTTCACACGATTTCTCTGTGAAACTGAAACAAGATAAAGAGGATTTGGTAAGAATTTAAACATAACACTAGTTATAGTATTTGGGAGCACAACGGTTGCATAACACTGTGAAAAATAGCACAGCTGTTCACTTTTATAGCATGCCAATAGCTATATCCTTCTCCCCCTGCAAGAGGTGTATATAGTATGGATTAACATTCCTTTCCCCAAATCCCAATAGGGACAACTATATTGTCTTCCTGTCCTGGAATTTCGGTCAAATTCACTAGTCCTTGCTTGTCTAGTCTCAGCACTTATCTACAAATCAGCACTTAAAATCTTCACATTAATATCCTTTGATTTCTGGCCAGTGTTTGTTAAATGTAATTGAAAGGGCCAGGATCACTTGCTCTGGGCTGCACTTGCCTTCTCACTCGCTGCCTGTGATAACCACACAGAGCATGAAAATCCGATTCCGTGTGAGATTAGGACAGCATAATCTCATTAACAATGACAAGCGCTAGTGGTGCTTTCTCCTGCTCCGTAGACATGACCATCAGTCCTTGGGAAGCAGAGAAAGCCGTGGGTTTGTTTCACAGCCAGTCACGATGATGATCTACCAAGTGATGATGGCACTCCACGTGGACACTGAACAGATCCTCCGTTGGTGTGCAACAATGCAACGCCATTGGGGTCAATGGACTCATGAGACCACGTTACATTTGTAAGCTTTTTGGAGGTGGGGGACTGTGTCTTCATACATGTGTATACAGTCCCTAGTATATTCTGGGCACTACTCTAATATCAGTCTTTATACTTGCATCAAAGTGAGCCCAAAGCTAGGCTTTGACATAAATGAGCCTGACTCTCCACCACAAAGGCTTAATCCTGTTTGCCTTTCTCCTATGAGTAAGTCCCTTTGAATCCAACAGTATGAGTGAGCAGGGTGAACTTCATCACTGACGGTTGCCTCTCCTACGAAGTGGGCTATAGTCCACGAAAGCTTATGCTCTAATAAATTTGTTAGTCTCTAAGGTGCCACAAGTCCTCCTGTTCTTCTTTTTGCGGATACAGACTAACACGGCTGCTACTCTGAAACCTCTCCTACCTATGTCTCTCTGAAGCATGGAAAAAACTGGGTCTCTGCAAGCACTCGCTACAGCCGCAGAGTGCAGTGTGGTAGGCAGTCACATTGACTATGTCCAGTAGGCAGTATTTGTAGGACAAGGTCCAAGGAACATAGAGCTTGCTAAGCCTTGTGGCTGTTCCCCGGATGCTTTATCTGTCGCTTGTCATCTGTAATAGGGAACAATACCACATGCTCACAAACCTTTCCAAAGGAGTATGTGGAAATTTCGCTGTAAAATTACCACTGTTGGTATGAGCCACGCATGATGCTATTATCTGAATTATTCCTTCACGGTGTAGTATGATAAGGAAGCATTTCCTTATGTCCAAGTGCTAGAGTGCAAATGGGTTTGGTTCAGTGCTCATTGATGTCAATGGGAATCTTTCCATTTACACTAGTGGCTGTCACATCGAACCCCTTTTAACCATGACATTTTCAAAAGCAACCGATACATTTGTACTTGCAATTTTACAAGTGCAGGTATAAAAATCCGGCATGCTAATCGTATATCAATCAGGCAACTAAATATCTATAAATTGTATGCACGTAGGGGGGTTACACATGCAAATAATCATGAGCTGAAAGTTGTAGGCACCCATTTTTAAGAAGCCTTTTTGAAATGTTTCTTATAGAAGTTGTAGCATTTAGCATGTGGGTCAAAATTGAGGAGCCTCGATGAGCAAATAAGTTAAACGTTTGGGGGTGTTATAGTCGGAATACAAGATAAATCCTATGCCCACATCCCAGCCTCAGGCAAGCGTTGGAAGTCTTTATGAATTAAAAACCACATCTCAAACTATCAAAGTGGGGAATAGACACATTTTGTGCTGCAGGCTGTTTGGCTATTATTTATACAGTATTGATGTTCATGGGTCAGTTACCAAATTTATGTAAACACTATGGTGCCACCTATTGGATGTAAGACCTCTTTTTCCGTATGAACAAGATTATCTATTTTAGCTAAACTGAGCCAAAATATGGAATGAATACATGATGATTTTGGTGAATAAATGTTGATGGTTGAAGTAAAAATCTATATATATTTCAGATTAAGAAATTGTCAAATTCACTTTTTAAATCCTCCATTTGTGTGCTTGTTTTATAAAGCTGTGTCATTCTGACAAGCAGTTAAGACAACTATTGGATGTGAACTGAACACTGAAAACTGCATGATTGTTTGAAAGTTAGACCTGAAGTCAATGGGAGCTTGGAGCCTGTGAAAGGCAAGCCATTTTTAATAGATGCCCAAATATGGATTTACATGCCTACCTTTGGGCATCTGAGTTTGAAAGTTTGGGCCTGATATCAAATGAATAAGCCCAGTTCTAAGATGTCATCATATTTTTGAGCAATCATAGCAGTGGTACATGTGCTGTCATTTCAGAGTTCTAACCGATCCAAAATATTTAGCAGACTAGAACAAGAGAGGGCAAAGCAAAGTTTAAAAATAGATGTTTTGGGCCATATAGATGTGATAATTACGGTATATTAAAAAAAAAAGTATCCTTAGAAAAATGTTAGCTGCTCAGATTTTCACATTTCAAAAGGCACAATTGAAACAAATTTGGCTCTACTGGTCCGATAGATAGGACATTGGACTGTATGGCAGGATACTGTATGGCAGAATCCAGTGCATCCACAGGCCTACTGGGTGACCTTGGGCACCTCTCTACCTCAGTTTCCTTTCCTATTCTTTGCTTGTCTTGTCTATTTTGACAGTAAGCTTTTTTTTGTATCTTACTCTATGTATGTACAACACCTAGCAGAATGGGGCCCTTATATTAGGTGTTACTATAATGCAAATATTAATAATGTTCTTAAACTCAAACATAGGAGTTTTGGACTGGGTAAAATAGACCATGTAAAATATAAAGGCTATAAAGCTTTTGAAGTGTGATCCCTAGTTCATACCGAAGTCTATGACATGCAAAATGTTATGAAAATTGGACCCTGTGCCTCAAAATGTTCTGTTTTATTTCTTCCACACGAAGTGGCTTAAATGCTTTCCTTAAATGTAGAATATTTCTGGGAGCTAAAGATAGTTACAGGCTGAAAAGGCAGAGATCTCAGTAACCCTGAGCAAAGAAATAAGTTATGAAGAATGTTTAGTGAAAATAAACCCCTAGAGGAATGGAACTCATTACTGGGAAGACAGAAGAGAGACATTATTTCCAGTGGGGTACAGTACCATACACAGAAATACAGAGGCATTATTTACGCCAGTGGATAGCAACCATATTTTTCTACTAATGCAACAGAAATATATTGCGGATGACTGAAGTAATAAGGCTCAGTGATCCTTCCTCATGTTCCGAACTAATTTACTCTGTGAGCAGACCCCGTGATCTTGGTGGAACTAGTTGTGTGGCATAAGGTTCTACTTAGTGTGACTAAGGGTGGCAGAATCTGGCCCAATATCAGTTGTGCTAAAGGACAATGTTGGTGTAAGAAGAAATGGATATAAACTGGCCCCGAATAAATTCAGGCTGGACATTAGAAGGTTTCTAACCATCAGAGGGTGAGGTTCTGGAACAGTTTTCCAATAGAAGTGATGGGGGCAAACAACTTACTTAGTTTTAAGAGAGAGATGGACGAAATCATGAGTGTGATTGTATGGCAGAGTTGCTTGTGATGGTGGGGGGGTCAGGGCTCACTTCTAATTTATGTCTTATGTTCCTAAAAGTTCATCCTTCAGGATTTCTGCCTGCCACCTAGAGGGGTCCGGGAGGGAATTTCCCCTCATAAGAACAGCCATACTGGGTCAGACCAAAGGTCCATCCAGCCCAGTATCCTGTCTACCAACAGTGGCCAATGCCAGGTGCCCCAGAGGGAGTGAACCTAACAGGCAATGATCAAGTGATCTCTCTCCTGCCATCCCTTTTCACCCTCTGACAAACAGAGGCTAGGGACACCATTCCTTACCCATCCTGGCTAATAGCCATTAATGACTTAACCTCCATGAATTTACCTCACCCATGTATTCTGGGTTTTTATGGTTTGTTTTTTGCTTTTATCTCCTATCAACTCTGAAGCATCAGGGTTGGTCATCGCTGGAGATGGTACCCTGAATGGGGAGGGCCAGGGCTCTGAGTCGGCTGGCTACTTCTTGCTCACATACTCAGGGTCTAAGTGATCACCATATGTGGGGTCAGTAAGGAATTTCCCCCCCAGCTCAGATTGGCAATGTCCTTGTCTTTCTCTGCCTATTGGTGCAGGCTATTTTCCAGTATTATCATAGAATATCAGGGTTGGAAGGGACCTCAGGAAGTCATCTAGTCCAACCCCCTGCTCAAAGCAGGACCAATCCCCAGACAGATTTTTGCCCCAGATCCCTAAATAGCCCCCTCAAGGATTGAACGGTCAACGCTGGGTTTAGCAGGCCAATGCTCAAACCACTGAGCTATCCCTCCCCTGGATATAGCTCACGTAATCATTTCCCTGCTAGTGCAGGGGCGTTGGGCACTGGTGCACCTTGGTCCCTCCTATTCTCTGCCCGTGGTACACAGCGGGCTGTAATACTTTGGGTTAACTTGGCTTGTTGGGTTTAGTGTGCGGGTGGTGGTGGCCTGTGGTATACAGGATGATCTGGTAGTCTCGTCTGGCCTTAAACTCTGTGATTCTACGAATATGACTGAGACCAAAATAGTCCCTGGCCCTACGCAGGGCATTTAGGAGGCGTAAGGCACCCTCTTGTGCAGATTATTTGTTCCCAGTAAAAGACAGCAGAGCAGCCTCCACGGGGCTGCTCCACCTTCTGCTCAGGTGGGGCAGGGGAGTGGGTGGAGTTTTGGCAGTGAGTTATCTTCCCCCAGGTATTGTGCCTCAGAATGGTGCCTGAAGGTCTGTCTTCACTGCAGCGTTCACTCAAGTCAGCCTAGCTCCAGTGAGAGCAGCCACATTGTGAAATAACACTCAGGTTGCTGAGTCCACATTGGCACTGCACTCATTCACATGTGGCTCTAGGACTTCTGGGGGCACGACCCAGTGTTCTTCTTAGCACTGCAGTAAGTTGAGTTGCTCTATAAATTCTTTCCCAGTGATTCGTAGGAGAACGTGTCTGTCCTTTCTGGGCACAGAGGGGGAATTATGGCAAGACGCTGGCGGTTGAGTGGCACTTGAGTGGTGCGAGCCTGTGTTGGCACTCTGGAGTGGTTATGTTAGCAGCTGATGAGTTATACTAACTTGAGCCGTTAGCTGTTGGACCAGCCAACCTGAGTTAGAAGAACCACCGCACTCAAGTTGAAGGGTTTTGTGTGTGTTACAGGGCTCATTTTACGGGCAATACTCGAGTTATATCTCAACTTAAATCTACAATGGAGACAAGCCCTGAGACACAATGTCTCCCAGGGCTATTTCTGGGATGGTGCCGTTTACACTCTACCACTTGGTCAAGGATATGCCTTGAGGCACAGTCTAGGCCTTAGTAACTCAATCTACGTTCTACTACATTTTCTTGCTTCCTATTAAGCAATTGTGAGCGATCTCCCCAAGGAATCAGGCTTGGCCAATACAGTGTTTGTGTTGCTGCCCTCAAATTAGCTGGGTTGTGTTGGAGGGAGCTCTATTAAACACAATGGGGAAAATCAATGCTGTTCAGGAACATGGTTCTCTCTTCACTGCTTTCCTGACCTCTCTAGTCCCTGAGGCTTGAGTCAGTAAGTGAGAGTGGGTGAAGATTCACACTTTTTTTTCTTGTTACACTGATGCTCAGTGATGATGCAATAGGAGTTGGTGAAACTCCACGAAAACGTGAGGGTGGTTTCATTTAAGAATGAGTTTCTCCTGTAGTGTCGTCTGCTTTGGAATGCACAGGAATCCGCACCACTGACCATTTTTAAATCAAGCTGGGATGTTTTCCTAAAAGCTCTGCTCTAGGGATTATTTTGAGGAAGTTCTATGGCCTGTGTAATACAGGAGGTCAGACTAGATGGTCCCTTCTGGCCTTGGAATTTATGAATCCATGATTTGTTTTGGTGTTGTACTCCTTATCTGTCTATGAAGAGGAATGCACTGGATTTCTTTTCTTTCTTTCTTTTTTTTTTTTTGCAGTTTATCAATGACTTTAGCACATTGGTGCTAAAACTGAATTTACTCTTAGAAATATTTGTATTGGGCTTTGCATGTTTAGATTAGCAAGGACAATTATCCATTACATACAGCAATAAATCTGGATCTTAAAGAGCGACAGAGTAAAAATTAGAGTGAGTTAATATCTGTTGAAGTGCTCCTCAGTCAGCAATCACAGAGAAGTGTCAAGTGATAGTATTTGAGGGATCAGCTGCTGATTTTTTAGTTCTGGCTTCTCAGATCCAGGAGCTTTGTCTTTTTTTTATTATTATGGGAACCAATTAGTGTATCTGGAGAATAACTGTACGGTATTCACTATTAGCCATTTGATAAGGTTGGAAAAACATGGAAGAACTTGGTACTGTGACAAGGGAGTACTGAGCTTAACAAACATAGCTCTGTCATTGTATTTTCAGAAAACTTCAGTTGTGTTTGATTTTAACGGGTGGCTCCATAGTCTGGTTCATCTCGACTTAAGATAACATTCGTGTAAAATCTTTAATCCTTCACTCATACTTACAGTAGGAGAGAGATTCCAGAATGTTGAATCCAGTCAATACAACTTAATCCACAGCAGAAGACGATCCAAGGACCAAATTTGGATCCCAATGAAGCCAATGAGTGTGCTCAATGCAGTGAGACCAGGGTCAGCCCCAAAACTTTTCCGAACCAACGCTAGCCTGTCATCTGATTGGTGATTGAATCGAAAGCCACATATTTACGTTTTGGAAAACGTGCAGATTGGCGCATCACTGTTGTGTCACGTGCCCCAAAACTATTAGAGTGAAGAAGAAATGCCATTAAAACTGAGAATAATCACAACCAGCTATGAATGGTGCTCGACTTTTTAATTTTCAAAGTGGATTTTAGGAGACCTAGGCATTTTACTTCCTGAAGAGTAGGAGTTAAGAGGGAGAGGCTGGTGGCCATGGGCAAACCCCAACTGCATGTTTGTTCACATTGGAAAACCACCATGCTATTCATCATAACTGGCCCCTGAGAGGGCCAGGCCTGGAACAGCACGTGTGGAATAACACAAGTTGGGACCGAGATGCACTGGCACAGCTGTCTGGGGAAGCTGATATGAAGCCTGGCTGCAGCATGGTTGTTCTAATAGTGTCAATGCCACATGCTCGACAAACTCACCCACTTGAAAAAACAAATACAAAATGCATGCGCTGTCTTCAGCGAAGCTGCTCTAGGGATGAATTTGGCCTGTAGATCTTAGGAACTCTTTATGTATAAGGTTAGTTTTGCCCTCCTTTATGTCAGGGTAAATAAGTAGCAACTCTATTGAAGCCAATGGAATTACACCAGTGTAACAACAGTCTGACAGCAGAATAAGGCCTACCTGTATGTGCCTGGACTACACAAATTAACATTGATGAGAGGAGGATTAAGGCAGTGGAAACCTGGGTTTTATCCCCAGGTCTGCCACATACTTCCTCTGTGACCTCAGCTAGCGTAAACTGACATAGTCCTATTGACATCAGTGGAGTGACGTTAACTTGCATCACTTGAGAACCTGGACCTTAGTTTGATTTTGCCTCAGTTCCCCATCTGTAAAATGGAGACAATAATAATACTTCCCTTATTCTCATGATGCCCATGGGTAAATGTCCATGAACATTTATGAGGGGCTTCCAGACCCAAGGTGATGCATAGCATTGAAAAAAATTATAAAACCAGCCAGTACTGAAAAAATACGGTGAGAAAATCAGTATCCGTGTGGCAGGACCAACATGTGTTGACAGGATGGTTACTAAATAGAAAGAAGCGCATTTCCACACATTTCTGCACATTTCTATCTTCATTCAGCATATAACTCCACAGCTGTAAGTACTCTGGGCTGAAATTACAATGAAATCCCGGAGATTGCTATAGGAATACTGTGGCCTCCAGAAAGACGACCGTTTTAAACAATTTGTCCCTAATTGAAAAAGGTCAGATGAGGCCGACTTTACAAAGTTTACATAACAAAGAGTAATTCTGTTAAATAAAATGATTAATTTCTGTCATTACACATCAAACAAAGCAGTTACAAACCATGATTGTCCGTGTTCACATGGCACTGAGAGATTTTTTTCACTTCTTGCGTTTCCAGTAACTAAGTCTTTTGACAAAGACTTAACTCTTTGGCATTATTTAGCTGAGGAATTGTGAATGGGAACTGAGTAGGCTGCTGTATAAGTGTGAGATATGTTGCACTAGTGTTGTGGTAGATAAAAGACAACAGCTCTTTAGAATGGACGGAGCCTTTCCAAGCATCACAGTGTGAAGAAAAATGCGTAGGCAGTACAATGGGGCAATTGTTCTTTTTTCCAGATACAAGGAGGCATTGCGGGGAGGGTGTCACAACATAAAAATGATAGATTGTTCCTTAACAATCTTTTTTGTCTGTTTGGTTGCATATACACATCAAGAAGAACATGGAAAATCTTTGATCTCTTCAGTGCTTGCTATGTTAGGGTAGACGTTGGATATATTAATACCCACAGCCCCACTAGCTTAAAAAAGCATGTCCCTTTAAGGGAGTGAAGCAATTTCATAGTTTTACTTGTCAGAGCCCCAGTATCTGTGGATTTGATGGTATCTTGCCTTTATTATTAGGATTATGGAAGTTTCTAGAAACTACAGCTGAAAGCAGGGCTCTGTGCGGATTTGTGGCACTTGAAACCAGCTCTGCAGGGCTCTAGGCAAGTGGTGCTTCCATGCCACCAGCAGACAGCCTGTGTGGAGGTAATGTCAATGCACCATACTGCCTGGGAGACCAGGCATGGCGGGAGGTGCCCACTCATGATAGAGATGACTGGCAGCTTCTCCTATGACCTGTGATTGCCCCAGACCTACTATTGAAGCCTGGAGGGTGTACCAGGCAGTTGTCTGTTCAACAAGGCAGATCCCTGACCTGTTGCTGAGACAGACCCTGCCTTGTTCCTGGTTGCTGCCTCCTCATCCTGTACTCTGGTTCCTAGCGACTGACACCAGCTTGACCCTTGGATCCAGTTCCTGGCTATTGACCCTGGCTTACCCCTCTGCTACAGTTCCTAGCTCTTGACCTTGGTGTGACCTCTGGCTCCAGACCCCAACTACCCATTCTGGCTTGGCCCTGGAGGCCTGACTCCCTACAGTTCCAACCACTGGACCTGAGTGCCCAGGCCCCATAGTGCTAGGGGCTGTACTGACCCATAAGACACAATCAGTTCCCCCCCAAAGTGCACAGTCTAAACAGACGAGGCAGACAAAGGGAAGGAGATGAATTATTTCCCCCATTTTATTGTTGGGTAACCAAGCCACTGAGAGATGAAGTGACTTGCCCAGGGTCTCACCAGAAGTCTGTGGCAGTGCTGGGACCTGAATCCACATCCCATGAGCCTGTCCAGTACCGTCCTTTTAAAGCATTGCCTTAAGGTCTGTGAGGAGTCCATTTGTTGTCCATGTATTCTGGATGCGTAAATGTCCAAATTCTCCTTTGCCCAATCCCAGGAGACTGTTCACCCACCTGTTGGATCTTCTCACTCTCACTCACCCTCTGATATTTGAATTAGAGTATTTATTAGCCTCCTTTTTAATTCCCCATAGTGTAGTCCTTTTCCTTTTCCTTTCTTCAACCTTCTCTTTTGTTCTCCTCTCCTTCCTCCTTGTAAGCACAAGTTCCATGCTCTTCCTGGGAATGAGTCATTGAGTCCTGTCAGCTCTTCACTATGGATGGCAAAAGAAAAGAAAAAGTGAAAATAAGGAACAGAGACAGAAATTGCTTAAACGCAAGCCAAACACTTCACAGAAAAGCCAATGTTATGGCATCTGAAATAAAATCACACGCGCGAGCTCTGCCAAATTAGTGTCTCTTGAAATGCTGGAAATCTGGAAGTGTTCAGTGTGTTTAAACATCAGCATTCTAGCCTAAACATCAGTGAAGGATTTGGGGTTTGACATTCGGCTGTTGGGTACACTCATCTCCGCTCCAGGAAATGTTACAATCCCTCGCCGGGGCTTTAGGAAGTGCATCTTTTCACTACTCGGAGAGGGCATCTCATGGTGATTTGCTCTGTAGTCAGGAGATGGGCTGACTCGTGCCCCAGAACTTGTGACACAGCTGCCGTGCCATATTATGGTACCTGTTTTACAAGGGGATAAACGGAGGCGTGGGTTGATTGAGTAACTTGCACAGTAAAGCAGAAGCAGAGCCCGAAATGTAACCCATAAATTCTGATTGCCAGTCCCTTGCTTTGACCACTGTACCCACTAGGGCCTTGATCCTCTAAGTTTTGGTACAGTGCTAGGTGGCTGTACTCCAACACACACATTAGCAGAGGCTGTGTTTCGGCACAAGAGAAGGTAAGTACCAGAGGCTGGACAGTGTTGAGTGTGTGTCGCGAGGAGCAAGATTTTGTGCCTTTTAACTCTTTCTTGCAATACTTTTGAATACCTGAGACTGTGACGCTCGTGCAGCCAGCTATTTTCTCAGTACACCAAAACAACAACAAAAATGACAGACTGTTTCCAAGGAACTGTTAATAGGGCTTGTAATAGTCCCAGAACCTTGGTCAAAGGACTGCAAAGTTTGTAAGCTTGCAAAGTGTGGATGAAATTAAAATCACCACTGAATTTTGCTTTTGCCACAAAATATTCACACCATCAAATCCCAAGCATTTCCTACACCTCGTGCTATAAATCTCAGATGTTTTAATTGTATTTATTTTTGTGTCACAAGCTAATCTATTTAGTTAGGCGACCAGATTTCTTATCGTTAATAATTTCAGAAGCATTTTTTCCATCTGTTTTATGTGCTAAATCACAAGATCTATAATGTTGCAATCCATTTTTCTCCATAAAAGCATTTAACAATCACAGTTAGATTGGCCCCTCTGACAGATTAGATAGGTTTTTAGTCTTGGCCTTTGATGAAATACAAGGGAGAGTAGTAAAAAGTCTGCATAGTGAAAGGTTTGACTTCTTATCTTCAGAGATTAGCACCCTGCCTCTGCAAACAGCTACCAGAAAGTTTAATGAGCCTCGTGGGGACTGGCCATTATCAAAAATAGTTGCTCTTCAGGGACTTGAAGGGCGAAGAGAAGCCACTTTGTTTTAATGAGTAAAAATATGTGGTGCTGCCCAATTCAGCTGCCCAGGGCCGTTCAGCAAAGGAAACCAGGGTTTTCTCAGCAGTGCACATCTGGTCTCCTATATATTTTATTTTAAACATTTTGCAAAATGCAAATACAATCACTGGAATTGTGACAGCATTAAATCTGACCGTTTAACTACTTGTTTTGTCTGCCTCTCAGTCTAGCCAGCTGGGAAAAGGACAACAGCAAACAGCCTTCAGATCTTGGCATGGAACATAAAAGGACAAACTACCATTATTCCAATTTAACAAAGGCATTTCTGATATTCCTGAGGTTGTCTGTCCATCCTGACTCCCTCCCATGCTGTTTCTTTGTGACGGTGCATAGGAACGAAGAGTCCTCTATATCTATCCGCCCCTCCATTGTATTAATGCTTGAACAGTCCAGCGGACATGGCAGGATTTTTCAAGCATGGGAACATATAGGTGAAATTGACCATGTTTTTGTTGAAGTGCACCCAGCTCTTCAACAAAATGCTCACAGTGTATGCTCACAGTGACATGGGCACCTCACACGTGATCATGCACAAGATGTGCACGGGGCGGGGCGGGTGTGTACAAACCCACATGCATATGAAGACTGAGTTAAGGGCAAGATGAAAACCAAATCCTGTTGTCCTTTGTCTGTTGTGAATTACAGTGTTCAGCTTTGATTTGGAGAGTGTGAAATGGGTACTAAGAACTGATCAATTTGAGCTGGTTTCCCATTTTTTAGGTGCTCTAATGAAAATAGGTGCTTTTTGAAGAAAAATTCTGATGTGAACTAGTCAGAGAAGCTGCACAGTGTCAGATTGGTTGGTAGGTTAAAGACATTGGAGAGGTCCTGATGGGAGAAGGGGAAAAAGTTCTGAGCCACCTTTCTGCTTCCAAAATCTCAGGAATGGGTGGAGGATTGGTTCAGTTCCTGGTGTAACTTAGAGCACCCTAGGGGCTGCTTTAAATTAGGTCAGCCAGAATAGGCCTCCTAAGTCCCCAGCTACTGCTTGCTGGAGCACATGACATTCCCCCCCGCTGACACACCTAGGGTGGTGGTGGGCAGGAGGGACGGGCATAAAGCCAGATCTGCTGCCTTTACACCACCTGTCAATTCCTCTATCAGGGGACTACCCAGCTGCTGTGTCATGGCAGCGAGCAATGCCAGGCAGCTAAAACTGGCGTTGAGAATCCGGGCCTGTGTTTGAAAGCACAGGGCTCTAATTGTGCACGTGTTTTTACATGCAGAACTCTTGTGGCCAAGATTTTAAAAATAAAGGCCTATGTGTTGTCCAAAGTGGTCTAGCCTAGCACCCCATGGAGCTGCCATGAGTTTATGTTCTCGCATTCAAAGACATCTGTTCAGTAGGCTTTTTGACGAAGGCAGAGGATATGCTTCCTCCCTATAACAATGAAGAAGTTGAAAGGAATTTCTGTAAGTGAATGGCTGGCTAAGTTCCTGTTGGAAGGATTAGTTTAATGCTACAGGGATTTTATTGCATTTATTGTATTGTTAATGATGTCTTAGGGCACCTAGGGCCTTGGGTGGTGTTTTTTTTTTACTCTAAATACATTTTAAATTTAAATAGAAAGTGTATGCTAGGCACCTTACTAAAGGAGCCCTGTTAAAAGCTGTCCTCACCCTACTCTCAGCAAAACATTTCTGAGAAGATGAAACACCAAAATGTTCTCAAAGCCAGGATAGATTCATTCAATTTTGTTTGGCTTTTTATTAGAGGTGGCTGAAAACTAGGAAAATGGGGTCATGAAAAAAAATTGAAATTTCCAAGTAGTTTCCATTTCATAAGATTCAAAATTTGTCAGGTTTTTTGGGGGGAAAGGGGGGTGGGGTTGCTAACTTTTCCATATTTCTAATTGAATTTTTTACTAAAACTGTTTTTGTAATTTCTCACTTAACAGTTTTCAGTCAGAAAAGGCAGGTTTTGGCAAACAAACAAAAAAAATTGAGAAAAAAAATCAGTTAAAAATAGTGTGGAGAGCTTCACAAAAACCAGAAAGTGCTGATCCTTTCACAGGAAGTTTCATTACTGAAAAAAGGCCATTTTATTGCTATTGAAAAGCAATTTCCCCCCGTGCATGTCAAAGGTTTGACCAGCTCTCCTTGTAATATATTACTTTCCTTTTGGTTCCTTTAGCAGGTGCACCCCTGTAGTCTTCAGACCATGTCCATACTTACAAGTTTACAGCTGCACACTGTACTGATACGGCTGTATTGCTGTACAAGCGTTCGTGTACCTGCATTATGCTGACAGGAGAGAGCTCTCCCATCAGCATCCTCAAACCAGCTCAACGAGCGGCAGTAGCTATGTCAACAGGAGAGCATCTCCCACCGACATAGTACTGTGTACACATGTGCTTATACCGGCAAAACTTATATCACTCGGGGTGTGGTTTTTTTCCACACCCCTGAGCGACAAAAGTTTTGCTGATATAAGTGCTGGTGCAGACGTGGCCTCAGTGTAGACTTTACATATGCCAACAGGAGGGGTTCGCCCATCAGGATAGTTAATCCACCTGCCTGAGAGGCTGTGGGTAGATCAACGGGAGAATTCTTCTGTCAACCTAGCACTGTCTACATGGGGACTTAAGTCGGCTTAACAACGCCACTCAGGGGCACAGTCGCTAACTTTCCGTTGTGCCGGGGCATGCTCGAGCCCCAGCTCTGCTCCAGGCCAGCCCCCACTCTACCCCTTCCCTCAAGGCCACACCCCACCTCTTCCCACCCTCACTCCACCCCATATCGCCTCTTCCCGCCCCGTTCCACCCACTCCCCCGTCTTCACACCACGTCTTCACGCCTCACCCCCAGCTTTCTGCATGCTGCTAAACAACTGATTGTGGCAGGCGGGAGGTGCGGTGAGGGAGGGAGAGGTGCTGATAGGTAAATTTCACACTTTGCTATAATCGTGTGTGCCTCTGAGCTGGACACAAATGAGAGTGACAGGAAAGGAGATAAATTAGGCTTAGAATGGAAAATATCTTGCACTGTTTAATATTCAGCGCAGACCTTATCCTCTGACACTCTGAAACGTCAGTTTTGTCATTGGCTTCAGTGAGCACAGGAACAAGCCTTACAGTGGTATGTTGAAAACATGCTAAAGGACAGAGGTTTTCCTCAGTAATTTTAACTCTCCATGGGGACAGCAGTTCAGTGCCTGAATCTGAATGCCTTTGAAGTTGATGGAAATACTCCCAATGCCTTAAATGGACTTTAGTGAGCTGAGCCTTTATATCTGCATGGCCAGACACATCTACCTAACTGGGGCCCAAAAAACCCAGCCCAACCTCATAGCAGTAGACAATGACCTGATGGTTTGTCTCGTCAATTAATCTGAGAGTCAGACCAAAGAAGACCTTAATTCTACTACGTGATTATTCTCCTGGTTATTCCCAGTGCCTCTGAATATTACTGTTGGTTCATTTTCTTCTCTTAGGATTGTCAACAGCCTCTTCCACAGTGGATACCTTTAGAAACAGCCCACAATATAGCAACTTGTGCCCCACCATCAACCCACTCTGTTATCGCTGCCAAAAGGTGTGTAGAAGCTAGAACTGGCAGAGGGGGTTTCTGCCAGCATGATTTTCCAATGGAAAAGGCAGTTTCTGCAAAAACTGAAATTTTCGAGGGGAAAATTTTGATGTTGCAGAAGTTTTTCAATTTTCCATCAGGATGATCAAAATGAAATATTTACTTTCAGGTTGATTTGATCTGAATTGGAATATTTCCGTTTTTGAGCTGACCTGAAACATTTTGTTTCGAATCAGTTCAGAAAAAACATTGTTGCATTTCCCTGTGGTGATTGTCTTGTGGGAATTGTAGTTTTAGACCCCATTCTCTCCTATGGATTGTGCTCCCTGGAGGACTACATTGCCCATAAGACAATGTGCTGATTTCCATCGGTCTGAGCTGCAGGGTGCATTGTGGGAGTCACATGATTCTGGGTGAATTATGGGACACATTGTCCCTCCAGGGAGCCTGGCCCATTGGAGAGAATGTGAGCAGGAGCTACTACTCCGATAAGACACTATTCCCTAGGCCAATGTGGTTTGTTATTGAAGTGACTAAGAATGATGCATGTCAGGTCATTTCAACAGTTTGAAATGAAACATTTCAATTTATGGAATGTTAAAATGTTTCATTTTGATTGAAAATGTCAAAATGAAACATTACAAAATTTTCAAATCCAAAAGTTGGGGAATTTCCATTTAACAGAAAACTTCAAACTTTCAACTTTCTATTCTATTCTGGAACTGCTGCATGCATACAAATCTATTTCATTTTTCTTCCAGGTGTCTTAATAAAAGAAGGGCATCTCTTTTGGAGAGTGTCACTATGCTACGTACTGTGGTCACACCAAATTTCAGGGTGTCAGCAGGGCTTGAACCTATATTCTCTTGCTATAAAAGCTAAGAGCCCTATCTCTTGAGCTACAGGAAAATCTCAGGGTATGTCTACACTACAAAATTAGGTCGATTTTATAGAAGTATATTTTTAGAAATCGATTTTATACCGTCAATTGTGTATGTCCACACTAAGTGCATTAAGTCGGCGGAGTGCGTCCTCACTACCATGGCTAGCATCGACTTATGGAGCGGTGCACTATGGGTAGCTATCCCACAGTTCCTGCAGTCTCTGCCGCCCATTGGAATTCTGGGTTAAGCTCCCAATGCCTGATGGGGCAAAAACATTGTCGCAGGTGGTTTTGGGTACATGTCATCAGTCACCCCTCCCTCCATGAAAGCAATGGCAGACAATCGTTTTGCGCCTTTTTTCCTGGGTTACCCGTGCAGACGCCATACCACTGCAAGCATTGAGCCTGCTCAGATCACCGTCACCGCTGCTGTTGTGAGCATTGTAAACACCTAGTGCATTATCCTGGAGTATATGCAGAACCGGGCTAAGAGACGCCAGCACGAGGAGGATTTTGATGAGGGCATGGACATAGACGTTCCTGAAAGCACGGGCTGTGGCAATTGGGACATCATGGTGGCAGTGGGGCTGGTTGATACAGTGGAATGCCGATTCTGGGCCAGGCAAACAAGCACAGACTGGTGGGACCGCATAGTGTTTCAGGTATGGGATGATTCACAGTGGCTGCGAAACTTTCGCATAAGGCCACTTTCCTGGAATTCTGTTAGTTGCTTTCCCCCCACCCTGAAGCACAGGAATACCAAGATGAGAGCTACCCTGACAGTTGAGAAGTGAGTGGCGATAACCCTGTGGAAGCTTGCAACATCCGACTGCTACCAGTCAGTCGGAATCAATTTGGAGTGGGCAAAGGGGGGAGGGATAGCTCAGTGGTTTGAGCATTGGCCTGCTAAACCCAGGGTTGTGAGCTTAATCCCTGAGGGGGCCATTTAGGGAACTGAGGTAAAAATCTGCCTGGGAATTGGTCCTGGTTTGAGTAGGGGGTTGGACTAGGATGACCTCCTGAGGTCCCTTCCAACCCTAATATTCTATGATTCTAAGTCTACTGTGGGGGCTGCTGTGATCCAAGTAGCCAATGCAATCATTGACGTTCCGTTATCAAGGGTAGTGACTCTGGGAAATGTGCAGGTCATACTGGATAGCTTTGCTGCAATGGGGTTCCCTAACTGTGGTGGGGCGATAGACGGAACACATATCTCCATCTTGGCACCAGACCACCTTGCCAACCAGTATGTGAACCACAAGGGTACTTCTCAATGGTGCTGCAAGCACTGGTGGATCACAAGGGACGCTTCACTGACATCAATGTGGGAAGGCCAGGAAAGGTGCATGACGCTTACATATTTAGGAACTCTGGGCTGTTTGAGCAGCTGCAAGAAGGGACTTACTTCCCAGACCAGAAAATTACCATTGGGGATGTTGAAATGCCAATACAGTAGTTATCCTTGGAGACCCAGCCTTCCCATGGCTCATGAAGCCTTACACAGGCAGCCTGGACAGTAGTAAGGAGCAGTTCAACTATAGGCTAAGCAAGTGCAGAATGGTGGTAGAATGTGCCTTTGGACGTTTAAAAGCTCGCTGGTGCTGTTTGCTGAGTAGGTCAGACCTCAGTGCAACCAACATTCCTGTTGTTATTGCTGCTTGCTGTGTGCTCCATTATATCTGTGAGAGTGAGGTGAAGACGTTTATGGTGGGGTAGGAGGTTGAGGCAAATCGCCTGGTGTCCAATTTTGAGCAGCCAGACACCAGGGCTATTAGAAGAGCAGAGCAAGGCATGCTGCGCATCAGAGAGGCTTTGAAAACCAGTTTCATGACTGGCCAGGCTTCGGTGTGACAGTTGCATTTGTTTCTCCTTGATGCAAACCCGCCCTCTTTGTTGATTTTAATTCCCTGTAAGCCAACCACCGTCCACCCTTTGAAATAAAGTAACTATTGTTTTGAAACCATGCATTCTTTCTTTATTAATTAAAAAAAAAAGAGAGAGATAACAGACAAGGTAGCCCAGGTGGAGTGGGGGAGGAGGAAAGGACAAGGCCATATTGTTTATTGTAGCCACACTAAAAATCAAACTGTTTGAATGACAGCTTTCTGTTGCTTGGGCCATCCTCTGGAGTGGAGTGGCTGGGTGCCCGGAGCCTCCTCCCCCCGCTTTCTTGAGTGTCTGGGTGAGGCAGATATGGAACTTGGGGAGGAGGGCATGCGGTTATACAGTGGATACAGCGGGGGTCTGTGCTCTTGTTGGCTTTCATGCAGCTCCAGCAGACGCTTCATCATGTCCATTTGCTTCCCCAACAGACACTTCAACATGTCTGTTTGCTCCCCCATTAGCCGCAGCATCACGTCCTGCCTCCGCTCTTCGCACTCACTTAATTCTTTCCTGGCCTTTGCCACTGAATGCCTCCATGCATTCAGTTGTGCCCTGTCAGTGCGGAAGGACTGCATGAGTTTGGAAAACATGTCATCGCGAGTGTGGTTTTTTCGCCTTCTAATCTGCGATAACCTCAGGGATGGAGATGATAGGGGAAGCGTAAAAACATTTGCACCTGGGGGGAGATAAAAAGGGAGAGTAAAATTTAAGATGATACTGAAACGATGCAGTTCTGTCGGGACCCAACTGAGAGTGCCAATTCAGGACAAATCGCTTAAAACAGGGCAGTTACAGCCCAAGGCTGGGTTTTTTCCACCTCTAAGGCAAACCAAACCAGCCAGACAAAGAGGACTTTGGTCTCACCCCACTGGCTAACCACAAGTCACACAAGCAATTCCCTTAGACACTCCAGTTTCCCAGTATCACCACCAGTGCCACTCGTTATGGGGACAAATGGTTATGAAAACCAATACCCCAATAAAAGAAAAAAGGTTCTCTTGATCCCAAAGGACCAAGCCCCAGACCCAGGTCAATATACAAATCAGATCTTACCCACAAATCATGCTGTTGCCAATCCTTTAGAATCTAAAATCTAAAGGTTTATTCATAAAAGGAAAAAGATAGAGATGAGAGCTAGAATTGGTTAAATGGAATCAATTACATACAGTAATGGCAAAGTTCTTGGTTCAGGCTTATAGCAGTGATGAAATAAACTACAGGTTCAAAATCAAGTCTCTGGAATACATCCCCAGCTGGGATGGGTCCTCAGTCCTTTGTTCAGAGCTTCAATTTGTAGCAAAGTCCCTCCAGAGGTAAGAAGCAGGATTGAAGACAAGATGGATGAGAGGCCTCAGCCTTTTTATAGTCTTTTCCAGGTGTAAGAACATCTCTTTGTCCTTACTGTGGAAAATTACAGCAAAATAGAGTCTGGAGTCACATGGGCCAGTTCCTGCATACTTTGCTGAGTATTTGCAAGGCGTATTTGCCTTCTCTCAATGGGTCAGTTGTATAGCTGATGGTCCTTAATGGGCCATCAAGCAGGCTAGGCAGAGCTAACACCAACTTGTCTGGGATGTCTCCCAGAAGCATAGCATAAGTTTGAAATACAGACAGAATAGAGCCAATATTCATAACTTCAACTACAAAATTAATACACATAACCAGCAAACCATAACCTTGTCTTAGACACCTCATTTTAGCCCCCTTTATACAAGATTTGGTGCCATTACAGGACTTTGGTTGCAACCATGTTCTATATGGTCCCAGTTCAAATCAATAACGTGACAGATATATTTCTGAGAACAAAAGGGAGACTCTTTCACAGTGAATCAAGCAATTCACAGCAGACAGCACATGTGCTTTAGGTACAAGGTCGCATTTTGCCTTTTATATTGAGCACCTGCCGGGATGGTGACACATCACACACGGCTGGGCAACAGAATTCGGTTTCCAGGCAGCCATGGTAAGCCTTTGGGTATGCGGGGTTGGCTTCTTATGCCTTCATAACATGTGGGAATGTTTTCAAACTGCAGCGCCCTCCTTTCCCAGAGCAAGCAATGGGTTGGGTTTCACATTTAAAAGGAGGGGCTGTGGTTTTCGGGTGGATGTGCAGCACACACCTACCCCCACCCTGCCGCGTGGCTATTCTCCAGGATGATCCCTTTTAGCCAAGCGCAAACAGCCCAGCATGAAGGGGGTCCTTTTACTGTTCCCTTACAAAAATTCCCCTATTTCAACCAGGTGACCATGAATGATATCACTCTCCTGAGGCTAACACAGAAAGATATAGACCGAATGTTGCTTGAATGCGACCAAAACCCAGGACCATTCGCTGCCATGCTTTGTGCTGCAATGATTCCAGACTACTTGCTACTGGCTTGGCGCGGTAAAGTGTCCTACCGTGGAGGACGAAATAAGGCAGCCCTCCCCAGAAACCTTCTGCAAAGACTTTCAGAGTACCTCTAGGAGAGCTTCATGGAGATGTCCCTGGAGGATTCCTCCTCCATCCCCAGACATGTGAACAGACCTTTCCAGTAGCTGTACGGGCCACGAATGCATCCCAGTTCTTCAGGGCAAATAAAACATTAAACATTAAACACTATTGCTTTTAAACCCTGTACTGTAGTTACAAATGTGCACTCACCAGAAGTGCCTTCTCCGGCTTCAGGGTCGGGGATCCCGCCTTGGGAGCAGTCACAATGGAGCACTCTGGGATAGCTCCCGGAGGCCAATACCATCGATTTGCGTCCGCACTACCCCAAATTCGACCCAACAAGGTTGATTTTAGTGCTACTCCCCTCGTTGGGGAGGAGTACAGAAGTCGATTTTAAGAGCCCTTTAGGTCGATGGAACGGGGTTGGTTGTGTGGAGCAGTCATCTTTAAATCGACCTAACGCGGCTAAATTTGACCTAACCCCGTAGTGTAGACCAGCCCTCATTTAGCAATCTATCTGGGACAGTCATGCTATTCCAATAGCATCCAGTAGAGAGCAGCAGTACATGCACTGGAAGTCCATTTTAGTACAGTACCTTCCTAATAATGATGCTAATTTATCATAGGAGAGTGAAATGACAAAGTAGGTCTATTATCCGGTTTGTGAGAAAGTAGTTTAATATCATACCAAGTCATCTTAACTTGAAATGAATGAACATACATTAACATAGACAACAATGTTAACATAGAACAAACAATTATTACAGGCTCTCCCTCATGTCGTATCAATACCACCAGTGGGTGGAAATACTTTAAGAATATGAGATATGAGGAGAGATTTGTCTTTTCCCCTTGTTCCCAGATTAAATACAAAAGGTTTCATATTTTCTAAACATATTAATTTTACCGCAATTTTTCAAATAAGCAATTTATTTTAGAAATAACTCCTTCGCCTCAGGGACCTCTTATCTAGGCAACTATTTTTATTAACTGTTGAACAGAAATCCTAGGGGATGTAAACAACAGTTTTCAAAAGATTATGATACAGTACTAATGTTTTTTTTGTTTTTGGTTTTAAAAATGGCATGAAAATTGTAGGGAATCTGAAGGATTATTTTAATCTCCATGCGATACTCTGGGCTTTGTTTATATTCTGGGGAAATCACTTTAAGATTTCAGTGCTGTCTTTTCATGCAAAGATATATTATTAATGTTCATTTCCTCTGACACTGGTTCTACATGTGTTTTGAGGCAGGAAGGTATTTTTTATCTTGGTCACATTTGAAAGGGAACAGAGGGTCCTGTGGCACCTTTAAGACTAACAGAAGTATTGGGAGCATAAGCTTTCGTGGGTAAGAACCTCACTTCTTCAGATGCAAGAAGAAGTCTGAAGAAGTGAGGTACTTACCCACGAAAGCTTATGCTCCCAATACTTCTGTTAGTCTTAAAGGTGCCACAGGACCCTCTGTTGCTTTTTACAGATTCAGACTAACACGGCTACCCCTCTGATATTTGAAAGGGAGAAAAGCTGTTTTGCCAGTAAAGCAGATTATCTGGGGAAGTACTTTAGGTCAAAAGAAATCATTTGCCGGAATGTCGAGTCAGCATGCAAGAGCTATGGGAAGCTTGACTGAATCTGGACTTCATCTTAAATGGTAGCAGGTTGAATTCTAATGATTTTACTTGGTACTGAAGGAGTGGTCAGTGAATCTCCTAGATGATCCCTAAAGTATCTGGAACGAAAGGGTATTCAGTGTGAAATGATTTAATATTGAAAAAGAGGGGAGGGATAGCTCAGTGGTTTGAGCATTGGCTTGTTAAACCCAGGGTTGTGAGTTCAATCCTTGAGGGACCATTTAGGGAACTGGGGTAAAAATCTGTCTGGGAATTGGTCCTGCTTTGAGTAGGAGGTTGCACTAGATGATCTCTTGATGTCCCTTCCAACCCTGATATTCTATGAAGAGAGAATGGAAAACAAGCTATTTAAAAAAATTAGCTAAATCCAAATGTAAGATCTGCTTCCACAGTCAATACAAAGGTTAGAACATCCACTAAATTCTATGGAAGTTTTACCCATGTAAGGATTATAGCAGCATTTCCTAGAGTTTTGAAAGCTAAGTCCCACCACACCTTTTCAGGAAAATGAAACCAATCACACCCTTCTTTAGTCCTGTCATGTGGTGTCAAAGGCCTGGCTATCAGAATTAATACAGATTGCACGCTCCAGCTTTAATGTTGAGCCTTCCTCTTTGTTCCTACCTGCTTTGATGCGCAGTTAGCAATGTTCACCCATAAACTATCACCGTTGGCATCTGAGTTAGCACTCATTGAAATGAATGGGGCAGGTCACACCTCAGAACTATGGTTTCAGTCTCTCTGCAAATTCAGGCAGACATTGCTGCATCAGCTACACTTGGGTCTCGTTCTAATTTCCTTGCAACCATGAGAACTGGGGACTAACATTAAAACAAAAATGAAAACAGACTCTGGAGAATAATTGTGAGGTCTCTCTGCAACCCCTCCCCCCAACACCCTAATTAGTCCTTCTTACCTTCCCTCCCATGGGGCGTGCTCCTATCCACTCCCACCCAGCACCTGTCCCCTCCCATGCTGTTCCTATCCAAGCCCTCCTCCTCTGCTCCTCCCAACCCTGACACCTGCCCTCTTCCCCTGCTATATCTATCCAACCCCCCATCTCCTGCTGCCTCCTCCTACCCACCCTGACACCTGCTTCCCTTCCTCTTTGCTCTCCTCACCACTTGGCTCCTGCAATTCCCTTTCCTGTTCCATCCTTTCCCTCTTTGCTGCCTGGTCCTAGGACCAGGAGCATTGACAGCACAAGGAGAGACTGTCCTGACGCCTGCTACCATAGCAGCATGTGGCAGGTATGTGTGTGTGGGGGGGAATTTCAGGCAAAGTCCTGCTCGGCCCCTGCATCCCTGGGCTCTCTCTGACATAGACTCAGTTGCTCCGTGGGCAACACAGGAGCTGTGAGGGGATGGAGCATGCTCAGTGGGAACGCGCTCTTTGGAGAATTTATTTGCCCGATGCTAACAAGGCTCTAATGAGCACGTGAGTTTTTCCTGAGGCTTGTAATTTGGCCAGATTTAGCTGGATTTTCACAGGGATGGCAAAAGGCACATCTTTGCCACAAAGGACACCTCTCTGCCAAATTTCAAAATAGTAAGCTTTTTTATTTTTCTAATATGGGCAAAAAATGTATTCTTACACAATGTCATTCTTAGACATGAATGAACTGTTTTAGCTGAAAGGTTCGAGACAAATTCAACCTGAAGCAGACACTTGGCGTGGGAGATTGCAGACCAAACAGATAAAGATTGGCAAAGTTATAAGTGATGGAAAACAGGGTATAATGAGAAGTGTTGAGCAACCAGTTCTGCTGATTGTGCTGGTCAAACTAGTTCAGTTCTTTCAACAAAAAGATATCCCTGGCTTGAAAGCCCATAAAGTGCATTGCATAATGGAAACTAACCTAAACAGCATGAACAGGAGCAGCTCTGTATAAAAGCGGCTTGCGCCAAAAGTGTTTACATCCTCTCCATGACAGCAGTGATAGAGACTGTCATGTTAACCCCTTTCCCTTCAGAATGTGCCGACACTGCCCTCTTGTGCTTTCTTTGTTCAAATGTCATTTGTACTAGCAGGTGAAGAGCTAGTAACTATGACTCCAGAAGGGCAAGGCACTGGTTGAGCTGAATTCAGTTGAATCCTGGAATTGTCACCAGTTTAACTGTGTGGAACAGAAGTTGAGGGGTTCTGATTTTGGACAGATTGTAAGTGAGTGGCAGACACCACTGATTTGGTTGACTTAATGTATCCTTTCTACAGGCATGTACATCATGCATCATTCGAAAACTTATTATGTCTACTTTAAAGTGACGTGGAGGTGACGTTACCATAGAAACGAGGCTAAACAACGACACCATCAGCGCATTAAAATGACCACTTTGAAATATTTGCATTTGTTTCTGTTAGTTTTAATGACTCTGTGAATTATTTCAAGACATAAAATTGGATTTCATTGTGACCTCAGATGATCGCACAACAATCTAAAGGGTAAAACAAAATCTAGTAATAAATTAGTACAGGTGTAATTGACATGTAAAAGCACTGTAACATTTCTAGTCAACGTCATTATCGTCATCTTGTTCATCATTATGATCTCTGTCGAGAGTGGGTTACCCCAGTCTTCATTGCCCTGGCATAAACACAGTTCTGTGTAAGGAAAATTGTTCTGACTACAGACAGTTGAGTTTCTCAAGTACTTTTTCATGGTGAGTTAGTTCTGGGTGTGGTCTAGGTTTTTCAAACGCTGCACACTCCATAATGGACTCTGATTGCCTGGGGAGAGTAAGTGACTTCTCTTTCCCATGCTTCAATGATATTTCTTCTGATTCTGGACTATCTGCAGACTGTTCTTGAAATACCACTCTAACCATTGAATGGAAAGTATTCTTTCCAGCAGTGGTCTCTACATTGATGCCTCTATTACAGGGATGGGCAAACTTTTTGGCCCGAGGGCCATATCTATGAATAGAAATTGTATGGCGGGCCATGAATGCTCACAAAATTGGGGTTGGAGTGCAGGAGGGGGTGAGGGTTCTGGTTGGGGGTGCAGGCTCTGGGCTGGGGCCAGAAATGAGGAGTTCAGGGTGCGGGAGGGGGCTCTGGGCTAGGATGGGGTAGTGGAGCGTAGGGGGTGAGGGCTCCAGCTGGGTGTGTGAACTCTGGGGTGGGGCTGGGGTTGAGGAGTTTGGGGTGTAGGAGGGTTGTCCAGACTGGGACCGAGGTGCTTGGAGGGCGGAAGGGGAATCAGGACTGGGGGAGGGGGTTGGCGCACAGGAGGGGCTCAAAGGTGCAGGCCTTACCTCAGGCAGTTCCTGGAAGCAGCGGTACGTCCCTTCTCTGGCTTCTCGTAGAGGTGCGGTCAGGCGGCTCTGCACGCTGCCCCATCCACAGGCACCGCCCCTGCAGCTCCCATTGACTATGGTTCCCAGTCAACGGGAGCTGTGGGGGCGGTGCTCGGGGTGGAGGCAGCATGTAGAGCGGAGCCCCCTGGCTTCCTCTACGTGTAGAAGCTGGAGAGGGGCCAAGCCGCTGCTTCTGGGAGCTGTGTGGAGTGGCCCCCGACCCTGCTCCCCGGCTGGAGCACCGGAGCAAGGCAAGCCCCAGACCCCGCTCCCTAGTGGCAGGGACATCACTTTGGTTCTTCTATATGGGAAGGCTGAATTCTTGTAGCTTATTGAGGAGCCTGTGTTCCAGGCCAGCACAGAGGAGAAGTAGAAAGCCTGTAGTGAGCTACTTTGCCATTGCAAGGTGGGGAGGGTGAGCTGGGGGAGGAAACAATGGGAGACCCAACACATGTTGTATCTTTCCTGGATTGATTGGGTCTATTTGCTGAGTAAAGACAGCAGAACTGGGTCCTTAACGGGTACACCCTCTTGCCAGCACAGAAAATCGTTTATGGTCACTCTGCTGGGATGCCTTCTCCCACGCTGCTTGGAGACACTAATATTTATCTGCTCAAATGCCCAGTCCCTTGTAGATAGTGGCTCATTCATTATCCTTCCACCCTATTTATATTCTCCATGAGATGTAGATAAATTTCAGTTGGGAATCTATAATAGACTCCTCTAAGCTTTACAGCTCCTTTAAAATGATCCCTTTCAACCAAAAGGTGATGCCATAAATATACATTTTTGCCTCCGATGAAGTAAATGCCATTAGCATAAACGAGAAGAAAGATTCAAGCCATTTAAGTCAGGTGGAAGTGCATATTAATTAATATAGAGAGAGGATGTTTTTTGGTCAAGACTATTTTGCTTCCAAAAGTGATTTTATAGCTTTGCAAGCTCTAAAGATTTTACTAGGATTTTTTTTCTGATTGCTTTTGCTTTGCCAGTGGTCCACTCTGTTCTAATCAGCTCTGCTTTCCATAAGAGAAAAGTGCTTTTATCCAGATGCATGTCTGGGTAACCCCCCCAAAAAAAATCCCACGTCTGTTTTGAAGATTTTCATTTGTACCCTTGCGACGAGGTGAAAAGCTTTTCTATTAAAACACAATGAGAGGAGATTTGATCTGTAACATTCCCCTCCTCATCATTTCTGGCAGTATCCTCCTAGGATGGCATTTATCTTATCATCTTGACTGACACTAGATACAATGCATGTTAAACTCTCAAGACATATTTGAGCACAGTCTCATTGCTGAAAAATATCTTTGTATTTTAGCAAGAAAGATCTCATTTATTATTTTTATTCCGGAAGCCTTTGGTACTGATCAAAGAGCAGACTCCATTAAATACAGAGTTAAAAGAAAAAGTGGGGTTTAATCCAAAAAGTGGAAGGATAATTCTTTCCCCTTTCTGTTCTGTGTTTTTACAGTGCCTAGCACAATGGGATCCTATCCATGACTGGGACGTCTAGGCTCTACGGTGATACAAATAATAAACAACAATAATACCCAACACATTAGGAGGGAGGGATAGCTCAGTGGTTTGAGCATTGGCCTGCTAAACCTGGGGTTGGGAGTTCAATCGTTGAGGGGGCCACTTAGGGATCTGGGGCAAAATCAGTACTTGGTCCTGCTAGTGAAGGCAGGGGGCTGGACTCAATGACCTTTCCTTCTAGGAGATAGGATATCTCCATTTATTAGGGTACAGATGAAGGCAGGATCTGGGCTCAGAGGGAGACTCTTGTTTCACCTGCAGATTGCTACAAATTAGAGATGAGCCCAAGCTTGAAAGTGAATTTCCTCCAATGTTTGAACCATGTTGTGGTTGAGGTGTTGGCTTGATTCCCTCTCCAGTGGCAATATGACAGACAAGGAGTATCCCGTGCACTGTTAAAGCATTTATTGTTAATGTCTCAGACTGGATGAACCAGGGGGCTAAGGCTTCCTGGGAGAGAGAGTTGCCTATCAGTGTCTTGCCTGCACTGATACACGTGGAGCAAGCAAGGATTGACACAGGGGGAAGTGCAAAGGGACAGTTCCTACTCTTCTCCCTGACATGGGAAAGCAGCACCCACTAATAGGTTGGCCGGTGTGGTGAGAGCACCCCATTTTCTTTCAATCTACTCAAACCACCGTGGGTGTGTGTGGTGAGACACCAGGTAATCTCTTGATTGCGGGGGAGGTGCCGGGATGGAGAAGTGCTGCGTGCTTGTATGTTGCCATGGGCTGAGGATGATCCCGGTTTTTGCTGATGAAAGCAAATGAGGCCATTGGAGTCAGAAGAGTTTGCTATGCTCATGAAGTGCACCAGGAATATAGGCATGCTTTCATTACTTGGCTGCAACGTTTCTTAGGATGTGTAACAGTAGCCACTGGAATCAGCAGAGACTGAGCCCTGTTCGTAAACTTTTATAACCCTGATCCATGGCAGCAGGGCCGGCTTTATGAAGGGCAGGGCCTGATTTGAATACTCAGCGGCGGTCCAGGGCTTCGGCGGCACTTCGACGGCAGGGTGTGTGTGTGTCCACTCCGTGTCTTCCGCGGCACCAAAGGACCCGCCGCTGCTGAAATGCCGCCGAAGACCCGGAACGGATCCTCCCCGCGCCACCAGGTGAGTAAAAAAAAAATTAAAAAATTAAAAAGACGCCTAAGGCACGGGGCCTGATTCCGGGGAATCATGGGAATCGTCTTAAAGCCGGCCCTGCATGGCAGGTTCTCCTAGTAATATGTTTGTGACACTTTGGAGTTCATCCCAGACCAGTAAGAGGATGGTCACCATATGCCCTGCAACAACGGGTGCCTTCCATGCTATGCTGCTGTGACTCTCAGCCCTGACACCAACAGCCAGCAGACGAGCATGCATGTCCCACCCTGGCTTCCACCCCCCAGTTACTTTTTGCAGAATTACCCCTCCCCCCCAGTCCCAAATTTCCCCAAAACCATCTCCCTGCAGTGTTCAGCCTTCTCAGGGAACACTTGCAGAAGTTATGAAGTGCCTTGCTCCTTCAAAGAGACAATACACTGCAGCTCGTTAATTCAACTGGGGTTTGACAAACTCATTTCAATCACAGCACTGTGCTGATTTAAATTAAAAGGAAAACAAAGGTCATAGGTTTAAGTGATATCAAGTGTAAGGAATAAAGATAGAAAGAGTTACAAGCAAAGAAAAGTAAAAAGATGCTTCTAAGATTAAAAATTCACTCCAGCAAGTTACAATTTTTGCCTAAGCAGGTTTCTCACCTATAGTCGGTCCCCAAAGACTTCAGCCCCCTTGGCTGAAGGATCTGATGTTCTGTGATTTCAAGAGCTCTGGGCCCTTGAATCCCTCAAGTGATGGATACCAAAATGGCTTTTTGTTTCTCCTTACATCTCCCAAAGTTCATTGCCCTTGTTACAAGAGGCAGGAAGGCTTCCTGTGGGCTTCCCACCCCCCTGCTGATTTGTGTGTAAATGGGGCTTCCATTGTTTTGATTCCATGATGCTTAATTTACATTGGAGGCCAGTAGATAGCTGCCTTCCCTCCTGGCTGGGAGAAAACCTGTTTCTCCCTGGGTTTGGTCACAGACTTTAAACCATATCATCAGTGAATCCCAATAATTTCTCATAAATGTTAATACATTTCACAATGATGATAATCACCAGTGTGTCACAGGCTTTCATAATAGACCATATTGATACACTTTTATAATACAATAATATTGTATATATCCTGCTGATTCAATTGCTTATCATTTGAGGTTCAGACCCTTTGTCTTTATAGCCCAGTAACCCACTGCCGTGTATTCTCAGATAAAGTTCTTTTTCCTCCTGCTGGGAAGAGACACCTGGTGAAAACTTCATGCTGGTTCCAATCCCCGCTAGTGATAGCTGAGTTGTTACCTCCTCCCCTTGTTAGCTTAATGGCTTTGTTTACCTTTTATGTAAACATTTCCAATGTCTCATGATTTGCTGGGAAGACACATTCAAGCAGGTGGAACCACATTCCTTTGTTTAGGGCGGGATACCTTCTGTCCTAGTTGGGATACCTTCTGTACCTTTTTTCCAGCACATAGTTATAACTCTTTGTACGCACCTTGGATGTACACCGGGCAATGATTTTCCGGGACGAGCATGTTACCAATTTGTATATGACGCCTTACATGACATTGTTTAGATACAGATTCTGACGACAGTGTGTGAGGTGTAGGGAGTATGTCAGGCTGCTGAGATGATAGTGAATCATTAATGAGTCCCAGTGTTGCACTGTTATTACACAATACCAGAAGAAAACAGAATCTTCAGTAAAGATGTAGCAAATTCATCCCTCCATCTGGAAAGGAGCCTGGGAAGTTATTGCTCCAAAAAGTGGAAATCGATGGACTAGTATCTTATTTAGTTGCCTTATTAGGCTCTGCTGTTTTGAACACCTGGGACCAGACTTTGCAACAGCGATTATTCCAACCTCTGGACACTTAATCTGCACTGCAGTTTAGATTCCAAAGGGCGAAGTCCAAATTGGCATCACTCCCCCGTATGTTGTGCCTTTCAATTGGCATTGTTCGGGTTAGTATCTGTGGCTGACATAAAATGGAATCATAGAATCATAGAATCATAGAATATCAGGGTTGGAAGGGACCTCAGGAGGTCATCTAGTCCAACTCCCTGCTCAAAGCAGGACCAATTCCCAACTAAATCATCCCAGCCAGGGCTTTGTCAAGCCTGACCTTAAAAACCTCTAAGGAAGGAGATTCCACCACCTCCCTAGGTAACCCATTCCAGTGCTTCACCACCCTCCTAGTGACAAATATTTGCTGCAGCTAGTCTGCCTCAGTTTAGATGTAGGATGCAGTTGAGAAGAGAAGTGTGCCTGGAGCAATAAGATACTGAGGCAAACTAACAAATCTGCTTTAGACAGAGCTTAGCCACTCTGCAAAATATATGCTCCAAAGCTTCACCATTTCTCCTTATTTAATGAGAGCATTTTGCTTCACCTGATAGGAAGGGTTGAGTGGGGCATAACTGGCCTATGATCCAAATCTGCATCCTGGAAAGATGTGTGTTACAAAAGTGATAATAATAATAATCACCTTGCTCTTAGATAGCACTTTTCATCAGTAGATCTTAGAGTTTTAGAAAATGGGGAAACTGAGGCACAGAGACCTGCCAGTGGCAGAGTGGGGAATAAAACTCTGGTCTCCTGAGTCCAGTGCTCTATCCTCTAGGGCACACAGCCCCCCCCCCCGGAGGAAGTTATGTATAGTAGTTAAAGAAGGCAAGTTTGGGAATTAAATCAGATAATTTTCATTTCCATATCATTCGGACCACTTGAACACATGCTTAAACCCCATTGAAGTCAATGAAATTTAAGCACATGCTTAAAGTTAGGCATGTGCTTGGAAAGACAGAGGTCTCTAATAGCTAACCAAAGCATGCATCTTGTAAACGTGTACTTCAGCCATGTTCTTAAGTAAGGGTGTTAGCTCAAGGGACATGGAGAACAGAGTGGAGCTAATGAAAGTCTGGTATTAGAGGAAACTGGGGCTGGAATTTCTTTCCTAATAAAATGTCATACATTTTAAGAAAATTCCCATTTCTCCAGTTTTGCCTGGTAAGCGAAGACCTTCAGCCTACGCTGTCTTGTGAAGCCTCCCTTAGCCAAAAGAGCATCTTTGAAACCACGAGGGCTCTTGTGCTGGAGTGTACAGATCCTGGCCTGTGGGTGGCAAGGAAAGGGTTAAAACTCTCTCCCTGAAGAAAATATCTTCTTCAGCTGCCTGCCCTCACGGTAGGGCTTGCCAGGGAGCCCAGGCATTGGGGATAGGAAATGTGGTTGGGATCAGCTGGCTACTTCATTAGAAAGGAATTGCAAACAAGATCTTGGACTGTGCTGGAGTCCACCAGAGTCTCCAAGTGATGAGAGGAGATGTTGGCTGCGAGATGATATTTATACTGCTCAGGCTGCAAGAAGCCCCTCAATTGATGGGTTGGATCCTAAATCTGAATTTTGGCTTTTCAGAGGCGTCATAAGTGCTCCTTCTTTTCATCCAGGTACAACGACTTCCATTCACATGAATGAGCTTCATGCATGCAAACCCTACACCCCATAATTAAAACAAACGTTTGGAGAGGCGTGATATTTTAGTGTGCAGTCATGATGGAAATCTAGGACAAATGGGATTTGATCTTGTTATTTTATTGTTGCTCATGCTGCCGTTTGTATTCGACCTATGTGTTCTCCCGCTTACGCTGCTTCTCATTAATGGGCCAGTTTTGAGAGCCCTCCATTGCATGCTTCATTTCGGCATGTGCCGGCTAAGCTCAGAAAGTCATCGCCCTTCTTCTTAGCTGAGACTCACGTCTCTCTAAATGATATTTCACTGTTATAGTAAATGATCAATTTCTGCTCCGTGTAGCCAAGGTCAGGTGTGAGAGAATAACAGTCTCCTACCTTAGCCTTACTACTGGCACTATGGAGAAGTGATTTATTGCATTTTCAGAAGTGGATGCTTGACATTTTGAAAATGTAATGTAGTGCAACAGTAATTAAGCAAAAAGTAGAGCGCTGAACAATTGATTACCGCTGTCAGTAAAGCCGGATTAATTTAGATGCTTGAAGAATCGAGTCTGCCATCTATGAATTAAAGGTTAGTAATTAAATTTATGAGCCATGGCCACTGTCTCCTATTGGTACTTCACTCATAAGGGTCCCACCATAGGTTAATCAGGTGGAAAACAAATATAGGTTGTTACTTTGCTCAAAGACTTTCTGGTGAGAGCTGGAGTGAAGAATTACCAAGCAGCGGACTTGCATGCCAGCTGTGAGTATCCACCAGTCTATTATCAGTGCAGTCCGGTTGTGTTAACAATGGTCATACGGTCCTATATGTGCTCCAAGGAGTGGCAAATGTGATAGCGGCAGTTGTAGCCTGATGGCTGGAAGTTGAAGTAGGCAACATTCAAACCGGGACAAAGGGGCGCATTTTTAACAGGGAGCATAAATAACCACTGGAAGAGCCCACCACGTGGAGTCTTAGGCTGCATAGGCATCAACTCTGCAGATACTCCAGGGCTGAAGCACCCCGAGGGAAAAAATGGTGGGTGCTGACACCACCAGAGCCCCCATCAGCTCCCCTAACACCCCCAGTGCCTTCCACCCATCAGTGGGCCCCACTGATCAGTGCCTCCCCACACCTCCCACCCGCTGTGATCAGCTGTTTCATGGTGTGCAGGAGGCTCTGGGGGTGAGAGTGAGAAGTGAAGGTAGAGCGTGCTCGGGGGAGAGGGCAAACAGGGTAGGAAGAGGCAGGGCAGGGGTGGAGCGAGGGTAGGAAGGGTTGGGGTGGAGCCTTGGGGGAAGGGGTGGAGCAGGGCCTGGGGCAGAGCCAGGGGTAGACCACTCGCCCCTTTGCCCCTGGCACATTGGAAAGTCAGCGCCAGTGACTGGCTGCCTTTCTTAAAGACATGTTTCAGTTCTACCACAAGTTCTTGGTTTTGAGGCGGGAATGGCTGAGTCAAGGCCTACAGCCTGTGTTATGCAGGAGGTCAGACTCGATGATCATAATGGTCCCTTTTAGCCTTGGAACCTGTGAATCTGTGATATGAACTGGTTATAATCAAAGCTAGTAACGGGCAGTTTATTTCTGGGAGCACCTGGTCTCCGTGCAAAACAGATGCAGGTGCCGTGAAAAATGGTTGGATTGTAATGAAGGCCACCTCAATGTGATTCCAGTCCCTCCCAGGCTCCAGTTCATCTCTCTTGCAAAAGGAGCAACATAACATTTTGCCAGGATTTTTCTGTCCTATTAAAATTAAAATGTGGGTTATGTTTTCAGGCATGCCTGTTTCATTGCTGGACGGTCCCCCTCCCACCTGGGATTCATAAGCCCAAAAGTGGATAAAAAGCAGCATTTGAACCAAGCAGTTGGATTTTACCTTTTGTGACAAACATCGAAATGGCTCTTCTGGGGTCAGTGCAGCTTTGATTTTTGTATTAGATCATTAAAGTAGTTAATTAATCATTCAGATTTATAGCGTGCCTTTTGAGTTTAACACTTACGGTGCCCTGTGGCTATATAACATATGTAAAGCATAATAGGATGTTACCTAGGCCAGGGCCCTAATCACTGAACCATCATTCCTCTCACCTCCCTTGGTCCAAAACAGACGTGCTGCAAAAGCTATTTAATTAAGAGGTTTTCTTTGGAGAAGGCTGAGGAGCTGTTCCTGGTGGGGGAGCTAAAGGAGCTGTTTTGAGTTACTGGCTGGCTGAGTTTGAGCAATATTTATTTATTATATTTGCTGCTGGGTGGTCATCACTGATGAACAGTGGTATAATTTAATGGTTAGGGTGCCTAGAAGGTTTTTTTGGGGGGGTTGTGTCTTTTATTCTAGTTTATACCTAACGATATCAATTATACTGTTTAACAAAATCTGACATCCTATTTGGCCAAACTCTGCTTTCTTCTCTTGAATAATTAACAAAATAACAACAAACAAGTCATTACTTCTGGGAAGGTCTGACTGATCTAACTGTGGGCTGAAACTTTCTGGGGACGCTTTCCCTGTCAACCTCCATGCCACCCTTGGCAGACAAAATGTATATCCCAGGACCTCGTTGATTTTAGAGGACTCCTCTTTCCAGCAGACGGAAGGAGCACAGTCTGACCTAATGTCTATTGCAATTTCTCTGTTCTTTTCCCTGAGAGCTAGTCTATGCTATGCAAGTTCTGCTGATACAGCTACAGATATATCAGTAGGGCTCCCTAGTGTAGATTCAGCGTATGCTGACAGAAGGAGCGTTTTGGTGGGGATAATAAAAGACCAACATGGGCTATTCGGAGTAGCATCATTTGTGGTGTAGCTCTGGCCTTAGTCACATGCTAAACCCTTCCCTGGGTCTGAACAGAGCCTACTGGCTGCAACATGTGTTATTTGCACTAGTTCATTGGTGAGAGTGCGTTGTATTGAAATGTGTCTGTCAGCGGTGCTCTGGTCTTTCCCGCTCATTGTCTCTCTATTTCCAATGTTGTTTCTCAGCTCAGTTGACAGCGGCTGAGGCATGAGGCCACTATGCCCTTCTCAGCAGTTGTGTCACATCTGTTTGGCAGAAGCAAGGATTTGTAAAGGAGCTAAAACAATTTGCACGTGAATAGGTGTTTTTATATCAGCGCTGGACTGCTTGTACTAGACTGAAAATTAGAGAACAGCCCAAACTGAGACCTCTGATTTGAATCCTTCTCTGAATTTCAATGAAGAGTCATAGACCACTGTGATCGTCTAGTCTGCCTCCTGCATAACACGGGCCAGAGAACTCCTCCAAAACAACGCTTAGAGCAGATCTTTTAGACAAACAGCCAATCTTGATTTAAAAATTGTCAGTGATGGAGAATCCACCACAACCCTTGGTATGTTGCTCCAAGAAAGGGCTGCCAGCCACTATGGTTTTGGGTTTAAATAGGATACAAAACTGCTTTACAGGACCAGATCAGACCCATTGCAACCTAATATAGCAGGGATTTCATGATAGCACTTGATCTCATGAGATATCCACCATTTGGGGCTAAACTCTCATGAGGACAGTTCACAAGACTCTGGCCCCATCAGAATCCGGACCCTAACCTTGGGTCAGTCCCAGACTTATGTCCTGAATCCTAAGTTAAACCTGAATTTGATATGGAGCTGAACAGTGCGTGCTTGACATTTTGCTGTGGAAAATATAGGTTAACTAATGTGATCAGATGACTTGACACCACTAAGAACAGACTGCTAAAATTTGGAGTTACTTGTTTCTGTTTAAGGGTGTGCCACCAGTAATTTCAAACATGATTCAGATGCTAGGGAGATGTAACGTGTTAGTAATTCAGAAAGAGCACGCAGTAATTCTAATATTTGGCACTTCTCAACTGCACACCTTAAAGCACTTTCCCTAGGTGGATAATATCCCCATTTTATAGCTGAAGAAACTGAGGCAGAAAAAAGTGAAAGGACTTGCTCTAGATCACACAGTGAGTCAATAGCAGAGGGAAGCGTGTCTTCTGATTCCCATGGCAGTTCCATGCACCAAAACATGCTGCCTTTCTCACCGCTGGTCCGCGCCACCTCCTGTTGGTTCTGGAGATTAGCTCTGTGAGGCCAATGCCCCTTCCTGCAGTTGCACATCATCTCTCTGTCTCTCTCTCTCTCAGTCCAGAGCCCCTCTCTCACTCCAGCAGCTCCTGCTTTCTCCTTGCCACTCAGCCCTCTGGCCAGGTTTGTCAGCATGGCATAGAGCTGGCTACGCTGGTTTTGTATTACCTGGGGAGGTCCAGGCTCACCTACAGATAACCAGTTAGAGAAGGAGGCTAAGTCAGGAAAGAAAGAAAAAAAGAAAGTTTCACCCACCAATATACACTGAGGCTGGCAGTCCTGTGTTTTGAGTCCTGTCCACACAAACTCTCTATAGAAACACTGGGATTAGAGGTGATCGGAGAATGATTTTTCCCCCCCCCCTAAGATTTTTCTGATTCAGTTTTGGGGCTTTGGGTCAAATGAAAATGTTTAGATTAAAACAACAATATTTGGGGTTGGTTTTTTTTTTGACAAAACCCCAAATGTTTGGTTTTGTTTTTACAACAGATTATTTTTTTGTCTGTGAAAAGCCATTTTGCATAAAATAAAAACCTACAACAAACAACATTTTGATGGAAAATATTTGACCAGCTCTACCTGAGATGCCTTCATACTCAAGGAGACAGGCAATCGGAAAAACACCGTCCTTTGCTCTGGGTTCGTGTTGTGGAATGGTGTAAGTTTCTGTAAGCCATTATGAACAATGTAGCGGAGAAGCAGAATGGAGGATAAGCTTGGTTGTGTAATTTGGAATGACAGAACAACAACATACCGATAAAGTTGCTTAGAGGAGCGGTCGTACAGCAATGTATTCTACTTGCTGGGCAATGCAGTGAAACAGCAGATGCAGTCATGTATTACCTGTCCTGCTAAAAGTAATTGCTAGCTCTGCTTGTTACCAGATCATTTCACAGATTGACATGGGGTATAAGAGACATCAGTCAATGAGGTCTATCTAGATCTAGATGTCTCGTGTTTTTTTCAGGCAATGATGAATCACAGAGTCTCTCACATTCACTTTCCCATGACTTCTGAAACGGCAGAAAGTAGAAGAATAACTCTGGGTGTTGCATTTCCTTAATAAAACTCCGTACTCCCAGCTGCACGTAGAATGTCTGTACAAGTGTACTGAACCAACTCCATCCCTTGTGTACCTCCCTCCACTGGGGTCAACGGAGGTACATCAGGGATGAAAATGACCCCTTATATACATATACAGTAGTCATCAAAACCATTGCAATCACCTGTTTCTCAAGCCAAGGTGTGTATATACAGTGACTTTACAGTGGGCACATAGAGGCCTGCATACTCCATGCCAATTAGTTTCCATAGTAACTACTATATTTCACAGGTAGAAAAAGCAGAGGGAGCTTTTATAAAGGGCCAGAAAAGCCATTGGCAAGTAAGCCGCGTTTGCTAAACAGGGGGACAAAAACTGGTCCTGCAGTTAAAGCCTGAATGATAGATCTTTAACTGCAGGACCAGTATTTGCCCCCCCCTCTTTGTCCATGGGAAGTGTGTGGGGAAAGGATTATTCCCCCTCCCCCAAACTACAAATAGGCCCTGGGATGTTGGCATGGCCAAGTCATGGTACCACTCCTGGGTCTTGATGAGTGGTAAATACAGACTGTTGCTTTCACCTGCACCTGGTCTGAAGACAACCTCTGAACAGGCCCATTAGCTATTCCCACATTCACTTTCTGCCAACAACCTCCTCTGGTGAGTGTCCCGGGCACAGAGCCCCCTGTGTGGATGCCCTGGGGCCACTTCCCTCCTGGCACTTGGAATTAGAGATGGTCGAAAAGTGTGTGTCTGGGTGTGGCGGGGAGGGGGGAGTATGTAAATTCAACTGAAACATTGTTTTATTGTTTCAAAATTTCAGCCATTTTTCATTGGAAAAAACAAATCAAATGTGGAGACATTTCATGTAGCTGTCATTGAAATTGGGCATAGCTGTTGCTATGGGTAGATCCCACTGCTTTGTATGACTCATCTCGAAGCTCCAGAGAGATAAGTGCTTCACGTAGCGCCTATAAATAAAGTTTCATTTATTTGGGGAAACCTGAACAACATCCTGATGGCTCTGCCAGTGGTAGAATGTTTTCTTTAATTTTTAAAAAATACATTAAATATTTTCACTGAGAAATGTGACCTTTTTTCAAGGAAAAATGTTCACCATTTTTTCCATCAGTTCTAGCCTATGTGGATACTTTAGCCATAACTTGTGGCCAGGAGGAAGACATTAAACTGTTCCCAACATGTAGACTCAACGTGTTTGTATGTATCAACAGATACACACACTGCGTAGATTAAATATGTAACAATCCATATTTTCATGTGTTGGTATATACACATACAACACGTGCACACACATTCATGGGAGAAAGGAAAGCTATTTATGATATATTGAAGTCAAAATGCAGGGTAATTGTGTTCAAGTGGAATCAAAGGTTGGCATTATGATTAAATAGCGTTGCTATCTTTTAGGAGAAATCTGGTTCTAGACAAACAACACCGAGGTCATCAACAAAATATAATTTAATCCTTAGTTATGAATTAATAAATACGTTTTAGATTAATTTAAATCCACAAAGAGACTTTGTGTTCCAGGACTATTTATCATAAAATTTATTAGCTTAGTGTTCTGGCAGGCATTCAGTTTTTGCAGTCCTCAAGGCAACAAGCATTTTATAAAACAAACAACCCCCCCCCATTCATTTACTTTTTAAAATGTTTTGTTTTTTTTCAATAATTCCCCCCCTTTTAATTGGATTCCTTTGAACTCGTGTATCTGCTCAAACCCAAAAGTTTTAGGAATGCCACCAGCTTTTTTTTGCCTCTTCTCAGATTAACTCCTCTTGAAGCTTAAGTTACAGCTTCTCGCTGCCCCGTGGTTAATTCACCCTGCTCCGAGCAAGGAGTTTGAGCCATATGGCAGAGGATAAGAAACTGAGAATGCTGGTTTAATATTAGTTTGGACTTGAGATAATAGAAACATAGTGAGGGGAAAAACAGGTGGATTTCTTCCAGTCATCGCTTACAAACCACCTAAAATAATTTCGGAGGTCCTGATTCAAGAAAGCACTTAAGCATGGGCGGGTGTTCATCTTTATTCAGGACAGCATTGACTTCAGTGGGATTTAAGCACAACCTTAAGTACTTTCCTGAATAGGGATGCTGTCCTGAATCACGGCCTCAGTGGGTGTGTGACGCATTTGCTGGCATTGCAGCATTTAGGAGTGTAAATAAAGTAAGAAACAGCTGGGAAGATATATAGTTCTTTGGGGGGCGGAGGGGAGGTCTCTGTGTGCCTAAAGACGTGCCAGCGTGGGGTGAAGGGTTCTGCTGGATGATCCAGAATCCATCGAGAGATTGGGTGTGGCAGGCATGTCCATTACCTGTCTGGTGCTGATTGGGTGATTTCCATTGTGGGCAGGACACACCCAGAGTCACTCTCTGAGAGTGCAACCAATGGGAACTCAAGGGGCGAGGGGTGGGTTTATAAATAGGAGGAGTGACGGACGGACTGAAGAATTCAGCAGGGAAGCAGGACGTGGACCAGAAGGGTCTGCTGAGAGGACTGTATTCCAAGGATTTTGCCTGTTTGTTTGATTAGACGGCAGGCTCTCTCCCCTGCTGGAGAAGACGATGACTAGAATTTGCTGTGATGGGGGTCGGAGGGGAGTTGAAGGAGATTGAGGGGCTATCACTTGTCTCCCAGATGTTAAGGAGCTGGTGTACCCTACAGAGGGCTTGGATGCCATTCCGCAGAGCCTGGGAAGGGTAAATCCCCCAGAGCAGAGTCCTAAGGCAGTGTAAATATGTATGTGCATGAACATAATTGTATTTTGCACTGAACTTGTGGTAGCAGCAAGCACTAAAACTGGGAGAACCCCCCCCCCCCCAGGTGTTGTCTTTTAAAGAGTTGTTTTTGACTATAGTCACAATTGTTTCATGGATTATAAATAAACTGCTATGGCTAGAGAGAGCGCGAGAGAAAGTAAATGGTTTGCTGTTTAGAGCAGCTAATGCAGCCCCGCTGCTGCTTTCAGTGTCTCCCCGCTTGCTATCCAGCAGCCACTCCCACAGCTTCCTACCTGTAGAGTTTCCTTCTCTCTCCCTTTGATTCTCCACGGGCTTCTGCTTTTATCTACACCCCAGAAAGGCTGATTTAGTCACATGACCGTCCTGTCATGTGACATTGTTCATTTTGTCCACCTGGGGAAGTGAGCTAAGTGGATCACAGGTGTGGTTGGGCCTGGTGCCTCTTAAAGGGCCAGTCACCCTGTGATGTGATGAAGTCAGAGCAAGGTAAGGTGATCAGATGTCCCGATTTTATAGGAACAGTCCCGATTTTCGTGTCTTTTTTTTATATAGGCTCCTATTACCCCCCACCCCACCCCCCTGTCCCAATTTTTCACACTTGCTGTCTGGTCACCCTAGAGCAAGGAAACAATACCGTATGTTCTAGATCGGGCCACTTTTCTCTTTGTTGCAGAGCACCAGCTAGAGTTGAATAGTCCAACAGCATTAGTATGATCCATACATGAGAACTGGACGTATACTCTCTCCCAGGAATTTGTCATGAGCCAATTGGCGGTAGACGTCAGATGTGCTTGCTCTTGACACGCTTCATTCTTGTTATCAAAGCAATAATTCTTTGTTTGGAGAACATGACTCCACAATGGCAGGTGTTGAGACCGTAGCCCCAAACAGCAGCGCTGGCAGGTGTTGCAGCAGATTTCAATTTTTCACTCAAAGCTGGCTGTGGGATAGATGCCAGATGAAATTAAGGAGCTCCAGATAATCAGAATTTGCATCCCCATAATAATGTATCATTTGTAATGACCATTCTCTGCAAAAAATCCTTCCAGATGCTGTGTTTGAGGCATGGAGTAATCACTTCAATGAATGACCCTACCCACCTATTGACTAGGGAAGGCTGTTAGGAAAGGTTAGTGAAATTGGTGGGCAGGATACACCATAGCCGAGAGCAATGAAACATGTTGGTGTAGTTTATCCCGGTAAACTTTAATAGAGAGGGTGGGTTCTTGTCCATAGGAACTCCATTCTTTCCTTTCTCGAACGGGACAGTTGATTTCTGACCATTTTAAACACCGGTGAAATCATTTATTTTGTCTCTGTTCAGGTTTCATTATGGAGAAATGAGGAAAAGATCTTGAACGGTGTCAAATCGTTTTTACTTCCCCCACTTTGCAGTAGCATTTCACACTGTCTGTTTAGATGCCAGCCCAGGCCCTGAAAGGGATTAAAACTCCCACTTAGATGGAAGCTCTAAGGAGCCAATATATTACCTGAGTTATGCCTGCCGGCTTCACAACCTGTGATTTAGCATGTCATTGAAAAATAAAATTGCAATTTGAATATGATTGAAACCCAAGTTGGAATGAATGAAATCCTTCCACTGAAGATGTACAAGGAAAGGCAGGGGAAACAGTACAGGCTGCTCTGTGTTTGTTGAGCTGAAGAAATGCTCCTTGCACTTTGAGTGGAAGGTGGTGACGTTTGCAATGGGCCTTAGTTCCATAATCTCAGACTGGTCCTCCGTCTCCTGCATAGATGGACTCATGTAGGGTGGTAGGACTCTGCTGTTTACCCAGCACGTATTGGAACCCTGCAGGGAGATGCTGATTAGTTCCCACTGGCTCATTGTATCCAAGTGTAGCATGATAAATCCCCCCTGCATGCAAGGGAGGTAGGAGTAGCTCTCTCAGGGAGCGGGAACTATGATAGATAGATGCAATAATTCCTGAGCTATAAAACCTTCAACAGCTAAGTGGAGGCGGAAGCATGGACAGAGGCTTCTGTTGTGTTATTGCTTTCGAATTACAGCTAAGGCCAGAGCCCAGGAAGCAGGCAGTGAGTGTGGACATCTAGCTAGCTTGGGCACTGAAGCAGCACCAACTTCGGCCTGGACTAGCCCTGTGACCCTGGGTTCCATGCTGTGTGCCATGCTGCGGCGGCTTCATTGCTCCAGTACCTGAGGTGGTTAGATTAAAGCTAGTTCGGGTCTGTCTACATGAGCTGCGATCACCTACGGTGATTGCAGTGTGAACATACCCATTGATTCAAGCTCTGGTGAGGGTGGGTTTGAATTCAGCCTGTTGACCTCTCAGCTCTAAAGGTTCCTTCCTCGTCCCTTTTCACATCTATTCTTGGAGTGGGATACTGATCTGAATCTAATCTCAAATCCATTGTTCCCTTCTCAGGCAGCAGGTAAATGATACAACTTCAGTGTCCTCCTGATCCCCAGAATAGAGCAGGTTTTTTGAAGAGACTTTTTTTTTAATTATGAACAAATCTCCTTCCTCCCCTCTTTCTCATTCTGCGACATATGCACAAGCATTTTTCTTCACTTCTCAATCAGCTCCTTCCATCATATTTGGAGTGACAAAGGCCATTCTTCTAGTGCTGTAATCTAAAGTTTGATTGAGTTGACTTAGCTTTTTAACTTCAGTGTATTGTCTGAGCGATTTGCGTTAGGATTTTAAATCAACTGCTCTTGACACATGTACCACACTCTGTTTAAAATATTGGTGGCTTAAACTACCCTGTATGCAGAATTACATGAACACTTGGATTTTATGATATTGGCATTCTGCTCTCTAATGATCAACAATGTAATATATTCTGTGCAGGAACCGTGGTAAAGTTTAACTGCTGGCCGCAAGAGTCACCATCCCCTAATGCTCATGACATTACTTATTGCAGATGGTGTCCTAAAGCACATCAGGTTAAACCTACCTACTAGATTCCGTTTATCTAGTACGATGAAGCACTTGTTACATTGCTAGTTTACTGCTTAATGCTTTGTTGTTTTTTAATTATTTTTTTAAGTAGAGCAATTTTGTTACTTCCCACGGGTGTAGTTATTGTTCCTTTCAGAAACCAGGCATAAGCATGTGTCACTTTACGCTGTCCAGCCTTCTGCTCCAGATGGTTTTGCCTTTCTGTAACTGGCTGAAATCTTTGGTCATAGTGGCTAGCAAGCAATGAGTTATAAGCCACTTTGGCTGCTCTGGGATGGGGGAACACATTGATTAGGGGCGAGACTGAGCCTTTAGACAGGCTTGTACTTCTCAAAGGCTGTGGTAACTTCTCCCCCATAGTAAGAATGTGTTCTAGTACCTCCCCTCTCGCTCTTGGTAGGAAGTCAGCAATACCAGTCTTGGAAAAAGTGCTGCTTGCATTTCCACCCCGGTGCCTGGCCAGCATGTAGATGTGAGGAGGAATCAAGGCCCTCAATGGGCAACACCCACAGATCAGTAACGACGTTCTGTACCAGATCCAGTCCCAGGTGCCCTTGACCACCTTTGAGTACTCCAAATACCCTTGCTTTGTTCCTTATTGCTCTAATATCCTTTATTTCGTTTATTCGTTGGCTTCTGGATACAGTGGTGATGAGCACCCTAGAGAAAAGGAGGCAGGCCGGCTAGAGCACATTTTGCATTCTTTCTTAACAGCTTTGATAATCGGAGTCCAATTGCCAGTTTCTGAGCTGGCATAAACAGGTATCGTTCAAAGGAAGTCAATGGAGTGATGTTGATTTACACCTGCTGAGAATCTGGCCCCAAGACGTTAACAGTCCAAATTATGTTCTGTCTCCTTTGAAATTAACACTTTTCTTACAGAATTTCACTGTTAAGAAATTTCTCAAGATGTTATCTGTTCAGTCACCCCAGAGTTGTCACATTTGCAATGGAAATTCAGGATCACTTCCTTTCTAGTCATTTTTTCATTACTTTCTCCCCCACCTTTATACTTTTCCTACATTAAGAACCTTCACTGCTAGTAAGAATGACTCAATTTCATTCATTTCTGCTTTACCTTCTTGTTCAATAGATTGTCTCTCCATTGAAGATGTTGGCTTCACATCAGAGGCATACCCTTGATCACTTTTTAAGAAACTTAATGATTTTTGCAATTACACGTACTAGGGCAGGTAACAATAACATCTTCCAATGACTTACCAATTTCAGAGAGCTGGTAAATCATCACAGGTTGGTTTGAGTGCATGGTGTATGGAAGTCTGATAGTTTGTTATGCATGGATATGGTTGGTTGTTATCATTGTACTTTGAAAGGAGATTGTGGTTAGTGCCACACTGGAATCAGTAGCATTTACAAAGAGAATATTAAAGTTATATTTTCAAAAGATGATCAGTCTCCTAATCTAATAAAACCTAGACTTGCTTCTTAGGGCTCAGGATGGGTGTTATTTTTTTTTTTTTTAACTACACTGTATTGTGCGGAACTGCCAGGACTGCACCACACAAGGTTAGCAACTTTAAAACCAATTTCTTTTTCAGAGTCGTCTTCTTCCTATACAGAGATAGATCTCCTCAAGTTAGCTAGTTTTGTGCCTTTCCTGAGGTGGCTGAGTTCATTTGAACTTCCTACTGTTAATACAACTCTATCAATAGTGTCTCGGGGTGTGAGTAAGGAATAGAGGACTGGAGCCTACCTGTCTACTATCGAATAGATTCTGCAAGATGGCCATTGAAGTCAATGGGAAATCAGTGGGCTTTGGAGAAAAATAATTATAATTATTTATCATTTCCATTATTGTAGTACAGAGGAGCCCTGGTCGTAGACCTGAATCCCATTTTGTTAGGCAAACACGAACAAAAATGTCTCACAACTGGGAATGGAAAATGGCTGGCTTGGCTTGAAATGTTCTTCTTGGAAATTCCAAGAAATAAATTCCAAGAAGTAAAAGTCCATCATGGTAATCATTGGAAGCCGTTCTTTTGACCACTGTCGCTAAGGAGGGAGAGGAGAGAGAGAAATATTTACTCTGTTTTCTTCTGCTTTCTGGAGGGCCAGCCAAGAAACTGTCCCACTGTGACATAATACAACTGATATCAAAAGAACCCCACTCTGCTGTGTGCTGTAAATTGTCCCCTTGCATGATCTTTTTGGAAAGATTTTTCTTGTCTGATTGCAGACCGGTTATAAGAATTTGCGATATACACCTGTCCCCAGCATAAGAGTTTTCAAGCAAGCATTTTATAGTCCAGCTTTTATAAAAGTCCAGCAGCATTTTAGTCCAACCTGTACAGAAACTAAATGTACATGTCTTCCAGTTATCAGGAGATAGCTAGAGTTTATCCAGTTTCCAAATATGGTGTAGAAGTCAGACTGATATTTATGACCCTGGACTGCAAAGGGGCAGAGACTGGAAATAGAAGCAACGTATTGGTAAGTTTGCTCTTATTAACTGTCATTGCACTAAACAATGAAATTCCTGATTGTACTCCATTGAAATAAGACTCCCACTTATTTAAATGGGCTTTAGATCAGGTCAGTACTGACCCATAGAAGAAATCCATTTCCACAGCTTAAACAATGTTAAAATAAATTAACAATACAGTAGGTATCTGAAATAAACAGAGAACTGGGTAATAGATTCAGGAAACTCAATATTTCAGTGCCAAAGCCAATCCTCATATTTCATAAAATTTGGATGAACTTCGGTAAGTGTATCACAGATACCTCCAAGGAGCAGAGGAAACAAGACAATCTTGGCCATTTAGCCTTTCTATAAAATTCCAGACAACTTTCTCCACTGCCACGTAAATTCACCCCTATAACTGGGCAGATTTCTTGATTTATTGCCCAGTTCATGGTTGTGATGTAGATTTAGTACTGTGTCAAGCATTAGATCTCCTGTGAGTCAGAATTATCCACTAGGCAGAGGCAGAAGATGAAAGAATGCACAATGAAAAATTTCAAGTTTTGTGAGTTTGAAACGTTTCAGGTCAAGCCAAAGCATTTTCAAATTCATTTAGTGCTTTTCTCTTTGGGTCGCTGACCGCTAGAGAATTTGAAGGAGAATTCACCCTCCTCGCTCAATGATCACTGGTGGCAGCACTAGCAATAGATGTGAGCTGAAAGTTCGTGTAGTCCCACCACCATCCTAGCTATGGGTTGGTACTCCAAGACATCTTCCTTGATTATGGGTACCGTGGAAATTGGAACACTCCTCTAAAAGAGAGCACTTGCAAGAATGAAGCTGTGTTATTGTCTATTCAGTGTTCGATGCTGTTGGGATATAATTCTTCAATGTAACTTTCTCAAGGCTTATATTTCAAGAGTGCAAAGGCTGCCAATTCTAAGACTCAAAAGGCTGAACACTTAAAATATTGACAAAATTGCATGCCTCCACATATACAGTAGTTAGAGTATATGTGGGGTATATATGTATGCACACTGACCTCTACTGGATAGACTCAGAACTGCTCAACCATGTTTCATAGGACATAATTAAAGCTTGCCATAAAACTGGGATTTTCCCCATGAAAAGTTTCATGGGGAAAATCCTTTTTTTTTTTTAAATATATATTTTCAAATTGGGATTTTCCAATTTTCCCGTAAGAAATTTAAAAAAATAAGGGGAAGTGGTTTTGAAACACTTTCTTACTGTTGTCCAATTTTTTCCAGTTGGCACACAGTATTAAGTGTTGAAAGTGTTACTCTGAGAGAGAAAGAAGGTAGGAGACTACAGGACATAGTGACAACACTTTGGAAAACACAAAAGCTATTCACTGGTATTGTCATTTAATTAACAAACTAAATCACAGCTGTCCACAATTACAGCTAGCTTTGTGGCTAGAACCCAGCATGCTATTTAATGGTGGAGAAGAGTCATTTGCAACAATAAGCCACAGTGGGGTGATTGATGAAGGAAGAGAGGTGGCGGAATTGGAACATTGGTCCTGATCCTGCAGTCCTTACTCAGAGAAATGGAGGGCTGTGTGTACTTCATAGTCAGGCCCATAAAGAGGCTTGGGATAGTGAGAAATCTGGAAGCACAGAGGTAAGAAAGAGGGGGAGTAAAGAGAAGATCTACACGAATTGAGGGACACTTTCACCTCATAAATCAGGTGAGTCTCATAGCCATGAAATCTGGGATCATTTGCAAAATCTTGCACCAGCAAAATCATTATATTCAGCCCGCAACTGGAGGAAAACAGTGAGTGTTACAGATAAGGGGGCGGGGGGTAAATCTCCTTGCTCTTATGGAATTGTGTGATTTCATAACAGAATATCTGCTTGTATATCCAACTATTAATATAATCATTTGCAAATACCTTAATCAACTGATTTTGAACACTAACACCTGTTATCTGAATGGAAGAACACATTAGAGCACTGGCGTTAGAAAATTTGTCATATAGGTCCCAATCTGATAAACTTTGACACCTGCTTTAACTTTATGCACAAGTGTAGTCACACTAAGTTTGCAGACTTGGGACAAGGCCAGAGTCATAGGACTGCAGATATGGAGCCGGACAGTCAGCTGATGATTTACACCCGCTAACCATCTGGCCCTTTGTTCTTAGCATAATTTTTCTATCCTGGAAAACAGTTCAGAGCACTAAAAAGATAGTGTTTGAACAAGGTTTTGTTGTTTGCTATTTTAAGTATGGTGTGGTCCTCACCCTAAAAGCTCCATTCTGTGAATAATTATTTGCTTGGTGCTGGATTTGAAAACAAACTTCCCAGGCTATGAATAACACTGCTTTGAAAGAGTGCACAACAAAAACCTTTGCACTGTGCTAAGGAGTCTAAATTGCTTGCAAACATCTCTGCAAAGAGAATGCAGCTTTCATCTGACAGGCTGTGTAAGATGGTTTGGCCTCTCACTTCCTTTACATGCTTTGACTTCGCTCTTCATGTAAGTGTCCAGCATAAATTCTTTTAATGCAAATTTCCATGTCAAAACTACAAACAGATATTTGATCAAAGGTCATCTCTCCTTTGTGTTCCTATTTGAGATAGAAATTTCTATTTCATCTCTGCCTGTCATGGTCAGTTAAGGGAACTGCAACCTGATGGGAAATGACTCATGCATTTCATGTCCTCTCTTGGAAGTCCTTTCCCCCCTCCCTCTTCATATCTTATGGGTGTTTTAATTTGAATATGTTTTCATTTTTAATGGAATAGTTAAATTAGTTTTCAGAGTGCAGCAGTGTGATACTGAACATTGTCTGCTTATTAACTCAAGCTCAGTTTACTGGAGATGATACCCTGGGAGCTGATAAAATAATTATCATTCTTTTAGCGGTGGCTTTACTTCATGCTTAACTCGTACAGCTTGTTTTATGTGGCAGTGTCTAAAGCATGGAAATGGCAGTAAATAAATTTTTGGGGGGGTGGCTTATTTATTTTTAAAGACCGCTTGACTAGTGATACATAAGAACGGATTCTAATGGAAATTCTTACATCAGACCTGTCCCTGCATGCATGTACTAACAGCCCACTCCTGCATCAGTGACTGCCGGATCAGACCTAAGTTCAGTAGTGAAGCCCTGATCCCACAAAGACTTCTATACATCTCTCTCTCCACTTATAGGGTCCCCATTACCATAGTATCTGCACCCCTTTAATGTATTTGGCCTCACAACATCCCTGTGAAGAGCTATTGTTACCATTTTATAAATGGGGGGAATTGAGGCACAGAGAGATCCCATGACTTGCCCAAGGTAACACGGGAGGCCCATAGCAAAGCAGGGAGTTGATCTCAGATTTTCCAAGTTGGAGGCTAGCACCCAAACCATTGGACCAGCCTTCATTCCTCTTCTGTGTTCTAGAACTACTCACAGTGCATAAAGTTAAGCATAGGTTTAAGTCTTTGCAGGATTAAGCCCTTTGTGTGTGTGTGTGTATCTGTTTATATATCTAAGCAGAAAATTAAAATACTATTTTGAATCTAGTTGAAATCTTGGGTTTGGTGACTTGTATCTTTTTATAACCTCTTGTTTCTGTTTCACTGTTAAAATATAGAACATTAGTGAGACAATAAAATATAGAATGCCTAAGTCAAAATATGACTCTTATATTTTGCCAATTCACTACCATTGTCCATTATGGCTTCAGTTCAGAAAAGCACTTAAGTACATGCTTAATTACCTTTAAGTCTCATGGGATTTAAACATGTGCTTAAAATCAAGCATCTACTTTGGGGACTTTCGGGTGGGGCCAGGTATGAGGGGTTTGGAGTGCAGGAAGGGGTCCGGGCTGGGGGGTGGAGCTGAGGGGTTCAGAGTATGGGACAGGGTTCTGAGCTGAGGTAGGGGTGTGGGAGGGGGTACAGGCTCTGGGCTGGGGGGGGTGGGTTTTGGGGTGGGGCCAGAAATGAGGGGTTCAGGTTGCAGGAGGGGGCTCCGGGCTGGGGCAGGGGGTTGGGGTGCAGGGCTGTGTGAGGGGTCTGGGTGGGGCTGGGGATGAGGGGTTTGGGTGCTTCCCAATGAGGGTGCTTCCTCTCATTGAAGTCAATGACACGACTTCCACTGATGTTAATTTTGCAGGCCTCTGTCATGAATTGCTTTAGAAATCAATGCTTTGCACATTGCCTATTTGACATTTAAAACCTGTATTCAAGATATGTCTCATTTTGAGCGACTGAAAGATCAGTTCCTTGATCAGAAGCAGGAACACAGTATTGAGATGACAAAGGCCTACCCAGTGGCAAATACTGTCATGCTTGCAAGCTAAATCATACCTGTTATGAATAGACTGGCATACAGTGCAAGTCATGCCAATGAAACGGAGGAGGCAAACCATTGCAACGGTAAGCCACAGCGGGGTGGTGTGTTACTTGGCTACGGGGACTTGTCTGAGGTGCTGTGTGAGATATGTGGTTGAAGACCAAAAGGCAGATTCTGAGCTCCATCACCATCCCCCTATCTAAATCTGGAGCCATGCCATATTTACCTGGGTCTAACTGAGATCAGTGGTTGGTCCCATCTAGAAAATGTTATGCTTAAACAAAGCACATGAGATCTTTTATAGGGGAGAAGGCAACATGCTGCATTTATTGAGAATACAGCAGTTAGCATATGCTAACTGGTTACTCCTTAATTGGTGTTATTTTTTGATGTAAACATTCCAAAACACCTCTGAGAGGGTCATTCGGCCCCAGATTTGATTTAATCAATTGTCTTTAGGGGTGCCAGCCTCTACCTCAGGATCATCAATCTGCCCTTCCTCAATCATGGATGCTTGTTGATGGTTCTCTGGCGTCAATAAGTCTTGGGTAAGTGTCTTCGCTCCTCCTTTCTTGACCATCTGGTTAACAATGGCCTTCACACCTTATCTTTTCCTGATGCACGCATTCCTCATTCACACAAACAGTCTTTTACAGAGACCTTTGAGAATACAAACGGCAGTATTTTATATCGAGCAAAAAGACATTGTAAATTAAACCTTGCTAAGTTTTATAACCAAAACAATTCACACTGAGGCCCAGGCCTTCAAGGTTCCTCTAATTTACTTAGCAAAGACACAATACAGGATCCTGTCTCTTACTAACTAAACCTTAAAACAAAGAACTAAAAGGGCCCAATTTGTAATGCATATGGGAAACAGAATCCCAGAGTCCCAGAGGGTCATTCCTTTCTGCTATTCAAAAAGGGTGGCTGGCAGGATGAAATCAAATCATACTTTAATTCTCATAGTACAATTATAAAATTCTGCTCCTACAGAAGCATGCCAGCAGCTTTCCTAATGCACACCTTGGTGTGGCTTATTGCTTCCAAAGCATGGCTACAAAGTAATACAAAGACGTAGGGGAGCCTGTACAATATATTACTTTGAGTAACCCAGAGTCTTTCTGTATCACTACATCAGAAGAAAACGTTTTTAGACAAATGGTTGTGACCTGTAAAGCCCTAAAATAGCCTGGTGTCGGCTTACCTGCAGGCCCCGTTCTCTCCCCAGGCCATATTGCCATAGCTGTGGTCAACAGGGCTGCCCAAGCTGGATTCCCCCCTTGCAATCCTGGCAGGATTTTTGGAGAGGGCCGAGGGCATGCTACCTTGACTATGAAGGGGCAGAAAGGAATTTATGTAGGTGGCTGGCTGGCTGGCTGGCTGAGTTCCTGTTTGAAATGATTGCTGGGAATTTTTAGTGTGTTAGCAGTGAAGTCAGGGTGCCAAAGGCATTGGAAAGGTGTCTGTTTAACATTTTACATCCAAATAAATAAATAAGCAATTGAAAAACGTTGACATGAAATATGAGTAGGCAAAGACCAAATCCATATTCATGACGCCATGTTGGCAGTATTTCTGATGCTCTCACCAGAGATAGTGGGGAGTGTGCATAACCCAGACATCGTTGTCAGTCCCTTAGTCCTTTCAGGGACTTCTTGGAAGCAGCATAAAAGGTCAGGGACAGCGACAAGTGTTGGAAGTGAGGGGTGGTGATGCCTGATAACAGGAAGATAACATGGCTTCACAATAGCCAGGCAATGAGTTTGCTGTGCCTATGGTTTATTGTGCTAATCAGATCCATCTCGTTGTTTCCTGGTGCTCCCTCAGTCTGTTTGTATCCCGCCCGTTTCTCATTTATACTTAGATTATAAACTCATTGGAGATGGAAATGAGTTTTTGTTCTGCGTGTACAACCCCTAGCAAGATGGGCTCTGATTAGGACCCCAATGTGCTACCACAATACAAATAAATGCCAATAACAATTATAGAGAAATAGAAGTGAGAACCAAGGATGGTGGTCTTTTTTCCAGACATTTTTCTTCTCAACGTTTTCACTAAACAAAATTCAGAACTATTCAGGCAACAAGATGAACCTAATCTAGTTTTAATTTATTTTTGAGTAATATTGGTCACACGTGTATGTTTTGTGGGGGAAAGTAACCATATGCTTTTAAACTATTTCCCTATCATTTGTACAGAAATTAATCTTGAGCAAATATTGACTCTTTCAGAAGGCAGGCCTTGAATCATCTGTATAGGTGAAAAGATACACCATATATATAATTGCTGGTTAACTGATGACTTAGACTATTTTTATGCTGTGTAGTGAAGTGAGATGTCTTGCCTGTGTTTGAACTTATAAATAGCAAAAGAAACCAAGTGTTTAAGCCTTTTAATCAATATTGTTTTAAAAACTATAGCTGAGGTTTTAAATTTTCTGTACAAAACCAACAAGGAGTCTGGTTTTTTACCCATGAAAGCTTATGCCCAGATAAATCTGTTAGTCTTTAATGTGCCACCGGACTCCTTGTTATTTTTGTGGATGCAGACTAACACGGCTACCCCCTGATACGTGACATTTTCTGTACAGTATCAGATGTAATTTGCTACAGACCGACAAAATAGTCAATCCCAAGCAAGGATCAAACGTACTGTCTCTGTATGTAAAACAGGTTTCCCAAGCTCTAGTTCCAGAGCTATACTTAATCAGTATCCCACACCAGCAGAGCACCCCTGCAGGGGTATGTATGCTGTGAACCAAGCCCCGGTGCTGACATGATGCATGGATGTCTCCATCCTCCCTTCTATACTCTCTGAGCTGCTTGCTATACCGGTATATGTGTTAGCTTGGAATTGGCATTCCAGTGACTTTCTAGAATAACAATCCTTGTTCCATGCTAGTTTCTATTTGTGCTGGATACAGCTCTGTTGACTAGTATGAGCCTTGATCAACCAATCAACCAGGTGTGATCAGGCTACAGTTTGTAATACAGCACCCAACTGAGTTGTAATAACTGGGCATTGAACACATCCTGAGCCTTTTCCAAGGACTGGGGCACTGGACTTAGAGGGGGTTTATTCCAATCTCTTTCCTTATTGGAATAGGTTCAAGTGCACATGGTCAGTGGTTTGACCCCCGCCCTCACACCCAGTGAAGACAATGGGACTGATCCCATGAGGAAAGGTGGAAGGACCGGGCCTGTTGAATGTAAAGGAATCTGGTCCCAGTGCACCATAACTGTCCCACCTTATTTTGATTTTGTGGCGTTAAGTTAATGAAAATACGTGCTGTGATGCATCACAGTCATGAGAAATTGCAGGATACATCTGGAGATGGTCACCTAATTAATGCCACTAATGTCCCCTGGCAGCCACTGAAATGATCTAGCGGTGCACACAATGCAGCGATGAGTTTGTTTTTTAATGGACTGGAGCAGCGTGACTGTACCTGGTGTTACTTCCCAGCTCCCCAATTATTAGGTCTGAGATGACGCCTCCTGCACCAGTCCCCTGAAGGCACTGAATAATTCATTGTTCCTCTGAAAGCCCCAAAACACTGTAGCTAACCTGGGTTTCAATAGACCTGCACAATGAAGGCACCTCTGACAACCTAGACCTGTACAATCTGGCTGTGGCTTCACTGATTTTCCCTCCCTTTAATGGGAGGCAAACACGCTGTGCTGATTGGGACGTACACAATCTTTGGGTGTGATCTGTTAGGTCTGTGGGGGCTTGCTGAATGGCCACAGAAGTTAGTAGGAGATTGCTCTCCATCTGATCGCTGCAGGATTGGGCACTCCATTAATGCTTCACCTTCCTGCTTCTGCATCAGATCCTCACCTTAGGTTCTGCATAGATCTCTTGAAGCCAATGGAGCCAACCACGGCTTACACCCGCTGAGGATTTGTCCTCTTGTATGTGCCTGAGTAATGCCATCTCTAGAGTCCCCTTAGTGTCATTACGACAATCTTTGATATTTACAGCAGAAAAGTAAAAAAAAAAAAGGGGGGGGGACGGACAATTTGTGTTTGAAACCCGCAAATATCTGCGAAATAGCCAGAGGCCACCAAATTCTGAGCTCGTTAGTCAATGGGAGTTTCACCATTAACATCAACAGGGGCAGAACTTTTACTTTGTTTGTTTTATAAAAGCATGAAAACCACAGGTGTCCAAATTACCCGTGGAGCCACATTTGCATCAAGTGGATGCATCGTATTATTGAAGGAAAAGGAACATGTCTCAGAGCCAGTGTATGCACCGTTACCCATGGTCTGATGCAGGCTTGCCTTGGTAAGAGGTCTTAGGTGATAATAAACAAATGCATCAGTAAAATCATGTATAGAACCTGGTAAGAAGGAAGGTCAAAGCTGCTGAAGAGCTCTCTGACCTGTCAGATCTCCCTTCTTATCTGGAAGTCAATGCAACTACTGTGTGTTTCCTTTGAATTGGGGCCATCGTCCTGCTCAATAGTTCACTGAGAAGATACCAGGGAAAGGAACACACATTCCAGCATTTAATGAATGCTACTTTTACATTAAAACATACTTAGGGGAAGGTTTTCAAGGGCACAAATTGGTCTGGACCATCAACTTCAATTGGGAGTCCAAGGGAACTGAGTGCCTACCTTTTGAGCCCTTGCAAATCTCCCCCTTACATAAGTGTTTGCACTTGGCTCTCTCGTAGCAGAATGATCAGAAGTAATTTGGTGATCCTGTAATTCACATCAGCCAGATTCCTTTTCCTTCTGGGCAAAGCCCTTAAAGCAATGTATCCCCTCTTTTCTCTCATCTCCCCATGTTACCTCCAAGTGTGCAAGATGTAATGCTTCTCAAGTGTCCACACACGCTTGTCTTTTATTGAGGAAGACTTGCTTAAACCACTTTGTCCTTTCACTGTTCAGGGCCAAGTCTCCTCTCATTTGTTTAGGGCCTAAACTTTAGACTGATCAAACAGTCTCAGCTGCTTCTATGTCAAAGGGTTTCTGTGCACTTTTTTCCTCCTTGAGCAAGCTTCAAGGACAGCAGAGGGCAGCAGTGCACTGTCAATTTAAACAGCTGTTACAGCCACATCGACATAGAAAAGTAAGATGCGGAGCAAAGTTTCCTTTTCATGCCCTAAATGTTGTTCGGGGCAGTATCCATCCCTGCTTTCATTTTTGGAACACATCTTAGTATGATGTTCCTGTGGTCGGTTCTAAACTTAATTGCACTAAATATTTGCCTAAAAATGTCAGAAACGACACACCGAATCTAACTTGCAGAGACGAGCCAGAGAATTCATAGTTCTGGCTGTGCTTAATTCATTTTTGTGTTGCTCCCGCTGCTGTTAGTAGTACACTTTGGTACGAAGTGCACAGATGCTGTACCTACAGGTTAAAGCCAAAGGCTAAGGTCTTCCAAAGAGACTATTGATTTGAGGGGCCCCCAATTTGAGACACCTTAAAGGGGCCTGATTTCCATAAAGCACTGAGCACCCACGCTCTGAACATCAGGCCCTGTAAGGTGTCTCAAGTTGGGATCCCAAATCACTAGTCATTTGAGGAAATCTCAGCTGTTATCCTTGCCCTGAGAAGCTGATTGTACTACAGATCGAGCCCAATAATTTCCCTAATATTAGCCAGGCAGAGGGAACCCGCCACATGACTCTTCCCAGCCCCATGGAGGGTGAGTTAGCCACCACCATGGCACTGTCTTATCTACACTGGACAACATGGGAAGCCCTTCTTGAGGTTAAGATTCCAAAGCTTGGAAGGTGCAGAAGGAACAAGGGCTGGGCTAGGGAGGCCAGAGGCTGCATTAATTTTTCTGCCGACCCTTCTGTCCTGGGAAAACCTTCCTGGAGGATGGGGGCCTTAAGCCTTGGAGGAGAATCATTGTTCAGAGCCAGAATCAGGCCCACGGTCAGTAAAACCCAAAGGTTCTGACAGTTCCATTCAAAATTAGGCAATCAGACAAGATAACATTTCTGATACCCAGCATCAACCACGAATATTAAAATCATCTCAAGTTATCAAAAGTGACAGAAGAAGAATAGAATGGAAGGAGGTTAGAAAAATATTCTGGCCTGTTTTTCCTCCTTTATTTTTTTTACACCATTTTTACAGCTGCATAACTCTATACATCACTGGAATTGCCCCTCCTCAATGTCGGTGTAAATGGGAGGAGAATCAGGATCTATGTCAAGGATATTGAACCACGGGGATCAGAACATGAGGTTCTCGTGGCCCTTGCTGTGTTCCAGGGCATTCCTCTCTCCTTTCCTAGGAAACACAAAATATAAATCCCAACTCTTTTTTAAAACAGTGTAATTGCAAACCCCCTCACATTTCTTTTCTTTTTAAGAAATGGCTCTGTACAATGGATCTGTAAAATAGAAATCCCCTTACTGAAACCGAAACAGTGTTACACAGGGAAGGTTCAAAGCACTATAGTTTAAAATAAAGAAAGTACAGGGCTTTGGACCATTACTGTGGAGCACCAGTCTTTGTCTCCAATCCTGAAATCAGATCCATGCAAGGCCGTACCCATGTGGGGTGAGTGTGATACCCACATGGATCCGATTGCAGCTGCATATATATAGAATATGAGTGTGTGTCAAAGACTTTGCTTGATGAAGCTTCCAGTGCGGTTATTTCAGGAAATGTATCCCTAGCTGCTCCTGGCTGGATTCTCCCCCCTGCTTGACCTCCATGCAGATGCAGTGGAGAGAAGGAGACCGTGTTGCCTGGCCCTGTAATCCCTAACTTACATCACTGGTGTAACGCCCCTCAGTGACTATAAGCACGTGGAGAAGTGGGTGTAACTCTACTCTGCCTTGCTCCATCTCTCTCTCTGCTGCCAAGGTAGGAGGGCAACTGATACAGAAATTCCCTTCACCACTTCCACCAGCAGAGAGTTTCCCTGAACAGCGGAAATTCTCTACTGGCCAGTTTAAGTCCACTATTAAGCAGGTGAAGAGTCTGGCCCCATGTGTGTGAGCTACAGAAGATAACTGGCATGGCCTAAAGGAAGGAAGTTAATGAAAAATCCTGAGAGTTGACCAAAAAATGGTTTAATTTGGCTGCTTGTGTTTCAAAAGATCTTCAGGACAGCTTATGAACCATACTAATGTGCACCGGGGTGAAATATTACTTAATCAGCTTCCGTCCAAAATAAATCAATTGAAGCAAGTTCCATTAATTCTCTGGTCAGCAGTTTATTCTGTTACTTCAAATTGCCATGTTGGTAGTGTTTTAATCTCATGAATAAGTTTTGTTTACGATGATGTCTAAGTATTTATGAGTTTCATATTGATTTTGGGGCCATCAATTTACCTGTTAGGCATTGGGTCACTTCAGAAATTATTAGCACAGTAGCTGTGAACAAAAAGCAATAAAAACTCTAATGATTGATTGGTTTGCATGTTTGTGCAATGTGTTCCCGCAAAGAAAACGGACCAAAATCTAAATCCCTTTGTAGCTGTATATTGAAAAGAGGAGGAATGAAAGTGATTGTTGCAATATATTCTATAGTATAAATAAATGTAGTGTTGGGCAAACCTTTTCATTGTTGTTTATTTCAGTTTCACAAGTGCTCAGTTAAATTGGCACTAAGTAATTTTAAGCAGCTTCTTTTACTTTTATTGTTGGCAAAGAAGGTATTTCTGTTCTGTTGTTAAGTGTGTGTGTGTGTGTGTGTGTGTGTGTGTGTGGAGGGGGGCGAAATCTAATGAAACAAAATAGGATTCCCACTACTGTATTCTAACAATCTTTCTGCTAATATTGTTGCAATTTTTGCAAATAGAAATTGAAAAATGCAGGACTAAATACATGCAGTGTTGTAGAGGAAGACTGGTTTTGTTGGCAAGGCTTTGGCCAGGTTATCTGGGTTCAGTTCCTCACGCTGCCACAGAGTGACCATGGGCAAGTCACTGAAGCCCTGATCCAAAGTCCACTTAAGTCAGTAGAATGACTCTTGTTGACTGCATTGGGGTTTGGATCAGACTCCTATCTTGCTGTGTTTCAGCTACTCATGTGCAAAACAGAGCTTCTGTCATCGCCCCCCCCCCCCCCCCGGTTCCTCTTGGCTATTAGGTTTTAAGTTTTCAGGGCAGTCTCTTTCTCTCACACTGTTTTTTGCACAGTGCATCCAAAATCAATTGGGCCCTGATGTAGATGGTGCAAATGTAAATAATAATCTAACATGTACTTCAACATGGCCCACCAAGTGAACACCTCTGGCTTGCTGTCCCCGTGGGCTGTCAAGTTCAGAGTGAAGAAAATGAGAGTGGAGTGGCCCCCGAAATTGCAGGGCGAGGAAATGGTGACAGTACGGCATGCTTGCTCCCTTCCCCTGAGTCCATGAAAGCCCAACTATGCAAAGTCGCCGAGGTCAGGAGTCTGCAGCCGTTTGCGGTTGGAGCAGCTGATATATACGGCAGGCTGTCCTTCGGTTTCCTCCATTGATGCTCCTGTAGTGCTAACTTCAATTCCATGCATGCACCCTCCCTGGAGAGGGCTCTAGGATGGAGGTGCTGGCAGAGGAACTCCAAAGAAGATGAGCAGCCAGGGAGTGGCGGCCAGGCTGGGACACATTGTGGAAAGGCCAGTAGAACATGTGCAGCTCCCAGGTCCTGTTGGGGATCTAGCTTTGGGACCTGTATTTTCAATAATTCAGCGGCTCTTGAAGTCGGCTTAAATTTTTTAAAAATTCCATTCTTTATTTTATTGCTCAAAGTCTAGAGCTTTGCATCATAAGTAATTCTGTCACTCCCCGTCTGATGGGATTAGACAGTCCCACTTAGACTACATTATGCCGATGGGTGGCATTTATGGTTTTGGGATGCCTGCCTTATGCATGGCTTTGCCACTTGTGTGAGTAATGCAGATCATCCCAAACTCATGCCAGTAAAACCTTCACGCTGTGCCCCTTGTGACCCAAGTGTGACCGCTAATGTGCGTGGCTTAATCTTTCACTGTTACTAATTTGTCCTTCATCCTCCTTTGTTTATACAAATCTCCAGACCACACCCATCTTGTCTGTTTGTTCACCTGTTGCATATTGTTTAAGGGTTAAATTTTCAAGTCTGTCTATATTCCCTTTTCAAAAGAGACTTGGGAGCCTAAATCTGCCTGACAGTTAGTTCACACACACACACACACACACACACACACACAAAGTGCATTTTTTTGGGCACCAAAACTATTCATAAATTTGGGTCATATTTGGAGAATAGTTTTGGTCAGAAAGAAAAAAATACTTGGGGAAAAAATATTCTGAAACGTCGAAACTGTTTGTTTTGACACTTTCAGAATGAAACAGTTCAACATTTTGTTTTGAATAAACGTTATTGAAATCAAATGTCAATTCTGGTCACTACCCCAAGCGACTAGTCCTGAAGCGTGTCAAGAAAACCCCCAAATCACTGAACCGAGTGTAAACAAAACCTGAAACTTGGGAATTTAAAATGAACCTCCCAAGAGCACTGGCATGCAGGATGTTACCTGTAACTCAGGCTGTTCAGAGGAAGGTACGGCATATTGCCTTATAAGATCATGAAGCAGGATCTCAGTGGAAAGTCTGCAAACCAGATGAGATTGATTAAACAATTTTTATCCAACTGGGTTGCACATAAAAATTTTATTAAAACCTCAAGTGCTAAATTTATTTCCTTGGTTTCTTTTGCCTTTCTTTTTTTTATTTGGTAGTGATAATTACTACATTAGAAATTAAATGAACCTCATATACTACAACTTTCAGACCTCCTAGGAGAGTTGTGAAAGTGATTTAGGGAAGTGACTTTGCTATTGTGCTTAATCGAGTTACAGTAATTGTCACCTATAATTTTAACTTGACTGCTATGTGTTGAATCAGAAGCTTTACCAGGGGATTCTTTGTCACTGAGCTTCTCTCTCTCTCTCTCTCTTTCTCTCTCCTTTTTTTTTTTCTTTTTTTGCAAAACACATCAGCTGAAAACAAATCAACAAACACAGATGTGCAGTTAACAACATTATTGCTTGGTACCCCCTTGGCTTCTTTACCAGCCTGATGTGCTGTAGTACGAGATGACTTTCAACAGCAGTGCATCAGCAAATGCACTGCTATATTGCAGAAGACTAGATCGTCAGCTGAAGCAAATCCCCACAGCTCCATTGAAGTTAATGGAGCAATGCCAGTTTACACTAGATGAGGATCTGGGGCCAGATTTATAAGGGTATTTTGACACCTAAAGATGCAGATAGGTACCTGACTCTCATTAACTTTCAATGGAAGTTAGGCACCTACCCTGCCCAGGCACTTTTGTAAACCCCACTAGGCACCCATCTGTATCTTTAGGCACCTAAATACCTTGGTAAATCTGGCCCCTGGTCCTTAATTCCAAAATATATTTGAAGAAGGTGGTGCTTCTAGATATGTCCTCAATACTGTGAACTAGGGGCACCTGATGAAATTACGGGCTGCAGGTTTAAAACAAACATAAGGAAGTATTTCTTCACAAAACACACAGTCAACTTGTGGAACTCCTTGCCAGGGGATGTTTAAGTTTCTCAAGTAGCTTAAAAGTGAGGTTGATCAGAGCAATTGGGTGATAGTTCTTTGGGACATCTGCCTTCCCTCTAGGCTTGAGAAGTGCCACTACGTGTGACCTTCACCAAACTTTGGAATGGTACAGTATTCCAGACAAGTAATGTAGAGTCTTAGCTGAAAGTTGAAAAAGGATGATGCCACGTGATGCAGTAACCTCCTATGGATTTTGTCCAACCCAGGAGCCTTGCAAAATTTTTAGGAAAGAAATGGCTGATTCCAGTTTCTTCCTAGTGAATAGCTGTGATAAGCTGGAGTCAGTTGAGGGGGGTTGACCAAATCTTCCTGAGTGCAGACAATACCTTCCATTCATGATCTCAGTTTGGGTTTACTGGTCAGCTGTTGGCTCAAGGTGGGCTGCCACAGCATTTGCTGACACATGTGCAGGCTGTTAGGGATCTCCTATTCACCAGCACCAGAACTGGGGTGGGGGTAAGGGTCCTGGCCCCCTCACTTTTTAACAAAAAACAAAAACATGTGCTGTGGGAAAAACATGATCGTACTGCTAAAGATGAAGATGCACGATGAGATCGGATCAGCTGCATTCCTAGATATCCACTGCAATCCTAGATACTCGCATGATCAAAATTGCATTACGTTTAAAAAAAATTGGCAGTAGTTGTCGTATTGCTTCTGTTTGCTACAGCCTGTTGAGTGTGTGTGTTAGGTTTTCTAAAAATATATAATATATTTTTGATTTTACTTTATGTTTTTATGAAACATTAGAAAAAAAATCATTTTATACGGTAGCTCTGGTACGGGGACACGTTTGCCTCCCTTCAAAGTTGTTTGTTGTTACTACTGTTTATTTTGCTGATGCCTTTTTCCCAGGAGATTTAGACTTTAGGGTTACAATTGTTTATATATAATGCGTATTTTAACAAGGATGATTCGATTGTAATGTTACAAAACTGCAAGTTACAGGTCAGCGATAATAGTGCAATATGAATAGTGGAGTATACACAGTAAAATGATAAATGCCAGTGAAGTACAATACATGAAGCGCAAAAATAAAATGCAGTCCCGATGCTTAGAACTAAATTTGTCTTATTATTTTGTGTTTGTTCGTACTATAATTGTACCTTAAATATTATAAACTGGCTATCTTTTGTATTCTGGTTATTTGTTACAGGTGTACTCTGCGGGATATTTAAGTAGTATTATAATTCCCCCACCGCTTTGTCCTCCCCCCCACACACACACACACTTCTGCATAGGTTCTGGTGCCCTTGCTTCTATTCCTGAAGGCGACAAAGAAGGCCCTGACCATACAGCTTGAGGGTGTGAAGTCCAGACTTTCAACACATTCATGCCACCTTTCCTATCTCTTAACACTAAGAAGTTCCATTAACATATTGGCAGCTTGTTTTTCCCCTCAGGCAAAGCCGATTCTTTCTCTCTTTTTGGTAGAGATTGTCACAGAGATCATCCTGTCAGGGGATATATACCCTAGGAAAACTACGAGGAACTGACTTTCTAGTCACACTTAACAAGGTATCAGAAAAGACCTTGTAAGCCAAGTTCACATCATCAGCCACATGCCGTGACTCCATGACTGGGAGGAATCTGTTTCGTCTCTGAAGCAGTCCCAATTGGCATGTCGAAAACTTCATCTCTTCCACGCACTTACTGCAGCCACTGTGCTCGCTAGTCCTGCCATCACGCCCACGTCATATGAACAACAGACTTCCCCAGGAATCTGTACTCTGGTGCTCTTGAATAGACATACAACTGACCTGCCACCCACCTCAGCAATTAAGGTTATGGATGCTGATGACAACTGCTGGCAATAGCCAGAAGGAGCTTTGAGAAGCTGGAGTCCCCCTGTCATCTGACCTTGAGACCTTAGCCAAGTATTTTTCATAGTGATGGGTTAAACTAAATGCACTAAATATGGTGTCATCTTGTTTCCATCTTGCCCACTGGTTAGCTCATCGACAGCTGCAGGTCTTTCTGAACAATCAGCCCATCATTTTTTTTCCAGAGTAGCTGCTTCCCCAGGCAGCCCCCGGGGGCGGTCCCTGGGTGGCCGGTGCAGACACTGGCGGCGGCCCCCAGCAGCTGGTGCTGTGCTGTGGCTGGCCCTGACCTCCAACAGCAACCTCCCCGGCTTCCTCTCCAGCAGTGGCCCCACACAGAGGGCCGGCTCCAGCGTTTCTGCCGCCCCAAGCAGCGGAAAAAAAAAAGTCCGTGATCGGCGGCACTTCGGCGGCAGCTCCACTAAAAATACCCGTGACTAAATCCTAGCCTTACTTATGGTAAATATTCATGGGAACTACCTGTCTACGGTGGAGACTTGTACCATTTGCAGCTTGATCCAGTGCGAGCTCTAGTGATGAGAGTCCACATCTAGCCATCCTGTTTCAGGCACCGTGTCCACCACCTGCGCTCTATGGAGGCACTGCAGGGCCAGTGGAGTATTGTACCTCTCCCACAATTCCCAGGACAGCTCCCCAGAGTAAGTGCATGACATCAATAAATGTCAATTTGCAGCTAGTCAGATTTGGGGTTGGTTCCAACGGATGCTTCGAATCCTTCTGGCCTGTGCGTGGATCTTCCTTTTCACATGTACTGAATTTAGTCAACAAAAATTAAATGGCAGGCTTGAGTCTGATTTTGCTGCACACCCGTATAAATTAGGACTAGCTCCATTGAAATCAGTGGATTACCATGGTGCTAAAAACCAAGTAAATTAGAGCAGGATCAGACCCATCATGTTCATAAAGCTGGTTATGAAAATGCTTGCAAATTGAAAGAGGCTACAACGTATTTATTACAGACCATAGTTAACACAAGGGAAGTGAATCCTTGTAGCTATCTATTTGACTGTTACATTGCCAATATAAATTAGTTTACTTGCACTGAGTTTAAGCTCAGACACTTGAAGCATATGTGTATGATAGACAAACAACAATAGGCTTTAGCCTGAATAATTCATGCTGTTTGCGAGTCACTTTTTAAGCCTTTCTGCGAAACCACAGAAGATTAGCATTTTTTGTTGCTTTCTTAATCAAAGGCTAGTGGGGGTTTCGACTTTTAACGATTCCCCATGCTTTCAAGGTACATGTTGATTATTCCGACTGGGATTTTTGGCCCTTGGAAGCATTTTAGCGAGTTCTGGGGCCTGCTACCTTATACAGCTTTCAAGTAAATCGTGAATAAGTTGAAAGCTTGGAAAGCTATTTTCTAATTTCTCCTGGGCCCTTTTACTACCTAATTTTGTTTTCATCACCTGTTCTTTACTGACTAACTCAAATCAGCGCTTCTGAGAGTGTGGGACAGTTTGGCAGGGAATAAGTGGCAGCGCTGGGAAGCTGAAAGATCCCAGCCTCAAAATGGGTATTGTTAGTTGGAAATGGGCTTTGCGTTCATGGTGTTCTGTGCTCTCATGGGCTGCATCGTCAGGGCTAGATCCTCAGGGGGTGTAAACTCTACAGATTTACACTAGCTGGGGGTCTGCAGGCTCTATCAAGTATAAATCTCACTGAAGTCAATGGGAAAGTAATAGCCCAGGGCTCTGTGAAGGGGGAACGATAACCCCCAAAGTCACATGTATTTTATTGGGCTGCAGTTCCTGGAGAATAGGTCCATCAATCGCTATTAGTTAAGATGGTCAGGGACGCAACCACATGCTCTGGGTGTCCTTAGCCTCTGATTGCCAGAAGCTGGGAGTGGATGACGAGATTGATAAAAAGTCATAGATAAAACTCCCTAAGGATCCAGATCAGGCCCCTTGCTTTCTGACTAGAAATCAGTAGCAGAGAGCAGAAGTGAACTCCTGTTTACATAGTGCATAGAGCAGAAACAAAGCGCATGTGAGTTTTTCTGTGGACAGATTAGCTATGGATGGTGATGTGTATGGGACCGCTTTATTGACAGATTTAGGAAACAGAGCCAGAGACACTTATGGATGAGGTCACTTCTGTATGATGCCAATTTCCTGTCTCTGGATGGTGTTTCCTCTTTCTGACATGCTATGTTATGTGTTGTCTTTCCTTCATTTTTCGTTTTCTCTTGCTTTTGTTTTTTTTCACTCCAGATTTTCTTATAACAGAGCTCTGAACACATGTAAAATATCATTTTAGGATGCGGTGAGTATGGTTTCCTATTACACTCAGCCTTTGAATTTGTCTCATTATATTGGCATTGTTAGGCCTTTTTTCTCTTTTGTATGATAACAATCAATTTTTAAAAATCAGAATGTCAGCAATTCAAATTTCCCAAGTGCTAATTTTAATGTATCCAAACTTTTTAAAATGTCAGTGTTAAACCCAAAACTTTAAAATGTTTAACTTTCCAATGAACTGGCACATCAAATGCCGTGTATCTTACAATTGAGTGTTATCCAGCCTCCTTTTGTATTGTTTAAGCATCATCTTCTAGAACTGCAGCTCATTCTATTGTGCGCAGTCACCAAAAGCTAGTCTACTGTTCTCATATTGACATGCTGATGAAATGACAGCTAAGGCTTTCACACGCTAGTGCACTGTAGTCGCTGGGGAGTTTCTATATTCCTGTTCCACTATTAGGTTTCAAACCTCCCTGCTGAGTAGCTGTCCTCATGTCACATCAGGTAAGCTTAGCTGTGAATTGAGCTCACAGAGTGGAACTAATCCCAGAGTTCAGCACTAGATAGAGGAGAACAATGTGGTTGAGACCTAAGCCAGGTCTCTCTAAGAGGTAAGATTTTTGAAAACCAAAGATACCTAACCATTTTAAGCCCCCGTACTGTGTCTATTTCCGTCTCTGTATCTGTTTAGCTAACTTTCAGATCGATGTAGTTTTGATAACTTACAAGATACACCTCTACCCCAATATAACGCTGTCCTCGGGAGCCAAAAAAATCTTACCGCGTTATAGGTGAAACCGCGTTATATTGAACTTGCTTTCATCCGCCGGAGCGTGCAGCCCCGCCCCCCTGAGCGCTGCTTTACGTGTTATATCCGAATTCGTGTTATATCGGGTCGTGTTATATCGGGGTAGAGGTGTATATTGATACATTGGTGCTAGTTGAGCACTTCTACAGCTGGGATCACCGGTACATGTATAACAGTGACAGCAGTAAATCCACCCAAAGTGAGAAAAAAGGCATTACCATTAACATATGGGTAAATTTGAGGAGGAATCTGGACTTTCGGTCCCCTGGGCATTGATACTTTATTTCTTTGAGGGCCAGATTCCTTTCTGAGCTGAATATTTGTGACCACCTCTGTGCATCAGAGAGCAAATTATTTGCCCTTAGTGATTTTTGTTGCTCAGGTAGAAGCAGAGTCAGAATTTTTCTGAGTGGTACCTTTGTGGTCAGGTAGGCTAGTTGCCTAGTAAGGTGTATAACCTTAAGAAGTTCCAAATGCTTGAAGACTTGTGTTTTTCCCCTGTTTCAGTGGATGAAGTGTGACTAGCATGAAATCTTGTGTGCACAGCTCATGTCAGAATTCCATACTTTGTAAGAAATAAGTGCCATTAATATTCATTTTCATTATTCTTCTTTCCCTATCCTATGGGAATTATATTTTTCTTTACTGAGATTTGTAAGACAACGAAAGGCTCCATTTAGAACACTCTAGGCACCTCTGATAGTTGCTTAAAAATGTAAGTCAAAAAAAGAAAAATAAACTAAATTCCCCAGTTCCCCATCCATCACCCCCAACATTATTTGCCTGAAAAGATGTGCGTTGTAGCGTGTCCTGAAGGTCGGCAAAGCCAGGCTATTTCCACCCAGTTGAAGTCCAACATTCCAAAGGAAAGGGGTCTTCCCAGAGAATGCTTTTCTGTGGTCCATCTTTAGCACTTCTGCTGATCTCAGTTGTGGCACGTGGCATGGGGAGAGGTGGTTTCCTCAGTAGGAAGGTCCTAACCATTTAGAGCTTTATAAACTCCATCCAGAAACCCACAGGCAGCTGGTGCAGATCACAGAGTTGGTTCGCTATGCTTGTGGCAAGATATGCCACTTACCAAGCAGGCATTCTTCACTAGTTACAGTTTTCAGATAAGAACATAATAACGGCCATATTGGGTCAGACCAAAGGTCCATCTAGCCCTCCTGTCTTCTCACAGTGGCCAATGCCAGGTGCTTCAGAAGGAATGAACAGAACAGGTAGTCGTCAAGTGATCCATCTCCTGTCGCCCATTCCCAGCTTCTGGCAAATAGGTTAACAAACCCAGAGTTTACTAACCTGAGTTCTGCTAACCCTGGGCTTACACTGCAGTATAGACATACCCAAGCAGAACTTATTACATTAAGCTTGTTTGAGAAAATATATGCTTCTATTATATTGTAGAAACCAACATTGGGTGGTTAATTCATCTCCTATAAGATCACGTATTTATTCTGCATAAGCTGCTGGTACTGAAGCAAGGGCCAAAATTTGGCCTGATTTATAGGCCTTAAATTCAAAGCTACCAACTTAAAATCTTGTTAGGGTTGTGATTTTCCCTTTTTCCTCTCCCTCTCTGTCAAACCAATTATTATATGTTTGACATATCACTATCTTTAGCATCCAACAATACTTTACATTTCATAAAAGGGAGGATCCATGAGGTGTCGGAAAATTGGTGAAAGTACACTACTGGCATGGATTGAAGTATGAAACCATTGGGGAATAACAAGACAAAGGAAGCTGTCAAGGTAAAGTTTCATGATGAGGATAAGTAAAGAGGCTGCCAAGACAAGCAGTGGTAAGGTGATCCAAAGGTTAAAGGAAAGGCAAAGGCCAAATAGAAAGTTCTGGCTGAGAAGAATTTAGGAATTTCCTTCAAATGACTACAGAGGAAACATTCTTTGCATCTGTCTATTTGTAAGATTCTCTTCCACGCTCTGTTCCTTATGGACACTAAGCCACTTCTGCTTCTTATCTGTTTCCTTTAGGCATTCCTTTTCTGAGCCTACTTACTTCTCTGAAGTCTGTTGAGCTGTGCAGTAAGACTTCTGGGTTAAAATAAAACTCTTCACATTTTATTCTTTGCCTGCAACACCATGGGCTTAATTCTGGTCTCACTTAAACCTTTCTGGGCGGAAGGATGGTTTTGTGCTTGCCACTGGTCTTGGCTTCTGGGTTCAAGTCCCAGCTCTGTCACAGCCAGGCTCCGTGTAACTTTGGCCCAGTCATTTAATCTCTCTTTGCTCAGTTGGTCCATTAAATGGGGATAATAATCTATCCTTTCTCCCCCCTCTTGTCTGTTTATAGATTTCAAGGCTAGAATGGACCATTGTGATCATCTATCCTGACCTCCTATATAACATAGGTCACAGAACCTTCCCAATATGATTCCTATAGAAGATCTTTTAGAAAAACAGTCAATCTTGATTTAAAAATTGTCAGGGACGGAGAAGCCACCATGAGCCCTGGTATGTTGAAATTTACTGTTAAAAATTTACACCTTATTTCCAGTCTGAAGTTGTCTAGTTTCAGCTTCCAGCCATTGAATCATGTTAGACTTCTTCCTGCTAGATTGAAGAGTCCATTATTAAATATTTGTTCCCCATGTAAGTTAAGGGGTGACTGTAATTATGTCACCCCTTAACTATCTTTCTGTTACTCTAAATAGATTGAGCTCTTTGATAGTCTGTCACTCTAAGGCATATTTTATAATCTTGTAATAATTTTTGTGGCTGTTCTCTGAACCCTCTCCAATTTATCAACATCCTTGAATTGTGGATACCAGAACTGGACACAGGATTCCAGTAGTGGTCAGACTAGAGGTTTAGATTGTAAACTCAATGGACTTCTTAAGCTTCTGACTGCCACACTGATGACAGGAGATGGATCACTCAATAATTGCCTTGCTCTGTTCATTCTCTCTGAAGTGTCTGGCATTGGCCACTGTCGGAAGACAGGATACTGGGCTAGATGGACCATTGATCTGACCTAGTAGGGCCATTCTTATGTTGTGTTCTCTTAATAGGCATCCAGTGCCTAGCACAGTGGTACACTCAACACAGTTGGGGTTTTAGGTGCTGTTGGAATAAAAATAATAAATACTACTGCTAACACTTTTCACCACTATAATGCCATTGGCTTCAGTGGAGTTTACCAGGTGCAAGTAAGAGAAGAATCAGTCCAGTGTCGGGAAACCATTTTGGACACCTACGATGATGCACGCAGCAGTGATAAAGCATATAAATATTGATTTTTCTTTGATTTAGAACGAGATGTTGCCACAGCTTATGTTGCTAACAATATTGAGCTGTAAATTTTACCACTTTGAAACAATTCACAATGATATAAAATGTCTGTTCAGCAACAGAGTTCATTAACTTTGCCCACAATGTTCAACTTGTGCCGTCTGGTCTACATTCCTCCCCAATCCCATAGGGGTAAGCCAGGGGTGAACTTGGCCCAAAGCTCTGACACAAAGAGTGCTAGGTAATGTACTAAATTAATGCACTTGCTTTTCACTTCAGAAGAACTGGATTTGGATCCTAGGTTAAGTCACAAGTTTGGAGGTAACATCTGAGTCCCCACAAAGTCACGTTAAAAACAAATTCCCAGCACAACGTTTCAGAGAGGCCAGGGCTAGAATAAGAGAGTTTGTTGGTCGACATGACTGTGGATGGCAGAGCTGTTCTATTCTGTCTTTTATATATTAAATTAAATTATGGAGATATACCTATCTCATAGAACTGGAAGGGACCCTGAAATGTCATTGAGTCCAGTCCCCTGCCTTCACTAGCAGGACCAAATACTGATTTTGCCCTAGATCCCTAAGTGGCCCTCTCAAGTATTGAGCTCACAACCCTGGGTTTAGCAGGCCAATGCTCAAAACACTGAGCTATCCCTTCCCCCTATAGGTGCCTTGTGTCATGATTAACATGTGTCACAGGAGGCTTTTTCTTTTTTTTCCCCACCCTCTCCCCAGGGAGAAAATAGTGTGTGCAGTGAAGTGTTTTGTTTAGGTAGTGTTTGTCTGGCTTTTTTTTTTTAATGAACACACTGCTCTTTGATTAGAGAAGCCAGGTAGAAGAAGTGGGCCTTGCACTTGGAGCAGAAGGTGGTGAAATTTGTGATGGTCCATAGTTCCTGGGGACATCATTCCAGGTCTGTGGTGATGTAGACATTTGCACAGCCTCTGCTTGCATTGTGTCCGGCTCAGGCCAATGCCATTTGCTTTTTAATCGGAGCAGCCAAAAAAAAGAAACAAGAAAGCCCAAATCAGCTCTTTAGGGCAGGGACTGGTTTTTCGTTGTTTGCCCACAGGCCCTACCACAATGGGGCCCCAATCTTTGAGTGGAGCCTCTAGCACAACCGTAATTTTAAATACAATAAATAAATACTAAGAATCAAGTAACCCCACTGTATTACCAACCCTCCCCCCCAAACAAAACAGCAACAGCGACAAAGAGCATCAATTAAGCGAAACGAACTTCCTGAGTTCAGCATCTGACCTCTTAGCACCAAAGTGCCACTTTAAAAATTTATAAATGGGGTCCCTTGAGATCCGTCCTGAAAGGTGGATTGATGAGCTACAGCTTCACTTTTCCCCACACTTGTCAGATCAGTCTTCTTGGGTCATTGGCTGTGCGCTCACACAGCAGATCTTGCCAATTTCCTTTCTTTAGTCAATATCAATTGAGGGATTTTGCAAGCCTTTTCCACTCTGTGCAACCCCCAGGAAGTGAAACTGGCAGCACTCAGCACACGAGGCAGCTACTTTCAAACTGTTGACCTCCCTTTTGTTTCTTACACTGCTCAGAGAGGAGAACAAAGACAGCAGGGAAACTCATATGGTTGCCACAACAACATAGCAATGTGAATTCGGATTGAGCATTGCCTGCAGTACAGGAGTCGGAGGAGACTCACAAAAACTAACACACACACATTATCCTGGAACGGTGGGGCCCCACTCCTGATCAAGGTCTCTGGGTTCCATAGTAATAAAATAATAAACATCAGAGTCTAGTGAATTCCCTCATGTTCTCACTGTTATTGGCAGTTCGTTTAAAGTTCACTTTTTTTTTTTACAGAGAATAAAAAGAATAATTAAACAACCCCAAATTCTTGACTTGAATTTATTTGTCACTGGAGGGGTGTTACAACAGAGTAATGTAACTCTCGCTCTGTGTATATCTGTCTATTGAGCTCTGCTTATATCTATTTTGCTCTGTAGCTATATCTGTGGTGCCCTATGGGGGTTTGGGAAAGATTGAGCCTGACCCTGCATGAGTGTGCAAAGGGGACAGAAAGCCAGGAAGCCCTTTTCAGTCCCACACAGGGTCTGTCTACACTGTGATAAAAAACCCTGCAGCACTGTCTCTCTCAGCCTGGGTCAGCTGACCTGGGCACTGGGGCTATAAAATTGCAGTGTAGATGTTCAGGCCGGGCTGTGGGCCAGGCTCTAAGACCCTCTCCCCTCACAGAGTAGACCAGGGGTTGGCAACCTTTCAGAAGTGGTGTGCCGAGTCTTCATTTATTCACTCTCACTTAAGGTTTCGCGTGCCAGTAATACATTTTAACGTTTTCAGAAGGTCTCTTTCTATAAGTCTATACTATATAACTAAACTATTGTTGTATGTAAAGTAAATAAGGTTTTTAAAATGTTTAAGACGCTTCATTTAAAATTAAATTAAAATGCAGAGCCCCCCGGACCAGTGGCCAGGACCCGGGCAGCGTGAGTGCCACTGAAAATCAGCTCGCGTGCCACCTTCGGCACCCGTGCCATAGGTTGCCTACTCCTGCTGTAGACATATCCAGACCAGGAACAATTACATTCCCAGCTTTTAGCGTCTTCAACAAAGTTGGGGATGAGTAAGGCAAGGCAAAGCTGCCGGGTTGCCGAGGGAAGAGCACCTACTTTAAGAGTGCACCATGGAGCCTCAGTAGGGATGGGGCTTTCCAGGCACAGTGCCCTGGAGCTCAGACAGGGATGGGACACCTCCACATGGTCTTAAAGGCCCAGTAGAGCACTCTACATGGGCCTGAACATGCAACCCTTACTAATGTGAGTAGTCCCATTGATGGCAAAAGGGGAAAGAGCTGCAGGATGGAGCACCGTAATATACACAGGTATGATATTTATTGATACTATGTCATCAATAGACTTCCTTTGCTGGTACCGTGTGCTAGCACAATAGGGTTCCTAGGCACTATCACAATACAAACAATTAATAAAATGTGCCTGTAATTTCTTGAAAATTCCCTCTATTTTTTAGATGAGCTGGAATATTGAAGAGAATATTAAAATGCCAGCATTTTAAGCTGCTGAACTAGTGGGATTATATTAACTAGCTAATTTGGATGGCGTATCAGTGCTTCTCCCTGCAAGAAGGTTGTTTTTCTGTTTCTAAACTGTGACACAATCCTTTGGCTTTGCCACCTTAATCTGTGTCATGCCAATTAGGAAGAAGTGGTATTATCGGATCCAAAACACTAATTAGTACAAGATTGTTTTAAAGGAGTGTTTTCGCTATTGGGAAAGTATACTGAAGATTGCTAAATTGCTGGAGTGCTGACACTCTAGCAAGTTGCCTTATACAAAGAATTCAATAGCGTGGCACATCCCTTGATTGATAGGAAGTAGTGGGTGGATCCCTCCCCATCTCTGCCGGAGATGTGAACTTGACCCATCGTGGATAAACACTACGCACAGGTCCTGCCAGAAGTTCAGCTTTGAGATCTTTGTTAATATTCTAATAATAAGTACAGTAAGAAGTAAATACAGCATCAGACTAGGTGTCATTGGTTTATATCCATTTTATCCGACGATTTTTTGCTGGGAAAACCCTTCTCTCTGCTGTGCACAAAGCATGCATGTTGTCACAGAAGTGCTAAATCCCACAGTTTATTACCATAAAATGTATGAGCTTAGAGGATATGAAAGTGTTCCATCCAAGAGGATATGAAAGTGTTCTATCCAAAGAGAGTTCAAGGCCTTTTGTATAAAGAACACAGTTTCAGGTTCTGAGATAATGCCATGTGTTAGAGTTTTGAAAAGAAGGCATTTCTGAGAGTGGCTTTCTTAAACTACTAATTTACCATCCAGATGTCTTTAGGAAGACGACAGTTATAGGGGAGAAATAAAGACTTTTTGTCTATACAATTTGGGTTCCTTCTTTCTTGGGGAAAATCATGCTAATGAAATTAACACAGTGAGAAAATATGATCCAATCAAATTTGAGAAAGTTATGTTATCGAGATTCCAGGACATGGAGTCTTCTTTTTGAAGAGTATTCTGAAAGAGTATTTGCACATAATCTCCAGGATCTCAACAATTTGCTTTGATTTTTGTTGCAGTAGAGATTTCAGAGAGAAATAACATCAAATTGTCCTTAGTACATATACCTAACCTAAACCTTACTTTAAAAATTGGTAACCAACTTTTATACATGCTCACGGGGCCTGATGCTGCTATCATTTAAGTCAATGGCAAAACTTCCATAGATTACAATTAGAAATGGATTGGACCTACCATGCAGAATAGAAAATACAGATTACCAGCTCCAAAAATAAATAAACAAATAAATTGAAGTACTAACATACAGACAGTAAAATACTCTGAGTGAATTCATGGCATACAAACTATACAGTTGAATTTGCACTTTGCATATATTTATGTATAATGAAACATTACTCTGACATCATCTTATTTAGCAAACTCAATACCAGGTAGTACACAGCTTTTTTAATGAATACTGACACATTGCTTTCCAGTATATATAAAAAGCACACGCCGGGGAGCTTTTAAAAACACAACACATTGTGCATTAGCCTGTCAAGATTTTCATGTCAACACTACTTTCCTATTTTATAAAATTCAGCAAGTAGGTTGGTAAAACCAAATTATTTCAGCTTTTGCTTTTTGCTTAGCATGGATTCAAAAATAACTTGTAAAACAAATGTCTTTAATTTACGACGTTTTCTGAGAGGTGAAAAATAAACCCACTGCATTTAGCTAGAGATTTTATGCAAGTCAAAAATGTGAAGGTTTGTCTTTCTGTTCTGGCCCCAGGGACTGTCTTTTTCCTATTCAAGACTCCTAAAAACACAAGGTGAAGAGAAAGCAAGCAAGAAAAACATACTGTAAAAAGGCACTGAGCAATCCAAACTTCATGAAATTTTTTTTTTTTTGCATATATGACCAATGCCCATTAGATTGTTGTAATTTTACAGTCTGCTCGAAGGGGCAGCAGGTATCTCTGGAGTGTAACCAATTCCTCCCTGTTACAGGAGTGCTCTAGCTGAAGAAATGTAAGTAGTTGATAGATAAAAATGCCAGTAGATGTCACTCAAGAATACGGAGCACAGTTCCTGGGTTTTGTATGACCAACCAATAAGACTTGTTATGCACCACACATGGCTTTGCTCTTTACATCAGGTCATGTGTGCTTGTGTGTGCGCACATACACGTGCAGAATTACTTCACCCCTTCATATGGAGCAGTTTAATGCCCACAGTGTCCCCACTCAGCGAATGGGGAGAGGATGGAGGGGTGGAACCAGAGGTCCTCCCATTCCCTCTCTCTCTCCGTCCCCTCCCATCCTGGCCACTTGCGCACAATGGCAGGACTGGTTTCCCTCCAAGAGGTGGAATCCCAATCTGAGCTGGGCGGAGCAGAAGTGTGTTTAGGGGGCTTACTCCCCTGGGTGGCTGACTGCGTGCTATGGCAGTCTACCCCTTAATGAGATAATGGAGTTGAGTGAGTTCACATCAGTACCTAATGGAAATTTACCAGTGAAAAAGCTTTGGTTCATTTAGACCCAGTGAATGTCCTGCTGTGGCCAATGGTGCTATTGGAGTCTGAGGCTTAGATTCAGCAAGGCACTTAACCATGTGCTTTGCTGTAATCACATACTGCTTTATGTCCCAGGAACTTAAAGGGCTGGACTTCTTAAGCACATGATTCAATACGTTGCTGAACCAGATCCATAGACCAGCTACAAAGCCCAAATGGGAGTCTCTCCTTCAATAGCGCCACCGGGAATAGCTCCTGAAAAACAGCTTTCACTGGGGCTACATGAACCAAAGCTTTTCTCCTTATGTGTCTCTGTGTAGAACAAGTATTTCAGGCAGTCCTTAAATCACAGGGTGCCCTGTGATTATGCATTGTAGGATTCTCACTTACATATAGCGTTATCAGTGTGTTTATAAATATATTATTACACTCTAGGAGGGTGTAGGGTCAAATGTATAAATGTATACTTTGTTCCCAAGACTTGCTCCCAAATACACTGCTGCCACAGATTAAAATCGTCTGATCCAAAACAGTCTGTCAGATTTTTGGTAGCTGTTGAGACTTGTTGGAAACAGTAGGGCCTGTCATTCTCAGATTAAGGAGGGATTTGCAGTGTGGTTTTGGATTGCCTTAAAACAAAGGTTAAATGCTTTGAGGGGAGGAGAGTTTGGTGTGTGTGTTTTTCCAAAACAACAGATGGTTTCAATAAAGTTACCCCTGCAGCTAGGAGGTGGCACTTCTTGAAATTAGCAGAGTCATATCTCATCAGGGTTCTTGTTTCCACCAGCCTGTCTCAGCAAGGCCTAATCCACTGTACAGTATGGGGTGATCAAGAAAGGCACTCCAATATCTGCCCCATTAATTGCCCCCTGCCAGTCTTTGCTCTATTCTAATGTAATGCCCACTGTGCTCAGTATGATAAGATTAATCTACTTTCAAGGGCAACTTCCCCAAATGATCTTCTATCCCCCCCAGTTTAAACTACAATGAGTGGTGTCTTTTAAAAGATTCCTCCAGCAAAATGTGTTATTTCTTGGAATCATTAAATATAAAACACTCTAATTAAATCAATGCATCAATGTATTAAATTATTGTAGTGCAACTAAATTAATGTGTCTGCTTGTGATAGTACTTCAGTCAATGACACAGTATGCCTTATGTATAAAAGACAATTTCAAAGGGATTATTTTCCAAGGTTAGATTGTTCAAAGTGAATGCCAGGGTTTTTTCCAGTTAAAATACTAGGTTTGTTTCAGAATGCAACAGTATTAATACTGCTACTTCTTATCTTTCATATACAGGAGGACTTGACTTATTCAAATCACTTTACATACATTAACTAATTAGTCATTACAACACCTTTGGTATGCTTATTTTATTTTTATTATTAGAATTGGTCAAAATTGTTTGAACAAAATCTTCTTTGGTCAAAAAATGGCCTTTTTAAGTGAAATTTTTTATGAAAAAATTAACTTTTTCAAAATTTTCCATTTTTAAGAGAAACCCTAAAACAAAAAAACATGTTTTCTCGCTTTTCATTTTTGGGTTTTCCATCCAACATTTCACCCCCTCACCTGTTTTTTTTCCAGTGGCAAACTGTCAAAATGAGAGGAAAGAGGGGGGAAAATGAACCCCCCAAATTTTCTAAATTAAATATTTTCAAATAAATGAAAACCTGTTGAGTGGAAATTATTTTGAATTTTACACCATTTGTTAATGATCTGGAATTATTATTTTAATGTTACACACAGGGAAACTGAGGCAGTGAAGTGACTTGGCTGAATGCTACGCAGCATCTGCCAGATGCCATGAGTGTTAAGTGCCCCTTACCTCCCTTTGAAGTCATTGGAACTAAGGGAAGGTTTCTCAGAGTTCTCCGGCACTGAGCCACAAATCCGTAGTAGAGCTAGGATTAGAAATCAGGCTGTCTTTGTTCCTAGATCTGGTCCTTAGTGGAGGGAGGATTCTGACCATCAAGAAGCATTTGGCCTCTAATTCACAGATGCACAGGGAAGAGGTAGTTTAGATTTGTAACTCCCTCTCCTCCTTAGAGTACATCTAGACTGCAATCACTGGGTGTGGTTGCAGTTTGAGCCGACATACCCAAGCTGGTTTTAATCTCACTAGCTCAGGTCACAGAACTGTGAAGCTGTGGCAGCATGAGTGTCATCATGAGCTAACTTCATAATTACCCAGGGTTCTGAGTGGGTTAGTACAGCTGATGCTCGCTGTGCTGTAGTGTCACTGTTCTATGACCCTAGCTATGACACTCGTCGCCCTAACTACACTGACATAAGTGCTACACCTCGCGTGGAGATGGAATTATGATGTCAGTGTAGCGGGCCACTTACTTCGGTGGAAGCAGCATTCTAGTGAAGACACTGACATAATTAGATTGACATAAACTGCCTTACGGCAACCTAACTCTGTAGTGTAGGTTGTGTAGACTAAGCCTTAGTGAAGCTGATTTTCCTCCCAAGATTTACACCTTCTCTCCTGTCTTCCCTTTTTCACCACAGTGTCCAATGCAGCTCTGACTCTGATTTGAACTGGAGCGGTTCCACTATTTTATTAAGTTGGAAAACCTTCCACGAGCTAAGTGCAGCTTAAAAAAAAAGTCTCAGGGGACTGGAATCTGGAGTCTGTGTGATGCTGCCATCAACAGCCTCTGTTTCTTGTGTTCCTGCATTGATGCAATCTGCCAGCTAGGAAATCAGAGACACAGAGCTGGAGTCCCTGCTGAATCCCCACACGACCCAGGGAATCAGTTACTATGGGGCTGCTATGCCTTTACGTCACCGTCAGAATAATTAAGAGGAGCAGCATCTCCAGGAGCAACATCATTCCGAATGGCTATAGCCAATTCAACAATACAATCATGTCCTCCGAATACCTGACTGACCGGCATAATGTCCCTCTAAGTAGAAAAAAGATAGGACCTGGTTGCAAATAATATCAGCCCCAATTTTTACTGAGGCTGCTAGATACAGACAGAACCTGGCAGTTCCCTCTGGCTCTCTAGATCCCAGATTACTTAAACATAGCAGTCCTTATTGTTTGTTCCCCGCTGGCCCTTCATGCTGGTTTTGTGTCTTGAAGGGGCCAATCAAAGGATGGAAACAGCTCTCAGGACATACGTACCCCATTGCTGTGGCTCTGAGAAGAGCCATGAAAATGATAAAAGGACTGGAAAACATGAAATGAGGGACATAAGGATCTCAATCTGTTTATTTTAACAAAGAGAAGGTTAAGGGGTGATTGATCACAGTCTGTAGGTGTCCATATGGCAAACTTGATAATAGAGTGTTCTTTGATCTAAGAGACAAGTTGCAATGGCTGGAAGTTGAAGCTAGGCAAATTCAAACTGGAAAGAAGGTGTGAATTTTTAACAATGAGGGTAATTTACTACTGGACCAACTTCTCAAGCATCATGGTGGATTCTCCATCACTGGGAATGTTTAAATCAAAACTGGGTGTTGCTCTTAAAGCTGTGCTTTAGTTTCAGGGAAGTCGTATGGCTTGTGTTGTATAGGAGGTCAGACTAGATGATCCCAATGGTCCCTTCTGCCTTTATAATCTATTAGTAAGGGGGCTCACCTCCCAGGTGATGGAACAACTCCACGTGAACCCTCTTGGTGTAGGAAGGGAGAGGAAGGGGCATTGTCAGAGCACGTGGACTCTAGCTATTCTCAGCTGTCCACACATGCAAGAATACTGTTGTAGTCTAAGCGTAAGTGAGAGCTGCTCTGAGGTTGCCTGAGAATACAGGAAGCACAAAGGTGACTTTAAGTCCCTTTGCCAACACCCTTCTGCTCCAATCCTTCTTAAAGTGCAAGAACAGAGACAGAGGCCCAACCTACTGTTGCCACCCAGAGGTTTTGATTCTAGGTTGCTCTAATCCTGCAGAGGGGGCTAGTGGAAAAGATGGCTTTAAGCCACAGTGCCCTGTCAATATTCTCTTCCATTTTGTTTCCCTGGTAACTGGGGCAAGGAAGGACTCTTCAAGCATTTCCCTTTACAGTTTCACTTTGTATGGTTGAGACAAAGTCTTGAAATCTACCAGATGTTCTAACAATGAATGTTTCCTATACATTCAAATAGTAGATGGACTGGGTACAGAACCATTGAGAACATACTGAGCACTTAGAATTGTGTTTTTCACATCAGCAAAGATTTTCCTCCTCTTAATCATCTGTAGGGCATAATGTGGAGAGATTCCAGTATACTCTAGGGGGAGGGATAGCTCAGTGGTTTGTGCATTAGCCTGCTAAACCCAGGGTTGTGAGTTCAATCCTTGAGGGGGCCACTTGGGGATCTGGGGCAAAATCAGTACTTGGTCCTGCTAGTGAAGGCAGGGGGCTGGACTTGATGACCTTTCAAGGTCCATTCTAGGAGATGGGATATCTCCATTAATAAAATTCTCTTTAACTTCTAACTGATCCTTGGTGCTTGCAGTAGCAAGATTGTCATTTCTTAATTCTACTGTTTCACATCCCCACTGCAATTCTGAGAGCTGGTTAGTCAAACATCCTTTCTGGCAAGCATATTTCTTTCTGAAATAATTTCAGTGCTTCCTCCAGGAAGAATGATATCCCAGATCTGAGTTAATCAATTACCAAAGAACTTTCCATCACTTCCATCCATTTGCTCAGGCAGAACAGGTTTCAGAGTAGTGGCCGTGTTAGTCTGTATCTGCAAAAAGAACAGGAGTACTTTTGGCACCTTAGAGACTAACAAATTTATTTGAGCATAAGCTTTCGTGGGCTACAGCCTACTTCATCGGATGCGTGTAATGAAAAATACAGTAGGAAGATAGATATATAGATATATATATATACACACAGAGAACATGAAACAATGGGTGTTACTATACACACTATAAGGAGAGCGATCAGTTAAGTTGAGCTTTTATCAGCAGGAGAGAAAAAAACTGTTTGTAGTGGTAATGAAAATGGCCCATTTCCAGCAATTGACAAGGAGATATGAGGAACTGTGGGGGAGGGGGGGGGAGATAAGCATGGGGAAATAGTTTTACTTTGTGTAATGGCACATCCACTCCCAGTCTTTGTTCAAGCCTAATTTAATGGTGTCCAATTTGCAAATTAATTCCAATTCAGCGGTCTCTCGTTGGAGTCTGTTTTTGAAGTTTTTTTGTTGTAATATTGCGACTTTTAGGTCTGTAATCGAGTGGCCAGGGACACTGAAGTATTCTCCAACTGGTTTTTGAATGTTATAATTCTTGACGTCTGATTTGTGTCCATTTATTCTTTTACGTAGAGACTGTCCGGTTTGGCCAATGTACATTGGACACCATTATAGTGTGTATAGTAACACCCATTGTTTCATGTTCTCTGTGTGTATATATATATATCTTCCTACTGTATTTTCCACTACATGCATCCGATGAAGTAGGCTGTAGCCCACGAAAGCTTATGCTCAAATAAATTTGTTAGTCTCTAAGGTGCCACAAGTACTCCTGTTCTTTCTTCAGGCAGAACAGTCAGTCTTGAATTTTGAATACTTGTGTGGTTTTCAAGGAGACCAGTTCTGCTCATTAAAAACGGCATCTTATCTGGTGATCAGTTCAACCCAAAGCCCTGGATCTGAACAATTTGAAGAAAGAGAGGTTGTTTCAGAATCTAAACCATGATCTGAATTTTGCAGCCAGCCCCTATTTCTGTGGTGGATGTACCAAATACTGTACTTATTTGTTGGTTCAGCCAGGTACTGAAAAATGTAAGTGATCAAACTATGTATGCAAAGTGTCCCCCCCCCACGATCAGCTTATTCACAAATATATGAAAAAATGTTCTTCCTCTTCCTTTAAAACTCCTCTGCTCCTTTCTTACTCCTTTTGCCACTTGGCATCCTAACCCACTTGGCTTCCTCACAAGAATGAGAGAGAAGTCAATGACCTTAGCCTACGTTTCTTTTGCAGGCAAGACTCCTGGTGAAGTCAGTGGGAGTTCTGAGTGCACAAGGAGGATCAGGCTCTAAGTTTAAATATGATACTTTTATTTAAAAAAAAATAAAGTTGTAATCACTTGTAAAATAAAGGGCTTAGAATTAAAGTCACTTCTGAGCCATAACCGTATCAGCCCTATTTTTGGATTGTGGGACTACTGAATGGTACATAACACTTTTCCCATAAAATGTTTCCGTCTGGTATGTTTTCTTGCTGAGCTATATGATACTACTGCTATTTAACAAATATTTAAAGCTATGTGTGTGGCAAATTTTTTATCCACCAAAAACATCATAAAGATGAGCTATTGCAAGAATAACTGTTTCCTCTGTAAAGTATCCGATTAAATGCTATATCTATGTTAAAAACACTCTCCATTGCATTCCTTCATTTTGTACACTAATCCAGACAAGCCAGAGTCTCCACACCAAAAGAAATGACACACTGAGGACATAATGCAGGTGATATCTGCAGTCAGAGAAGGACAAATATATGAGGATGTCATTTGCTAAAAGGTAAGAGTTGTAGCTATTCTCCCTTCACTTTCATTTTATATAGCTCTGGTCAATTTCACAGCCTTTACTAGTACTGAATGGGGAAATTGGAAAACTGCAGAATCGATTTGCAGGAATGAAGTTCTATTTTCTTTTACACCTCTTTCATCAGAGTCACTATCATTCCTGTGTTGCGTGGTATGATTATCGACAGCAGCCTGGGCACTGCTGATAATTGCTAACAGAGGGTAAAGCCATTCCCGGCAAGAGAAAGTAGAACCATATAAGCAGCAGTCATGACATAGAACAGTACTATTTTTACCTTCAATGTATGCTTCTGCAGGACATCAGCAATGCACTTGTTTAACTATTTCTGAGATGTAAAGGTAAAGATTTTATTACCTAAGATCTTAATTTAAATTAATGGTGCCTTTCTTTGCTTTTCTTGTTTATACAAAAAAAAATTTAAATTACAAAGCATTACACTTCTCTGCTTACCATAGAACTGCAGATCTTGTTAAATCAAGGAAAGAGAAAAAAACTATCAGCATCCTAAATGTTTTAGAATTTAGTGGCTTCTCCTTTCATTTACCCTGCTGTTCACAAAAGGAAAACAGTTCTGTACCTTCCTTCCGATAACCATTCAAGTCACAAACGTGAAAGTTGGTTCATTGTTGTTTTCTCCAACTGGGCTATCATTTGGTCATTGCAAATAATGCCGAACAAAACCACTAGCCTCCAACCACGAATCTCTATTCTGAAAAGGAGATTGTGCTTTGTACTGTTCTAGGTCATTGACAACAAAACAGTTTTTTTTAAATTAGTTTGGTTGCTTCTTTACTAGTTACTATCATAGCACCTAGGAATCCCAGTCATGGACCAAGATCCCATTGTGTTAGGGACTATACAAACATAGAAAAGATGGTCTTTGCCCCAAAGCACTTACAATCTAATTAAACCTTTTTAGCTGTTTTTTACTGAAAAATCAACATAATGGAATGAAGTCCTTACCAATTGTATTATCCAATTAGTATTATACCACTGACCATATCCCCTATAAATAGTGTTGGGAATATTGCCATTGTTTCTATTTCTGTTTCATGCTCCTTGTGTTCTTCTCCAGTAAATGTAGCAATTTTTGCAGGGCTAAATAACTTGGAAACAAACTTTCTTATTAAAACTAATCCCTCCAAGGCCCCAAGTCTGGAGCTGCAACCACGTGCAGGAAGACTGTGCCTTTGTGAAGCCTCACTGAAATCTGCCAGTCTCAGGGTGGGCACAGATATCTGGACCAGAGCCCAACACTTTAACCTGTCTGGTCATTCCATGTCAGACCTGCGGGTGGCTATCTTACAACAGAAAAACTTCAAAAACAGACTCCAACGAGAGACTGCTGAGCTAGAATTGATATGCAAACTAGACACAATCAATTCAGGATTGAATAAGGACTGGGAATGGCTGAGCCATTACAAACATTGAATCTATCTCCCCTTGTAAGTATTCTCACACTTCTTATCAAACTGTCTGTACCGGGCTATCTTGATTATCACTTCAAAAGTTTTTTTTCTCTTACTTAATTGGCCTCTCAGAGTTGGTAAGACAACTCCCACCTGTTCATGCTCTCTGTATGTGTGTATATATATCTCCTCAATATTTATTCCACTCTATATGCATCCGAAGAAGTGGGCTGTAGTCCACGAAAGCTTATGCTCTAATAAATTTGTTAGTCTCTAAGGTGCCACAAGTACTCCTGTTCTTTTTGCGGATACAGACTAACACGGCTGCTACTCTGAAACCTCTCAATCCTGCTTTGTAATTTGGCCACAATCTTGCAAACACTTGGGCATATGCTTAACTTTACTACTGTGAGTAGTCTTGTCAAAAAGCACAGAAAATCATGAGCTGGCAAGTGGAGGCTTTCCCCCTTACTGAGTCTGTAGCCAGGGCCGGCTTTATGACCCACGGGGCCCGATTGGAATAGCTGGCGGTGGTCCGAGGCTTCGGCAGCATTTCGGCGGCGGGGGACCCGCTCCAGGTCTTCCGTGGCACTGAAGGACCCCCCCGCCGCCGAAGACCCCCGGAGCGGACCCCCCGACGCCGAAATGCCGCCAAAGACTCCCGGAGTGGACCCCCTGACGCCGAAATGCCACTAAAGACTCCCGGAGTGGACCCCCCGCCGCCAAAATGCTGCCGAAGACCCCTGGAGTGGGGCCCCCTTAGGCGCGGGGCCCTCTTTGGCGCGGGGCCCGATTCCGGGAAATCGGGGGAATCGGCGTAAAGCTGGCCCTGTCTGTAGCTGTGGAGTCTGTCCTCAGGCATTTAGGCTCCCACGGCCTCTGTTTTCTGCACAGGGGAAAGGAGCTGGGAGGCCACGGAAAGGGAAGCCTCGGATCGAATTTGAGAAGGAGGAGGTGTGGAAGGTATGTAGCGCAGTCACGGCTTGTCTATACGGTAAATCGCTCAGAATGGCAACTAAGCTGGGCCCAGGAGCTGGTGTGGGAGGAGCGTGCCGGGGCGGGGAGCTGGCGTGGGTGCTCCCGTCCCAGGAGCTGGTGTGGGAGGAGCGTGCTGGGACGGGGAGCTGGCGTGGGTGCTCCCGTCCCAGGAGCTGGTGTGGGAGGAGCGTGCCGGGGCGGGGAGCTGGCGTGGGTGCTCCCGTCCCAGGAGCTGGTGTGGGAGGAGCGTGCCGGGGCGGGGAGCTGGCGTGGGTGCTCCCGTCCCAGGAGCTGGTGTGGGAGGAGTGTGCCGGGGCGGGGAGCTGGCGTGGGTGCTCCCGTCCCAGGAGCTGGTGTGGGAGGAGTGTGCCGGGGCGGGGAGCTGGCGTGGGTGCTCCCGTCCCAGGAGCTGGTGCAGGACAAGCGCGCCGGGGCAGGAAGCCGGTGCGGGACAGCGGCCCCTGTGTTCGGTTCCCACCCCAGCGAGTCACACAGTCGCTTCCCCGTGCGTAGGTGCCCTCAGACGGATGGTTGCCAACCCTCCAGGAAAGAAAGATTAATCTCCAATGAAAGATTATGTCATGTGATGAAATCTCCAGGAATACATCCCACCCCAATTGGCAACCCTCCTAGCCCTCGTCCATGTGCCCGGGCCGGGCGAGGGGGATCTGGTGGCCCTGCCAGCCCCCCAAGGCCTTGGGGCCAGCTCCCCCCGGGGTCGGGATGATAGGGGGTCGGGCCCAGGCCCCGCGCCTCAGCCACCCGCTGCGAACTACAATTCCCAGAGGTACCCCCGCGGCGGGCCTCAGGAACTACGGATCCCAGCATGCACCGCGCGCGAAAGGCCCAACCCACCCGTCCCGGCGCCTGGGGGGGGGGAAAGACTACGTTTCCCGGCATGCCCGGCGAGCCCCCGCCAATCAGCGCGTTGTAAGTTGGCCGGTGGGGGGAGGCTGGTTGGCTGGCGAGGCAGTATCCGCACCCCGGAGAGGAGCAGGGGGAAGGGGAAGCGGCCCCGGCCGTGACATTTCCTTCGCTCGCAGCCCGGACCCCGAGAATGGCAGCGCTGGGAGGTCGGTGCCGGGCCGGCGGAGGGGGCAGAGTGAGCGGGGAAGCAGAGCTGGGGGGTGGGTGTCTGGGGGCCAGAGCTGGGGGGAGGAGTGTCTGTGGGGGTCCCTGGGGGGCAGGGTGGCGGAGGGGGGGCCAGAGCTGGGGGAAGGGTGGCGGGGGGGGCAGAGCTGGGGATGTCTGGGGGGGAAGCGTGTCTGAGGGGGAGCAGAGCTGAGGGGTGACTGGGGGTGGGTGTTGGGGGGCAGAGCTGGGGGGTGCCTGGGGGGAGGGTGTCTGGGAGGGAGCAGAGTTGGGGGTGCCTGGGGGTGGGTGTCAGAGGGGGGGCAGAGCTGGGGGTGCCTGGGGGGAGGGTGTCTGGGGGGAAGGTGTCTGAGGGGGGCAGAGTTGGGGGTACATGGGGGGAGGGTGTCTGAGGGGGTCCAGAACTGGGGATGCTTGGGGGGGAGGATGTCTGGGGGGGCAGAACTGGGGGTGCCTGGGGGAGGGTGTCGGGGGGCAGAGCTGGGGGGGAGGGTGACAGAGGGGGGGCCAGGGCTGGGGATGTCTGGGGGGAAGCGTGTCTGAACAGGGGGCAGAGCTGGGGTTGCCCCGGGGGAAGGGTGTCTGACGGCAGAGTGAGTGGGGAAGAGAATTGTGGGTGGGGTGTCTGGGGAGTAATATGTGGGGGAGAGTGTCTGGTTGGGGGTGCAGATTTGGGGGTCTAATTGAGGGGAGAATGAGGCAGAAGGAGTAATGTGGGGGGTCAGAGTGTGTGGGGTGCTACGTGAGGGGAATATATGTTGGGGAGAACAGAGCGAGGATGGGAGCAGAGGTGAGCAGTCATGGAACTGATTGAAAAAGTAGATTAGGGAGAGAGCTGGTGGGAGGAGTTTCCAGGTCAGTGGTGTCAAATCCTGCAAATAAAGAAGCTGGGATGCAGGGGTGGGAAGCTATACATTGCCAATTCCATTTGTATCGGGAGCTCCTTTGGTTTTGCATGTTGGTTAGGCGACTGGCAGGTGGGAGAGTTGTTTTGGGTATGCGGGAGTTCCCGTCTCACACCTACAGAAGGAAGTGTATGTTTCTTGCAGCTCTCTGAGTTTGTGCTGTGTCTTGAGGCACGAGGAAGGGTTGGAGTTGAACAAGCCCTGGTCCACACCGGGAGGGGGAGGAGGGAGAGGTCGGGAATCAATTTAAGTTACACAACTTCAGCTACGTGAATAATGTAGCTGAAGTTGACGTACTTAGATCTACTCACCGCGGTGTGTTCAATGTGGTGAGTCGACCGCTGCCACTCCCCGTCGACTCTGCCTGCGCCTCTCGCTCCAGTGGAGTACCGGAATCGACGGGAGCACGCTCGGCGGTCGATTTATCGAGTCTAGACTAGACATGATAAATCAACCCCCACTGGATCAATCGCTGCCCGCTGATCCGGCGGGTAGTATAGACATACCCTTAGAAAAGTGTTGCTATTTTTTATTGAGTAGCATCACTGACTGTTCTCAATACTAAACGAGGACAGGTGACTCACCTGTACTGAGGAACATGCACTCTAGTTTAGAATATCAGGGTTGTCATGTCTTACTCAGTGCTGTGGAGAGACTCTTTTACTGAATACTCATTTTAAGGGAAGTGCTTAAAGTTCTCTCTGGAAAAAGGAGTGTTTTTTGAGAATTGCTCTGAGAGTGATTCAATGAGATACTGAAAATCTTAGGCCCCAAGCCTGCCAGCAGATTCTTGTGCACATCAGAGCCCTATTGATTTCACTGGAACTTGTGGGAGCAAGGTTGTGTCTGACTTTTGAATAGGGAAACATTGCAGCACATTAGCACAAAACAGGATTTAAATCTCCCATCCATCATGTCTTTTTTAAATGTGTTTAGCCCTGAATGCATTATGACCATTTTCTGTGCAGTCAGCAGCATTTTCCGACTTGCAGTTTTCAACACTTCATTTTTCCTGTTGAGCTTTCCTTTGTTGTGTTGAGCAGAAGACTTGTTTCCCTTACAAAACAGGTTGTTGCGCTGGTAACATTTTCATTTTGGGCTTTACCTTATTAGGAACCATCAGATATTTTCGGAAATGTACAGTTTTTCATTTCTTTTCACAATGGACGTCTAGTCCTTTCACATTTGAGTAATAATTTTAAGTGCTAACCAAGTAATTTTTGTAAAATACATACATATTTACATACAATGTTATTTAATATTTATGGCTGTGCGTACTTGCTATTGAAAATGTAAACTGTACTTTAGGATTGTAATCTTGCCAGTTATTTGGAAAAGACAGTAGCCCATGTTTATTTCCCATTTCATTGTTAAGCATAAGTGTTTGGAGAATCGGGACCTGAGTCACTGACTTGTTCCATTTTTTTTGTAAAAATGGGATAATAAAATACTTCATATAGATCAATAAGGATTGGGATAACTGGGTGAAAAGTTATATCATATATAAGTGCAAAATATTTATCATAGGTGTAATTTACAGATTTATCCACATAGGAGATTGTGGAATTTAGAGAAATGAGGAATCTCAAATCAGTAATCATTCTTAATGCTGATATATGGTATATTTGTGTTAATATGGATACATTCTTGATAGTGTGCTCTGTTTTTCTTTATTGCAATACCAGTAAGACTATATTTTTTTTTTAATAGAACTAAGTAAGTTTTCACAAACACTGAATGGAATTCCTTCTTCAAACACAGTCAGCAGTGGAATGGATCCCTTTCATGCTTGCAGTATTCTCCAACAACTTAAAACAATGTACGATGAAGGACAGCTGACAGATATTGTAGTGGAAGTTGATCATGGGAAGACATTTTCCTGTCATAGGAATGTTCTTGCTGCAATCAGTCCTTATTTCAGGTATAGTATGTAGGTCCCTGCACTAGTATTTACCAAGTGCAAAATCACTTCTATAACTTATTAAATAATATTTTAATTATTGATAGCAATTATAAAACTTATACCCATCTGCAGCTGTATTCTGTGTAACTTCTGCTAGTGATGACATTTCAGATTTAATAAATCTCTCTTTTTTTTTTTTTGTTAAATGATCTCTTCCAATTTGCTTTTAAAATGAATGAATTGGCAGTACCTGTATTTTTAAGGAAACTTACTTTGGAAATGATTTCATCTTCATGTTGTCTTTTTAAAAAAAAACAAAAACAAAAAACCTCTTCTCTGTGGGAGATCCATTCCATGTTTTTTATCATCATATCATTCAAAATTTATTTATCTTACCTTCTTAACATCATGCATGCATTTTAGCATACTGACATGCAATGCATTACAACTTATGATCCTGGGTTGAGTGTGCAGACTGGAAGTTTGAGAGAACCTATTTATATATGTAAATTGAGCAAACTTGATATGGAATTAATGAGACACAAACATGAAACTCCAGACTGTCATTTCTGAGTCACTTGTAAGAGTACAAGTGCACTTTATATTTAGGTAACTGACCGTGACAGCATTATATGAATGATGATCAGATATGTGCTGTTAGTAGGGTTATCAAGCAATTAAAAAAATTGATTGCGATTAATCGCGCTGCTAAGCAATAATAGAATACCATTTATATCAATATTTGTGGATGTTTTCCACATTTTCAAATATATTGATTTCAATTTCCACACAGAATACAAAGTGTACAGTGCTCACTTTATAATTATTTTTTATTATAAATATTTCAACTGTAAAAATAATTTTTTTTTTCAATTAACTTAATACAAGTACTGTAGAGCAATCTTTATCATGAAAGTTGAACTTAAAATGTAGAGTTATGTACAAAAAAAACTGCATTAAAAAATAAAACCATGTAAAACTTTAGAGCCTACAAGTCCATTCAGTCCTATTTCTTGTTCAGCCAATTGCTCAGGCAAACAAGTTTGTTTACATTTGCAGGAGATAATGCTGCCCACTTCTTTTTTACAATGTCACCTGAAACTGAGAACAGGCATTCACATGGCACTGTTGTAGCCAGCATCACAAGATATTTACATGCCAGATGCGCTAAAGATTCATGTCCCTTCATGCTTCAACCACCATTCCAGAGGACATGAGTCCATGCTGATGGGTTCCGCTCGATAATGATCCCAAGGTGTGCAGACTAATACATGTTCATTTTCATCAGCTGAGGCAGATGCCACCAGCAGACGGTTGATTTTCTTTTTTTGGTGGTTCGGGTTCTGTAGTTTCTGCATCGAAGTGTTGCTCTTTTAAGACTTCTGAAAGCTTGCGCCAGACCCTGTCGCGCTCAGATTTTGGAAGACACTTCAGTTTCTTAAACTTTGGGCCTAGTGCTGTAGCTATCTTTAGAACTCTCACGTTGGTACCTTCTTTGCATTTTGTCAAATCTGCAGTGAAAGTGTTCTTAAAACAAACAGCATGCACTGGGTCGTCACCTGAGACTGCTATAACATGAAATGTATGGGAGAATGCAGGTAAAACACGGAGCAGGAAACATACAATTCTCCCCCAAGGAGTTCAGTCACAAATGTAATTAACATATTTATTTTTTTAACGAGCGTCATCAGCATGGAAGCACGTCCTCTGGAATGGTTGCCGAAGCAAGAAGAGGCATACGAATGTTTAGTATATCTGGCATGTATATGTTTAGTATATCTGGCTGGCTACAAAAGTGCCATGTGAACGTCTGTTCTCACTTTCAGGTGACGTAAATAAGAAGTGGGCAGCATTACCTCCCGTAAATATAAACAAACTTGTTTCTCTTAGTGATTGGCTGAACAAGAAGTAGGACCGAGTGGACTTATAGGCTCTAAAGTTTTACCTTGTTTTGTTTTTGAGTGCAGTTATGTAACAAAAAAAATCTACATTTGTAAGTTGTGCTTTCACGATAATGAGATCGCACTACAGTACTTGTATGAGGTGAATTGAAAATACAATTTTTTATCATTTTTACAGTGTAAGTATTCATAATAGAAATAATATAAAGTGAGCACAGTACACTTTGTATTCTTTGTTGTAATTGAAATCAATATATTCGAAAATGTAGAAAAAATCCCAAATGTTTAGTAAATTTCAATTAGTATTCCATTGTTTAACAGTGCGATTAAAACTGCGATTAATTGCGATTTTTTTTAGTTAATCACATGAGTTAAGTGCAATTAATCGACAACGCTAGCTGTTAGAATGTCATGCACGTTATGATAAACTATATTACAGTTATCTTTAGACCTGTAGATAGAAGGGAATTGAAAATAAACTGCTAAATATTTTTCTTTTGTAGATCTATGTTCACTAGCGGCCTTACAGAAAGTACCCAGAAAGAAGTTCGTATAGTTGGTGTTGAAGCAGAGTCAATGCATTTAGTATTGAACTATGCATATACCTCCAGAGTAATGCTGACAGAGGCCAATGTCCAAGCTTTGTTCACTGCAGCTAGTATCTTCCAGATCCCTTCCATACAGGACCAGTGTGCTAAATATATGATCAGTCATTTGGACCCACAAAACTCTATTGGGGTGTTTATCTTTGCTGATCACTATGGTCATCAGGAACTCAAAGACAGATCACAAGACTACATTCGTAAAAAGTTTCTGAGTGTCACCAAAGAGCAAGAGTTTCTCCAGTTGAGAAAAGACCAACTCATAAGTATACTGGACAGTGATGACTTAAACGTAGACAAAGAAGAGCATGTTTACGACAGCGTTATAAGGTGGTTTGAACATGAACAAAATAAAAGAGAAGTGCACCTTCCAGAAATATTTGCCAAATGCATCCGAATGCCTCTGTTGGAAGAAACATTTTTAGAGAGAATCCCTCCCATGTTTGCACAGGCCATAGCCAAAAGCTGTGTACAAAAGGGACAACCTAGTGCCAATGGGTATACACAACGGCTTGGAATGACTGCTTCTGAAATGATCATATGCTTTGATGCTGCCCACAAACACTCAGGAAAGAAGCAAACAGTGCCTTGTTTTGATTCAGTCACAGGGAGAGTGTTTAAACTATGCAAACCACCAAATGATTTGAGGGAAGTTGGAATTCTTGTATCACCTGATAATGATATTTACATTGCAGGAGGCTACAGGCCAAGCAGCAGTGAGGTCTCCATAGACCACAGAGCAGAGAGTGACTTTTGGATGTATGATCACTCTGGCAATAGATGGCTACCTAAGGCTCCTTTGCTACGTGCCAGAATAGGCTGCAAACTGGTTCACTGCTGTGGTAAACTGTATGCAATAGGTGGTCGTGTTTATGAAGGAGATGGCCGAAATTCACTAAAATCTGTGGAGTGTTACGACAGCAGAGAGAACTGTTGGACAGCTGTCTGTCCAATGCCTGTAGCAATGGAATTTCATAGTGCTGTGGAATATAAAGAGAACATCTATGTTTTACAGGGTAAGGTGCTTTAACTGTGTAAGCAATATTGTTTTATCAGTAGGGAAGGGAGTTGTCTAGTTCCAGTGCTTCTACTCCTTTGAACTTCCTAAATTGGTCACTTCCTGCAGATTTTAAGAGTGCCAGAGGAGTAGGGAACTGAGAAAATGGGGGTGGGGGAGAACAGAGGGGAGATGGGAGGGGCAGTGGAGAATGGAAACATGACATTGCTGCTTAAAGTGGGGGCAGCAATTCCACCTCTTGTATACTTTAAGAGGCTCATTGTGAGGGGGAATTTATCCTCCTTTTTGCCTCCACACCTCATGTAATCTGTAGGCTTACTGGGGACTTTTACAATCTCTCCTCACTTCCTGAGAAGCTTAGTAAACTCAGTACAGCTGGTCAGAAAACTTTCATCCATGGAGGGAAAAAATCCAGTTTTTGACCACCTCTGACAATGAGCCTCCTATTTTAGTACAAGGTTATACAAGGTGAAGGAGAATTGGAGTAGATTAAATAGACTTCATGAAATTGTGATTGTTTACAAACACTAGGGATGTGTTGTCTAAAATGGAGTCTACAAGTAAGCCCAAGGAGCAAGAGATTTTACAGTGAAGGGGAAATGCTGAAGAACTTGACTGAGTTTACCAGTAGGATACGCAGCGGTCTGTTCTGAGATCCTGAATTCATTATAGTGATGTCAATTACTGTGCCATAATGAAAGGCCTCAGTTATTTTGTTATTAAACCATTACCAATGGAATTATATCATTCTGCTGTAAGAATATATGCAGACCTAATTGTAACAAACTTCATAGAAATGTAGCACTGGCAGGGACCTTAATAGGTCATCTAGTCCAGTCCCCTGCACTGAGGCAGGACTAAGTACTAATCTATTGGAGTTCTTTGAAGGGGTCAACAAACATGTGGACAAGGGGGATCCAGTAGACATAGTGGATTTAAATTTCCAGAAAGCCTTTGACAAGGTCCCTCATCAAAGGCTCTTATGTAAATTAAGTTGTCATTGGATAAAAGGGAAGGTCCTTTCATGGATTGAGAACTGGTTAAAAGACAGGGAACAAAGGGTGGGAATTAATGGTAAATTCTCAGAATGGAGAGGTGTTCCCCAAGGGTCAGTCCTAGGACCAATCCTATTCAACTTATTCATAAATGATCTGGAGAAAGGGGTAAAAAGTGAGGTGGCAAAGTTTGCAGATGATCCTAAACTGCTCAAGATTGTTAAGACCAAAGCAGACTGTGAAGAACTTCAAAAAGATCTCACAAAACTAAGTGATTGGGCAACAAAAGGCAAATGAAATTTAATGTGGATAAATGTAAAGTACTGCACATTTGAAAAAAATAACCCCAACTATACATACAATATGATGGGGGCTAGTTTAGCTACAACAAATCAGGAAAAAGATCTTGGAGTCATCGTGGATAGTTCTCTGAAGATGTCCATGCAGTGTGCAGAGGTGGTCAAAAAAGCAAACAGGATGTTAGGAATCATTAAAAAGGGGATAGAGAATAAGATGGCAAATATATTATTGCCCTTATATAGATCAATGGTACGCCCACATCTTGAATACTGCGTACAGATGTGGTCGCCTCAACTCAAAAAAGATATACTGGCACTAGAAAAGGTTTAGAGAAGGGCAACTAAAATGATTAGGGGTTTGGAGAGGGTCCCATATGAGGAAAGATTAAAGAGGCTAGGACTTTTCAGCTTGGAAAAGAGGAGACTAAGGGGGGATATGATAGAGGTATATAAAATCATGAGTGATGTAGAGAAAGTAGATAAGGAAAAGTTATTTACTTATTTCCATAATACAAGAACTAGGGGTCACCAAATGAAATTAATAGGTAGCAGGTTTAAAACAAATAAAAGGAAGTTCTTCTTCACACAGTGCACAGTCAACTTGTGGAACTCCTTACCTGAAGAGGTTGTGAAGGCTAGGACTATAACAGCGTTTAAAAGAGAACTGGATAAATTCATGGAGGTTAAGTCCATTAATGGCTATTAGCCACGATGGGTAAGGAATGGTGTCCCTAGCCTCTGTTTGTTTGTCAGAGGGTGGAGCTGGATGGCAGGAGAGAGATCACTTGATCATTACCTGTTAGGTTCACTCCCTCTGGGGCACCTGGCATTGGCCACTGTCGGTAGACAGGATACTGGGCTAGATGGACCTTTGGTCTGACCCAGTACAGCCATTCTTATGTTCTTATGTTGACCATCCCTGATAAGTGTTTGTCTAACCTGTTCTTAAAAACCTTCAATGAGGGAGTTTCTACAATCTTCCCAGGTAATTTGTTCCAGTGCTTAACTACCCTTACAGTTAGGAAGTGTTTTTCTAATGTCTAACCTAAATCTCCTTTGCTGCAATTTAAGCCCATTACTTCTTGTCCTCTCCTCAGTGATTAAGGAGATCACTTTCCTCTTTTGTAAGAACCTTTTACGTACTTGAAGACTGTTATGTCCCTGCTCTGACTTCTCTTCTCCAGACTAAACAAACCCAGTTTTTTCAATCTTTTCGTGATGGTCATATTTTCTAGACCTTTTAATCATTTTTGTTGCTCTCCTCTGGACTTTCTCCAATTTGTCCACAGCTTTGCTGAAGTGTGGTGCCCAGAACTGGATACGGCCAAGAACTGGCTTTGTAGAATTTGAGGTGACTATTTGAATGGGAGGCCCAAGATCTGCAGAGAAATCCCACACATCTCTAAGCACCTGTAGAGGCTAAGGACTCAATATGTCAGTCCTAGGCCTTCTGTTGGCTACTTTTCCTGACAGGCTCCCCCTCTCTGTTCTTGCCAATCTTTGTGAAGGGCAAACCACAAAAGATGCTGACCGCTCAGCATTACTTCCAGAGGGAGAAGAAACCAGTGTAGGTTTGCAAGGAGGCAATATTGCAAATCAGTGCCATGATTCCCTCCCAGCTGCACACCACAGCTGCACTGAGTGGGATTGATGGGATTCCGTGGGATCTGGAGAGAATTCTGCAGAGTGGTTGCTTTTTCTTTTTATTGTTCCTGGACTAAGTGAGCAGAGAGAGCCAAATTGTGTTAGCAAAAAGCATGTAGCAGTATGTCAGTCTGGAGTTTCAGCTAGAATTCAGAGTTTACCATCGTTTTATTTGGGTTTAAGTCAAATGACCCTTAGGGTGTGTTTTATTGAAAGGGAGTGCTAGCGGTAGATTTGGTGCAATGCATAGAATGTTGTTCATCCGTTAACGTTTTGTTTCAGCCTGCTGCTTAAAAATCTACACTCCTCTTATTAAAGGCTTGTTACTGCAAGTATGTCCCCTTTAACTGTTTTTCTGAAATAACTAATGGATAGAAAACGTACAGAATTTTTTTTAGTGAAATATGAGAGTAACTTCCAAGTGGAAACTTCTGAATAAGAGTGTTATTGCTCACATCTTACAGGAGGCACGAGAATGCACCTGTGCAACTTTTGCTGTTGGATGGTTGTGTGGGCTAACTTGATGCTTACACAAATAAAGAAGCTAATCCATTGTGCTACCCAGTCTAACTATTGATTGTTTTCCTTACACTAAGCCTCACGGGCAAAACACTATTAATTTCCACTGTGTTATTGGTGCAAAAACTGCGTTCTGCAACTTTCCTTACCTAGAAAGAAGCAGCATGTCAATTGCTACTGTTCACAAATAAGTAGTCTTGTGCCCTTGCCACACACACGTCCACCAAACAAGTTCATATGATTCAAGTCTGGGGGCTGACTTTGGCTTTAAAAGACCCATTGGAATGCAACTGTTAATTATTTAATTTTGTATCTCAGTGTAGAGAAATCTACCGGTACCAATGTAGCTTAATCTTTTAAACTAAACTCCACCCATTTTAATTACTACCATTCTTGCAGACTTTCCTTATTCCTATAATTGAGTGGAAGAATACTTATCTACACTGTTGCTTGGCAAGATGTCTTAAAATATGTATATGGAAGATGCTATTAAATATAATTTTAAGTACATGCTCTCGTGTGAGGGAAAAATAACTTTGTTATACTATATTCCGCACCCTTTGAGGAAACTATGATTTTTCTTCAAAGCCCTAAAAGACAGCTTCACCAAGAATGTTTTATAATCCACACCAGCCTTACCCAAATTGGAAGAGCACCAGCTTTAGTTTCTCTGTGTCTGAACTTCTGTCATTTTCAACTTTCAGCTAGTAATCTGTGCAGTCAATATATGAAGCTCATTATTGTCCAAACCAAAAAGAAGTAATAGTGAATTAGTTAGCAGGTTCATAGAATCATAGAATATCAGGGTTGGAAGGGACCTCAGGAGGTCACCTAGTCCAACGCCCTGCTCAAAGCAGGACCAGTCCCCAACTAAATCATGCAAGGACTCCATTTGGTATCCTTTTAAACAAACCATTGCAAGTGACTAATCCATCCATTTCCCTGCTTGCAGGGAAGACAACACAAAAGATTTATAGGTCTAAGATGCACAGTTTCCCAGGTTTAGCATCTTTCATGCAATTCATTCAGAAGTTCTTTATAATCCATAGATGATTAAATAGTGTTTATTTTACCAGGAAATAAAAGAACCAAGCGAATACTTGAAACACCTTAAGCTTTAGAGCCTTGAAGGACTTTCCCCAGAACCTCAAACATGGTTTAGAAGTAGTAAAGGATAGCTAACATGTACATAAATAAAGCATTGCACTGTTGATGGCCTTCAGGCTCCCCCCTTTTCAACCTGATTTCAGAGTCTGGCAGCCACATGGAACTGCATTCAGAACAATAACTCATAACTTCCATCTTACACTTGTGGTATTTTTTGTTTTTGTCTCTGTAGGAGAATTTTTCCTCTGCTATGATCCACAGAAAGATTACTGGGGTTTTTTAACCCCAATGACTGTGCCTAGAATCCAAGGCTTGGCAGCTGTATACAATGACTCCATCTACTACATCGCTGGAACCTGTGGAAATCATCAGCGTATGTTTACCGTAGAGGCCTATGACATCGAGCTAAATAAGTGGACTAGAAAAAAGGACTTCCCATGCGACCAGTCCATTAATCCCTATATTAAACTGGTACTCTTCAAAAACAAACTCCATTTGTTTGTCAGAGCCACTCAAGTCACTGTTGAAGAACATGTTTTCAGAACCAGCAGGAAGAATTCACTGTATCAGTATGATGAGGTTACTGACCAGTGGCAAAAAGTGTATGAGACTCCAGATAGGCTTTGGGATTTAGGCCGGCATTTTGAATGTGCTGTAGCTAAGTTGTATCCGCAGTGTCTTCAGAAAGTTATTTAATTTTATTCGGTAACAAGCCTTAGTGATTTCAGTGGTATCTGATGTTAGAGAAAACATGTCTTAAAAGAAAACAAAGAAATTGTCAGTATTTAATGTAAGCTGAAAGAGACAGTTTTTTGTACATGGGGATGGGTGCTCTTTAAAGGTTGCAGGCTGGTGAGGGAATTACTGGTTCATTTTAAAATTGCTGATATTTTCCAGGGGAGCAAGAAGGAGGAGGTTACAAGTGCAATTATCAGCATTTTTTTCTGGTAAACACTTAATCATGTCATTCTTGAGGAGTGTTTTTTTGTGATAAAAGTAAACGAAGAATAGAAGAGCCAGGATAACTATGCACTACAATGAAAGAAAATTAGCATTAATAGCTAAGGACATCCAAGCTAGTTTGAAGTGACTTTTTTTTTTTTTATACGGGTAAAATCCTGAGGCAATATCACTAGGTCTTCATTTTAGATCAACTGAAAGTACATAGAGGAATGCTAGCTCCTGATTATTATTTTTTTGTACTGTTTTGATGTCTACTAAAATGTTCATAATGTTGTTTGTGCACTACCTTAGTTTGGGAGAAATATTGAAGTTGGAAGCAGAACGTGAAGTATATTTGTCCGAAACAGAGAAGGCATACTATCATTTTCTATCTGTGGGCTTTGTTAAAATCAAGCTAACAGTATAAATAGCTATTTTCTGCCAATTAAATGTAGTGCTTGAAAAGCAGTTTTGACACTGCTTAAAAACATTTTCCATCCCATAAAGGGCTTAAACCCAAAAGTTGATGGTGCTAGTACATTTTTAATACTTGTATGTCTGAAACGAATGGGCCAACCCTACACCACTATTTAAAACAGCCTGCTATTATTAATAGAGTCTGTCTTCTTAGGACCCTATCCTGCCATTGTGGGGTTGTTGTTTTTTAACATATTTTTACTGCAGTAGGAGTTCCTGCACAGAATGATGACAGGATATGGACTTAGTGGCTATTAATTTTGTGGAGAGCTCATGCTGCTTCTCATAAAGTGTTTGCATGTGCTCAAGGAATACTGAAGAATGTGGCTTAACTTGATTATTCTCCTTTTTCCAACCCCCCAATTACCTTTTACTATTCTATTCTGACCTATAATGTGAAAAATTTTGCACTACTGAGCTGTCTTCATGATCCAATTTATTAAAACAAAGTTGTCCACAGAAATCCATGGTTTAAAGAATTTTAAATGCAGGTGTAGAATAAGGATCCAATATATAATAACACTTTCTCTGTGAATTGAACATCTAACTTATTTTTCTAATGACAAAGTAAGTTTAAAGTTTAGCTTCTTCTTCAATCATTAAAACGGGATGTAAAAGGGAAAAGTTTAATCCTAGAGCTCATATCAGCTCTACTTTGCCAGGTGTGTAATTTGTTACAAATCTTATTCTCTCCAGAACGAGGCATGTTGTATCTTCCTATATATTTAACTGATTAACTTCTCAAATTGAGGTAAAGGAAAGCTGTTTTATTTTAAATTGATAATGGTAAGCATTGTAGCAAAGGATGGCCATTATCTGGATTAACAGCTGTTTCCATAAGCCAAATGTTTCACTCAGTAATAGTTTAACACCCTGGCATAGCTGTTGAGAGATTTTGGATAACATTGACTTGGTGTATGGCCTTGTTGTCACAAAGTAGGGTTTCTTTTTTTAAAGAAACAAACTCACTTGGTTTTGTTTTTTAAATCTTGCACAAAATATCAAATAAACCAACTGTGAAAACTAAAAGGGAAAAAAAAAAAGCCTCTTTGCATTTACATACCTCATTGTCCAGAGATTGACCAGACTGCTTCTTTTAGGTGTGGGTGCTGGAACATCCCTGAAACTGTTTAAGATCAAGAGCATATGCATAGTTGCTAAGATTGCATTTTTAAACAATGTTAAGGTATGTGTTCCTTTTTGTTTAGTTCCTTCAAGATACTATTGTTATCCACAGCCAACAATAAGAATTTTTCTTATAAGGCTATTTCCATGGGTTTTTTTTACATTTTCCATAGTCCTTGGCTAGCTCTATTTGTGCTATTGTAGGACTCTAGCTGCAAGCTTTCTGAAGCACCCTCCCTTACAGTATTGCATTAGTGTGTAAAACTTTTTTTTCTTCCAAAAAGTGTTATGTAACTTTTTGTTGTTTTTTAAAAGCTTGGTTGACTATTTACAAGATTTCTTGCTGCTTTTTGACAATCTTCTATATTTATTTAGTAGAACAAATTTCAATATATTACTTGAAAAGATGAAATAGAATTTTGAGTTAACAATTGACTGGTCATGTGATGTATAGAAGTACAATATGCTGTGGTTAATTCTGCAGTAGGTTTGTTAATTTTGTTTATCTGCACTAAAGTACGAAGATCTCCATTTTCTTTAACCATTCAAAATAAGATTGTGATCCAAGACTGTAATGTGCTTAAAAGCTAAATCCTGGAACTTGCATAGGAGTAGAAAATACTGAATCTTATGCATGAATAATTTTGTTTAAACAGAAATATAGCTGAGACATTTTGCCACTTCTTAAATGCTTTTAAATTCTTTAAAAGTCAGATAACTGGTAAAGTCTTGCTGCAGCATCAGACTTTCAAAATAAACTTGCACAGTTTGAGAACAATTGATTAAAACTGCACCAAAGGTACTCGTAATTTACATATGGTTCGCTGCATCCTCTCTCTGCCCATGTATCATTTTTTCTGCTCTTGTTTAGATTGCCCTTATTAAATTGCCACTTACTCTTATGCTGATACTTTACATTTTAACGTTCCCTCTCCCAATCTTATAAAAATACAAAATCATTTGTATTCTCCATTTTCTTCTAAATTTTGATGTTGATTAAATCACTAAAACTGATCTTGGTGCATCAGACATGTGTAGTGAGTATGAACTGCAAGAAATCGAAGAGCTCCCTGTTGCTGTTTAGAAATGGCATCCAATGTTCAGTGCTCAGGTATGTTAGTAAGAAGTACTGTAGTCCTATGAGGGCAAATGTGTGGATTTTTAAACATTTTGCCATAATTGCACAATTTTTGCATTTTTACTTAATGTCATGTTACGTTTCTTATAATAAAATAAACCTATTGTTGAAATACAATGGACTTCAACAGGTTTTAATGATGATAAATGTCTTTAAAATGAAGTTGGTAGAGCGAGCTAGTAGAAATTCATCCATGTGCTCTCTTCCCAGCTCTGCAGTTCTACATCCCAAATACTTGCCATCCCTGCACTTTGAGGCATCCTGTGGTGAGGAAGCTGCTGGGGCCTCCGATATGTCTCTGCTCCCTACACATGTAGGAATGTAGAGCAGCCAATTACCACATTTGCCAATGCAGGCAGGACCAGCTTGAAGGTCTCTCCTCATTTCTCCCCCACCCCCCTTTCTTGGGCTGTTAAGACTTGTGCCAGTTTTGCAAGGCTGTTTATAATTTTGTTCAAATTGTCCTGTTTGCTTTTTTTGCATAGCACTCCCTATCCTAGGGTCACTGAGTACTTTGCAAACCTTGTATTGATCTTTCCAGTATCCCTATGTAGTAGGGACATATTTCATAGGTGGTGAAAGGGAGGCACAGATTGGTTAAACAACATGGTTGAGGTCACATAGGAAGCCTGGACAGAACTGGGAATATAACTGAGACCACCTGCTCTTTGACTTTAACCACAAGTCCACCTTCTAAGTAACTAGTTAACTCCCAAAAACAGAAGGGGTTGTAGCACCCTTATCAGTACAGTGCATTCTCCAAGATTTCTCTCCTTGTAACGAATTTCACAGCACTTCAAGCCGCCTCTGGAGAATCTCTGCTTGTATGTTGCATGGTTTGTTTGTGAGCCTGGCATTCTCGTTCAGGGAAAGACAGCTGACCTAGCGCTGATGGGCTGGCCCCATTGCTTCCTGGGAAGGCAGTGTGAAGCTGTCAATCCTGGGTGAACGTGACCATGTGTTGACTGGAGCCCACCCATTCAGTTTAGAATGTTCTGCCCCCCTCAGCAGTATTGAGTAGTACTCTGCAGCTCCCACATGAAACCTGTTCTAGCTTTGGCACCCTGGCAACGTGTCCTACGTTTCTGGGCATTTTTTAGTGACTCTTGGCGGGGTTTAGTCACTTGCCTGAATTAATGGTTGGCGTGTCCTTCCTCTGACAGTCGAGGTACCTTCCTCCCTTTCACCCTCCCTGCTCACAGGTACTCAGTGATGTTAATGCCCTTTCTGTTCACAAACTTGCCAATGGTTGTAAGAGATTCATGCTTGGGAGGGAGCCGTAGGAAGGGGAAAGCCTCTTTTTGCCCTGTGTGGCTCAGGCTATATTGCAGGCAGTTCTGGCCATGCCTGAAAGGCTTCTGCCAAAACCCAGGAATGCTTCCTATTGAAGTCCAAGCTAAAAGGCTGATCGAACCAGCAAGGAGGAGGTCAGTGAAGTGTCAGTCTCTGTCCTCCTGTGTGTTTTGTATAGGACTGACTACATTAAGAGTAAACCTTCATTAAATTACTCTCCTCTCCAATCGTTATTCCTCCGCTTCAGTCTCCACTTCCAATGTCCCCGCCAGAGACGGACATGGAGTGATGACTTGCACTAGGCAGACAGGGCAGAATACAGCCAGCCCGAGCAAGTGTGAACTAACATACAACCCACTGTGGAGGTAGATGGGAGTTCAAATTGGTCCCAGCAGGGTTTGAAATAGCAGCTGATTTATTTCACATACAACTTCTGTCCAGTGTGTAAGAATCTTCTGCTAAGGGAGGATTAACCTGACTTCTCCCCTCCACTCTTTTCATTGGTTGATAGAAAAGAGGAGAAAGCCCCCAAACTCGGGTTACTCATAAGGATGACTTCTCTGGTATGATGGTATAAACCCCTTGGACTAATGCACGTCCAGAAAGCTAAGTGAGGAAATTATCCATGCCAAAGAGGGAGAGACTGCAATAGGGAGATCAGATTAAGTCCCAGTCTTCAATGTGGACAAAGCTGAATCTTCAAAAGCTTACTAAAACCTATTCTTTTCACAGCAGGGGATTTTTAACCCAAGAGACAATAGAACTGAAGCACCACTGCACAGAAACGTAGGTATATCTGCCAGTGCCCTATAGTCATCAGCTTTCTCTGAATGTTTTTTGTTCTCTGTACTTGCTTGGCTGTGGAGTTCATGGCTATTTCCAAAGGATATCAAAGGAGCTATGAACAAAATTGGCTATAGGGTCATTCAGAGGAGAGGTTTCTATAAATGCCTGTAAATTTTCAGCCAGTGCAGTGGTCACTAATTGGGTATCTAGGAGACACTTTTGGTTAAGAATAGTAAAGGAGATACCCCGGTGAAACTGTGGCAAGCCGCTCCTGCAATGGACCAACCCCTTCCCTCAAAAAAATGCACATTATTTGGTTTTCTTGTTCCCTCCCCAAAAAAGACAAGACAAAACTCCCTAGAGGAAAACTGAATTTTCACGATGAGACCCAGATGTTCCTTAAGTCCTTATGGAAAAAGAGAATATCAGAGAAAGGACCTTCCTCATTTTCCCCCCCCCCTCCCCAAATAAAATATCTCAACTCTGGATGAGATTCAAAAGAGGAAAAGTGAGCAGAACATGGGTTGAGTGCCCAATCTCAGAAAAGGGATTCTTTAGTGGCTCGCCCATGTCCATCTCTCTCAGAGAGCTTTCAAGCAATGAGAGCAGGTTATTCTATTTCCTGTAGCACTCAAGAATTTCCTCCTTGCCACAAGTTTCAATGGGAGCAGGGTTAGGCTAGTGCTACTATCCTCAAGCTTTTTAAAATCCAGTTAGAAAACCTGCCGCACAACATATAGGACCGAACGCATTTCTTGTTACAAATAAATAAAAATTACCCAGTTGACGAAGTTGCATTGGAACAATCTGCTATGGATGGACTTATGAAAGTTCAGCTAACTTTACACAGTCAGGCTGCGTTTTGAAAATGTAACACTCCTGAAATGTTTCACATGGTTCAAACGTTAAGGGCTAGATTGTGTCCCTTATGTCAAACCTTGAGCAGAAGATGGTATGGCTCTCTCAGAGGAGAAGTACAGGGAAGATTGATTGTGGCTCAGGCCTGCTTTTTGAGCTGGTGCAGCAGGGGAGGTTGGGCCATGGTCTCTTTCTCCACCCCTACCCAAAGCAGAAGTGAGCAGTGCCCACAGTACTGGGACTGCTATTGTGTCCTGCCCTGGAGGAAATGCTCCAGAAGATAGGAAGCTTCTTGTACATCCTTCCACAGCTAAGAGCAGTATGTAGTTTGGCCCTAATCTCATAATCTGAGTAGAGCAAATGGAAAAAGCAGGCACCTAGCTAGACCTTCTTCCTATCATTTAATCTGATGAATGGACTCTGAAGTGATAAAAGGACAAGGGCTCATTTAGTGCCCTAAGCGTTAGAGCAGCCCAGCAAAGATAACATAGTACTTAGAATCCACCCACCAGAATAGTACCAACTAAATCCAGAAAGGAATATTTCTGGTTTATAGCGACAATTTGTGATCTCTGCTCTCCAACTCATTTACTTTTGCCGAATGCTGTCAGTGCACATTCTAAACATACTGGACCTACCCAATTAATAAAGAAAATCCCAAGACTGAGTTTTCCAGAAACTTCATGCATATTGGTAGGATTAACTTGCTAGATTTTACCAAAGAATTGACAGTCTAACCTAAACTGACACAGCAGAACAATTACATTATCAAAGAAATATGTTCATATATTGAATTAGGGTTGGATAACTTCTGCAATAAAGCTTTTAATAAATATTTTTAAATTTTTCAACTAATTCAGATGGTCTCTATTCATGCTGTGTTAGTGGTGGATTTCTGCAAATATGCTAATGCACAAGTTTACTGGCAGGAATGTGTCATGAACAGAAAATTGTGCATTAATCTTGAGAGAATGTTACAGTAAAATACATTTTATGTTGTATGTACTCCAAAACCCTGATTTTCAGAGTTACTTTCCTCCACATAGGCGGGGTGGGAAGTACGTCATAGCAAAACTAACCAATACAGCTCCAATTTCAAATATTCAAAGTAGAAATATTTCCAGTGTTGGAATTTCAATGAAATCATGAAATTTGAAATAATGAAAAGGGGAAATATTTCAATGTCAGTTTTGCAAATTTTCACCCTCTATATTTGCCAACCTACTATAAAACTGATCTAACTTTTTTGCTTTGTGAATTAAAAAAAAACAAAACTTTTTTTTCCTGAACACTGTTCTCAATGAACTGCATGCCAACAAGCCAGAGTACAAGAACTGCTTGTGGAAAATCTGAATAATTTAGAAGGAATGCATATAACAAACATAGAAATACGTTCTGCTTCAACATTTTGTGTACAGAAACAGGAAGAATGTGTCTAATCATTATAAATTATTTGCTCAGTTCTGTTTAGAGTATGCATCCAAAAACCAAACTAAGTAATGCACCTTCTTTGGAGGACTCTAAATGAGAAAGCCAGATAAAAGCAGACCTATAAGTCTCTGGAAAAAGTCTCTGGCCACTCTTCTTGTTTAACCTTTTCTTACCATTATGCTCCTTTCAGCAATCACTCAAAATATCTTGTGTGGCCAAGTAATGCAGATTGTATCCAATATGTATGTGTAAAGCACTCCTTCATGGGTGCTCTGCAAAGTTTGAACCTGGAACATTTGGATGCAAAAATACAAGCTTCTAACGCATAAGCCCACTGAGCAACTTCATTAGCTGATGGCAATAATAGCCACTAGAAGAGAATTTAACTCCACTTTACCCATGTGTTATGTACACACATTAGAAAAATAGTACAAATATTTATATTTAATAAATGAAAGATCCTAGCTGGTACAAGTTGTAAGGCACCAGCCTGGAATGGCACAGAGCCAAAGACGCTTTAAACCTGGTGTGTGTGAGCAAAGAAGAAACAACATTTTTGGCAGCAAAAGGCCAGCAATGCAGAAGCTGCTTAATTCTAAAAGTCTAAAGGAATTTCACCTTTCGCTAGGCCAGTAAGATTTACAAAAACATTATTTCTAAAGGGTTTAATCTCAGGAGAAACAGATCCTATGAACTCTTTCCCCTGTGCCCACAATCCCTTGAGCAGACAGATTTCAATACAGTCAAAAATACACAGGACGAAATGTGTGTTGTGCATCATCTCAAATTGTCACTTGCTACTTATCACAGCACAACATTCTGGGATTAGCACTCTGAAAGAGAGAGCCAGTTCTCCAGGTCATCTGCCCATCCAGTCTGTCAGTCCAGGAGGCTTTGTAAATCCAGCTTTGGAACACTAGCTATAAATAAATAAATAAGATGGGAAATTCTAAAGTAGGATGAATTGCTCATGGAGATACCATTTAATTTACAACTAATACACAGGGATAAATGTTCAGACGTTGTATGCCAGCTGCCAATATTTTAAAACGGAGTTGGGCATCCAGTCCAACTTCCAGAGTGCTAGTAAGGTTCCTGTAGCAGATGCAAATTGGAAGGTAACAGGTAGGTTTACACACTTATTGTGATCCACCCAGAAACAAGCTATTGCTGGGATGATGGGAAGTAGCATGGGCTAGTGCATGGGGCTGGGATTCAGGAGACCTGGTTCTGTTCCCACTGACTAGTTGTGTGACTGTGGGCAAATCACTTCCTCTCTGTTTCCCTTCCCACCCATTGCCTGTCTTGCCAGTTTAGACTGCTCTTCAGGGCAGGGACTGACTCTCACTGTGTGTTTGTATAGGGCCAGGCACAGTTGTGCACCGGCTATTAGCAATGTGGTTCGCACCTTGAATTTTTTGCCTCCATATCTATCTAAAGTGCTTGTGTGACCCTCTGTTACCACAGCATCTTGGTGTCTCACCGTCTTTAATGAATTTACCTTTGTGGTACCCTTGTGAGGTAGGAAATATTATCCGTGTTCTATAAATGGGGAACTGAGACACAGATAGGCTAACTGGATTGTTCAAGGTCAAACAGGAGATCTGTGGTGGTGCACCCTAAGCCCCTTTCCCTCTGTCTATATACTCTACTACAGTACTTCAAAGAGATGCCTTTAAAAAAACAAATAGTTTGGCCTCACTTTTAACCAGTGGAAGATTTGTTTCCATGCTAACAGGAATAATATTAGTTGGCATTTTGCCTCTACAAAGCTCTTCTGTAGTTGTTGGGGGAAAAGAACAAGAAGAATTTATTAAAACTAGGTTGTAAAGGGAAAGGTGGCTAATGGCTTTTAATCTCCAGTGTGCGGTGTTTTGTTCCTATGTTGTTTTGGATGGATATAGAAATCATTACCGGCCAGAATGTTTATAATCTTAAATTAGGTCAGATTTTGGCTTGAACTACTTGAATGTTCCTTTAAGTTCCTTCATGATAGCTGGTCCAGTCAAAAAGGGAGCTACTAGAACTTTGGAAGGCAAATGTTGGGAATCAACCAAATAGAGGAGTATTTCTTCTTCAATGCTGAAACATAGCGTCTCGATGCATTACGGATGGTGTCAGATCTCTGTAGAATTTCTTAAGTGTCCAACTTAAATGGAATATTCCTATTTGGTGCAGTTTAATTCTCACCAGCTTGGACAATGAAATCATATTGACCTGCCTATCATCAGCTTTATTTTCTTGGGCCTCACTACCCTGCTGCAGTGTTTGGATTACAAACACTTCAGGGGAATGTTTTAAATACCCAAAATGGAGTTTTACAAGATAAGTAGTATGGAAACGTTCCTACTAAAATTGGGTTGTACAAAACTCTTCTATGAAAGTGTGCACCTGCATTACCTGACATTGATCTTTAAATACTCCTAAACAAGAGGTGTGTGTGTGTGTGTGTGTGTGTGTGTGTGTGTTAAATTCTCCCCAACATGTGAGCTCTCTGCATCACTATCCCCATATTAAGGGTGAAATTCACCCCTGAGCAAAGAGCCTGCACCAAGCCTATGACCCTCTTCAGTCCTCCTTAAACCATTAAAGCACTGTTTACATAGGATAAAAGTGATGCATAGATCTTGTGCTGGCCCTCTACCCAGGAGTGAAATTCACCATAAAGGCTTGAAGAAGGCTTAGCTATGCAGAGGGATTGAATATCAGCATGTGGCTGGACTAGATGACCTCTTGAGGTCCCTTCCAGCCCTACATTTCTATGGGTCCTCTAAAGGGTAAATTTTGCTTGCAGGCTGGGGGGGAAGCAGAAGGAGAAAAGAATGTTAAGAAACAAATCCTGAAGAAAGAGAGAGATCACTGATATGTGTAGAGGGGGAACAACAGAAAGACAGTCTAGCTAATCTATTAACATCCAAGGAGGTGAGAGCGTGAAATAACTGAGGTTCCATGTCGTTTTTGTGGAATACTGCTTCTTTCTGTTCAATTGGTGCCTCTGTATGGAGTTTATTGGCCCACTGTAGTGTTTTAGGTACCTAGCTGGACCCAGATTCACTAGATCCACTCAAGTTTTGTAGCTCTTTTCTACATCATATAATTGTAATTGTAATACTATCAATATGCTGGCAACTTTCACCATCTGTCTTTTTTGTTCATCAGGTTATTTATTGCCCTCCTGCAAATGGCTAGAAAACACGTTGTTCCTTGTGTCTGGATCTTCTACCAGTGCCCTCTTTTTCTGGGCCGAACTTGCATCTTAACATGAATATCCTAACTTCCTAACTGTCAGGGTGGTTCAGCACTGGAACAAATTGCCTAGGCATGTTGTGGAATCTCCGTCATTGGAGGTTTTTAAGAACAGGTTAGAAAACACCTGTCAGGAATGGTCTAGTTATTTCATAGTCCTTCCCTGAGTGCAGGGGACTGGATTAAATGACCTACTGAGTTCCCTTCCACTCCTACACTTCTATGAGTCTATGCCTGAAGGTAGTTATGAGTAAGAAGGAAAGTTTCAGCTCAAAAAGGAAAATGTTTGGAGTAGAATTGAGCAAATTCAGCACTTCCATCTGATGGGAAAATCTAGCATTTCAACATTTGTTTTATCCCAACTTGGGACAAAACGTTGACATTTCAAAATTTCTCACAGAAAGGAAATTTGGAAAGCTTTTGGTTTGGAAATGTTTACATTTTTCATTTTGGCATTTTTGATCAAAGTAAAATGTTGACATTCCTGAAAATTTAAATGTTTTGGTCTGGTTGGTTGAAATGACCCAGAGGATTTCATTCAAATCATTTCAACATTAAACTGCATTTTCCTGTTGGGCCTTATGGAATTTTAGTTCAGGAGCCTGATGCCCTCTTTCTCTCTTTTGGGCCTGACTCCCTGACTGGAATACATCTCCCATGATGCACCACACAGAGCTTGGTCATAAGGCAATCTACATTGCATTATGGGAGCTGTAGACCTCCAGGGACCTCAACCCATTGGAGAAAAATGGGAGCCTGAATGACAAATCCCATAAGGAAAAGCACTGATAGGGAAATGCAGTTCACTGTTTTGTTGAACTGATTCAAAACAATATGTTGCAGATCTGTTCAACCAAGCAAAATAGTCTGATTGAACCAACCCAAAGTGAAATATTCAGAAAATCAAATTTTGGGGGGGCAAAACTGATATTTCCCCATGGAAAATTTTGATTTGGTGCAAATTGTGCATTTTCCATCAGCAAATCATTGTGATGGAAAATTCCCAACCAGCTCTAGTTTTACTCATGTGGAAACAGTGTGTGAGGACCACAGACAGCTGGCTGAGCCAAGACAAACAGAAAAAGAAAGAGCTCCTCTAAAGGTGTTTCAGTGGACATTGGGTGGAGTTTTGATCACTACGCACTACTCCTGGGAGAATCAACTAAGGGTGGGATTTAAAAAACAACAACCCAACATTGGCCAAACTTTGCTTCTATTGAAGCCTGTAGGCACTTTACCATAGATTTCAGTGGAATCAGAGATAGACATATACTGATACAGAGTACTTATATGAATTGAGATCCAAACTGCCTTCCTCGGTCTAGGCTTCCGTCTACACTACGGGATTATGCTGGCAGAACTATGGTGCTGTAGTTATGATGCTATAGTCCCTGCAGATATGGCCTGAATGCTTTTCAAAATATCACCCTTATTTTTTTCCAATAAACTTGATGCTCAGTTTTCTAACCCAAACAATTTGTAGATGCCGTAGACTGTTGAGGAAATTCACCTAGCTATCAAGTACACACATTTAATAATAAATCTAGAACTATGCTAATGGTTCCAGGCCTTTAGGACAGATCCCACCTCGCTGTTCCAGCTACTCCTTATGTTATATGTTGAGACTAGTTTGTTAGGCTGTCTGTGGACAACCCAAAATTCTGAAATGTGAAGTTTATGATCCCTTCCCCTAATGTTTCTGAACCGTGGTCAGTAGTTCACTGACTGTAGAGCACTTGCTGATGGATCACAGAGAGCTGTCTTGTGGTGTGGTACTAGCTGTTTCTCCTTTCCAGCTATTAAACTGAATTAAAAGAATCTAAAAATATATATTTTTTTTACTTTTCCATTTTAGCTATTGGAACCACTGCCAATGTGTGTAGGCGAAAAGCTGTGAGATCATGTTTTTAGTGTAAAGTACATTCTCATTTAACTTCAATCAGTTTCTCTTTTCTCTTTGCTATATTAAGTGTATTCTGGTCTTTGTGTATTAAATTTGGTTAATGAAGCATGTTACATAGATGACCTTACATCTACAAGACAATGGACAACACTGAGATACTCATCCCAAACGCATCGCTAAACTCATCCATTTCATCCTCACCCATAACAGTTTTACAGCCAACAGCAAATACTTTGTCCAAATTATGGAAATAGTCAGGGGTACTAAGATGGATCCCCACTATGCAAACATTTTCATGGACCATCTTGAGGAAGAATTTCTGGACAAATGTACCACATAACCAATGATATACCTGAGATGCATCAATGATATTTTCATCCACTGGACAGATGATCTAAACTCCTGCCTACATTTCCACCACAACCACTACCCAGCCATCAAACTCTCTCTAGAACATGCCTGAACCAGCATCAGCTTCCTGGACACCATGATCAGTTTCAACAATGGAACCCTACAAACATCTATATACAAGAAATCCCTGGATCACCACATTCCCCTTTACAGATCCAGTAGCCACCCCAAACAGCCAAATAAATCAGTTATCTACAGCCAGACACTCAGATACCACAGAATATGTTCTGAGGAGAAAGTCGAGAATACACACTTTAACACACTCAAAACCAAACAGGGACACTCCCCAGAGAAGTAGATTGTATTAAAGCTAGCCCTTCTGAATGGCAGGGGCCAGCAGATATGTCCATGGGCATTGGAATGTTGGTCACATGTCCACACCTTTATTATAACCTTTAAAAATCAAGCAAGATGCCTGCTAAAGGCAACCTATCCTGGCATAATTACCCATTGTTGAAAATGAGCACCATTATCATTATCACTTTGCTTCTCTCGGATTATATAACCTTTGGGATACATTTATGAATATGGTGATGTTTATAATAACCAATGCCTTATTCTAATTTGGCTTGAATTGTGAAGAATAGCCATTGGCACCATACTATAATATGGGGACATGCAATAAGAAATGCACATACCATAATGCCACAGCTAGCAAAACCCTTAAGAGATTTCACTGTGGGAGAGAACACAGTCATTCCAAACCTCTGGCCTTGGAGCTGGATTTCAGAAAGAAAGACATGCCAAGAGTACTAAAATTTAGTGAAAAATAATTATCAGAAAAGACAATGTGCAAAATTCCCCCCTTATGTGAAAAATCAGGAGAATGGGAAGTTTTGACTAGAGAAAATTTTCTGTATCAGAGTAATTTGTTTATTTTTGGATCAAGAACACATGACGCAAGCATGGTTTCACCAATTCTTCCCAGAATACTTTGTGCCACAGTGATCAGACCTGGCCATGGTAAGAGACTGTGGGTTTGCAAATGCTAATCTCCCAGACCTTGAAATTATAACGCACCATTGAAAATCCTGCATTGTGTGACTGTGACAATTTTTGTCAGAAGACCATAAGTTAGTGCTGCTTTGGTGTGGTGATGAACCACTGACCCATGATTATTACTTAGGCAGAACACCAAATTCTCTAGTACTAATTCCAACAAATAAAACGCCAGCTGTGTATGCTAGCACTTTTTTTCTGGTTATGATCAGGTTGGGGCAGCCGAAAGATCTCTAAGGAAGTGTGTTCTGAACATGGCCTTGTGATGGGGTGTCCACACAGGACTGGAAGGGGTTAAGGTGGTCAGGTAAGGGTGACCAGATGTCCCAATTTTATAGGGACAGTCCCGATATTTGGGGATTTTTCTTATATAGGTTCCAATTACCCCCACCCCCGTCCCGATTTTCCACGCTTGCTATCTGGTCACACTAGTCAGGTAGGCCTATTAACTCCACAGGCTGCACCTGGAGGAAGAGCCAGGGAGCAGGGAATTGGTCGGAAGCTGGCCTGTAAAGCCAGGAAGCTGGCAACAGAGAGGGCTGCTGCTGGGAAAGGACAGTCACTCGTTGGGAAGAGTGTTTGGAGACAGCAGAGGTGGGAGGTTGCAGTCATTCACTGGGAAGAGGGAGGAGGCATGTAGGCTGTTACTCTATTACAGAACGCAGGTTGCCCTAGACCAGGGATAGGCAACCTATGGCACGGGTGCCAAAGGCGGCACGTGAGCTGATATTTCAGTGGCACTCACGCTGCCCGAGTCCTGGCCACCGGTCCGGGGGGCTCTGCATTTTAATTTAATTTTAAAGGAAGCTTCTTAAACATTTTAAAAACCTTATTTACTTTACATACAACAACAGTTTAGTTATATATTATAGACTTATAGAAAGAGACCTTCTAAAAACGTTCAAATGTATTACTGGCACGCGAAACCTTAAATGAGAGTGAATAAATGAAGACTTGGCACACCACTTCTGAAAGGTTGCCGACCCCTGGCCTAGACCTATTCAGTAATTCCAGGTGAGCGTGAAAATGATTTAATTGTTATTGTCAGACAAAATATTCACTCTCCCAGGGGGGCCCTACATGAGTTTTTTCAGCATTTTGTTTTTCAGCAATACTGAAGTACAAACGATACTGAAAACCCATATGCACCTTGATGCTGCAGAACACTTAAGCATATGCTTAACTTTAAGTCCCATTGAAGTTCAACATGTGTGCAAATGCTTTGCTGAATTGGAACCTCAGCTTACAAGAGTTGAAAGTGCTTAGCACCTCCCAGGATCAGGCTCTTATCGAAGGAAGGTCTGTGAGGAACAATACACTGAGGGGTGAAGCAGCAATAGCGGTGACTGTTCAGAGCAGGAGAACATCCAATTTTGCACTATAAAACAGGAGGGACAGTAAGTAACATGGATGATGTATGTATTGCATATATAGTATTGATTCATTTCTGCATTATCACTGATTATAGTCTTAAAAATAACACATTGAAACTACTTTATCAAGAGCATGTACCTTTCACATCCTTTAATTGCTAGATATCTTATCACTATAACACACTCTCAGGATGTTGGGTTATGCTGGTACCATCTCTCAGCCAGCCAGCCTCATACCAGATAATATATCTATGGTGTGACTGACACTATCCCAACCTGGCATGTGCCCATCCTTAGGGTCTGCTCAGACAACGTTTGCCTAGGCATAGCTCTTAGTGTGAGGTGGGGTGGAACAAGGCATACCACATCAGGAGCTGTGTGTTCTCATTACCAGGCTAGAAGCAATAATTCTGCTGTTAGGAAAACTTAATTGAAAGGGAAGTGGAGCATTTATAGCAGAATGTTTGTAAAAACTATTGCCACAGAAATTCTTATTGAAAAAGAATTGATTTTTTTTCATATTTATTTTGAATCCTATGAATCAAAATGTCATTAAAATAAGCGTTAGAAGAAAACCAGCTTGCTGTGCCTTTTAGGAGCCAATCCAGTCCCCTTCTCTCTCGAGAGAGAAAGATATTTAATTGACGGGAAAGACCCTCAGCTGGTATAAATTGACCTAGCTGTATTCTCCCTGAAATATTTTTCTTTGAGGGATAAGCTAAACTTCCCCAATTCTTTTTTCTTGCCACTTTACTGAACACCGTTTACTCTCCCGTTCTGCAGGGTGGTCAGCTCTCAGTTAGATACAGGATGACGTTCCGATCTACTTCCTCTGAAGACACAATTTTCCTTTAGTTTTACTCCCTTTGTTGCAAACATAAGAAAAACATACAGCTGTGCTGAGGCAAGAAATGGCAGTCCACCTTCATTCTCCCGCCTTACTGGGGAACTGGTCTTTCCCATCAATTAAATACCTTTATCTCAAGAGAAAGCGACTGGGGTGGCTCCTAAAAGGCACAGGGAGGTGATTTTCTTCTAACTCTTATTTTATTTGAGTGATTGGGGAGCGTGGTAAGAATGTTAACGATGCAATATCCCCTCTGGTTTGCCTCGCTCCTGGACATAAGCTGATATTCTGGCAAGAGTCAGGCATATGCCAAGGGCTGGCCACCAGGAACTTTCAGTCAGCTCTCCAGAAATTGTCAGCTGTTTGCTGGAGATCCTGTGGAAGTCAGTAGCTAGGAGAGTCAGATCCTCACTCCCATGCGGCGTTGGGGAGACGGGCACCCTGCGGGGCCAATCACCTGCTGCTTATGCAATGGAATTATTCTTTTAAGCCGGGATAACCTGAAATCATGAGGCTTTCCCCTCCCATCTGAAAACCGTACAATGAAGCATTTACCCTAACGAGAGGGCAAGCTTTGTTTTTTTTCCCTCTCTGGAGGGGAAGCTCGACTGCAGTAAGAACAGCTCCTAGAAACCAGCTTCTAAGGTAAGTCACCTCCGTAACGTTTCCAGCACCGCTTAGTGTAGGAAGAAGTTCTGGGCTCCCCTTATCCTTCAACTCCATGCCCATGTATCTCTGAGCTGCCAAACTCTCCTGGGGCTCTGAGCCCCATTTTCAAGACCCAACCCCCCAGGAGTGCCCATTATTTAGCCCAAGAGACCTTTGAGGAGGTGGGTCTTTAAATCTATAGAATGAAATCAGGTAGGGGACTGGGGAAGGTTCTTGGGAGAATCTGTACATTGGAGTGGGGAGGCAGAGATGCTGTATGAGAAGAAGAAAAACAGGACTACCCCTAAGACTCCCTGTTCTGTGATTCTGTGCCATTGTTAAATGACAGCCCCCATCTCTTTGCTGCCAAAAACTTTAGAGACCACCTATCTGAGACTCTCAAACTTCTGTGGACGTAAATGGGGGCCCTGACACCAAAGAGGGGCCACCAGCTCCTAGCCCCTCCAAGTCTCAGATGACCCAACTTCCCATTCCCGAATTGTGGTGCATACTGATCCCTGAGACCCTCAAACTCAGGGGTATTTATTTATAACACTGCTAAGCTTCAGGGACCCCATACCTTACTCCTCAGGCCTGACATCTGACCCCCTTCCCACCAGACTTGCTCCTCTAGCCCTTTCCCAGGTAGTTCTCATTTCCAAGCCTTTCCTCATACACCTCCCATCTTTGAGCTTCTGTCCCCAAGAGCCAACAGCCTGGCTGGTGCTGCGATAGCTATAAAGTGCAGAGAACCTCCAAGGTTCAGCATCACTCTCCAGTCTCCTCAAAGACCCACACCATCACTTTCTTCCCTCCTGAGATCCTCTCCCCAAGTCAGGGATCTGCATCAGTACCCCTCCCCCCCACAGCGTGATACAAACCCCATCAGGGTTCTAGCATTCCACTACAAAAGACTCCTGGAGATGCTTCCAGACAAATGCAGGAGACACACTTCATAGGAGAGTGAAATGAAATGGCAGTGTGTGTATGACTAAGCAATGGCCTTTTAACACAGGCAACGGAAGCAGCAAGAGAGAGAGTAATGTTGGGACACAAATTTGCATTCTGGAATAGAGTCATAGAGTTTAAGGCCAGAAAGGATCACCAGATCATCTAGTCTGACCTTCTGTACATCACAGGCCACACTAAACCCAATAATCAAAATGAGACTAAAGTATTACAGCCCTAAGGAGACTAGACTATTGTGCGCCATAGACAGAGAATAGGAGGGACTGAGGTGTCCCAATGTCCAACGTTCCCACAATGGCGATGGCCATCACCCACACACTGCAGAGGAAACTGGAAAAAACCCCAAGGTCACTGCCAGTCAGACCTGGAAGAAAATTCCTTCATGATCCCATATATTATGATCAGTTAGACTCTGAGCATATGAGCAAGAGAATGTTGTGAAGGCCAAGACTATAACAGGGTCCAAGAAAGAACTAGATAAGTTCATGGAGGATAGGTCCATCCATGGCTATTAGCCAGGATGGGTAGGGTAGGTGTCCCTATGTGTCTGTTTGCCAGAGGCTGGGAATGAGCGACAGGGAATGGATCACTTGATGATTACCTGTTCTGTTCATTCCCTCTGGGGCACCTGGCATTGGCTGCTGTGAGAAAACAGGATATTGGGCTAGCTGGATTGTTGGTCTGACCCAGTGTGGCCATTCTTGTGTTCTTATGTATTACTGCTCCATTTAGACAAGTACTTACATGTAAGTAACTATTTCCAGTGTTTTTCTGGTGTTCATTGGATAAACATGGATTTCATTTTTTAAATTTTGTATCGGGAGTGTCTTATCAGTGTTTATTGGATAAAACCTAAAATCAGAAGACCTACATTATTTTAAGTGACAGATTTGTTTTTCCTCAAATTTTTATCACAAACATTTTGAAGGGACAAAATAGATATTATTCTTTAAGATAAGATGTTAACTAAATAAAATATCTGTGCTCCTTAGGAAGCATTTTGCAAGCTAGATCACATAAATGGTGATTATTGCAAACTAATGGAAAAGTAATCTTAGTCCTCAGAATCAGATGATCGATTATTCTCAATGGGGAATTTGCCTCCTGCACTGAAGACTGATGTCATTCCACCACTTAGCTCTGAATATCTGTATACATCTTACCACTAGCTGACTGTAAAAAGTTAGAAACTCTCAGGCCATCACATTGGAATAGTGTCTTGATGTTTTAAGAGGCGGTTGTGGCAGGGTTATGGCATGGGTGACTTGAGAGACTCTGGCATTTATTACATATGAACTATCAGTTTTATGTGTGTTCTGATTGCACTTAGTACACAAGTCCATAAAGTTTAGGGCTAAATATGAACTGCTAATTTGTAGGTATGCACTTTGTTTTTCAGGACTCCCAGAGACCCGCTTTCTTGGCTGGAATCTAGGTTAGCTATGTCTCCCCCAGCTAACACAGACCTAGGCTATACCCCTCCTGATGGTGGATGGGGATGGGCAGTGGTATTTGGAGCTTCCATCTCTGTCGGATTTGCATATTCCTTCCCTAAAGCTTTCACAGTCTATTTCAAAGAACTCCGGATGGTTTTTAATGTATCCTACAGCCAGATTGCATGGGTGACTTCCATCATGTGTGCAACTACCTACGGGGGAGGTGAGTGAAACTAGAGTGCTGGCTTTCTTTGGGTCAGGAAGGGAATCTCTCTGCTTAAAAACTGGGTGGGGAAAAATGTTATCCTCTAAAAAGTTTTGGGGAGGCTTAAACTGAAACTCTGGTTTTCTAGAGGCTGTCCTTTAACAACATAAAGTGTTACCATGACACTTTAGAGAATATTGATAAACTTTTACATTAGGAAATGTTTTGGTGATGAAATCAGTATATAAATGATATTGCCAGTTCACATGGTTTTATTCCAAGTCTTGTTATATTTAGGGTGAAATCCTGGCCTCATTGAAGTCAGTAGGAGTTCTCAACAAGCAAGTTTAATAAAAGTACCATTTTAAATGGGAAAGGATGACTTTTTTGCAAGCCTTTACTCAAACGTCTTGATTGAATGACTGTTTTTTCACAAGGGGAAGTTTTCTGCACCATATTTTCCTGGCATTTATTATGAACACCTAAATGTGTTTTTATATAAAATCCATTTTATTCATTTGGGACTAGATCCTGTGAAGTGCTGTGCACCCCTCAAGTTCCACTCAGATCAGTGACTGGGAAAATTGAGTTTTAAAAAATGAAAGTAAATCTTCAAAATGGTTGAATTATTATTGACAAAGCCCTGGCTGGGATGATTTAGTTGGGGATCGGTCCTGCTTTGAGCAAGGGGGTTGGACTAGATGATCTCCTGAAGTCCCTTCCAACCCTCATATTCTATGATTCTATGATTATTTTTTAAATTTTTAATAAAAATAAAGCAGGATCATATCAAGGGAAAGGTGTGTGCAATCACTGCACATGGGTAATTTCTGTTGCTATTGTTTTGTATTTAACGATGAATACAACTGATTGAAAAAAGAAACTGGAAAAATTTCAGTCATTTTTGTCTCAAACGGGCTTATTTTTGTGTTTTAAAATTGTAAAACTTTTTTTAAAAATTGAAATTTTAGATACATTTCAAATTGTCATTACTGCAATTTTATTTTTCCTCTTTTTTACACCACATACACTATTTTTATTATTTGTATTAGTCTAGCACCTAGGAACCCCATATAATCTGCAGGGTGGGTTTTCTCTTCTTTACTCTCTGCTCCTCAAACTTTTCAAAATGTCCTCAACTTTGGAAAAGTTAGAGGGGCAAAAGAGAAAATGAGAAAGGGGGTGGGGAGCTTGGTGCTCACTAGTGTTCATTCTACTGTATTTAATAGCAAAGGGGTGGGGAGGATAATGAAGAAAGCAAAGGGTGAAAACAAATTTCAAAATACCAAACGTCCAAAATTTGGGGGTCTTATGGAGTTTAATTTTTTGGTCAAACATTTTTTAAGGAAACTTTTTCACAAGTTTCAATTTTGAAAGGCCATTTTTCATAAACTATTTTTCAATGGAAAATTTTGACCAACTCTATCAGAGTATTTCTTGCTTAAGTCATAGGAAAGTTCAGACTGAAATTTAGGGTGACCAGACAGCAGGTATGAAAAATCAGGACAGAGGCTGGGGGTTATAGGAGCCTATATAAGAAAAATCTCCAAATATTGGGACTGTCCCTATAAAATCGGGACATCTGGTCACCCTACTGAGATTATAAAAGTTTCCATGTGGGTGTAGACACACAACTTTCATTACTTACAGTGAGAATTGTGTGGGAAAATCTCCTTTGGAAATCACAACTTCAGTTTTTAACACAGCAAATTCTGAGCTAACTATGCATAGAAAAACATCTTAATTATTTTTAGAAGGAAAAGTTAAATATTTTTTTCACACTTGGCTAATTCCAAAATGGCTTAACAGACATGGCTCAAATTTTCTGGATGAAAGCCAGGCTCTACTGAAGTCAGTGGGCGTTCTGACATTGACTTCAATTGAAATCATAGTTCCTCCTCTCTTCTCAAACATTCGCCTTTAACATGAGCGCTAGAAGCATAGAAAGTGTCATCCCAAAGAGATGAAGCAGAGGCTAAGAGCCTAATGTAATTTTTAGAAACCAGTTCCGTGCCTGTGATCACTATAATAAGAATGTTGTCATAGTAGCTTCCAACCATGTTAAGGGAGTGCCTGGCAAAAGGTGCTTGAAAGAAAGGGTATGTCTATCCCGCAGTTCGGAGTGAGCATCCCAGCCTGCAAAGGTGGAATTGCACTAGCTTGCCTCAATTTAGCAGTCTGAACTGCTCCAGCTGAGACTTGAGTTAGCCCCCTGAGCTTAGAGCCAGAAGATCTGGTGGGCTCAAGAGTAGACAAACCCCTTCTTGAAAAGACTGTGGCATTTTTAGGGCCATTCCATTGACCCAAGGCTGCAGAGAGCTTGAACTAGCACTACCCTCGGGACCAAAATCCTCATCTTTTCTGTTCGAACAGGGTACAATGGAAGGAACAAAAGTGTCAAAAGACAGTTCAATGACACTGAAGAGCAATCCAGGTAGGACCTTGAAAGTTAATAGTAAAACCTTATGCTTGATCTGGCGGACAACATCCAATGAGTACAAAGAGCAAAGCAGTGGGGAAAACGTAAGCAAACAGACCATCTCTACCCTCGGTAACATCAAGCTACCGCATTCTGTACCAGAGCTCAGGGGTCCGATCCCCTTTCAGACAGCCATGTCTTTTCTGCACAGCGCTAGTCCAAAGCAAACCAGGCCATGGCTGATGTGCAGTCTCTAGGCATTTAATGCCGCGATCATCACTGTCCTATCTGAGCCTTTACTGTGTCCTAAAGATAAACGCAATAAAGGATCTCTGCTTCCTTCCTCAATTAGTTAGAACAAGTGACTAGAGCTGGGTGGGAAAAGTTTTCCCTTCCCTCCCTTTGTTCTTTCAAAGATTTTTCCTGTTCTGCACTGAGCTGAAACCAAGCCCTTCAGAAATTTTTCAAGGTAAAGACACCCAGACTCGTCAGTGTCCTGACCATCAGGCTACTCAGCTGGGTGTGGGGGACCCAGGCTTAAGTCCTGGCTCTAAAACAGCCAGAAGAGGGACTTGAACCTGGTACCCCATGTCCCAGCTGAGTGCCCCGAGCCATCAGGTTCTAAAGTCAATCTGTCTCTTTTTCAGTTTCTCCAGTTGAAGGATTTCCACTTTGTAGACATTAATTGAGCTAGAGAAAGAGCAAGATATTGACTCACAATTTAAGTTAAACTGGTACAACTTTCTCTTATGTCGACAAGATCTTTAGAATCCTTTGCACCTGTTTCTTCCACTACTGGCTGGTCCAGGACTTAGGGACACCCTGTGTGGTGACACTATGCAACACAAGCTGTGTTTAGTTAGGCATAGTCTTCACTACTAAAAATGGCATGGCTTTTGCCTTAGGGTAACTGACCTGTGCAAGCTATTCTGAGGTAAAAACAGAGTGATAACAAGGCCCTTAGTTTTACCATAGGGTAAATTAGGCAAGGTCAGCACTCTAATCCTGCCCTAGTTTACCTCGCAATAAAACTAAAATGCCTGATTTCACCTCGTTTACCTCATGGTAACACTGAAGTGCCTTGTCTTCACGTGTTTTTAACTCAGACTAGCTCACATGTGTTCGCTACCCAGAGGTAAAAACATAACTTTTCTTGGTAGTGAAGAGAAGGCCTTAGTCTGGGAGCAAAAAACCATGGACTGGGAATGACAGGGATATCATAGATTCATAGAATTTAAGCCAGAAGGGACCATCAGCATCATCTAGTCCAGGGTTGGGCAAACATTTTGGCCCAAGGGCCAAGTCGGCATTACGAAACTGTATGGAGGGCCGGGTAGGGAAGGCTGTGCCTTCCCAAACAGCCTGGCCCTGGCCCCCTATCTCTATCTGCCCCCTCCCACTTCCCGCCCCCTTACTGCCCCCCTCAGAATGCCCAACCCATCCAACCCCCCCGCTCCTTGTCCCCTGACTGCCCCCTCCCGGGACCTCTGCCCTTAACTGCCCCCCAGACTCCCACCCCATCCAACCCCCCTGCTCCCTATCCCCTGACTGCCCTGACCCCTAACTGCCCCCCGGGGCCACACCCCCTATCCAAGCCCCCTGCTCCCTGTCCCCTGACTGCCCCGACCCCATCCACACCTCCTCCCCCTGCGAGCTCCCCCGGGATTCCCACACCTACCTAACCCCTACTGTTCCCCGTCCCCTGATCGCCCCCCCCAGAACATCTGCCCCATCCAACCAGCCTCTGCTCCCTGTCCCCTGACCAGGGCCAGCTCCAGCGTTTTTGCCGCCCCAAGCAGTGAAAAAAAAGCTCTACCGGTGCCACTTCGTTGTTCAGAGGCAATTCGGTGGCAGGTCCTTCCCTCTGAGAGGGACCGAGGGACCCGCCGCCGAATTGCCACTGAATACGTGCCACCCCTTCCTATTGGCCGCCCCAAGCACCTGCTTGCTGCACTGGTGTCTGGCGCTGGCCCTGCCCCTAACTTTCCCCTGGGGCCTGCTGCCCCTTATCCAATCTCCCCACCCCCCGCCCGCCCATGCTGCTCAGAGCAGCAGGAGTTCGCAGCCCCGCCACCCAGCCGAAGCCAGCTACACTGCCCACGCTGCCCGACAGAAGCAGCGGGCCAGAGTGCTGGCGGCGCGGTGCGCAGCAGCTGCGGAGGAGGTGGGACAGTGGTGGATGGGCTGGGGGCTAGCCTACCCAGCTGGGAGCTCAGGGGCTGGGCAGGACGGTCCCGCAGGCTGGATGTGGCCCGTTGGCTGTAGTTTGCCGACTTCTGATCTAGTCTGACCTTCTGCACGATGCAGGTCACAGGCCCTCTCACACCCACTCCTGTAATAGACCCCTAACCTCTGGCTTAGTTACTGAAGTCCTCAAATCATGATTTAAAGGCTTCATGGTACAGAGAATGTCTATGTCCAGTGGCTTCAGTAAACATGCCCCTTTATATTCGTTGCAAACAACTGACTCCTGTTTCTTCTCTGTCCGGAGGGACACTGCAACACCCACTGACTAACCTTTTATTTATACATCTTTCTGCACAAGCCATGCATTTGGCCATGTATGTACATAATTTTAAATACTGCCAGCTTTTACCCCCAGTCATGATAGAATTAAATACAGAGGCTGAGATTTTCTAAGCTGTGGAGGGGATTTAGCCACACGTCCTCTTTTAAAATGAATAGCTAAGTCCCCTGCACTGCTTTGAAAACCTCAACCATGTTATTTCCCTCTTCTTAGGTAACCATTTCCCAAATGTAAGAGAATAGGGTCCACTCCAGGATTAAAAGGTAAGCAAGGATATTTGCAATGTAGTAGCCAGGGAATAATTCCCAAGTGAACACATTCTGGTTATTAGATTTAAAGGAATCATATCTGGTTTCTCTACATAATTTGGGTTATTAGAAAGACAAGATGGGTGAATTAATATCTTTTATTAGTTAGTGGAGATATTATCTCAACTATGCTGTCTCTAATATCTGGGGATCAACACGGCTACAATAACACTCTATTCAGGTTATCCTGATTGAAATACTTGCTAAATAAAAAAAAATCTCACTGCTATGTCTAGTTTCCGGTTTATAGGAAACCATTCTTTCCAGCAGTGATGGTGTATGTACCCGTCTGCTGTTACCACATAGACCTGGGACTAGAGCTACTTAAGCATTTCCCTGGATAACAAATGAATTATTTCTTGTTGTAGGAATTCCTCTGGCAGTTTGGTCTCTTCTCTGCTATTAATACTGGAGCTTAGCAAACACCAAGTTTCTGTTTTGACCTCTCCTTGACCCCTTGTAAAACATTACTAAATGGAAAGGGACATGATGAGCGGGAGAAGATTGCCATGTCCCTAGCTACTTGCTGAGCGGTTCTCAGTTCGTACCAATACACTAGAACTCTCTTCCAGGGCCGGTTGCTGCCCCTGCCAATCCTGCATGAAGCATGTGAGGACGGAAATGTAGCAGGATCAGTGCAATTGAACTCTGCAGGCTGCCTAGGCAGCAGGGTGCCAGTGGGCATGTCTACATTGAAATTAGACACCCACGGCTGGCCTATGCCAACTCACTTGGGTTCGTGGGGCTCTGCTTGCAGCGCTGTTTAATTACAATGTAGACATTCAGGCTTGGGCTGGGGCCTGGGCTCCAGGACCCTGCGAGCTGGGAGTGTCCCAGACCTCGGGCTGCAGCCCGAACGCAAAGATCTGCACCACAACTTAACAGCCCCTTGCCCTGAGCACCATGAGCCCAAGTCAGCTGGAACAGGCCAGCCGCAGTGTCTAATTGCAGAGTGGACTCTGCACCCCAATTGCCACGCATCCCTGATTTGTGGCAGCTAGTCCCATTCACCTGCAGAAGGAACAAGGGATTTCGAGAGGGGCATATGTGTTGGGGGGATTAGGATTTCCGCCAAAATACCCATTGGGTTGCGAGGAGAGCGTGCTGTCAAGGTTGGTTGCCCCTCTCTGGTCATCTATGCACCCTTAATTCCCATGTAGCTTCAAGCCCATGTTTCTTATTAAGTCGGTCTGCTGGTAGCTATTCCTCCTTGCTGGTAGTGATGCACCTTTGCGCTTTTCCACGCCATGGAATGGACAGAAGGATCTGACCCTAAAGCATTTCCTAATAATGGGCCTATCCACAAACCTACCCCAATGTTATGTCTCAGACATGACCCTCTAAGTGAGAAAGTTTAATAAAATAGCCAGCTGTATATTTCACAATTCCAAAGAGCCCAATCTTTGGATTCCCAAGATCTGTTCTTAGGCTTTTATCATAAAATCCCCACAGTGGGTTTTGGATTGCTTCTGGCACACTTATTTACATAAATTCTCCACACTCTTCCACCTCTGCAGCTCCCCACAGCCCTCTTTCTGAATTGGGACCTAACCATCGCTAGAATTAATTTAGTTAGTGGATGGCAAATGCAGAGTTCAGGGGATGCAATGTCCCATATTGCCGCATAGTTTGCTTTATTGGATAGGTTTCTTTTTCTCACCTATGTCAGCGACTGTGGATGCCATCCCAAATTTGGGATCATTGTCTGTTCCTCGTAGCTCTTGTAAATATCCAGCACGAGGGCTACCTAGGGAGGTGGTGGAATCTCCTTCCTTAGAGGTTTTTAAGGTCAGGCTTGACAAAGCCCTGGCTGGGATGATTTAGTTGGGAATTGGTTAGGGTTACCATATTTCAACACTGAAAAAAGAGGACACTCCATGGGGGCCCCGGCCCCACCCCAACTCCGCCCCTTCCCCGGCCCGGCCCCGCCCTTTCCCCACCCCCATTCCAACCCCTTCCCCAAAGTCCCTGCCCCCTCCTCTGAGCACCCTGCATTCCCCCTCCTCCCTCCCGCTCTGATCTTGGTTGGGGTTGCTAAGTGCTTCCCTGCTCCCCACTTGCCCTGCAGCCCTGTGACCCCTGCAGCCTCTGTGATCCCTGCTCCCCACTCACCCCCCCACCACCCCTGCAGCCTCTGTGCCCCCCGCCTCTGCGCCCGCTGCCCCTGCAACCCCTGCACCCGCCCCACCCTGCCCCTGCAGCCTCTGTGACCCCTGCTCCCCACTCGCCCTGCAACCTCTGCACCCCCCCTTGCCCTGCAGCCTCTGTGACCCCTGCTCCCCACTCACCCTGCAGCCTCTGCACCCCCCCGCCTCTGCAGCCTCTGTGACCCCTGCTCCCCACTCGCCCCCCCACTGCCCCTGCAGCCTCTGTGCCCCCCGCCTGCCCCTGCACCCCCTGCCCCTGCAGCCTCTGCGCCCCCCGCCTGCCTTGCCCCTGCGTCCCCCTACCCCTGCAGCCTCTATGCCCCTACCTGCCCTGCTCCTCCTTGCCCTGCAGCCTCTGTACCTCCCTGTCTGCCCTACTCCCCCGTTCACCCGGCAGCCTCTGCCTGGCGGGGGCTTCGGAGGCTCAGCGGCGACCGGGACGGCGCAGGTCCCTGCAGCCCCGGTACACGCCACACTCCCCGCCGCCTCGCACGTTCCCCTGCCTGTCCCCGCTGGAACAGCTCCTGCGGTGCCAGGGCCGCAGGAAGGGTCCCCCAGTGGCCAGGGGGTCCCCTCCTGCGAGGGAAGCCCGAGCTGCTGGCTGGGCCCAGCCTCCCCGTGCTCCTGCGGGCTCAGCTGGGGCGCGTGGTCTGCCCGGCCTTCGGGAGCAGCAGCGGCCCCTCCGCTGCCTTCTGCAGCTGCGCCCCCCTCCCTGCCCGAGCTCGCTACAATGTAGCCGGGGCGACTGGGCTGCGCTACGGACCCGGCGGATCATGCTGGGGCCGGGCGGACCCTGGCTTATGCCTCGCTATTTCCCTGGACATGTCCAGGCTTTTTGAAAATTCCTCCCGGACGGGGATTTAAGCACCAAAAAGCCGGACATGTCCAGGGAAATCCGGACGTATGGTAACCCTAGAATTGGTCCTGCTTTGAGCAGGGGCTTGGACTAGATGACCTCCTGAGGTCCCTTCCAACCCTGATATTCTATGATTCACCCAGGTTTATACCTATAGTCTCTATTTGCATTGTTTAATTACTGCTCTGCTAAACAGAAACTCAGAAAGTGAGGAGAGTGAACCAGCTGCCCAGGCCCCAAACATATCTCCAGTGATAGTGTCTCTGACATCTGGGAGGACTTCAGGCCACCTGCATCTCACTCACCAAATGTACAAATGCTAAGCAGGTTGATGGAACCTGGGGTCTCCAGCCCAATTTTATCTGAAAATGTGAATCTTCTGGGGAACTGAGCCAGAATTTTGGACTGAGAGAGCTTTGTTTGCTTTCAGATTTCCCTGTGAAATGTCCACCCAGTTCTAGTTAATGGGGAATCTGAGCAATTGTACAGATTACAGAACTTCACCCTGTGAGGTCTAGTATCTAACTGGTGGGATAACACCCGAAACTGAAATTCAACGCATGAGGCGAACACCCAAAATGAGTGGTTGACCCTGATATCTGATAAAGCTGATGACAGTCGAAGTTTTTGCCCCACCAAGAATCTCAGCTTGATTTAGATGGGTGAGGCAGATGTTGTGGTACAACTGCCTCTCATATTCAGAGCATGGCTATAACAAGTGGTGGCTCATTCATTTGCAGTCCTCTTTATTGCTGGCTTCTCACTAGATCACAGCACTGGGAACTGAATAAGTAAGTTTTCATTTAATTAAAACGCCTAACTTGCAACGATTAGTGCTAATAAATCCCTAAGGGCTGGAGGCTCTTGGAAGGCATTTTGTGTTAACTTTGTTTAGTCATGCTCAGTGATGAGGAAATCCAAAGTCCTGGTCAAAAGAGGATATGTACTGATCCCTTGAGCGAAATTAAGAATATTGTAAGAACTCTAAACACACATGACCATTTTCAAATATACCAGGTAATCTCTTTCCCAAAATGAGGTCACACTGAGGACATTGATGGAATTGTTGTATGCGAAAAAGGATCTGGATTCCACTGATGTTAGTTTATGGGGAATTTCACACTATTGGCCAGGTTGAACTACCAAACATTTGCCTTGAACTGAAGTTGATATCTCAGATGTAAGTGATTACTCAGCATAGTCTAATCTATCTTGCCATCTTGCATATTGGCTCTATATAGTAAAACCAATAAAAAAACCTGATTCGTTACGTAAGGATAATAAATGGTTTCTATGGAGATCGGTGGGTAAAGAACTTGGACTGTTCAGGGATTTAAGGTTTATCTATGGTAATTTTCTAATTGTCAGATAACCTTCAACCCTCGTGAGAATTCAGTGGCACATGAAAGCTCTGGCTTAAATACTGGTCTAAGGAAACATTGACTCTATTGATTCACATTAGTTCTTGTACTCTTGTATGGTTGGGTTTTCCCTTTGGACTCTAATGACCATGCTTCCTGTGAAATGCATGGACAGCATTCCTCCCCATAACTTTACTAATGTAACTAAAAGAAAATAAAAGCTTTCTTTGATTGATTAGTGGCATTTTAAAGATATACATACTCAGCCAAAAGAAATCTTTTTAAATGGAATTTTTTACTGCTTTAAACAGCTGTAAATCTGCTTGAATGCCACAAAACAATGCACATTATGTGGATGAATTATAAGATATTAATGCAAGTATAGTGCTACAGTTTCAAAAGTAGTGGTTTTGGGTGCTCAGCGTGAGACACCTAAAGAGTTCAGATTTCCAGAGCATGGGTTCTTAGCCTTTTTTGACAATCAGGCCCCTGTAAATGAGATACCTTTTTAAAATCAAAATCACCAGGTTCTCTTGAAAAGGCAGGTTATAACTGTGATGGATTTGGAGCTGCCCTGTGATCATTTATCGATGTGGTATGTTGGCCTGGTTATCGGGATGTTTACTATATGAAGACATTAGGTTACCTCAATATAAGGCTGTCTGGAAAAACAACCAGTAATGAAAAGATAAAGCCACCCCGCAGCAAACACAAGAGTTGTTAAGGGACAGTGCCTGACCATTGGCTCTGAGGACTCTGGCTTGATTTCCTGCTGAGCCTACAGGGCTGATTTTTGCATGGAAGGGCCAAAGCCCCAGAACACAGAAGAACGAAAGGAGTATAGCAGGGTATGAAAGGAACCTTCTCTCAAATGAGAGGTGCTAGTCATTCGGGGGAACCAGATTAAGATCCCAGTGGGGGTGCCTAAAGAAGTTAGGCCTATCCAGGTTACCATCAGGATGTGGTATATGCACAATCTAGATGCAAGAAATTATGTACGTGAATTTTTTTCATGCTGGAAAAATATTCTCCATAATACTAAATGTTCATAAATACAGCGTACCTATTGCTTTATAAAAACGAGGAGTCCGGTGGCACCTTAAAGACTAACAGATTTATTTGGGCATAAGCTAAAAAACCCTTCATCAGATGCATGGAGTGAAAATATTGCATTATGGCTATGAGAACATGTATGGCAACCAGGCTGTGTGGTTCTTCTGACCCTTAGAAAGGAGACCTGCCCTGTCTGTATCATCTAACAGACCACAATGTTGTGATATGTTAGCATGTCACCGCACAACATGATAGTGCATAACAACATCATCACATTATGTCAAAAAATAATCACAACAGGATGCTATTCCACAAGCCCTGAAGACGATTTTGGGTTCTGTTTACACTGATAAACAGTGTATGGTCTCAGAATTCCTGAGAGTAGAGATTGGCTTGTGTCACCAAGTTCAGATTGATAACTGTATCTGCATGTCTCCAAATCCTGATTAAAATGTCTGGTTTGGAGATGGGTTTTGGTTCAGTGTGTTAAACAAAGAGGGACTAGTTGCAAAACTCAGATCTGGATGTGAACGTCCATAAAGTTTGGAGTGGTTCAGAAACAGCTGCCTTATCCCCAAAGTGGTAAATGGGGCCTTAAGGGCTTTTTATTGATCTCAAAGGGCTTTGAATCAGGCCCTTATATAAACCAGAACCGAGGAGGCAAAGTTGGACTAAATGCAGGTGTAAGAAGGCAACTGTAATTTACTGGCAACTTGTGCTGCTGAAGAATTAAATTGTTAACAATAAGTTTCATAAAGAGAATTTTGATATGTAGGAATTTAAATATAATTATGTATTGCACAGCAAACGGCTAGGCATAAACATGGTGAGATACAACAACATATAAATGATATGCTGTTATATTACACATACATGCATTGGTAATATGAGATTTCTAGATTAAAAGCAATACATATGCAGTTTTATGAGAAGGAAATTAGTGTTAAAGGAGATGTTACCTGCTTAACAGAAAATTTTATTTTTTTACGCAAAAAAGTGTAGCCTGATTTAGGGCTAAGAATAAAACTTAGGGAAACCTAGTTCCCTTGAAACTTAAAGCTTAAGAAGAAAAAGTATAGCCTACTAATAGTAGTAGCCATCGTAGATAGATAGAATAGACAGAGAGAAATAGAGTAGAAATAGAATAAGTAAGAATAGAACTGAAGTCAGTAAGAATGGAGAGAGCTCTATTGAGATGGGTCACCTCTTTTATAGGACAATTGCCAGAAATCCTTCCTCTTAGGCCCAAATTTCATTCCTCACCCACAGAAATGTTAGGGTCACTTACCCCATTGGCGAATATGTATGTTCGTATTGATGACAGGTATGTACGCACATCAGTCTCTTGTGGCGTACTTGTTAAGTCTGTGGGTACAACATTGAACCCCCCCCTATGCCATTCTTCTATCGGTCTAGGTGACGGGCTTAGACCTAGGCATAGGCACTTTATTTGGGTATAGGAAAAACAAGATAAAAGGTCAACTTTGCTTTTCTGGGTAAAAGGGCGCAGGAGAGAGATATGCCAACTTTGCTTTAGCTTAACATGCAGGATATGGCCTGTAGGTCTCTTGCATTACAGCCAAACTTACTTTAATATAAATCTATAAACCTATTACGATAAACTTATAGTTTAAGTATTTGGTTTAAGTGTGTATATCTATCTATATCTATATATCTATCTTTTCTTATAGTTTAAGTATATATATATATATACACACACACACAAGCAAGCAGGTTAGTCCTATGGGCTACACAAGTGAAGAGATACTATTTAACAAAACCTACAAAACGATTTCTATGTTCACCTTATCAGATCTATTTTAACCAAACTGTTAAATGTTAAGATACATTGTTTGTACTTAACGTTAGGCAATTCTCCCTTATGTGGTATTTTTCAAACCTACAAACACTTTTTTGTGCATAGAAAATAATATCCAGGATTTTGTGATAAATATTTTAAACTTTCTATAAATTCTCATAGCTTCCACGGTTTTCAGTTTAATCTCAGATTTCATAATCATTCAGAAATAACATTTATTTGTATGCTTTAAAGATTATGCAGAGCAGAGGGCATAAAAGAATATTAAACAAACAACACAAAAGACCCAAATGCTCTTTGGTTCATGACTGTTTTGCATGTTACAATGTTTATTAGGGCAATTTAGGGTGTGTGAGGTGAGTGGAGATATGGCTTGGGTGTCCTAGAAACTGGGGTGGAGCAAGGCTGCTGGAACAATTTTTATAGTGGGGAGGCCATTAAACCAAATTGTAAACCCTGTATATAATGGAAACCACTTTGAGCCAGGGGGTGCGGCAGCCCCCCTAGTTGCAGCACCTATGGGGTGGGGGGGAAATGGGACTGAACCTTAAAAGAACATGATCAGCCAGGTTTTGGCCCACCGTTTAGGCATTTAGGTTTGCTTTTATACATAAAAGAACTTAAATTGCTATATAGAATATATTAAAAATAAGTGGAAAATAGCTCATATTCAAAGGCCTATTATTTTGTGCTTCAAATCTTTTCTTTGGCAACATTTTCAAAACGTTTGTAGACTTTTTTTAAAAAGTTGTGTGGCCCCCACTCCACTAGTAATATAAATGCCATTACTTTAAAAAAAATGGAATAAACAGCTTTTAGTTTGAATTTGGAAGTGGCCTTGCAGTTTCTGCAGTCGGTACACTGCAGCCTTGGGCTCGGATAGGACCCACACGAGTGCAACTGACCCCGACCCGTCCGCCCCCTTCACAATTCTAATACTGGGGGGGGGGGGGGGGGGCGGTATTTGGTAACCCGGGTAAGGCGATTCCGTGTGAATGGAACTGGGCAGTGCCCCTTCCAGGGAGGGGTCTCGCTTTTCAGAGCAGATCAGTGTTTTATTTTTACAATGCACCAGCCGCCCCCCCCCGCACAAACAGCATCTGCCTGGTTCGCCCTGCAGAGACCTGCGCGGGGGCGCATCCGGCTGCTGGGTGGAAGTTTCAAACGAAGTTTGTTGCCGGTTCTGCAAAGCCCTTTGAAGGCTCGGGGGGTTTCCTTGAGCGTCCCAAGCCAGCCCGCGAAGGGGCGCCGCGTCTTTCCCTTCAGTGCCCGTCCTGCCCGGGAGCAAAGGAGCGGCCAGGGTCACTTTTAGCTCGTGCAACAAACCTGATGCAACAGCTGGTAGGTTACTTTGCACCGCCTCTCCAAAGCCAGCTAACCCCCCCCCCCCCGCCTGCCCCCCTGCGTGGCTGCAAGAGGCGCTCTCTGGCTGGGGGTGCGACTGGCAGCCCCATGCAGAGGCAGGGCGGGCCCGTGGGGGCTGGGGTGGGACTGGGAGGGACTATTAACCCCCCTCCTGCCTGGGCTCGCCCCGGGTCTGGGCCGGGCAGGCTGGAGGAGCGGACCTGCTCCCCGCCCCCCTCGCGCTGGTGGCAGTGAGATTTTCCGCCAACGCTGGCACTTTCCCGCCGCCGCTGCCCGCGCAGTGCCAGGCTCAGCGCGCAGGTGAGTGGCAGCCGGCGCGGGGCCCCGGGCTTCGGCCGTCTCGGGGAAGGGACTTGCGGGGTGTTTCCAGCTGGGGGGGCGCTGGGAGCTTGCTAGGGAGCTGAGCTGGTAGCCGGGGTGCCAGGTGCATGTGCCTGTCTGTGGCCTGCCTGCTCAGTCTGTGTGCCACGTGGCACATGCATGTGTGTCTGCGTGTGCGCTGTGCACCGCCTGTGTGCCACAGGCATGTTCTAGTGTGCACCCCCTACGTGCAGCCTCTGTACCAGGCATGTGCCTGTCTGTGTGCCACATGCATGTGCCAGTGTGCACACCCTACGTGCAGCCTCTGTACCAGGTATGTGCCTGTCTGTGTCTTGCCTGCACAGTCTGTGTGCCACATGCATGTGCACTCTGTGTGCAGCCTGTGTGCTACATGCATGTACCTGCGTGTGTGCGCTGCACCACCTGTGTGCCATATGCATGTGCCAGTGTGTGCACCCTATGTGCAGCCCGTGTGCTGCATGCATCTGCCTACTTGTGTGTGCTAGGTGCAGTAATGTGCTTGTTTCATGTGTATCATGTGTGTGCCACATGCATGTGAGCTTCATGTATTATCATGGTGCCTTATGGATGTTCCTGTGTGTGTACACTCTATGTACAGTGCCGTGTGTGTGAGCCCCGTGTGTTTGCCCCATATCTATGTAGCCTGTGTACCGTCTGTGTTCCATATGCCCGTGTGCTTCATGTATTATTGCTGTGCCTTATGCATATGAGTCCTGTGTATGCCGTAAGCCAGTGAATCTGATGTAATCTGTGTGCCATGTGCCTATGTCATGTATCATCTGCATACTATATGTGCATGTTTCTTGTATTGTTTCTGTGTATCCATGTGCATTCACAATGCCAGCCTGTGTACTGGATGTGTATGTGATTCCCATGTACTCGGGCTGTGTGTATTCCATATGCATGTGCTGTGTGTTCTAGGTGCATGTTCATTCTTTGGATGCAGAGGTATTCTTCGCATATGCAAGTGTATTCTCTGTGGATCCATATTGTGTTCTTCAGGCATGTGCATTGCACATAACAGAGTCTTTGATTAAGAATCCTTTGATCTGATTTTCCCCTGGTGTGTTCTGTGTGTATGCACATGTCTTACATGTAGTCTGTGTGCATGATCGTGCATGTATGTATTGAGTGCATGTTCCCACAGATGGTAGCAGTCACACTGTCTTTTTGCTCCTGGCTGCATTTTCAAGCAGCCACTTTCTGCCTTTTTCCTGCTTATGTGTGTGGTGGTGGTGATAGGGGGGTTCAGGTTTTCCTTGAACACACACAGCGGTAGGAAGGAGATACAGTGATAGAATTCTGTTCTCTCCAAAAGCGTGGAATGTTACACACGGAACAAATTTTTCCTGGATTTGTATCCCAGAGTGAGCCAATTCAAGCCGCTGGAGTTGCAAAGGGGTGTGGAAATGGCCAAAATTTGGGCTGTTATTCTTAAGTAAAGCTAAGATTTTGTCATAGACATTTTTAGTAAAAGTCACGGACAGTTCACAGGCAATAAACAAAAATTCATGGAAGCCCGTGACCTGTCCCTGACTTTTACTAAAAATAACTGACAAAATGGGGAGGGAGGAGGGTCCAGCACTCACCGCTGCTGGGGCTTCAGGGGCTACCCACAGTGGCTGAGAGCACAAGGATTTCTTCCTCCCTCCCCCTGCTCCCGCGCTGCCTGTGGCAGCTCAGAGATGCGGGCTCTCGGCTGGGAGCTCTGGAATCCGCCTGTGGCGACCGGGCAGCTGCCTTGGAAAATGTCACAGAGTCTCTGGAAGTCATGGATTCCATGACTTCTGTAATCTCCGTGACAAAATCTTGGCCTTATTCTTGAGTAATAGCCACCTCAAAAGAATAATTATGGAGATCCCTGGTATCTCATCGTTGGTCGATAAAAGCGAGTAGGGCAGGCAGAGTCACTAGGCCAGGGTGTAAGTAGATTTAGAATTAGCTGTTATCCATTGCACTGAAGCACCATAACCTACCATGCGATTTACCTAGGAACTGTGTTTTTCTAAAATAGTGTTTGAAATTTCTGTTGACTGCTCCAGCAGCTGCAAATTTTCCAAACCCTTACCACTGAGAGATAGTGAGCGAGCGAGAGAGAACTGGGCGTGGAGAACTTGCCCAAGGACTAACTTTGCGTGTGTACACTTTGTTTTTCAGGGCTTCCAGAGGAGTGCTTTCTGGGCTTTAATTTAGCCTGGCCATGTCGCCTCCAGCTAACACACAGCTAGCCTACACCCCTCCTGATGGGGGCTGGGGCTGGGCAGTAGTATTTGGAGCGTTCATTTCCATTGGATTTTCATATGCTTTTCCTAAAGCCATAGCAATCTTCTTCAAAGAAATCCAGGATTTCTTTGGCACATCCTACAGTGAGATTGCATGGGTGTCTTCAATTATGTTGGCCACTACCTATGGTGGAGGTGAGTACATCAGAAATACCCAGTTGTTTTTGTTTTCTTCTAATGAGGGAGTACAGGTACCTACAGATTAAAGAAACTGTAGATTCTGATTGCATTCAACTGATTGCACTCTATTCATGTGTGTATTGGAGTATCATGCATCTTTTAGAAAGCTGTACTTGGATAATGAAATCAAAAATCTTGTGTTGCACAGATCATGTTTAAGATGTTGCTTCGAGTAAAAATTTCAAAATGTGACTTGGGAGCCTAAACGCCAGTATCAAAAGTGATTTAGGGACAGATTTTCAAGGATATTTAGGTGCCTGAAGATGCAGATAAGTGCTTCATGGGGTTTATACGCACTAATATTAGGCACCTAACTCTGATTTCAGTGGAAGTCAGGCACCTAATCTAATTGGGCAGCTTTGAAAATCTTGCTAGGTGTCTTTCTGCATCTTTAGGTGCCTAAGTAACCTTTGAAATTCTGGCCATTGGGTACTTCGGAGCCTGAATCCCATTCACTTTCAAATGGGCTCGGAAGCATAGGCGCCAACTTTCTCCGGTGCCGGTGGATGCCTGCGCGCCCCCGCCACTGGGCCCGCCCCGACTCCACCCTTTCCCCGCCCTTGGCCCTGCCCCCATTCCATCCCCATCCCCAAAGTCCCCACCATAACTCCGCCCCTTCCCTGCCCCTATTGGATCCCTTCCCCCAAATCCCTGCCCCAGCCCTGCCTCTTCCCCCAGCGCGCCACATTCCCCCTCCCTCCCTCCCTCCCTGCCCCGCGAATCAGCTGTTTCGTGGCACACGCGCTGGGAGGGAGGGGGGAGAAGCAGGATGCAGCGGCGCGCTCGCGGAGGAGGAAGCGGAGGTAAGCTGGAGCGGGGGGTGGGGAAGTGGGGCGCTGCCGGTGGGTGCTGAGCACCCACCAATTTTTTTCCGTGGGTGCTCCAGCCCTGGAGCCTATGCTCAAAAGTGATTCAGTCCCTCTTGAAAATAGGCCTTTGCCTTTGAAGTCAGGTAGGTGCTTTTGAAAATGTTACCCTTTTATAAAGCGTTGTGGTATTTATTTTATGTCTTGTTCTAAGACTTTGAAATGTTGCAGTATGTGTAGGAGCTTAGCTATGGTGATTATAGATCTGCTTGACCTTTAGTGATTGTCTTTGTAGAATTTGCAGTTGAGCAACCGTAACTCTGACCGAGCCAAGTGTTTGTTTGAGGGAAATTCCCTGTTTTGTTAAATAAGTAGATATCAGTATGGATAGGTAAGTCACATGGCCACTTATCAACATTAATGTCCATTATCTTCCCATTGTCCCCCCTGGCCTCCATTCAGAGCTCTCATCCTCAACATCCTATTGCCTGTGTGAACAGGTGCAGTATTTGGGGGCTCAGGGCGGCCGAGGCAGGAGAGAGCATGGGTGTAGCATGGTTGTGTGTGTGTGTGTGAGAACATAGGTGGAGTGGGATAGTGAGAGGGGAGTGCGGCTGTGAGGGGATTTGGGATGCGTGGGCAGGGATGGGAAAAAGTGGGGCTATAATGCTAGAAGTGCAGAAGGGCTGAAAGAAATGGGCAAAAACCAAGTATGTCAATGCTGGAAAATATCAAACTGAGTCGAGGGACATGGGATGTGGGACTCAAACCTGGCCCTAAAAAATATTAGCTCCAGGCACCAAGTTCCTGCCATGCCCAGCAGCCTCGGGTGTCTGCAGGTGACTGGTCTGAGTGATCGTACTGCTGTTAGCGGGCGCAGGATGTGTTGGGTTTAGCAGCGTTGCTCAATGCACCCTTGAAACTGCGCTCTTCTGTTCTATGGCAGTGCAGTCTGGCCCGTTTTCTGCTCAGTCTGATGGAACGTGCAGGGTTTTCCTGGCGCGGGTGATGTTTTGGATGTCATCCTTTATCATTACACGGTTGTTCACCTTTGCCCCGATTTGCGGTGTACATGATACCGAGGTCGTTTTCTGCTTGCTACATGCTATGGGAACAACCTGTTTGACCTCATGTTTTGTCTAGCTTCAGAGACCCAGAGCAAATTTTACATCGCTTCTGGCCCTTTATTGGCAGGAACTTGGACTTGACGCACCTGCTGAGTTCCCTCAATAGGAGCCAATGAAAGCCTGGCCCACTTTATTTCCCAAGCGTCAAGGAGACACAGGATGCCTGCTTTGACAGCGTGCTGGAAATGTTTTTCCTTGTTTTGGCCTCGGCAGGTAACTTCTCCCAATCAAGATGGCAGCTGTGAAGCAATTTGGCCTGTACAGCAAGGGCATTAATGTCTTTGGGAGTAGCTTTGCCAAGTGTCTAAGGCCTTGATCTAATGCCCATGGGAAGTCAACAGGAGTAGCTGGCTGAGTACCAGATAACTGGCTATGGTGTTCCGGCAAAGCCGAACAGAGCAATGAATGAAGCAGTCCTCTGAATTGTAGCTTATCGTTTGTTGTGACAGGTTGTAAGTTCTGTAATACAATAGCAATAGCTAGTCACCCTCGTCAGCTCACAAAACAGAGCATATTGGGTAGCTCTTACTTTTTGCTACTTCCATTGTAACAGGCTGTGAACAACCTGGGCAGTCTTTGATTAAACTAATGTAACGGCATGTCAATACTGAATCCTGAATCGGTGTTACAGGAGGTTACTCCCTTTTTTTTTTGCATGCTTTTAAAATAAAATGAATACAGTTTTCCTACCTCGTGGAGTAATGCACTCTGGAAAGGTTAAAGGCATACACATGCTGAATGCTCTGGGGTTTGTATTTGTTGACCTAGTGCTTGATTCAAAAACCCATTGAAATCAATGAGAGTCTTTCAATGGACTCCAGTGGGTCAGTCCCGTAGAGCCCAGCCTTGCAAGGACCTGAGCTCATCCTTCCATGGGCGTGTAGGGCTCTCCTCACCTCAGAGGAGTGCTCAGAAACACACAGGCCCTTTAGCGCCAACCCACAGGAAGGATGTATAATTTTTGAAAGGTCAGTGCTCGGGGTGATGTTCATGTAGTTTGGCAACACAAGCTCTGTCCCACCAACCCCAGGCATAGCTACCCTACCCAACCCCCTTCTCCCTCATCACAGTAGTCTCCCCATACATGAAATGCATGGCTTGGCAGGGACTGGGGAGTGCAGTGAGAGGTTCCTTTGCTCCCCTTGAAGCTCATTATTTGCTGTGCATTTAATCCTTTTGCATTGATATTGATAAATAATCATAGAAATGTACGACTGGAAGAGATGTCGCTAGGTTATCTGGTCCAGTCCCCTGCACTGAGGCAGGACAAGGTATTATCCAGACCATTCCTGACAGGTGTTTGTCTAACCTATTTTTAAAAAACCTTTGGTGATGGAGATTCCACAACTTCCCTAGGTAATTTGTTCCATTGCTTGACTACCCTGACAGTTTGGAAGTTTTTTCTAACGTGTAACCTAAATCGTCCTTGCTGCAATTTAAGCCCATTGCTTCTTGTCCCATTGTCAGTGGATAAGGAGCATAATTTCTCACCCTTCTCTTTATAACAACCTTTTACGTACTTGAAGACTGTTATCAAGTCCCCCCTCAGTCATCTCTTCTCCAGATTAAACAAACCCAATTTTTTCATTCATTCTTTCCTCATGGATCACGTTTTCTAGACCTTTAATCATTTTTATGGTTCTCCTCTGGACTTTGTCCAGTTTGTCCACATCTTTCCCCAGAACTGGACACAATACTCCAGTTATCAGCACAGAGTAGAGCGAAATAATTACTTCTCATATCGTGCTTACAACACTCCTACTAACACATCCCAGAATGATGTTTGCTCATTTTTACAATTGTATTAAATTGTTGACTCATATTTAGTTTGTAACCCTTTATAACCCCCAGATCCTTTTCTGCAGTACTCCTTCCTAGGCAGTCATTTCCAATTTTGTATTTGTGCAATTGATTATTCCTTCTTAAATGTAGTACTTTGCTTTTGTTCTTGTTGAATTTCATTCTATGTATTTTAGACCATTTCTCTACTTTGTCAAGATCATTATGAATTCCAATCCTGTCTCCAAAGCACTTGCAACCCCTCCCAGCTTGGTATCGTCTGTAAACTTTAAAAGTGTACTCTTTATGCCATTATCCAAACCATTTATGAAGATGTTGAATAGAACCGCACCCTGGACAAATCTCTGTTGGACCCCACTTGATATGCCCTTCCAGCTTGACTATCAGACAGTGTAATCATAATCAGGCATCTTAGAGGCTAAAAACAAGCTCTCTAATTCAGAGGTTCTTAACCTATTTACCATTGTGGGACGCATATGTGGCCCACAATGTGTTATGTGGGGTGAGGGCCAAGGAGTGAGATCGTGAGGGCAAATGTGAAGCTGTATGGCAGCATAGTAACTGAAAAATATTTCACGACCATTTTATTAGATTTAACTCATGTTTTAAAATCACACAAATTAAAGTTTGCTACTCAAGCCTTCTATGAAGCACTACATCTACATTCTTCTTGGTTTCTCGTACTTTTGCACAACTCTGTTAACGAACTACTCGAATGCAGTGCGTTCATCTTTGGTGGCTTCTCATGTGTCCGGTACTTCCAGTCCTTCAACTGATATGCTCATTAGTTCATTCACATGATCAGGCAGAAGGCGACTTCTTTCAGAACACAAAATTCTATTCAATGACGAAAAAGAACACGAAACTGTAGCTGTTGTGACTGAGAGTAGCCAGAGATGAGTTCCTATTTCTTTCATCCCGGGAAACACAGCACAAAGATCAGTTCGAGCCACTAGCGATGGTAAAAAACAAGTTGAAGTCAAATCTTCATTCATTCATCATATGACATTCCACTCTATGATCAGATTCTCTGTGTTATCCTGATCACTTGGCAGCCCCATTGCCGATTGTGCCTTACTCCACTCAACTCATAGGTGCTGGAATTAGAGGTGGAACTAGAGGTGCTGTCTTGAAGTGGATTCCATTATATACAGGGTTCAGTTTGGTTCAATGGCTCTCAGCACTCTCACTATAAAAATTGGTCCAGCGCCCCTGACGCAACTGTTGGTGTTTTATAAGACAGGTATCTGTGAAAGCTACATAGGGGTTGAGTAGAATCCAGAAGTTGCTGTTGTAGATTTATAAGAATCAAGTCTGTGTACTTTTTCAGATGGCTTAGCAAACACTTCTTGTCCTCGTCACTTAAGGAGTCAATATAAGGGCCTTCATTAGTCAGCTTCTGGACTGAAGTCTTTGCTTCTTCCAGTATGTTTTCAGTGGATATCTTTCTGATTGATCCAAGTGTAGCTTTTAGTGCTGGAGAAAGATCTATTACTGTTGTAGCAGATGCCTAATGACATTGTTTAATGACCCAAGTGGTTTCAACAGTAGCCTTATAAGAGAGAAAGATGATTGCATTCTCTGAAAGTAGTAGCAATAGTCCACCAGCCTCAATACTTAGATCTGTCCCATCTTGGTAGATACTTTCCAAAGCCAGTAATAATTGTTGCAGTAATTTTAAGAAAACAGCCAAGGATTGTGTATGAGAAAGCCAGCAGGTTTTCCCGGTTTGGATTAATTTGAACTTCAATCTCAGAGAATCTTCTATTTTTTTCCAAGATGTTCAATCTTTTTGGACTCTTCTTGAAAAAAGAATATAACAAAGACCTTACATTTATGACTCTTTAAATGTCTTTTGAAGATTCTGCAGCTCATACTAGTGCTAGTTGAGTAGATCATAGAATCATAGAACTGGAAGGGACCTTGAGAGGTCATCTAGTCCAGTCCCCTGCACTCAAGGCAGGACTAAGTATTATCTAGACAAGGGGCTCTCAACCTTTTTCTTTCTGATGCCCCCTAAACATACTAGAAAAATTCCAGGGGCCAGGGACAGGGGGGAAGCTCGGGGTTTCAGTCCTGCACTGCTCCTGGTTTCAGTGGTGGATGGGGGAGAGCTTGGGGTTTCAACACTGTGCTGCTCTTGGCTGCAGTGGGCGGGGAAGAGAAGAAGCTCCAGGTTTCAGCCCCATGCTTCTTTGGGTGGGGGAGAGGGGGAAAAGAGGCAGGAGGGCTTCGAGTTCCAACTTCGTGCTACTTCCCACTGTAGCGGGGCGGGGGGCGGTGGGAGGAGGGGCAGGGGGAAAGCTCAAGGCATCAGCACCTTGCCGCTCCCTGCTTCAGCCCCGCAGAGGGGGGTGCCGGGGCTCAGGACTTCAGCCCTGCGCCGCTTCCCGCTCGCAATTTAAGCCCATTGCTTCTTGTCCTATCCTCAGAGTTTAACAAGAACACATGAGAAGCCACCAAAGATGAATGCACTGGGTTAACAAGTGACAATGCACTTAATGTTGGCCTCCAGTTTGTAGTGTGTAGTATCTCTTGCTTAAATAGAAAGTGTGATGCGACAGCCGTTTATTCACATAAACTGTCTTGTGTCTCCAGCATTCTTAACAGCCTCATTAAGTACTTCTAAAATTGGCTTGGAAAGTGACTGGCTTATAAGGCTTTGTGCATCTCAATGCAGTCCAGAGGCTTGGTGTTTTGCAGCTTTTTCACATAGTTTGTCAGCACTGGTTTTGCTGATCAGTCTGGCAAACCAGGCTCCTCCAGTTTTACCAGCTGTAGCAGTGGGAAGCTTTCCTTCTTCTTAAGCTTTTTTGCAAGAGGTGCGGCCGTAGCCCTGTTTTCTAACTCCAATAAATGGGAAAAATTTGACTGACAAACATCGAGAATTGCCTTTAGGTTGTGGAGACACTGTTTCTTCAGTGGGTAGCTGTATTTGTGCTTCGGGCTGTTCAAATATAGATTCTCCACTTGAAACTTCAGATGTCATGTTGATATATTCTTGGTTCTTGGAATGTTCTTCATTTTGGTTGGTTTGACCACTAGGGCTATGAAGGGGGAATTCAGGCGGAGTGTACACCACCCCCTAGGGGAAGTGGAGAGAAATCCACGGCTCACTGAATTCAGTGAGAACCTTTCCATCGGCTTTAGTGGGAAGCTGGTCTCCTGCACAAAAATCTTCTGTCAGGTAGCACACATCTGGAACCCGCCGAATGGGACCCTTATCCTCTCTGCCACTGAACAAACTGCTGCTGATATCCCACTACCAGAAGCGCACAGGCTGACTCAGCCGGGTCAGATGACTAACAGCAGACTGCTGATTGGGCATCACCGGGTGCAAAGCTTCCTGTTCCTGTCCCATTCCCTGTCTGAGCAACTAGTCACTAGGCCTGTTGCTGCCTGGACCTCTGAGACCAAGTTCCTCGCCTGGTTTCTGCTCCTTGTTCTTGCTGTCTCGCCCTGTTCTTTGTTCCTCCCACCACACCTTGTCTCTGTTCCTGTCACCACGCCATGAGCCCAGTTGCTGATTCCAGCCTTCACCCTTGGTGTGACCACTATTCTGATGTTGCTCCTGATTCCAACCACTAGGTTAGGCAGCCCACGTTTCAGGCCCTGACATCACCATACATCCAGTGGAAGTGCTACTGTGGGGACCTCCACACTGTGGAGATGGAGGCTAGATTAGGTGGTTGGGGAATGTTAGGTATGTGGTTAGCTGTGGAACTCACTGCCACAAGATATCAATGAGGGCAAGAGTTTAGCAGGATTAAAAAGGGCATGTATATGTATTTGGGTAATGAAAATACCCAGTTAGAATCATAAGTATTAAACCAGAAACAAATTCTGGGAGGGATATAAACCCTCATGCTTCAGGGGTCAATCTAACCTCTAACAATTGGGTATCAGAAAGGAACTTTCCTTCAGGGTAGATTATTCCATAACTGCTTAATTCACGATTTCTTGCACCTTCCTCTGACCCATGGTATTGGCAACTGTTGCAGAAAAGATGCTGGGTTAGATACAGTCTGGCAATTCCCATGTTCCTACGTGGCAATTCATTTTCTTCTGGCTTTTACATTGTTCAAAACAATAGGGCTAAAATACAGTGTATGGTGCATGCTTTTAAATAGGACATTGGAATGGAAGGCATTTTATCCTAATTAGCTAACTGTCCCTTTGAAAGGATCTTAAATGTTACCACATATGAATTGCTACCACAATTGTAACAGCGGGTCAGTGAATGCATAGAGATCCATCTTTGGAGCAGCTGTATGATCAAGGCCATCACCTTTGCCATGCAATCCTTTAGAATTATGTACATTTATTTGTCCTCTGCTCCCCTTCTCCGTTCCTGCATTGGGTTTATATTTGCTTCAGTTTTCCTCAAGTTGGTGATGCCAAATTGCTTAGTGACTGCAGACAAGGTAGCCGTGGGAGTTTACAGAACATTAAACACTGGAAACACACTTGCCCCAGAGTGTATTTAACACATCTAATGTGATTGACTGGGCATTTAACATTAGAGCGGGCTGACATAAACAGCTTGAGTGATTTAGAAGATGTCATTAAAGGAACAGGGCACCAGTTTATATAAGTTTTCAGAGTTTTGTTCTGCTAAAGCAGCTATTGCAATTGTCTGCGAGCCAATATAATAAAACCTGTTTTACTATGCAAGGTAGTTAATAGTTTGACATCAGGTTTTGTAACTTTGTTTTTTTAATTGAAATAATAAAGTAAGAACATAAGCTTTTTTATATATGCTGTTTACTAGAGCTGGTTTAAAAAATATAATTTTCACAAAAATGAAACCTATTGTTTTTGGTCTTGTTAAAATGTTGATGAAAATGTCATCAGAATTTCTAATTTCAATATGTTTCAACCAGCAAACAGAACAAAAATCTTGTAACATGTGCTATAGTTACTGATGCAAGAGATGGAACCCAGAGCTAGATTCTCAAGCTGGCGTGGCTACCAATGCCTCAAAAAGCAGAGCTCCAGACTGCAACTGCCCTGAGCTTTGGAGAAGTTTGTGTCTGGATTTCGATCAGTGCTCTGTGGTTCAGGGTCTTCTCTAAATAATACCAAATGATGGCATCAGTGCTTATTATTTTTCTGACCAATAACGGTATCCAGTCCTCACTGGAGAACTTTAAGTAATGCTATTTCCAAACCAGGAGAAAACCAAGCCATCACAGGTGACTAGATATTGCACTGATGGGCATGAAAAACGAACTCAAATGGAATAATAAATTCATAGATTCCAAGCCCAGAAGGGACCATTGTGATCATCTAGTCCCACCCCTGTATAACACAGGCCAGAGAACTTCCCAGAAATAATTCCTAGAGCAGATTTTTTAGAAAAACAGTCAATCTCAATTTAAAAATTGTTAGTGATGGAGAATCCACCACAACCCTTAGTCAGTTGTTCAGTTGTTTAGTTACTTTTGTGTTAAAAATTTATGCCTTATTTCCAGTCTGAATTTGTCTATTTTTAGCTTCCAGCCATTGGGTCACGTTATACTATAGATAATCAAATCTATCTTGCTGTAATTTCTATAATCGAGCCTAGTGCCATACTAATATACACTGTAGGAAGAAGTAACTTGTCTCCAAATATTCATTTAGCCTAAATGAAGATTCATGAAACTTTAATATCTTTTTATGACCTGCTCCTTTCACCTCATTGAGTTGGTGTGGTTGACTCAGACCAAGAAACAGAAGTGAAAGCCAATAACGCTCCTTTGACAGAACTCCAAGGTTCAAGGGCATTCCTTGCCACGGCCTTTCCAGCACAGTGGCCCTGGCCCATCTGACCCAAAGATCTACCAGTGGCTTCAACCTCCTGACAGGGACTGCTCAGCTGGCTGACGGTCCAACATCTGATCTTCATTTGCCCCCTCTTATATCTTCAATATGCTGAAAGAAGACCCCTCCCCCACAAAAAAACCACCACCAACAAAACCAAACCTGTATATTTGGGCACCCAACTTGAGACCCTTTTTAAGAGACCTGGTTTTCAGAGGGCGGGTGCTTAGCACTTTCTGAAAATCAGGCCCCTTCACAGTGTCTCAAGTTGGGACCCCAAAATCATTGGTCCCTTTTGCAAGACGTGGTCATATATTCATCCTGCTTGAAACATGGAGAGAATGTGGGGTGTCTGGATGTGGCGTTGTAAAACAAAACAGTCTCAAATAGATAGGGAGTAACCTTGCCTGGATGCCAGTGTAAATACGTTGTAACTGACCAGTGTGAAACTGAATTAAACTAGATTATCCAGCTGGCGTTAGCATGAAAAAGAGTGTATGTCCATCCTGTGCCTTGAGGGAAGTGAGACAAGTGACTGGTTTCACACCTCAACAACCAGCCATTTAGCAATGAAATCAAGGCACAAGACTTGCCCAACCTCACCTGGAGCTGTAGGGCTCTATTCCAACCCCCGCGCCAGTGCAGCCAAGTTGGCTCTGTTGTACAGCAGCAAAAGGGCCAAATGCAGTTATTTGGGATCCAGCCATGTAGGTCAAAAGCTTTGTTCAAAGTCAACAGTTGGTGCTGTTTGTTCATCTCAGTTCATTGACGGGTCACTGTCCTCCTCTGGCACCTTTTCTGGGCAACTTTCCTTCACGGGATTACTCTTTATCCTGCAGGGCTGGTAGATAACAGAAGAATATCCTTGATTACTGGCTTGACTAACTGCCTGCTCGGGGGCTGATGAAGAAGGAAGTGGTAGCACTGCTTGAAAAAGACTTCTTTAAATGGGATTTCTAAGCCTGAGAGAGCAAAATAACTGTACAGCAGATTGAAAGGCATTGGGGTAGGATGCTGGAAACCAGCATAGCTCCATTGAAATCAGTTCTCCACCAGTTGAGGAACTAACCCTGTATGTTTCCACAAAATATGGAGACTCTGATGTTCTGATTAATAATAGCCTTTATTTTCAGACATCGTCAGCCTGCTGTCCCTCATTGCCTTGACATGATCCTCATTATAAGGATGTTCTTTCACTGCTAACATTGTGCCATGCCCTCCGTCTGCATTTCACAAATGAGTCCGAAAGAGCTTGTTTTCTGGTACTTCTTTCATACACCAAGCCAGACCTGCAGCTGGTGGAAATCGGTGTAGATCTGTTGACTTCGGTGGAGCATTGCTGATTTATAGCAGCTGAGGGGCTGGCCCACAATATCAAAGCAGCTCTGGTTTTGGGAAATAAGATTGAAGCAATGGAATACCTGTGTTTAATCACTATAAACAATTTACATTTTCCTTAACGGGTATTCAGGGAGGCAAACAACCTACCTTGTTTTAAGATGGAACTCGATATGCTTATGAATGGGATTCTGTGAAGGGATTGCCTGCAATAGCAGGGCCTGGACTCAAAGACTAGGAGGGGCCTTTTAGTCCTGAGTCCGGGGATGAAGGCTGCAAAGTCCTGAGCAGGTTCTGAACACCCTGCGGTCAGTTGGAGTTGAGGGCACTCAATATCCTGCATAATTGTGCCCATTGTACTGCTGGTTCTGGATTGACAGGCCTAGAGAGTGTAGAATTTGGTCTGTCCTTCGCAGACCTCTTTTCTAGCCACAGAACAGGCACCAAACAGGGAGTTGTCCCTCCACTGGCCTGATCCAGAGAGTGGGTAGTTCAGTCTCCATACCTGTTCCTCCCATGGCACCTTTTTAACACTTCTCGTTAACCAACTGCTGGTATTTTTTCATAGATTTTTAAGGCCAGAAGAGACCATTATGAACATCTAGTCTGACCTCCTGTATAGCACAGGCCAAGTCTTAGCCCTGTTTTACAGATGGAAAACTGAAGTGCCTAAATGCCTTTGAGGATCTGGGCCTTGGTTACTTGTCCAAAGTCACACGGAGGTCTGCAGAAGAAGGAGGAACTGAATGGGGGTCTCCAGAGTCCCAGGCTAGCAGCCTAACCACTGGATAGGGTGGCCACTGACACGTCCCCAGAATACCAGACATTCTGGTCCATGTGGGAAGGGGCAAAGTCAAGCCACATGGAGGATGCCATTTTGAAGAGTGTGCTGCATTGCCCCTGTCTGCGTGACCTCTGTGCATGATACAGTGTGTCCTCCATGCAGAATACTGGACAAAACCATACCTGGTTTTCTCTCGGTGCCAGACAAGGAACAAACCACTCCAAAACAGGACTGTCCAGCTTCAAACCAGACAAATGGCCTGCCTATCACTGGACCATCCTCCCTCTTGAGGATTAAAGCTGTTTTGGAAGCCTTACGTCAAGCAATGTGGTTTCTAACAAACCTGACGATCCTCGCTGTTACATTTGAGAGAGGCCATTGCTCTGCAACGCGGGGGTCTATCAGAGTAGCCATTCTCAGCCAAAATCACATGAGGGGTCTGGGTCCCACTGGCCAAACAGTCTGTTAAAAATACCTGTTGAGGCAGTTGGTGAAGTTTCCCACTAAATATGCTCATCATGCCCGTAGGCAAAGCGTGCAGAAGGGACAAAATGCGCTCTCCGCTGAAACTTGAAGGCTTGTACGGCATGCCCACTAGCACTTCCACTTGTCTTTTAAACCAATTGAGAGCACTGGATTGGGATTCACTAGACCTGGGTTCAGTTCCTGGCTCTGTCACAGGCCTGCTGAGTGATCTTGGGCAAGTCACTTCCCCTCGCTGTGTCTCAGTTTCCTCATCTTCGAAATGGAGCAAGCACTTCATAAGAACATAACATAAGAATGGCCGTACTGGATCAGACCAGTGGTCCATCTAGCCCAGTATCCTGTCTATTGACAGTGGCCAATGCCAGGTGCCCCAGAGGGAGTGAACCTAACAGGTAATGATAAAGTGATCTCTCTCCTGCCATCCTTCCCCACCCTCTGACAAACAGAGGCTAGGGACACCATTCCTTACCCATCCTGGCTAATAGCCATTAATGGACTTAACCTCCATGAATTTATTTCACAAGGTAGGTCAGTGTCACTATGAGATCTATAGATGAAAAGCAATATATAACATCTAGGTATTATATGTATGCAAAGTATAACTATTTGCATCTGCCACACCTGTTGGGGCTCACTGTTAGAATACATTAGAATTTGTGCAGGTGTTTGCACCTGCGAAGCACAGATACGAATGTGATGAAACGTATGAGCAAAGTGATAGGATATGGATCTTAATGGAACCAGTATCTTCAGGGATGCCATGACAGGAAGGTTGGTTGTGGGGTTAAGACACAGGGGAGCCACTTAAGAGACTTGGATTTGATTCCTAGCTCTGCTGCAAAATCCTTGAGAGGCTGTTTAATCTCTGTGTGCCCTAGTCTCCCCATCTGTAAAATGGGAATACTACTCATTCCTTTGTCTGTTTGGATTGTACACTGTGTGTCTGTAGTTTATAGGAATTAGGTAGTATCCCTTTAAATAGTTAGGGATTCCTCTCTGTCTTCTATTGCAGAAGCCACCAGAACCTAAGAGAACAGCAGGGTGTATACGTAGGTAGGCCTTGTACGTTTTTAATTACAATTATTTGGACCCTAGCTCTGTAGGTGTGGTTTCCTCATACTCTTAATGGTGAGTAGAGAGCAAAAACACAATAGGGCTTTACCGTGTATTTGTACAGCACCTTGCACAATGAGATCTTGGTCTCTATTAGAGCCTTTTGCTGCTAGTGTACTACAGTTAATAAATAAACTGAAGGACAATCAAGGCAATGTCCACATACTAATATTTATGCTACTGTTTTGAGAATCACTGTCTGAATGTTTTGACGTACAGGAACATACAAGCCAGCATCTGAAAACTCCAAAGAAATTGTGATTTGTTTTTGAATAAAACTGTGATCCTTGAGCCAGACAGTGTTTATTAGTGTCATTATTTATTATTTATCAATTTGAAATTGGATGAAAAAGCCAGAGGATCTAATTCTGGAGATCCCCTCTATTGATTTTTTTTCTCTCACAAAGCTTGTAAACGCTTAATACAGCATCTGCTACCAACAGCAAGGCTGGGCTTGTATTGGACTTGGGAAGTTGAAAGTCAACAATTGACCTTGCACATTTTAATCCAGAATTTTATAGTTCCATTGTATTATGCTGCTAATACTATAAATTACAATGATGGGTATAGAAAGGACATGCAACTACATAAGGCATTATGGATAATGGGCCTGATTCTGCAAACTCAGACAGAACTCCCGATGAAATGAGGGCTGTGGGATCAGGCACAAAGGTAACTTTAGGCCTGATTCAAGAGTCATTGAAATCATTCCGTCGGCTTCAATGGGCCGTAGACCTTTCAAATCACTGTACAAATATCAATCCACAGGACACCCCTATGCCAAAGGTAAATAGTATTTTCCTCATTACCAATGGAAAACGAGAAAGGGTATGTTACTTGCTCAGGGACACTCAGCACATCAGGTTACAACTCCGAAGGTCCCAAGCTTATCCATTAGATCACGCTGCTTGGTAACATTTTACAATGACCCTACTGCATATGGGTATTTTCATCTCTCTTTTCAACTCCCCACTTAAATGCAGATCTGTTCAAAGGGAGAAACACATGGTACGTGGTCCAGTTCAAGAAATAGTTCCTCCAAACTGCAATTATTTTAGCAGGCATTCTGCTCCGGCGGGGGTCTGTTACCAGCATGTTTCGTCTAGTGTCATTGAGGTCGGACAGCTGCAGCAGTAAGTGCTGCAACTCTTGCGTTGCCTTTCCCAGAAACAGTTCACTGCGCTAATTCTGCAAACGCTTATGCGTGTAATTAGATCATAGATCATAGAATCTCAGGGTTGGAAGGGACCTCAGGAGGTCATCTAGTCCAACCCCCTGCTCAAAGCAGGACCAATCCCCAGAAATTCTACTCATGGGAAACCAATGGGACCACTCCTGTTAGTAAAGATACTAGTGGGTTCAGGATTGGGGCCCAGGGTTCTATATAACTTAGTCTAAATAGAGACAAAGTGCCTATGAATTAGGCAGTTAATACCTTTGAGGATCTTGGCCAAAACCACCACTTTAGAGTATATCGATGACTCTAATCAATGGGCAGCATTAGCCCTCAGCTGTTTGGTGCTCACTGTTACATGCTTGTAATGCCTATTTCTTATCTGGCCTAGCGCCAATCTTTCCCCTCCCCCCTCCAGTACTGTCACTGATAGACGTGAATTAGAGTTGTTTGTGAAATCAGTAAATGTCAATTTCACCTAGCACATACAAATTGATGGAAAAAATATTTCCATCCATGATCATAGAAATTTACAGACAGGCAAAGGGTAAGAAAAATGCTGTTTGAGAATTTATTAGAGTTTGATTTAAGAATATTTACTATATATTTTGACATGGGATGTTGACAATCTGTGTTTGAATGATTATAAGGCTAAAACTTTTTGAAACTGAATGTCTACTGTCATTAAATAGTTACTGTTTCACCCTGCCTATAATTTCCTACAAGTGTGCAATTTTTTAAATTGATAATTAAAAAAATGCTTAAAATTACAATTTTGCACAACCATGAAACTTGAAATTGCTAAAAACTGGAAAAAATGCTTAACAATAAACATTGATATTCTTTGTCATAAACAAACAAAAATCAAATTCTGCCAAGTCTAATTACGATTAAGCCAGACCCAGTGCTCTACATCAGCAAAAAGAAATGCATGGCCCCTGCGCTGAGCAGTTTATAATCAATGGGATTGATTCTCCATGGTCCTGCACCTGGCTTCTGTTCCTGGCCCTGCCACTTTGTGCCTCTGTTTCCCCTGGTGCCCTGTGTCTGCCATGTCTGTGTGTTTGCAGGGACTGCCTCACCACAGGTTTAGCACAGTGAGTTACAGAGTCTCTTGGCGCCACCGTAATACTACTAATAATTTGCACTCACTTCGGGCAGTTGTAAATTCTGGCAAAAGAGGGACGTGATGGAGAATCAAGCACTAGGTTTAGACATTTAGGCTTGGTCTACACTAAACCCCCAAATCGAAGTAAGGTACGCAACTCCAGCTACGTGAATAACGTAGCTGAAGTCGACGTACCTTACTTCGAACTTACCGCGGTCCACACCCGGCAGGCAGGCTCCCCCGTCGACTCCGCGTACTCCTCGCGGCGAGCAGGATTACCGGAGTCGACGGGGAGCACTTCTGAGTTCGATTTATCGCGTCCAGACAAGACGCGATAAATCGAACCCAGAAGTTCGATTGCCTGCCGCCGAACCAGCGCGGTAAGTATAGACAAGCCCTTAGTATCAAGTTGAGGGTAACAACAGCGCGGAGTGGGGAGTGGCTGAGAGAAGAAAGGTCAGTATTTACAGGAATATCATCACCTGGTGACTCACTAGAGATGTGTTCAATTACATAGTGCTGGTTCAATGACAGATTTTTTGGTATCGTATATGTAAAAATAACGGTAATTATCGCCTCGCTTCTTGTGGCCATCTCTGAAGATGCGATGTCTAGGGAGGGACTGGAATGATGAGAAGGTTGCTGCAGGCCAGCCTCAAATGCCAGTTGCTGGGGAAAAAACCATGTAGTTCTACTGAGATGTAAACTGTCCGGATCAGGGATGATCTTTTTGTTCAGTGTTTGTACAGCACCTATCGCAACAGGGTCCTGGTCCGTAACTGGGGCTCCTAAGTCCCACCGCAATAGAAATAATTATAAATAATCATGATACAGTATTGTTCTCATGACTTTTAATTCTGTTGCCTTTTCGTACTGAGTAGTTTTTTCTGGACCTTGATTCCATTTAGCATTTATAGATCATGTTTTACTTCCCAGGGAAGGTCCTAATCCTGCCAGCACTTAAACACGCACTTCACTTTACACCCATTGAGTTGAATGGCTTTACTCCCATAAATAAAGAGAAGCATGTATGTAAGTGTTGTAAGGATGAGGCACTAAGGGACAGATTTTAAAGGCATTTAGACACCTAACTAACTCCCATTGATTTCATTGGGAATTAGACACCTAGATACTTTAAAAATCTACCACCAAGTCCTTAACTTGCTGTAAGAACAAGAACCCTGACTGTTAAATATATAGCTTCATTATAATCTGAATCCCTCCTGTGGCATCAGATGGCCTGTAGGGAATGACCAAGGCTTCGTCATCCCTGTCTATTGTGCTGTATACTGGAAAGGCTCCCTTGTTGTGTTCACTTTTTTCTCTGCCTGTAGCAGACAATGGTTTAGTCTCCCGAGGGCTGTAATACTTTGGTCTAAATCTGGTTGTTGAGCCTGGAATGGGGATGACTGGGTGGCATTTAGCAGCCTGTGATATACAAGAGGTCAGACTAGATGATGTAGTATCCCTTCTGGCCTTAAACCCAATGGGTACGTCTACACAGGAAAAAAAGACCAGCGGAAGCAAGTCTCAGTGCCCGGCTCAACTGACTTGGGCTCACGGGCTGGTGCTGCAGGGTGAAAAATAGCAGTGTAAACGTTCAGGCTTAGGCTGGAGCTCGGGCTCTAAAACTCAGGGAGGGGTTGAGTCTCAGAGCCCAGGCTCCAGCCTAGGGTGACCAGAGTCCCGATTTTATCGGGACTGTCCCGATATTTACTTGTTTGTCCCGCGTCCCGACCGATGTTTGGTCGGGACACTGGACAAAGAAGCAATTTTTGCCCTCAGCGCCGGCTCGCGCCCCCCTCCTTGCCCCGACTCCACCCCCTCCTTCCCCATTGGATAGCTCCCCAAATCCCTGCCCTGGCCCCGCCTCTTCCCCACGCACGCCGCTTGCGCGCTGATCAGCTGTGTGGCGGCGGCGCAAGCGCTGGAGGGAGGCCAGACACCAGCGTGTGTGGTGCGGCCGCCATGAAGATTAAGAAGGTGGTGCGGTGCAGCAGCTGCGCCTGGAGGCCAGCGGTGGAGGGATGTGTGGAGGGTCGGGCAGTTGTTCCGAGTCCGCGCCTCTCTCTTGGCGTGGCGGCTGTGGGGGGTCCGGGGTGCGGGCGCTGTAACCCGAAACCTCCCACCCGTGAGTGGAGCGGAGGCGGCGAGAGAAGAAGGAAGCGGCTTGGCTCAGCAGTCCCACACACACCAAGGGGGGAGTGCTCCGGTTTGTTCACTGGAGCTTATGGCAGCTACAGGGTGGGGAAGGGGGTGTCTGTGCCTCCTTTGCGGGGCTCTCTCAGCCCCGGGTGGGTTCTCGCTGCTCCTGCGGCCTTCTCGGCCCCACCCCCCGGGACTTTGCCTCCTGCACCAGCCTTTGTGTGCGGAGGAGGGACAAGCCCATGCTGGGAGGGAGGCTGGTTTTTAGGGCAGAGGAGCAGCCAAGCGCTGCATCTCTGATTGCAGAGCCGGGGGCCCAGCCAGCGGCTGCAGAGGGTTGCAGCAGGGCGGGGGGTGCGCTCTGGCGGCCCCCCCCCCCCCCGGCGTCCCAATATTTCATCTTTGGCATCTGGTCACCCGACTCCAGCCTGAGCAGGAACAGCTACACTGCCATTTTTAGATTCCCAGCACAAGCCCAAGTCAGTTGACCCAGGATCTGACACTCACTTTGCTGTGTAGACGTACCCTATGACGCTGTGACAAGGCTAGGTCGTGGGAAGTGTGGAGGACCTGATTCCTTTGGTCCCTGCCTTTTACCCTGTCTGGCATGGGTGGCCCTACCAGGAACTAAAACTCCCAGCAGCATAGCTCTCTGGATTGTTGGGCTTCATAAGCCTTCCCGCCAAGTCGAGGTGGGAAAGGATCCCAGGAAAGGATTTTCATTATAATGCTGATTTATACTGAGAATCCATGCAAATAATGATTTTGGCTTTGTCCTTGATGGAGCTCAGTAAATTCGTACACGTCTATTGAACATCACAAACCACTCAAGCCCTACAAGGTCACCACCTGTGTACTTCATTTTTTATTTTTTTTTAAATAGCCCCATTCTAGTTAACAGCAAATAATAGCACCATGGATTCAGGTGAAATATTTTGGTGGTTTTGGTCTTCCGTCGTCACAAAGCTTTATCATTTTGTCCTTCAGTGCAGCTAGCAAGGTTCCAGACAGGAGGAACAGAGTTGTGACAGACTTAACAAAAAAGGAGAATACTATGTGCTAGTAAGAAAAAAAATTAAAGGGTTTTTTGTTAACCCTTTGGAGTGATGGATTAGGTATTGTGGTAAATTACAATCTGTCCAAAAAAGTAATTTTTAAAGCCAATGTATTAAATCTTATTGTATTAAATCTGTACAGTATGAATTTCATCCTGGTGATGCAATTGCAGGCACGTGGGTTGCCATTAGCCAGATGGTGCCAAATGTGGACAAGAAAGATCTGCTAAAGATCCCAAAGCTTTACTAATACAATTAGTGGTCTTCTTAGCGTATGCACAACGTGCCTCAGGTGGCACGTGACCGGGATTCATCACCAAATTTGGTCCGCTGGTTGGATCATTAGCTTCCCTGGCTTGGGCCGGGTATTGACGGGGAGTGTGACGTGAATGCTGATCCATGCTCCCCCCCCCCAATTTGTGGTGACTGGCCATATTACAACTATTCTAGCCCTAGGTGTGTCTTGAACAGGACCTACCAGCCTCTGCTTATTGAGGCCAAATTATATAGTACTGTGACTGTAGACAAAGAACCCTTATACACATGCATGAAGAAAACTAGCTTCCTTGTAGACTCAAGCAGGATGTAAACCAAAGCCTTCTGAGGTCAGGAAATGGGTGTCACAGTGATTTAGCAAACTAGCTTTCTGCATTTAGACATTGGACGGAGACAGATTATGAGAGGGATATATTTATGTCAAAATTTCAGCAAAGATTGGAGGGGCGGGGGGAGGGAAATTCACAAAAAAGCCAGGCCAAGATTTTCTAAAACTGGGAGTCTAAAGCCAGGCTGTCATGTCAATATGTGAGCATCCTAATGAGATGTCTGATTTTTTAGAATTGCTAAGCAGCTCTCACTGAAGTCAGTTAAAACTGTTGCATGTTCGGTGTCCCTGCAAGTATTGAGGTGCACTTATTGGGGTGCCTAAACATGAATTTAGGAGCCTAACTTTAGACATTTTTTGCAAAAAAATCTGGACCCAAAGCTTTTCAACATGCCATCTGAACCTATGCACGTAGGACCTGCATCCTGGAAATTAAAATGTAAAACCATAAATCCAGTAGATCAGAGTTGGATCCTTTGTTGCTTCAAAGTTGGCTCCTCTTTTTTACATTGAGTGGCAGACTGATAAGAGGTGAGAGACTCCACCCTTCTATATCTCACAAGTATGGCACACAAATTAGCATCACAACACTGGATAATGTTAATGTCATTAAAATTTACCAGCTGCATAACATTTGCTCCAGCTTTTAAAAGAGATGATTTTATTGTCTCAATCCAGGTTTATCACACGAACACCTTTCTTACCCAGAGTGAATGGTGGCTGACACCAGTGTCTTATTAATTGTCAGAGCTGCCACCACGTGTGTCACTCTTCTGCTCATTTATTTAACAATAAATATTCATACATGCTAATTAATCCAGTGTTGACAAGGGACAGATCTTGAGTAAGCCCTTTGCACAGTGGTGGATAACACCAAAGGAGTATAACTATATTTTGGGTCTTCTTCCTTCTCAGGAGTAGCCTGGATTTTGGGCTTCCAGGTCTTTTAGTTCTTTTATGTGGATTTTTACAGACTCCTTTTAAAGAGTCACTTTCATTTTTGAAAACTCAAAGCTCAAGGTGAAAAGTAATTGGACAACATAACGAATGAGAAGGTGCCTGCGTTTATTTCCCGTAGGCAAGTTACTGTATTTTGCTGCCACTGAAATCTGATTCTTTGACACGGCCTTTTATGTACAAACAAGCGATGAATGGAAGCCTGACACAGATATGAGAAAATAGATCTTTTAAGCAGGCCAGGCATTAAACTGGTGTGATTTATATGGGCTAAGTATAGTGCTTTACATTCTGTCGGTCTTCCAGGAGTGGTGGGTGGACATTATTCCCATAGTCCTTTAGGGAATGCTTAGTATAGACCACTGTTCCCCGTCCATAAGGTTTTCTGGAGGACAGGACATCTTGCTAGTGCACACCCCCCCCCCCCATGGCATAAGGACTCTGGAATGGAAAACAGTTAACGCATATCTCCATTTTTGAGCCTTCACATTAGTTTTTACTGTAAATCTTGCAAATCTCTTAATCACCTCAACTGGATCCTTTTCTCTGTTGTTTCACAGGAAGGAACCAGCAAAGAACAGACCCAAGTGGTGGTACTTGGATCACTTTCCAGTATCCTCCAGCAGCACTAAATGCTCTGACCACTACGTGTTGGAGCTACAATAATGATTGCTCTGAATGGTTTAACATAGGGAATACTGTGCAGTGTCCAGATCCAGTTCCCCTCTCACTTACGTGGGGACAAACCAGGAGAAGCCCCGCTGAATATAATGGAGTAATACTGGGGTAATTCCAACAGAAGAGAGAGGGGAAGCAGGTCCATCTCTGAATGTCCTCTGCTGGCCCACTTCTTTTCCCAGGTGACAGATGATTAATGAAATTCACAGAGACTGAAAGTTCATCAAGAAGGAAGCTCTTTCCTGGGTCAGACAATTGGCTGCCTCGCTCACTAAGCTGGGGGCGGGGGAGAAATGTTCATTCATTTTTATCAGCAAAATATCCATTGCAAAAATCTTGATGTCTATTCCCCATGTCAGGCAATCTACGGCACGTAATATATTTTGGTCTAATAAGAAGCTACAGTATTCAGCTTTATCTCCTATTTTCTCATTAGAAGATACCAGGTGATCACCCTTTCTTTGTTAGGCACTGAGCTAAAAATGATGGATCTCAGGTGGTTTTGGTTTTGAAAGCTATGCACTTTATTGGTGAGACACTCAACAGCTGCTGAATAGACCTCAAAGGCTTTTTCCTCATTTCTGAGACTTTTCAGAGGATCTGTCAGTGCTTGCATTGTTTCTTCTGCAAGGTCAAGGCAAGTAAGTGGCAGCTTTATGAGTGTTTGGTAGAGATATGCCAGCTGTTTCTCGTGCCCTGTCCTCCCCAGTTCTATTAATTAAGAGGCAAAAATCACAGAGGCTCATTTTAGCCCCACATTCTTTCTTCCTTACAAGAAATTGGGATGATTTAGTACAGACTGCAGGACAGGAAGCCTACGGCTCCTGCACATTTGGCCACGCAGGTGTCCGCAAGGAATATGGGCTTGGGGTCTGAACGATGCACACTGCTGTTGTAATTGGTTTCCGCGTGGTAATAGTCCGTATCTTTATTCCATCCATGCACTCTAAATAGCTTGTAAATGACAGGTCCTGCCTTTCAACTCCGGCAGTTCCCAGAGATGTTGTCACAGATTTAATTTTTGCTGTAGCCTCAAGCGAAGCAATAATCATGTTGCCTTTTTCTGGCTCCTTTGCCAGCTGCTCCTAATTCCATTCCACTGTTTTGAGCTGTTTGATGTTTTCTGAAGCTCCCCAGAATATTTCAGGGGAAGATTTACGTATGTAACATGTTTTGGATTGCCAGCATGAAAGTGACCCCATCTGGAAGGTAGCGGGGGGAAATGTAGGTATATTGGAACTAGTGAGGTGCATTCGGGCCGGTGGGTGCAACATTGCTCATGAAAAGACATTGGAGTGGGTGGGGGTGTATTTTTCTGTGCTTTTCATAGTTGCAAAAATCAGCTGGGTTTGTGTGCTACGCTGAGCACAGACGTGTAATATGCTGCACGTGACAGAGATGTGCTAGCCACGGCGCATGGGTGTTTCTGGAGAGTGATGATAGTGTATGAAATACCATCTCCCTTCGCAGCTTTCTCAAGCCCGCTCCATTCAAGACGATGGCAGATCTCTGACTGGCTTCAGTGGGTGCAGGACGAGGCCCTAACTGTTCAAGCAGAAATAATTTTTTATGGGATTTTCAACGTGCTTAGGTGCCTTTGGAAATCCCACCCCATGGCTGCTACAAAAAGTAATGGTAATTAATGCTAACGTGCCAGAATCTCAGTGGTGCTTTCTGCGTGACCTGTGTCACCACTGAGATTGCGGCTCATATAGCAGTACAAATACACAAATTCATCTGGTTATGATAACACTGATCATAAAGATGAAGCCAGATCGTTGAAGGTCACATAGGCCTGCTATAAAGCCATTCACTGAAGATGAAATCTTGTGGCATGCATCAATAGATGGAAATAAGATTAAGAACAAGGCTCCTGATAGTAACTCATAATTTGCTTGGACAGGAGACAGAGCTTTCTTGGGGGCTGGAATGAACTCTCAAAGGATGTGGGAACCACCACAAACCCCTCTCCTTGTATTTCCGTAGAAGGTACATTTTGACCTGCCTTCACTCAGGCCTGGTCTACGCTATGGGGGGAGATCGATCTAAGATACGCAACTTCAGCTATGCGAAGAATGTAGCTGAAGTTGATGTACTTAGATCTACTTACCACAGAGTCCACACTGTGCGATGTTGACTGGAGATGCTCTCCCGACGAGGGGAGAGCAATCGGCGGTCGAAGACCCGCTAAATTGACCACTGATTAATCAATCGCAGTGTGTCAAACGTCCGGTAAGTGTAGACCCGGCCTAAGAAAAACTCACAGCACAGCACACAGAAATCAGCTATTTTCAAAAAATCTACACACAATTTTCCCTTTGGGGAGAGGAAGAGAGACAGAAGGAAAAACCAGAATTAAAGATGCTAATCATGTCACTTAACAGAAGGCACTTAGGTACATTGGTAGTATAGAAACCAGACAAAATATGCCTGGCTGCGAAGATCATGTCGGTGGTGCCTTGTGATGGTCTGAAGCCGCACTGGGACACTGGCGGTACTTCCTCTGCAAGAGGGAGCAGACGATTCAGTAAGATTCTAGCAAGAATCTTCCCAGCGATGGAGAGAGAAGGACAATGCCTCGATAGTTGCCACAGTCGGCCTGTCTCCCTTTTTGAAAATGGTGACGATGTTAGCATTACGTAAGTCAGCAGGAATTTCTTCAGTGCACCAGATTTTGAGGAGCAGCAAGTGAAACTCGTTAGAAAGCTTATGCTCCAATACGTCTATTAGTCTCTAAGGTGCCACAGGACTCTTTGGCTTGGTCCACACTGGGGCGGGGGATCGATGTAGGAAATGCAACTTCAGCTACGAGAATAGCGTAGCTGAAGTCGACGTTTCCTAGATCGAACTAAGTTTACTTACTGCGGGTCCACGCGGCGCAGGCAAGCTCCCCCGTCGACAGCGCTTCCTCCTCTTGGAGAGCAGGAGTTCCGCAGTCGAAGGGGGAGCGCTTCTGGGATCGATTTATCGCGTCCAGATGAGACGCGATAAATCGATCCCAGAAGATCGATCTCTACCCGCCGAATCAGGCAGGTAGTGTGGACCTAGCCTTTGTCGCTTTTTACAGATCCAGACTAACAGGGCTACCCCTCTGATACTCGTTAGTCAGTGTTTCTCCCCCCACTTTCAGTACCTCAGCTGGTATGCCATCAGGACCTGGTGCTTTATTTTTCTTCATTTGTTTAATTGCTTTGCAGACCTCTTCAGGTGTTGGTGGGTTGGCAAGAGTTTCCCAGATTGGGTGCTGAGGGATGGAGTTGATGGTATCGTCAGTCACAGTTGTTTCTCAGTTTAGAAGCTTTTGGTCACGTTCCTTCCAGCGCTCTTTGATGGATTTATTATCTTTAGGAAGGATACTACCATCTTCGGATCTCAGAGGTATGAGGACACCAGGAGCTGAATATGGCCTTTATCGATCTGACCAAAGCCCTCAACTCTATCAACCGTGAGGCTCTGTTTAAAATCATGTCAAAGTTTGGCTGCCCAAGCAGATTCATCACCATTGTAAGACTTCTCCATGACCAGATGACTGCCTCCATCCTGTGCAGTGGCTCTATCTCTGAGCCCTTTGTCATCCGAACTGGTGTAAAACAAGGCTGTGTACAGGCACCCACCCTTTTCTCCATTTTCTTAGCAGCTATGAAAACATTAACCCAAGACCGTCTACCACAGGGCATTGGCATCCAATTTCAGACTGATGGCAACCTCTTCAACCTTTCTCATCTCCGTGCCAGAACTAAAGTAATATTGGCAACAATAACTGAACTCCAGTGCACAGATGACAGTGTTGTAGTTGCATGCTCAAAGGAGGATCTTCGAACAGCCCTTAATTGCTTCTCTGAAGCTTACAAAAGCCTAGGGCTAACTCTGAACATCATCAAAACAAAAGTTCTCCACCTGCCTCCACCTCCAGTCAATCGTCAGACCCAGCAAGGAAGATGTATATCGACAAAGAAGAACTGGAAAATGTAGAATTTTTTGCCTATCTTGGCAGCCTTCTCTCACAGAGAGCAGACATAGACGTCGAGATTCAGCACAGAATTTGCTGGGCCAGCCTTGCCTTTGGCAGACTGTCTCACTGGGTGTTCAACAATCACAACATCAGAACACATACTAGACGTTTAGTTTATAAAGCGGTGGTAATCCCAACTCTCCTCAATGGCTGAGAGACTTGGGTGACGTACAGAAAACACCTGAAAAACCTGGAACGCCAGCACCAGCACTTTCTTCAGAAGGTCCTCAACATAAAGTGGGAGGATCATCGCACTAATGTCAGTGTCCTCACAGAGACCAACATCTTCAGTGTTGAGGTCCTGATTATCCAGCACCAGCTGAGGTAGAACAAGCACTGTGAGCACATGCCTGATGTACGCTTAGCAAAACAACTGCTGTACGCCCAACTCACCAAAGGAGAAAGGAAACGGGGAGGCCAAAAGAAACGCTTTAAAGACACCTTCAAGGTAAACATCATGAGATGTGGCATCGGCAGCACAAACTGGGAGACAGCAGCGCAGGATAGGGATAACTGGCAACGACGCATCAGAGAGGGAACGTCCACTTTTGAGGAAAATCGCAGAAAAATGCCAGAAAAGAAAGGAAAGGCAACTGTCATGCAGCAATCGCAGCCCAACCCTGTCTTCCAACACCATCTGAAATGTCTGCCATCAAGCCTGTGCTCAAGAATCGGACTCCTCAGTCACTAAAGGACCCATGAAAAATAAAAGCTGTGAAAGATCTTCCTCAACCTCGAGGGATCGCTGCTGCCGACGATAGAAATCAGAATAGAATAGAAAATATGGGAGGGTATTCTTGCATATGACATAATACTGTCTTCCCATCCCAGGACTTCAATTATTATTCTAACGGAAGACAAAGTTAACAGATTGATATAAGGCATAGGAGAAGCCATAAAGGCCTTTATGAGCCCTAGTACTCTTTGGAACAGTCTACTCTTTTACAAAGCCCTAATGTAAGCTTGCAGGAGAGTGTAATTGGAGCCACGTTTTTCCCAGTTGCATAATTAGGTTTGCATGATGAGACATGAACATTTTGTAAAATTGGAAAATTTAAGGCTCATGTCCTCTGGCTGCAGACCAGTTTCAAAGGGTTGGTGCCTTTCGCAGGATCTTTGACAGTGGCTCACTCTCTCTACTGAATTGCACGACGCTTTGGGACAAATTCAACACTGATGTAAGCAAAACAGCTCGTCAATGGTGCTTCAGTAAGAGTTGTGTCTGCTTACATCAGGGCTGAATTAGCTCCAGTGTCTCTCTCTTATCCCAGGTCCACTCATTAATTTCAGTGGAGCACAAAGGGCTGCTTACACGGATCTTACTGCAGGATTAGGGCATAAAGCTAGAAGCCTTAATTATCTACACACGCTTCCTTTAACTGAATAATACATGAAGTGGAGTCCATATAACACATCATTCAATTAAAGGGACTGTAACAGAGAGAGATTAATAATAATAGAGGGATATATCTCCCGGCTGGCCTGGGAGCTCTGGAACCTGTTGTGGAGGAAAAGGAGATCTGGTCCTTCCTACTCTCCATGCTGCCGCCACGATCCTCACCAGGAAAAGCAGAATAAAGGAAAAAGAAGAAGAAAAATTATATGACGTATACATTGTAATCAGGGTACTGATTTTAGCTTTTAATCAGTAAACATGAATAAAACATCCTCATTACACAAAAAATGAAATCAGCGTTCATCCAATAAACACTAGAAACACATTGGAAATGGTTACTTGTATCTAAGACAGTGGTTTTCACCTTTTTTCATTTGCGGACCCCCTAAAAATTTTCAAATAGGGGTGCGGGCCCCCGTGGAAATCTTAGACATATGCATCTAGCTAGAAAGAAGGTAGATAGGTACTTTTTATGGTGTGAATTTAACAAAGGTGCTGAGAATTGTTTGGGGGTGGAAATCAGTCATGTATTGGGCTATTTTTCCCTTTTATCCACAAGGATGAAAACTGCTTTGGCAAGAAATAATGTAGGAATATTTAGGAACTGATCAAAGGCTGTATAAAGGGATTCCATAGGCTCCTTCACTATTTGCATCTTATAACCAGACTTGGTTAATCTTTGTTATAGTTGTGATTTCATTCAGGTTTTGAAGCAATGGTTAGTTGTGTGCGACTCCTATCTTTGCAGCTCTTAACAATGAAATTCTTAACATTGTATATTTTGTTTTAAAGGATGTACTACATATTTTTTGATGTGTACCTACTAATCTCACATAGCATATTTTACTATAATGAAGATACGGTTAATAACTTTCAGATTGTGAAGGCAGCTTGTACAACAGAAACATGATTCATTATGTTTTGCTGGGACTCTTAACTTGACCGTCCATAGAGACGGTTTATATTGAGACTTCAAGTGTTCTCTCCTTTGAAGTCACTTAAAAACAGTGGATTCGTTTCTGTGAAGACCCTGCAAAGCATTGAAGCAAATGGGGCTGTGTATGGGGGAGGGGGCAGATTTTGGTCCAGTATGAAGGGCAGAATGAATCTCTTCTTTCTTTCTGATGCAGATGACCTGGCTTGAAGAGATGAGGTGTGTATCTGTGTTGGGAATAACTGTAGCCCTTCTTTCAACTCTTACTCCAAGCCCAGTTATCCATCTAGGGCTTGATCCAAACCAGTTTGTCAATGACTGTCCTTCCAATGACTTCAATGGGCATTGGATCAAGGCCCTTAGTCTTTATTTGTTATTGTGTTTTCATTTTCCCCTTTGCGGACAGTTTTTGCAAACTAAGCACATCCTTTTAGGCAGACAGTAGCGTTATTGAGTATGACGGCTCTGCTATAATCAGAGGGCCCAATTCAGTATCACCTCATGCCAAGAACACTCACCGGCAGTGTCACGCACAGGGCAGCCTCAGAGGCGGTGTCTACACTGCATCTGGGAACAAGCAACTGAGTCCACTGACATTGGAACTCGGACTGGAGCTTAGGCTCTTAAGCTGGGGGAATGTGGGGGGACTTGATGTACCAAGGCTCTTAGTCAGGGCCGGCTCCAGCATTTCTGCCGCTCCAAGCAAAAAAAAAAAAGCCGCGATCGGCGGCGGCAATTGGAAAAAAAAAAAAGCCGTGATCGGTGGCGGCAGTTCAGCGGCAGGTCCTTCGCTCCTAGAGGGAGCAAGGGACCTGCCGCCCCCGAATTGCTGCAGGTGCCGCCCCTCTCCCTTGGCCGCCCCAAGCACCTGCTTGTTAAGCTGGTGCCTGGAGCCGGCCCTGCTGGCAATAGCCCTGCATCTGACACAGTAATTGCACCATTGTACATGGAGGAGATACAATATTGCAAAGGAATGCTGAGCTGACTGAAGAGTCATAACCAGGCACTATGGTGATTCTTCCTGCCCGTGCCTTCAATTCTATGTACCTGAGCAGTTCTCCCATAATAGACGATAAGCAGAGCTGTGTGCAGCAGAGGAATGCACCGTGTGATGCTAAAGATCTGTGAACGGAAGAATCTGATGCACGAATTGAAATCATGCACACCCCACCCAGGGCCGGCTCCAGCATTTCTGCCGGCGGCGGCAATTGGGAAAAAAAAAAAAAAAAAAAAGCCGCGATCGGCAGCGGCAGTTCAGCGGCAGGACCTTCGCTCCTAGAGGGAGTGAGGGACCTGCCGCCCCCGAATTGCCGCAGGTGCCGCCCCGTTAAGCTGGTGCCTGGAGCCGGCCCTGCTCTTAGTGAGGATGCGCAAAGCAGAAGACATAGGAGAAATATCAAAATAATCTGCCTGAAGTGGTTGGAGCTACCTGACAGTCAGACAAGGGAGGGGTTTTGGCTGTTCCTCTGGGGATTCCTATGCTGGGCAGGCAGAGAAAACAGCCGAGTGTGACCTTGGACAGCCTTTCTGTGACTGTTTCCCCTCCCGCTCTGGGGGTCTGGTGTAAGATTTGATATAATCGCCTCAGCCCTGTGTGTGCAGGGCCATTGAGGGCTGCCAGCTTTGTCACAGGACTAGGGGCATGGGGGGGAGGGGTGGGGCTACAAAACCAAGATGTGCTCTACAGTGTTGCTCCCTTGTCCCTTATTAAACAGAAACACAGACCTTTCGTCTAGCTCTTTGCTGCTTTTACAACAGTTATTAGTGCAGATTGTGTCAGGCGGCAGGGCTGGTCTACACACAGGTTTTGTACCAGTCTATCATATTTATTTGTGTGTGTGTGTGTGTGTGTGTGTGTGTGCGGGCGCTTTTGTAGCCAAAATAGTTATACCTGTGCAACCCCTAGTGTGAATGCGGTTATACTGGTGTAAATATACCATCATGTCACTATAGCTTATTCCCCCTCCTGTGTGGGACTAACTATGCCACCATAGCATCTTATACCAGTATAGCTGCGGCCACACTAGTGGAGTTGTACTGGTTTAACTAACATGGTACCACTTTTGTGTCTAGACAGGCTCTGAGTAAAAGACACATTAAGGTCTTATGGATGGTGGGGAGGACTTGCTTTGCCCAAATGGACCAATGTTCTTGATAGCCCTTTATTTTCTCATCCTGTTGACACTGACAGTTGGGATCACTAGACCCTAAATGCTAGATAGGCAGTGTGGTGCAATGCTTGATCTGGAACCCAGGAAACCTAGATTCTGTTCCCAGCTCTGCCCCCGACCTGCTGTCTGACCTTGGACAACCAATCTGTGGCTCTAGTTCCCCTCCCACTCTTTGTTTGTTTCTGTTGTAATCTCCTTGGTGCAGGGACTGTCATTATCATAGATTCATAGAAATGTCAGGCTAGAAGGGACCTCGAGAGGTCATCAAATGCAGCCCACTGCACTGACGCAGGACCAAGTAAACCTAGACCATCCCTGATGGGGGTTTGTCCAACCTGTTCTTAAAAATCTCCAATGATGGAGTCCACACCCTCCCTGGGAAGCCTGTTTCAGAGTTTCACTACATTATAATTAGAAAGCTTTCCCCTAATATCTAACCTAAATCTCCCATGCTGCAGACTAAGCCCCATTACTTCTTGTCCTACTTTCAGTGGCTATGGAGAACAATTGATCACCGTGCTCGCTGCACCAGCCCTGCACATTTTATGTGTGTTTAGAGTGCCTTGTGCTGTCTCGGTTGGGGCCTCTACATGCCACCATAATACAAATCATCTTGCAGTCTTCTTCACTTCTTAGCATGAGGAAATTCAAGCAGCTGTTACCAACAGCTTAAGTATTAATGAAACTACAGTGAGCTTTAACCACCTTATTTTCAAAAGGCAGGGTGTTCGGAAGCTATTTAACACTGGGATTCTTCTTCTGCCTGTTTTGTTCAGGTCCTATTAGCAGTATTTTAGTGAATCGTTTTGGCAGCCGACCAGTGGTTATATTTGGAGGCCTGCTGTGTGGAATTGGGATGATTTTGGCGGCGTTCTGCACGAGCATTTTACAGCTTTACATCTGCGTTGGAGTCGTTTCAGGTAACAAACAAGCTTTCCTTTTGTACTATCTCTTGCGATATCTTTTCTAAGGCAAGCCCCTGTCCTCCTGCGGATACTTAAGCATGTGCATAACTTTACGCATCTGAGTAGTCCCACAACCAGGGCTACTCACCCAAGTAAAGTTGCTTAAATGTTTGCATGGCATGGGCCTACACTTCTTCATAACTGTGTTTTCAGCTTACTTTGTGTGAGTCTAACGTGCGGCAGGCTCTTTGCAGATGGGCGCTGCTCCGGGACAATAATGGAGATGGTTATTAGTGCCCTCAACTCCTGCTGAAATCAATGGATCACGCGGCAGCTTGCATGATCAGATAGCCCTATCTGTTAAAATTTTTCTCTCTCTGAAGATGGCGATTAGTACAAAAATAGTGGAGCTATGAGAGTTCAGGTTTTGTTGATCCTCATTTTGGTGAGAGGGGTTCTTCATATAAAAATAATAAAAACTAGAGTTGATTGGAAAGCAAAACATTTTTCCTTTAAAATTTTCCTAAAATTTCGTTCCCTTTTTTCATTGAAAAGTTGGAATTCTAATAACCCTTTAAGCCAAGAAGTTTTCCTTTCCTGGAGTTCAACAGCTGGCTCGGTTCTGCATGGCTAAAGTCAGCAGGGATTTTGCTGTTGACTTCAGTGAGGGTTGGGTACAGCCCTCCGTCTGCCCGTCTGTGTGTGGGGACAGTAGTATCCGACATATTATTGGGCTGGTACATCACAGCTCAAAGCACCCGTGGGCAGAGTTCACCAGGAGGAAGAAGTCAGGTTGTGTGTGCTAGAGCAAGAATCCTGGGAGGCAGGAAGAGTCCAGGATTATAGGAAAGGTTTGCCGAGAGGCGCACTGTAGTGAGGCGGCCTGGTTCCCAGCTGCCCCGGAGGGGGGTGAGCCCCTACGGACGCCAAAGTGGGCGGAGCCAGTGGAGCCTGTGCCCGCCCCCCAGAGGTCAGGGTGCAGGACAGGAAGTACAAAAGCCCAACCCCAGAGCTCACTAGGGGCCCGGCCGCCGGAGAAGTCAGACGCCTGTGGCCTAGCTCCTGGTTGGGAGACTCCTGCAGCTTGCGGCCGACCTGAGGACTGGCCAGACGCTGACCAGACCCCGGAGAAGCTGGTAAACCTGCCTGTGGCAAGTTACCCAGAGAAGCTGCCAAGCCCACCGCTCGCCGGGTACCCAGAGGAGCCCATGGTGCTTGACTCCTTGGAAGACTCTGTCCAGACGCAGGTACCTCTAGAGGGGGAGGTAGGAAGTAGCCCGGGGGCAGCCGACCCTAATCCAGCTGCAGCACACCCAGAGCCCATGTCAGTGTGTTGCGGTCAGGATCCCCACTGATGCAGCAGCAGGCTGCCTGCCGCTGCTAGGACCCCGGGCTGGGACGCAGTGGAGTGGGAGGGCCTGCGTCCCCCCTGCCACCCAACGTGCGGGTGGCCGTCTCCCCCTCTCCCAAGTCCTTCGGAGCCAGGACCTGGGCCTCCTAAACTTATTTGTCTGCTCAGCCCCTGCCTGAGGGCCTGAGCTCCTGACTGTTTGCTGCCCTGCCCTGACCCAGGACCTGGACCTGTTATTGAACTGTTCGCTCAGCCCCTGCCTGAGGGCCTGAGCTCCTGACTGTTTGCTGCCCTGCCCTGACCCAGGGCCTAGACCTGTTATTGAACTGTTCGCTCAGCCCCTGCCTGAGGGCCTGAGCTACTGACTGTTTGCCACCCAGCCAGGCTAATTCCCTGACTCAGCGGACCTAAGTAGTGAGACGGCCTGGTTCCCAGCCACCCTGGAGGGGGACGAGCCCCGGCCGAACCCCTACACGCCCCCACTTATTTCCCTGGCTCGGATGAATTGCTTCCCTACAATTCCCCCTTCTCCTTGGTTGGTACCATGAGTGCTCCTCTGTGTTCCTGTTACATTTCACTTTAGCCACTTGGAAGAGCTACAGAGAAACAGCCCTGCCTGGGTTCTCCAACTGCCTCTGGGGAGAAGTAAGTGTGGCAGGGAGGAAGCAACCAAGTCCAGCTACAGGCATCCTCTGTGTTTTCTGAATCCTCCTCCTCTCATCCTCCCCCTCTCCCCCCTCAGAAAAATAATCCACCGATTGCTGGTGAAATCTGTTCCCTCTCCAGTTTATACAGCTTCTTTCTGTTAAACCCTCAGAGTGAGCCAAACCCAGCAGTTCATAGTTAGGTTAAGGCTGGCTCTGCACTAGAGCCAATGGCATTTTCTAGCTTGAATGCCTAAAATTAGACTCTGAAATTCATAACTAGGCACCAGGGGTGGGGGCGCTGAAAATCAGGCCACTTCTCTAGGTGCCTAATTTTCAGCATCCATTTGATCGTTTTAGAATAGATGTTTATAATGCTGCCTCCCGTGCAACTAGGACATCTGTTTGAAAGCATGACACGTTACGCTAAAATACTGACTTTACAGCATCTGAGATGTGGAATTAATATACTCCGTGTCACTGTGGCTGCACCAGATAGCCTGACGTCTGATAATGAACTCCAGGGACTAAACTTGTAAGATTAATAACACAGTTTACTGGCAAGGGGAAAAACATTAATTGGGACAGAAAACTTGTGACCATGTTCCCCTGCGCCCAGACCGTCTCATTAAATCTGGTTGTGAAATGTTACTTCATGCACCTAAGTAGCTTGTTTTTTTTTTTATTTCTTACGCTGCTCTGATTGTGCCACCACATTTAGGTGACACCCTGTTGTCACGGACTGAGCAGCAATTCACACAGCTTCTTGGAAGGAGATTCCAGAAACAAAAATAACCTGCAATTCTTAACCTTGTGTGCTAGTCAAAGGATCCAGCTATATACCATTGCTGAACACTTGATTGCAACATTCCCTTACAAACAAATGCCCTCTAAGAGAGATCATAGAATTGCACGGTTGGAAGAGACCCCAGGAGGTCATCTAGTCAAACCCCCTGCTCAAAGCAAGGCCAATCCCCAGACAGATTTTTGCCCCAGATCCCTAAATGGCCCCCTCAAGGATTGAACTCACAACCCTGGGTTTAGCAGGCCAATGCTCAAACCACTGAGCTATCTCTCCCCCCATTAACATAATAGTTAATGTAAATCACAAATCCTTTGTTATAGACTATATAAGCACTTCACACTATCAACCGTGAATAGAAGTGCACCAGTATGGATCAGTGCGTGCCTTGGAGTAAATACTGAGCTGCAGTAAATTGCCACAATGGATCAGACCACAGGAAAGTACTAGACTCTTCCCCATAATGGACAATTATGGAATAAGCTGCCCCTCGGGGCAGCGTCTCCTTCAAACTATAATTATTTATTATTTGTATTGGGCTAACACACAAAGGCCCCAATCAGAATCATGTCCCTGTTGTTCTAGGTGCTGTACAAACACCCAAGAAGCTGCAGGTCCAGATTTTTGCACCCAAAGATGTTGCTAAGTAACTAGTGTGCAAAGGGCCTAACTCCCAATGGGCCTACATGCTTTTAAAAATCCCACTAGGTCCTGCCCCAAAGAATTTACCACAGGAATTGAGTCTCTTGGAAGAGGTTTACAGTACTGTATTGGAAAGGCAAAATGACACAGTTGCAAGTTGCCTCACAAGATCCATCTATCCAAAGAAAATAAGGGCGTGGTGTTATCAAGCGCAGAACTCACCCCCCCCCCCACTTATTTGTTGTATAACTGTGCTGGTATAACTGGTAAAACTCCCCCAAGTGCACAAGGCCTTAGACACACCTATAATTTCCTGGGTCTGCTGCTAGCGTGCTCAGGAGTGAATGAGAATCCTCTCAGGATTGAAGAAAATGATTTCAATGCTCCTAATTAGCTTGATGCTCCTAGTTATATTTGAAATGTTTTTTCACCTAGTTTGGTCAGATCTGACGTGGGAGCATTTAAGGGTAATTATAAAGCCAGCCTCCTGATCACATGACTGTGGGAAAGTAACTACCTGAGAGATACATTTACAGCAATTTACAGTGAACTACACTTCTACAAGGCTCCTGCTTAGTCTGACAAGGAGACGCACGTTGACTGGGAAGAGCATCCCTGTGTACTTCCAAGGAACAGAGTTAAAACGAGAACCCCACCAGCAAGAGATCTCTGCTCGCCTCCCTTGCCTTTAGAAAAAAGAAGAACAGGAGTACTTGTGGCACCTTAGAGACTAACAGATTTATTAGCGCATAAGCTTTCGTGGACTACAGCCCACTTCTTCGGATGCATATAGAATGGAACATATATTGAGGAGATATATATACACACATACAGAGAGCATAAACAGGTGGGAGTTGTCTTACCAACTCTGAGAGGCCAATTAATTAAGAGAAAAAAAACTTTTGAAGTGATAATCAAGCTAGCCTATTACAGACAGTTTGATAAGAAGTGTGAGAATACTTACAAGGGGAGATAGATTCAATGTTTGTAATGGCTCAGCCATTCCCAGTCCTTATTCAAACCGGAGTTGATTGTGTCTAGTTTGCATATCAATTCTAGCTCAGCAGTCTTGGCATGCTAATAGCATCTCTTCAGAGGTAGAAGTTAGAAACATGAATGTATCAGTTCACACTGTCTAGATAGACACACCGTTCTCAATGGCTCTCTCAATTGAGGTATGTCTTTTTTCTATTCATATCAGGGGTGGCCAAACTTACTGACCCTCAATCTTCTGCATACCACAATCTTCAGAAGTTTGAGAGACGGAGAGCACCTGCCGGGGCTCGGGGCTTCCACCCTGTGGCAAAGTGATGGGGCTAGGGGCTTCTGCCCTGCAGGGTCAGGGAGTCTCGAGACGTGAGCCCTGCTCCTGCTGAAGCCCCGAGCCCCGGAACGTGCCTCCTGCGGGGCTGAAGCCCTGAGACTCCCCTCCCTGCTGGCAGAAGCTCCTAGTCCCACCACTTCCTCACAGGGCAGAAGCCCTGACCTGCCCCAAACAATCTGGTAGGCAGAGAATGATGGGTGGGGGTGGGCTCCGAGAGCCGCACTTTAACTGTAAAAGAACCGCATGCAACTCATGAGCCACAGTTTGGCCACACCTCATTTATATGTAGATCAGATGCAAATTCATATAGTCATTGAGTCAGGGAAGTAGTACCCTGCCTGCTGCAAGGGAACACTACACTGTGGGAGCTGCCATCTTTTGGATGATGTATGCAGTGTTGTTGTAGCCGTGTCTGTCCCAGGATATTAGAGAGACCATATTACCTCGTCCACCTTATCTTTTGAATGAGACATAAAACCAAATACCTGACCACCCGTGGTCATTAAATATTCCCTAACACTTATAATAAGATGAGTGGTGGCTGCCCTGTTTTTCTGGCCAATGCCAATTCAGATACATACATTCTGCCTAACTCTAATTGCCTTTGCAGTTTCCGTAGGGCAGGGTTGTAATCTTCTCTTCTTTTCCAAAACAGTTTTGCAATTGTGCTGTGTTCCACCCCAGAGGCTGCAGCCTTTCAGGTGGTGTGATGTCATCCCAGTATCTCTGCTACGAACTCATGGGGTAGTTTTGATCATTGGTTAATGCTGTCTGAGAAAGCTGGCAGGAAAACGGAAACAATTCACAAACATTGTCAAAAATGTTTATTTCTGTTTTTTGTCAAAATACTGTTTTTGTGGAAATTTTATGGCCAACCCTTATTTACACGGCACTTTGAGATCCTCTGAGGCAAGACCCCCATAGAAATGCAAATATTGGTTTATTAATTATTATTATTCCTGGCATTGAGAGAGCTCTTCCCCTCTCAGGAGCCAACCCTTGTTCTTGTTGACGTCAATGGGAGTTTTGCTTGAGTAAAGACTAAGGGCCTGGGGTACTTAAGTGCCTAACTCGTATTGATTTCAACAAGAGGGTTTGAGGATTTGGGCCTAAGGGACTGACCCAAAGCCCATGGAAATCAGTGGAAAGACCTTGATTTTAATGACCGTTGAATCAGACACTGAGGAGAGGTCAGAAGATCGCAGCATGCTGCGTATTGAGGTTTTTTTGAAAATCTGGCTCTGGATGTGGGTGCTGGGCGCTTGAAAATCTGGCCCTGTGCTCTTCGGAAAATCACACCTCCTCTGAGGCCATTGAAATTGAGTCCATTAGGTTATGTCTTTGCTGTAATCACAGGGTGTGATTGCAGCTTGAACCAACCTACTACTCCAGCTAGCTCTAATCTTGCTAGCTCGGGTCCTGGAACAACGAAGCCGCGGCAGTATGAGCTGCAGCCCTGGCTGTACAAACCCACCCGGAGCCCTGAGTATTAGTCGTAGGCTAGCCTGTGCTGAAACACATGCTGCCAGGACCTGTGCTAATGAGATTAAAGCTTGGTTGGGTATATTGTCTTGAGCTGCACTCACAGGGTGTGATTACAGTACAGACATACATAGCCTTACTGATATGTAACAGAGAACAGTAGTTATTGAGCAAGGCACCTTATAAAACCATTTTATGCACTAATTCTCATAATAATTGGAAGATATTTAATGGGGTGAAAGGATGGTTTCCATCTTGCTCAAATTACTTCTCTTCATCTCGAACCTCCTCTTTTAGGTCATGAGGATACAGCCTCTCTAATTTATTTGGAACAAAATGCCATCTGCTGGGATCAATTTAAGGTCTGGGATCCCTCTTGCTGTGATAGCAAATGAGAAGAAAACGGATATAAATATTTTAGAATAAAATTAGCAAAAAGATTAAAGTAATTAGAACATCCAGTCAGTAAGTTTGAAACTGTCGGATCCTAATGAGCAGGAACAGAATGAGGTTATATTAAATTCATTTGCATCGCTTGTAAATTAATGGTCAGATAATACAGGATAGTGATTGATTTGGTTAAATGGATAGTTGGCTTCTTACCTAATTTTTATTCTCCTCAAAGTGACTCTTTTGGCCAATGCATATTGTAGATTCCTATGAAAGACAGTCCATTAAAATTATCTGACTCATCTGAGAGAGGCTGGAAAAGTTTAAATTGCAGTTACTTCCTTAACCCAACATTTGTGCAGGTCTCTGTGATCACTGGGTTATCTCAGCTATTGCTGAGAGCCAGCAGAAGAACCATGTACCTTGTAAGTCTCACTTATGCTTTTTTTTGGAGAACTTAGGCCAGATTTTTAAAGGTATCAAGGTGCCTAACTCCGTGCAAGATGGATGCCTAAATACTTTGGAAAATCTGGCCTTTAGTGCTAGAGGCCTTGAGCTATCCTTCTGCATAGTGGGGAATTTCACCGATTATGTGTAGTGTGCAATCTATACCAACTCAGGATCTGTCCCACAACATTTATGGAGTACCTAGATCCATCAGGTCAAATTAGGTATGAATCACAGTCCTTATGTCTGAATTTCCTACCAAGGATATAGCCCTGAGGTTATTTTAACATGTATTTGTTTTGTAATTTCTTTTGAATTTTCAAAACATTAGGTTAATTTTAAAATTTAAAATTTAAAATGGAAGCTTGACAGTTGGAAAGCAGTTGTTTAACACCATTGGGTTATCATAGCATATGTGGAATTTGAGTTGCACAACACCGTTGGAATTCTGTGTAGCTAATATTACTCACTAACAATAGTTTTCCTTCATTAATTTGAAGGACCTTGACATTCCTACATTTTGTTCTGTAAAGTGATATGCTTAATCAGGTACTGCACAATTAAACAAACTAATTCTATAAATTAACGAACTGGAAAAAATCAGCATGGCGCTGTTTTCAAGATTTACATTTTCCAATTCAAGGATGAAATTTCAATTTTGTTTTACAGGGGATCATTCTTAGGCTAAGGGCTAGGGTGGAAAATGTGTGTTATATTTCTAAATGTAACTTTAAGACTAATATACATTACTTACATAATTTTATTTTGTAAGAGAAAGCAGCACACAGATGCTTAAAAAGATCTTTTAAGTAGAACAGATTCCTTACTGGTATCCTAAAGAACCCAAGAATGCTCTGACCGTCCAACACTCAACATTTAACATCTGTTGGGGTAGAAAACAGATTCCAGCTCATGCAATAGGAGAGCTAATGGTCAGTTAGGTGGTTGAATTACTTATGGAGATTTATACTACTATTACTATTGCTATTTTGTTTAAATACAATAAAAAGGGTATTTTAATTTAAACATCTCTAGCTCTAGGGACCTTCTACATTAGTAGGAGCTGCAGTGGCTGTCACTTTTGCTATTACAATGTACTTGTGCTCTGGACCTCTCAGGCCTTTTAATCTCTTGGCTAATTCCTCACATCAGCACATTAACTAACAGTGGAAGGGATGGGTGCTACTGCACTTGATTCCTAGGTCTGCTTGCCCTTCTGCAGTGGGCAGGGACGCTGCAGCCCTCCAGTGGTTGGGATGTGAGTCCTAATCAAGCATGTGAGCACGTTGCCCTCTAGTGGTTAAATACCAAATGCTATGTATGGCATAATGCTGACATCACCATATTTATTCATTTATTTATTGGGCAATGTCTAGGCATTGATCTAAGCCCATCTAGGAGTATATTATCAAGTAGCCTGGATGTAGCAAAAGCTTCGATGACCAGGGAGAGACCTGCATGTGAGTGGAAAGGGTTGATTCTGGTCAAGTTTTCATAAGGTTGCCTGTCACCTTGGTATCTGAGCATAGACTCATAGGACTGGAAGGGACTTCGAGAGGTCATCTAGTCCAGTCCCCTGCACTCGTGGCAGAACTAATTATCTAGACCATTCCTGACAGGCGTTTGTCTAACCCTACTCTTAAAAATCTCCAATGATGGAGATTCCACAACCTCCCTAGGCAATTTATTCCAGTGCTTAACCACCATGACAGTTAGGAAGTTTTTCTTATGTCCAACCTAAACCTCCCTTGCTGCAATTTAAGCCCATTGCTTCTTGTCCTATCCTCAGAGGTTAAGAAAAACAGTTTTCCTTCCTCCTTGTAACAACCTTTTACATTCTTGAAAACTGTTATCATGTCCCTTCTCAGTCTTCTCTTTTCCAGACTAATCAAACCCATTTGGCCTCTCAGTGAAAAAGGCAAGTCCCCATAAGCACCCCCAGTAGTTCTTCTATTCAGGAATGATCACGGCCACTTGAAAGCTGCTCTACAGCTCTGAGCCAGAGACCACACCATCTTCCCCAACACTTGATGGTCAGTGGTCTCCAGGACTTCTGATGGAGCTACTGTGGTTACTAAATACCATTCTCTGTTGCTCATTGCCAGAATGAAGAGAGCTGAAGAGGCACCAGGTATAAATTGGACAGCACCAGGGGCCTTGCAAAGTTACAGCAGCGTCTCCAGGTTACCCTATGGGCCACAGCGCCGTCTGGAATCTCCTCAGCACTGCCCGCTGCCCTGACTTCTTATTAGTTATATTATCATAAGCACCTAGGAGCCTAGTCATGGCTCCACTGTGCTAGGTGCTGTTCAAACACAGAACAAAAACATGGTCTCTGCCTCACTTGAGCCTTCTGCCCCCAGCATGCCCTCTTTGTCAAGGCTTGCAAAGGGGTCCTTGGAAGCAGCTTTAGGGCTGTCTTCCTCAGTTCCTGCGTTGGGTGAAGCCTTCCCCTGGTCAGAGCTGGGGATTTTAGGGCCACTTCATGCCAGTCCAGCCCTTGCACCGGGTATAAAGGGGGCCAGAGTGGCAGTGAGGATCTCACCCTTGATTTAGACAGAGCCATATTCCGAATGGAGGAATTGGCAGTATAATTTACACCTTTTGTCATTGTTTTTCTCTCTCCATTACAGGATTTGGCCTTGCTCTTAACCTTCAGCCTTCGGTGATAATCATCGGGAAATACTTTTTGAAAAGGAGACCAATCGCCAACGGCCTTGCCATGGCTGGCAGCCCCGTAATGCTTTCTACCCTGGCTCCTTTGAACCAGTTCCTTTTTGACAATTTTGGCTGGAGGGGCAGTTTCTTTATTCTTGGGGCAATTTTACTGAACTGCTGTGTGGCTGGTGCTCTCTTCAGGCCCATTGGAATGGCAGCTGACCCTGTTCGGAAACCAACCATCAAGCAAGCTGAAAAGACTGTAAAAGAGCAGACCAATAAAAGCTCAGTTGAAATGCTCTCTCCCAAAACTGTCAGTTCGTTGAGCGGAACCGAAGACGAGGAGGACAAAGACTGCTGTGAGAAGTTTAATAAGTACCTTGATTTTTCCCTTTTTAAGCACAGAGGTTTCCTGATTTACCTGATTGGAAACGTGCTCATGTTTCTGGGATTTTTTGCCCCTATTGTTTTTTTGGCCCCTTACGCAAAGCACCTTGGCATTGATGAATACTCAGCAGCCTTCCTCCTTTCTATCCTTGCAATAGTTGATATGATCGCCAGACCCACCACTGGAATTATTGCCAACAGTAAATGGGTGAGGCCAAAGATCCAGTATTTTTTCAGCTTTTCAATTGCTTTTAATGGTGCCTGCCATCTCCTGTGCCCCTTAGCCACAGGCTACACGGGTCTAGTCATATACTCCGTCTTTTTTGGCTTGGCCTTTGGTATGGTTTGTGCCATGCTCTTTGAAACCCTCATGGACCTCGTGGGAGCTGCGCGATTCACAAGTGCTGTTGGCCTTGTCACCATAGTGGAGTGTTGCACGATACTTCTTGGACCACCTATTGGAGGTGAGCATGTTTCTATACTATAACTCTAGTGACATGTCAGCTTTTGATCTAATTCCTAGATTGATACTGAGATAAATACAGGTTGCAGAGGGGTGCGTCTAACTTCATCTTCTCCATTTCAATCCCACTTGGTTTTGGGTTTTTTTGCAAGTAATTATGTGTAGAGTAATAAAGGTAATAGATTTGTCCTCCATGATTTCTCTTAGTGAGGATTTAGCAACATTAAAAACAAAAGATCATCTCTCATGTATTTGTTCCTTGGACCTGAACCTGCATATGTCCCATATGTAAAAATTCCCATTGAAACCAACAGTTGTGTGTGTGACATGGATGCTGGAGGCTTTTAGGCCTCATCCGTCAAACATGTAGGTGTGTAAGTGGCTTTACGCAATGCGACTACTCATATATGTAAACTTATTCACATGCATAAGTGTTAACAGGCTAGGGTCTCTATCTTGCAGAGCACTGAGGTGGCATTAAGGCCACCATCCAGCACATGGTTAATTTTAAACATGATAATAATTCCATTGAAATCCCTTTGCTGAATCGAGCCCCCTGGATCTTAGCTGATGTTTTTTATTTGTCTGTAAGGACACAATAGATCCAAATAGCCACAGATGTGTATGCTTTTAATTTCTATGCAGCTGTGCATTCTGGCCTTAAACTCGGCACGCTTCCATTTATAGATTTTCAATCTCTCAGCTTGGCCAATAGCATTCCAGCTGTAAAGACTGTAATGAAGAAAACGGGCTGTTTTTTTAAAGGAAAAATCATTTATTTTGAATAGATTTGAGAATTTTTGCTTCCCCTTCTTACAGTTTTTTAAAAATATATAATATATTCCTAAAATATTTGACAAAATCGAAAATAAATATGAACGCGATCTGGGTGCCTTTATTCTTTTCTCATATGTCACATGAAAAACTTCAGTTTGTGTGTTAGCTTAGACTGCAAGCAGTTCAGAGCAGGGACCTATGTTATTGTAAAGTGCCTAGCATACTGCTAAGAGCTAGATATATGGGGCATAATTGTCAGCACTGACCAGCTTTGTCACAGGGTTTCCTCAGACGCCGCTTTCCCTCTGTTATCAAGCGCCATATTACAATTTATTGCACTACAAGATGATGATACGAAAACAACCTGTAACAACCCGGGATCAATACTGCAGGAAAGTTATGCAGCATCTCTGTGAATGTGATAGCACTCTTGGAAAGGGAGCTAAGCTGTGGGTCTACCTCCCAGTGAAATAATGGGAATTAAGCACCGAAATATCATTGAGGATGAGGGCCCTAGATGTTAGCTAGTATTCAGAGTAAGAGTCCTAAATCGTTCACAGCTCTAAGTGCCACTCTAGGGTGACCAGACAGCAAATGTGAAAAATCGGGACACAGGATGGGGGGTAATATCGGGACATCTGGTCACGCTAAAGTGCTACTCTGATAAAGGATTGATAATTTAATATGAGATCAAACAAAAACAAGGCCATTTGCTGTCAGTAGAAGGGCATCTGGGGACCTCTTTTATGATTATCACTCTCCCTTTCACCTACACCCTGAGAACCCGGTCTCCAATAGTCTGTCCTCTCATTGCACCTTCAGTACCTTTTGGCTTTGAAAGAACCAAAAAGTCCCACTTCTGCACAGCTTGCAAGTTGGTTGCAGTCACTGTGTGTGCTCCATCTGGTAAAGGAAACAGAGCGGCACTCCCCTTTATCAGCTCTCACCGGCCCCAGCCCAGTACTTGAACACACCTGTAACGAAACACGGGAGCGGTACTACTGACCGCAGCCTACTTTCTAACCTCTAGCTTTAAGTTCATTCTCCTCAAGGCTCCCTACTAACAATATGTGTTCAAACCTGCAGCAATGCCCAGAGTCATTTGGCAGGCAGTAGAAGGATTCTCCCGTGAATAAAATTACCTTGTATTGGGTCATTATGTAGCATGTACTGTAAAGTCCTTTCCCATCAAGGAGCAAACAATATCTACATAATATAATTATTTAACACGCTTTTCACCTCTCTGGGCCTTTCATCAAACCTCATGTGGCCATGAGTTAAACGAGTTTGTATGTGGCACCCAGCTGCCATTTATTCTGCACATATCGGTGGAATCGCAGAGGGTGGTGCAGGCGCGGAGGAGCGGCTTGCCCCGCACCCGCATGCTGGGTAGGGTAACTGTCTGCTGCTAGTACTGTTAATCTGTCACCTTTACGTGCGCTGAATGGCCGTCAACTTTTAACTAGGCTTGGTGTTCTGCCGGTATTTGTATATAACCCTGTTAAACTGGGATAGCAGCTCACAACACAACTTTACGTGACAGTAAAGCCCAGGAACTCACAAGGGAAAGGTAGAGTTAATATGGTTTTGAATTTCATAAGATAAAAAACTAAGAGCTGCCGAAGCTTCGTTCTCTCACATTTTACAGAGCAATTTAATTCTTCCTTTCACTGTGTGGCAGAAGCAGATGCAGCCTCTTCTTTTCACACAGTCATTATATAGTTCATAGCAAATTGAAGGTTTTAAGGTGACTGTTTTCTAAGTTCTGTAATTTTTACGCAAGAGATTAAGCTAATTGCCAAAGACTGCTAATGAGGCCAAAACAGTGCTGTGTAATAGTTAGTGATATTAGTTTTGGAGTATTTTTTTCATCATTTTAATAAGCAACAAATTTATTGGTTCTTTGGCATTTAATAACCCACTGCAGGGTTCTGCTTTAATGAACTAAGCAAATTGTTCCCTGTGTGTTTTATGGCTTTTCTTATTCTCAAAGGAAAAGAGGCGAGACTATCCTACTGTTGAATTTTCCAATACTCTACTCATTAAAACCCTCATTGAAACCTATTTAACAGACTTCCAGATCATCCTGATTACCAAGAAGGAAGAATTGCTGTAATTAGTCTTTGGTTGATGTTTCATGAGTAACATCCATAAGACAATATATTGAAAGCTGTGTACCAGGCTATCTGTAGAAGAAAGCAGATTGGTGACCAAAACCAGTTGAAATAATAATTTCTGCAATCAGTAAATATGTTTAGTGGCCAAAAAATACCTAGCTAGTGTAAGCATACTTTGGGATAATTAATCATCAGACTTTCAACAGATTAGTTGTCACTCAGGAAGTAATTAAAGGTTCCCCTTCTCAAAGAGAAAAAATGGTTTCAAAAAGTCAGAGCTTATATACAGCCTGTTAATTGCAAAAAAGAACTAAAAAGGCTATGCTTGAGGTCAATCTTATTTTAATTAGGATTTGGGATGTTAAATTCAGTCCATATTGCTCCAATACACGGGCATTAATACTCAGCATCACAGTCTCAACAAGGTTTGCATTATGTTACATTTGACATAATGGAGAACATTGACAGGTCAATTAAACCAAATCTTTTCAATGTTTCCATAACTCCATTGCCAAGGCATTAACCTTTGAGATGAAACTGTCACATTTTTCCTGCCACTGAAAATAGCTGTAGGCAGCGTTGTTGTAGCTGTGTTGCTCCCAGGATACTAGAGACGCAAAGTGGGTGAGGTAATAGCTTTTATTGAACCAGCTTCTGTTGGTGAAAGACACACGTTTTCGAACTTATACAGGTGACCCGAAGAAGAGCACTGTGTAAGCTTGAAAGCTTGTCTCTCTCACCAATAAAAGATATTACCTCACACACTTTGCCTCTCTAATTGAACATGGTTAACATTGACAGCACCCTCTTTGCTTTCCCTGCAACTAATGTTCCAAGTTCTATGGAAAGCCCTTTCGTCTCTAGTTCACCAGTTCAAGCCCAGGCAAGGCTGGTAATGACTGAACGTCATTGCCACTTGATTGCTGTTTAGTGAATCTGTCCCATTTCTTAATGGCCAGGTGTCCCATCAGACAGGCCACTTTTACAATTATCTACAGCCCCAACAGAGAGGCTGGGGGGAATGACTCAGCTAGGTGGATCTTATTCATCCCGTGCTTGATCCAGAGCCCATTGAAATCAATGGAAAGACTCCCATTGACTTCAGTGGCTTTTGGATCAGGTGATCCTTGCAGTTGAAGGCAGAGGCATGACGGCAAGGTGATGGAGAGAAGCTGGTGCTGCCAATTTGGTACTTTGCACAAGCCCTAAATTCACTCAATAGCACAAAAACATCCCTTAATAAAGAATTCTAATATTTTATTCTATAGTTCTATTTTTCATGTGCATAAGAAATCTGGAAACTACAGTACAAGGCCTCCATCACTCAAAGACTTAAGCACCTGGTTAACGTTATGCAGTATGAATAGTTTCATTGACTTCAATACGATACTCACAGGATGTGAAGTTAAGCATATACTAAGCCTTTGCAGGATCAGAGCCTAAGTTATTAGAAAGTACAGAAAATATCCTATTCTGCGCTACAATCACAATAGCAGCTGTGGTGTTCAGAAACGGAAGCCGCCATAGATATTTTGATTTTTGCCTTCACGTCTAAACTACGTTTCTGTTTTGCAATTCACAGGAACGCTTATAGATACTTTTGGAGATTACAAATACATGTTCATTAAATGTGGAGCTGTGATGGTCTTAGCAGGAACATTCCTGTTCATCATGAATTACTACAATTATCGTATGCTGGCGAAAGAGGAGAGGGAAAGAAAAGCGACAGAAGAGACAATGAAGGACCACAAACATATAAGGACAGAAACAGAGGACGGAAATATCTGGGCCAAAGAAAAGATGCAGGATGGTCCGGAGGTGGAACCTTTGACAGACGAAAGAGAGGGACTAAAAAAAGAAGTGAATGGCAAAAGTGAAGTCTAAGCTTGTTTTAACAGGTTGATTGGGAAATTGCTTTTTGTGTTTCTTAAATTGACTGTAACAGTGACATGACTTTAGATGTCTACTTCTGCATTGATTCTGCTCTATTTCTACACGTTGCTTTGTCTAGGAAAAGCCTAAAGGAAAGAAAAAAAAGTCTAGCGTCTTACGAAGTGCTGGCACATACAGGGCACTACCTGTTCCTATATTGTTGGAGGGCTGCATCATTTTTCTTTAGCTATTTCCTGTGGCCAATAGGGATCTTAAAAGCATCTAGCCCCCATTCTGCTCTTAGGCCTGCTCCAATGTCGATGAAAGACAATGACCTAGGAGTGTGATTTCCCTGCTTGCGTATGCAGACTTGGGCTGGCTCTCATTGAGCTAGCATGAGTCTAAGTAGCCGTGTAGCTGTGGTAGCACGGGGAGCAGCAGCAGAGGCCGGGGTAAGCTGAACGGAGTAACACCCACCATTTCAGGCAGCTTTGTAATCAACATGGCTCAGCCATAACTCCACTGCCCCCACCCAGGCTGACGCGGCTACACAGTTATTAATGTTCGTGCTAACCCAAAGACAGCTAGCGGAAGGATATGTACACGAGCGAGGGAATCACACCGCTCGCTCGTAGTGTAGATGTAGCCAAAGTCAATGCAAAACCTTCCACTGGCTGCAGTGAGCTTTGAATGAGATGATATTAGAGAGGAATCTTCCACTGCTATGGAACCATTTAAGTACTGTCATTATGGGCCTGATCAGTGTCCAGGGAAACCAACAGCAAGGCTCCCGTTGACATCAGTGTGTATTGGATCAGGGCTCAAGGACCTAGCGGGAAGGCTTAAATGCCACCCTCATTTAGCCGCTGCACTTTTACTAATGCACCTTCATCACAGGGAAAAGTAACTAGGCTTAATACCAATCACCTTCATTTTGAAGCCATGCTCAGTTTAAAGATTCAGCTTGAATTAAAGCCTTGGCTTCTAACGACAGTATGCACCGGTACGTGGTTGTGGGTGATAGGCCACGTGGTCTTGTGGACTGAGCACAGCATCTGGAGCCAGGCAGTCACCAGCTCTAGTGCCAGCTTGACCAACGACTTGCTGTAGGGCCGTGGGGAAACGGCTCTGAGCCACATCCCCGGGTGCCATGAGCAGAGTAACTTAACGAAGGTGAAATTCACCCTGTGTAGAGGACCAGGGTGCGCCTGTGCACCACTTAAGCCTTCAAGAAAAGGGCGAAAGTTAATTCCATCGACGTCAATCAGCAGGGAAAACTAAGTGGGAACAACGGGAGTCCTGCAACGACTTACACGCAGGGGTGTTGGGAGCCATGGAACCAAACTGAAAACCCTGTATATAGTGGAAACCACTTCAAGCCACAGGGTGTGACAGCACCTATGCTTACACATATGCTTCGCTTTACTCCTGGCTAGTCCCATTGACTTCAATGAGACGATTCACGTGAATAAAGATAAGCCCGTGGGTTTGCAGGATCAAGGCCACTGGCTTCCGTAGAGTTTCACTCACCATCAACGGTCCTATGTATCTGTTTCCCCATCAATAAACTGCAGATAATAACAACAGGGAGTTGTGAGGGCTCATTAGTTAAACCTGTTAAGGTTTGTATAAACACCAGCACCCAGGTCCTGAGCGGTATTTAGGCACCTAACTCCTATTCGTTTCACGTGGCATTAGGGACCTAAACACCGTTGAGAACCTGGGCCGAAGTATTATTAATGACTTCCCAGCTCACTGCAGATATTGGAGAAAAATCATATTCCGTAGCTCTGTCATCTGAGCACAGTATTTAATTAAACCCAATGTACAGACTGAGTACACCTTAGCTGTGAACGATGGCTTTTTAAAATGAATCTTTTCTGTGTATTCTGCTGCCCTTTAAACGTAGGTCCGACGTGTAGTTTCCTCCACAGGACTGGGGGATGTGCAGTGGGGTTGAAATGCTGTTTCCATTGAAGTCAGTGAGGCTAAGATTTCATCCTTAGACACCATCTTGTGTTTGTTGTGGACAGCACATCCCAGTAACCCTGGATTTTTTTTTTTTAAATATTCTTTATCACAGTCATGTAAATATGAACAAAACTATTCCAAACTAATGGTGTTGATGGCGATGCCAGAACATTTCCTGTCAGCACATGTCATTTGGAAGCTTTAAGCTATTCAATAAAGCTCTTTTAAAAAAAACAATTGCAATTGATTCAATGTCTGTTTGTGAGAATAAGGTTGTGCTTTCGCTTTGTTAAGAGTCTGGTGATAGCATCACATACAGTGGTATCCATTCCAGCTACATATAAGTGGGAGTATAGATTGCCGCAAACAGAGGGGGCGAATAAGCCTCATCCTTTTCCGCTCCAAAAGCCAGTGGAACTCAGGGTAACACCGAGGCGAAGAGCAAAGCAGGATTCATAGAGGATTGGATGTTTATATGGATAACCAGAATATAGAGCGTTATAGCAGTAAATATTAAGATTAAACAAGAGTTTGAGCAGGGATATAAACCTTCCTGCCTCACTAATTACTGAGGGTCACCAGGTTATTCCATACCTGTATACAGCTGGGTTTAATGTGCCACCTTCTGAAACAGCTGATATTGGACATTATCAGTGAGAAGCTAGTGCTCTAGAGAGACCCTTGGTCTGATGCAGTCTGGCTGTTCCTAAGTGCACCCCTAGTTTTTAAAATGAATGGGTTTTTTTAATGTAGCTGGGTGGGGTGGGGGTGAGTTCCATTTGATATTGCACGAACACCTGATAGATTTGCCTTTGCCCTCATTGGGAACAGGATTGTGAACCTGTTCCTAGCCCACTGAATCGAATGGAAAGATTTCCCTTGACTTCAACGGGCTTTATAGCAGCCACAAGGCTCTTTTACTGTAGCTTTTTTTGAAGAGGAAATATTTTACTCCTTGGTTTAAGTGAAACAGCTTCTCCAGACTACGCAACCTCTTCCATTTGTTTCTGCAAGCCTCACCGGGTCTAACACTGGCTTGCTTCTTGCTAGCTGTGATCCCTGATGTATTTAGAAACCTTGGGGTCTTTAATCTCCTTTTGATGCAGGTGCATAACTCTTGTTAGTGTTAATGGCAGCTAAACAAACAGGACAAAAGACTTTCTTGTCACCATGCCTGTTGCTCAGCTGTTGGTGGAATGTTAATTAAACCAAACCCATATGCAATTCAGGTAATGTCCTAACAAGATTATTATGAACGTGCTTGCCATGTACCTGCCAATCACAATATGGGCGCTGTGCAACTGATGCAGTAGGCCAGCAATCTGCGTCAGTTGCACAGCATCTATATCATGATTTAATAATGGGCAGGAAATAAACCTTAATTTACTGTATAAGGACTAAGTATTTATTATTAACAGTTTGGCCCTGCAGAACTCCACTCAGAGCATAGGGGAGTGTATGGTTTTGGTTGTGCCTTAAAAAATATACCTAATCTGGAATATTACAGCTATCCTTTGCTCCTGCTTTTCAACTCTGATGTCACTCATATGCCAGACAGACTAAACCAAGATGGTTATCAAAACACATACAGTGGACATGTAAAAAAAAAAAAACCTCCATATTTTTGCACGTGTTGTCTGCTATATATATATCATGTGGGCCAGGATTTCCGAATCTAAATCAAGCATTCACTATCATCCTTCTGGACCATCACATGTTTTATCGTCCATTAATAGCTACAACCCAACAGGTTAAATAATGTCTCAACCGCTTCATAAAAAGCTGCCCAGCGAAACATTATGACATATTGGAAAGGTCATTTACAGAATGGCTTAATACAATCAGATTAATACTTAAGTATGAAAAAAAAGCAGAACCGTCATCTCTCCTACCAAGGCCTGGAACACTCTATTGGCCTTCACAGAAATATCCAAAGCATAATAGTCGCTGTATTTTTCTTTTGATACTGCTTGTCTTGAACAAGGTCAGCCCATTCTTCTAATCATTTTCTGTCGCTTGTAAGGTGTATTTATATTATATTATTCTGCTGTAACTATTTTAAACGTTAGATGACCCAGCACAATTCAGTAACAAATATTCTGCGGTATGTAAAGCTAACATACCAAATACACATCAGTTACCAAGAGAGCCATCTGCTCTCTCTCTCCTCCTTAGCTGGGTCAGTGCACATGACCCTGCAAGCCTATGACATAAGGAGATTCTAATTCAAGCACACTTTATTGGCATAATTTTCAGTTTTGCCCTGCTGATTCCTCCCCCACCCCCTTTTGTACATGCAGCTGGAGGTAGGGGAAAGAACGGACACGTCTCCATCCTCAGAACAGACAGTCTGGGTATCTGAAGTGGCATGGTCTAAATTTAAGCTGACCCAGTAGTTGTGTTGAAGAGCAGAGCTTCTGGAATACAATTCTTTGCAAGATATTAGGTGGAATCTTAGTCCCAGTGAAGTCAGGGGCAAAATTCTCATTGACTTCAATAGTGGCAGGATCTCCCCAGTTGTGCCTTCTCTTCCTCTAAAAGCTTCTGCGGTTAAATAAAAGTTCCTCGTAGGCCAGCAACTCATGGATGCCTCCTGCTTATCTCTCACTTGTCAGCCTGAACCAACACCAACCCTAGGATACCTACTCCCTCTACCACACCAAATATCAGCTCCAGCAGATACAGCATCCAAATTTTTCTTGATGAAGAACTGGAGAAAGATGAGGATCCATCCTCCTTCTCATTAATCTAGTTCTTCTGGGACAGAATTCAAAGTCTGCTGGTGCCAGCATGAGTCGTTCCATTTACCGCGCTAGCCTCGCACTCCCAATTGCATGCTGTCTCCTTGATGTCGTTGAAAGCCGCTGAGAACAATCTCCGGGAGTCTGATAACGAGGGCTCCACTACAACAGGGGTGCTTTCATATCTCAGACTCTTACCATCAGTCTGTTCTCTCTAGAAACGATTGGTTAGCTCCTCAGCTGGCATAATGCAGCATAGCTCCACTGAAGTCAATGGACGTAATGCTGATTTACCCCAGCTGAGGATCGGCGCCATGATTTAACGGGACTCCAAAAGAAGCTTAATAAATGCGTTGTAAATAAAAAGAACACTACCCCAGACAGTAACATTTCTAATGCAGATAAATAAACGTATCCATATGTGGAAAGCATAAATAAACGTATAAATCTTAATGTTAGCACAGCACACGTGCAGAACAGGCTGTCAGTATGTTTAATAACAAGTTCCTTATGTCTTAATAACGCTCCTTAGGTTAAACCACCAGTTCTCTCATAATTTCCTTCAAGCTATATTCTTTCTTTATTACTTGGGCTGCTCCTTAGTCCATATTTATGTTGTTTCTGTAAGATTACGACACCATTTCTATCATCCGAGAGACCAGCACGTTTTAATATAGTCATCAGCTCTAAAGTCACTTTCTGAATGACTGGTCCCGGCTCTATAAGGATTTGATGCTACAAAGTGCGGAACACGCTGACTTTAACCCAGCAAAGCTTTTAAGCATATGAGTAGCCCCAGTGATATCTACTCATGGGTTTAAAGTTAACCATGCATAAGTGCTTTGCTGAATTGGGGCTAGAGTGTTCAGCACCTGGCAGGATCAATCCTTAAATTGGGCTTCCAAAGACAATCGCCGCAAGTAAACTTTCATCGGCTCATTTTGCATTTGTTGAAAATGAAAGTGAGGTAATGAGAACCATCCTTTGGAGTGTGCTCTTGAGAAGCAATGCACTTTGAGTGTGCATCTAATTTGGTGATTTGCATGGCAACTCGGACACACAAATCATATTTACATGCGTGCTCAAGTCTGGAAAGCATCTGTGAATGCAAGTCAAGAGGAACGAATGTTGGTTAATAAACATACATAACAGGCACATGGGAGCATGATTGAGATTTTAGATGTGCAGGGACAGCTTTCAACCCATTTCAATTGAGTTCAAGTACTAGACATACATTTTGCATTAAATTAACTTGTAACCGTATGGAAAGTGTGTCGCTCAGACACTCACGGCTAGCTTGGGGTTTGAAAAGAATCTTTATTTTGTTGTTTAGCCAAAAAGTCCCTTTTATGTAGCAAAAATCCAGGCCAGGTGGCAAAACCATATCCATGAAACTAAACAGTTCTTGAAGAAACAGAAGCAAAGGAAGGACTGTGAAAGATTTTTCCTCTCCCTTTGCTACTGCAATGGCCCTGTCAAAGACTCCCAGGTGACTCTCATGGGGTTCACTCCCATTTGTTTTAGGTCACAGAAGCCATGCAAGCTGAGACCATGAGGTGTCACTAGCTCTACTCTGCAATCTGCTCTGTCTTTTTTTAAAAATGGTAGCTGTTTCACAGGGAGGCCTGACCTGCACCAGCTATGGGTTTGAGACAGAGCTGGATGAAGCTGTGCAATTACTTTCAGATTTGCTTCAGTTGGCCCAGAGCCGAAGAAGAGCTCTGTGTACGCTCAAAAGCTTTGCTCTCTTACCAACAGAAGTTGGTCAACACAAGATATTACCTCACCCACCTTGTCACTCCAACTGCGTCAAAGAGAGCTCCTCACACAAACGGAGATGTACCAAACTTCAATATCTCAAAATTTCCTCTCCAATCAACTACACCTCAGTAGATACAAGAGGATGCCTGATCTATCCCTTTTCTCCATTAACAATTCTATTCTTTATCGCAGCCTAAGAGAGAACCACAGCACAAGTAATGCGGGCTAATTTGGTGTAATTTATAACACTTTAGAGATGCTCTTAGACTTAGACTCATTCCACGTATTACTTTGTAATTTACAGTTCCCCTCCCCATGTCCTTACACATTGCCTCTGAATTTGACCTACTGAATCTAATGCAATGGAAGGGACCCCAGCCGGCTGAATTCTACACTGATGGGCCAAAATGAAGGAACGTAACAAGATAAGCAACTAACAGCAGAGTATAAAATTGCCTTAGCGAGAGTAGGCTAATCTCTATGTTTACACTTGATTATACTTTCTTCCTGTTCCTTAATCTATGAGCTGCACTGACTTGGGTTCTTCATTTTCCCAGCAGTATATGAGGGATTGAGAAAGTCTAAGGAAGTGTATGTTTGACGGAGTGAGAGTGTAAATTAGTGTGATGGAGCCTAATTTACTCAAGTGGACACACCACCTCTGAATTTGGCCCTGCTTCGCTCAGGCTTTGTTTACACTGTAATCAAAACTGTGACTGAAACTCATGTAGACCTTATCCAGGCGAGCTTCCATCTAGCTAACTTGTTTAAAATAGCAGTGATGATGTGACAGCTGAATCTTTCACACCCCTGAGTGCCACAGCTATGTCAACCGAACATTGCAGTGTAGCCCAGGCCTATAGCTGCTAATGTGGTTTGGTGAGCACCAGAGATACAGGGCCTAACCCTCACATGAGTAGCCAGAGATGCAGGATGGGACCCACAGACTTTACGGCAAGAAGGAGTGTTAGATCAACTAGTCTTACCTCCTGCATGTCACAGGGCCTCACATTTCATCCAGCGACACGTGTATTGAGCCCGTTAACTGAGCTAAAACATAATCTTCCACAAAGGAAGCCAGTGTTTATAAGTATTTTACTTCCTAGTTTTTTTATGTTTTCTGTTGCTAGGGAAACCTGTCCTAAGCAAAATGCCAGCCAAGATGGAGTCAGTGGTCGATAGTTAACAAAATGGTTAAGCAAGACTTGTTGAGAAAGCACAGGCAGCTGCAGTTTCTGATTCTTCTTCGAGTACCGTCCCTCTGGGTGCTTCGCTGTAGGTGCACATGCTTTTCCTGGGCTGCTGATCGGAGAACTTTGGTAGCAGTGTCCATTCAGCCGGCGTCTGGTTTTGTAAATAAAAAGAGTGTATGTTTACCACTGGCTATGCACACCTGTGAATGTGACAGCGCTAAATTAAAGACGAGGAAGGGGAAGAGGCTTTTTAACAGCCCACGCACAAACAAAAATAAATCTGTTTGCGCTCCTTTTAATGTAGGCAACTGTTGGGTGACTCAAATCCAAAAGTTCCATAACAAAGCTGAATGGAAGAGATATTAGTTATGTTAAACAGCTTCTTCTATGTACCTCCATAGCCTAACCAAATGTTTAGTTGCAATATACAGTCATTTTGTGTAGTACTATGTAGCCGTTGTACGAGAAACTGTCCAACAAGGCCATTTTTTGGCAGTTGACACCGATTTCTTTGGCTGCATTCAGAAAGTGCAGGTTTACAAGAATTAGCTAAGGTAGGACTGTCATGCCACGCAGCAGTGACATTAACATTGATTATAAAATATGAGCAGGCAGAGTTAGACACACCAGAAACCAGTGTGAGCGTTTAAATGTATAGTATACATCAAGGTCAACATAGCCTTCCATAATGGCAGTATATCTCAGGAATAAAGGCCATATTTGCCATATACTGCTACCTATCTATCTGCCTTGGCATTTAAAATGGGTATAATTTAATTACTATTTATATTTGATGGCCTCAAAGTGGATTCAAATGACACCAAAATCATACTTGGCATGTCGTGTGATATCACATTATTGGCAGGTGTCAACATTTTATGTTACATTTATGAGCAATGGGATGATGACACATTTTTCCACATGCCGTTTTAAGTGAAGTTCAGATTAATGCTTTTCCAAGCCAGCCCTGTTCCTGATGCCCTGCTGTCTTGCCTTTACATATTCTATTCTATATAGCTTCATATACCATGCTCATCACCATAGATCTAAGACAGGGGTGGGAAAATTCGGACCACGTATGGCCCATCAGACCTTTTAATCCGGCCCTCGAGCTCCCACGGGGGAGTGGGGTTGGGGGCTTGGGCTGCTCCGTGTGTGCCATGGCGCTGCGTGTCTCCCGGAAGCAGCAGTATGTCCCCCCTCCGGCTCCTACATATAGGGGCAGCCAGGGGATGCCGCATGCTGCCCCCACCCCAAGCGCCAGCTCTGCAGCTCCCATTGGCCGGGAACCACAGCCAATGGGAGCTGCAGGGACGGCACCTCCAGACGGCAGTGGGCAGAGCCGCCTGGCTGTGGCTCCATGTAGGAGCCAGAGGGGGACGTGCCGCTGCTTCCGGGAGCTGCTTGAGGTAAGCGCCATCTGGAGCCTGCACCCCTGACCGCCTCCTGTGCCCCAACCCCCTGCCCCAGCCCCGATCCCCCTCCTGCTATCCAAACCCCTTTGTCCCAGCCCGGAGTACCCTCCTGCACCCCAAACCCCTCACCCCCAGCCGGAGCCCTCACCCCCTCCCACACCCCAGTCCCCAATTTCATGAGCAGTCATGGCCTGCCATACAATTTCCATACCCAGATGTGGTCCTCAGGCCAAAAAGTTTGCCCACCCCTGACCTGAGAGTGTTTCAGTCATGCATTAAGTGCTATGACTGTCACATAGTTTGTTTTTTCATCATCTCCCAGGGGGGAGGAAGTGTGTGCACTGGAGTGTTGTGTTTTGGTACATTTTTTTTAAACATACACATACACACACACACCTTTGTTAGTGAAGGCAGGTCAAAGAAATGCACCTTGCACTTGAAGTGCAAAGTGGTGAGGTTTGTGATGGTCCCTCGTTCCTGTGGGAGTTCATTCCACAATGTCAGATCGGCCCCCTGAGAAAACGTAGTCTACTACCTTTATCCTAATTGTAGCAATTCCTTTGGTGCCAAAGTAGTGAAGCTGGTGACCGCGGTTCCCAGCCTGGAGCTTTGAGCTCTATGAGATATCCTGGTCTTTGAGCACTTTGAAGATAAGGAGTGAGGCCTTGAATGTGATTTGATATTCTATAGGAAGCCAGTATAGAGAGTACGCGTCTGATGCATTTGCAGTAGCCTATATGCTGAGGAGACACACTGCAGTGTTCTGTACCAGTTGGAGTTTCCTCCGCGTGAAGGCTTCATGCCCAGATACATCGCTTTGCTGTAGTCCAGCCACGAGGTGATGCAGGTGTGAATGATTGAGGCACGGGCATCATTTGCTAGAACAGGACAGAATCCCCTTGTAAGTCAGAGAGGATAGATAGTGGCAGATTCACTCCCCCTTTGCACTCCCATTGTGCAATGGAGAATCAGGCCCCTGTGCCAAGACTAAGGCCCTTTTCTACCCTGGGAATTTGGTTTTGGCCTGGCCTACCCTTAAAATTTAGGTTGGCATAGCTATGGTGCTCAGTGTGTGAAAAACCAACCGCTTTGAGCACTGTAACTATCAGACCTTGTTGATGGAAGAAGACCTAGCTACCATCTCTCAGGGAGGCGGTTTCCTACAGCAACGGATAAACCCCTCCTGTCACTGAAGGCTGCGTCTACACTATGAGACTGTGCTGGCACTGCTAAGATGCCCTAGGTATGCTACTATAGTCCCTGTAGAGTATATATGGCCTTTGTTATATGCATCAGTGTAATTTCACTGGTTAAAAAACCTCACAAAGTTGCTATTAGTACTGATGGCGCTAACCCTGTAGTGCACTCTCTTTATCATGAAAGTTGAACTTAAAAATGTAGAATTATGTAAAAAAACCCCTGCATTCAAAAATAAAACAATGTAAAACTTTAGAGCCTACAAGTCCATTCAGGCCTACTTCTTGTTCAGCCAATCGCTCAGACAAACAAGTTTGTTTACATTTGCTGGAGATAATGCTGCCCACTTCTTATTTACAATGTTATCTGAAAGAGAAAACAGGCATTTGCATGGCACTGCGTCGCAAGATATTTACATGCCAGATTGAGTAAAGATTCATGCTTCACACACCATTCCAGAATACATGCTTCCATGCTGATGAAGTGTTCTGCAAAATAACAATCCAAAACAGTGCAGACCAATGCATGTTCATTTTCATCATCTGAGTCAGATGCCACCAACAAAAGGTTGATTTTCTTTTTTGGTGGCTCAGGTTCTGTAGTTTCCGCATTGGAGTCTTGCTCTTTTAAGACTTCTGAAAACATGCTCCACACCTTGTCATTCAGATTTTGGAAGGCACTGCAGATTCTTAAACCTTGGGTCAAGTGCTGTAGCTATCTTTAGAAATCTCACATTGATATCTATTTGCATTTTGTCAAATCCGCAGTGAAAGTGTTCTTAAATCAAACAACATGTGCTAGGTCGTCATTCGAGACTGCCATAACACGAAATATACGGGAGAATGCAGGTAAAACAGAGCAGGACACATACAATTCTGCCCCAAGGAGTTCAGTCCCAAATGTAATTAACACATTAGTTTTTTAACGAGTGTCATCAGCATGGAAGCATGTCTTCTGGAACGGTGGCCAAAGCATGAAGGCGCATACGAATGGTTAGCATATCTGGCACATTAAATACCTAGCAATGCCGGCTACAATAGTGCCATGTGAATGCCTGAACGATTAGTTTTATTAATTTTTTTGAGTTAATCGTGTGAGCTAACTGCGACTAATCGACAGCCCTACTTTTTGCACTTGCAGGTGGTCAGCACAAAGACTTCAAGCCAAAACGTTCTGCTACGGAAACATTTGTCTCTCTACCAAAAGATAGGGGAGTATCGCTCTTTTTGATAGGCTATTCACCCACAATTAACATACTTTTCATTCTTTTATCATCACATTCCATATATTTATGAGAAAAGACAATCATGCACGCATCAGTGAGCTTTATCTTCTGGATCTAATTCTGATTAAAACTGGCACATATTAAAGCTGTATTATATATTGCCTTCTCTTTCTCATGCAATGCGAAATGATAGCTAGTAGCTATCAGGGGGTGGATGTGCTGCAACAGCTGAAATGAAAAAGTGAGGGGGGGGAATTTTCCTACTAATCGTGGCAGGGCTTGCATTCTCTTTCCGAACAGATGACCCTCTCACATTTTTAATCTGTGTGTAACTCAGTATCAAGGCTGATAATCAATGCCGACCATCCTTTGTATCAACACAACTCCAAAGGTTCTCAGACTGTCCACGATGGCCTTCCCCACATCCTCCTTACAACCCAGCATGTGTAACCAGCGCTTGGAAAACTTTTCTGCACGTTCTACAGCTCTGGAGGGAACTATTGAAGGCCCAATCACGGAAGAGGAGTGACGGAGGAAGAAATTTGCAAAATTCTCCCCATTATTTCATCAGGGGTGGTTGGCTGAATCCTCCCCCTCACCCAATCCCCAGTGGATCATGGAGGAACAGCAGGTGGTTAGATCCACACGTGCCGAAGCCCCATCTCTGAGCCAACTCTTGGTTTCCACTGGCACCCCTTCCTACAGGAATGCATCTCTGAAGGAGTCATGCTGACAGAGCTTTCGCAGCTGATGGCCATCCCTGAAGGAACTCCTTGTCCTTGTCTCCTGAAAGATGGTCCAGAAGCTAGAAAGCTAGCCTGGGACTTGAGAGACCAGAGTTGTACCTCAGACGTCCTGCATGACCTTAAGCCTCTCTGTGCCTCAGCTCCCCATCTATAAAATGGGGACAACAGCACTGCCCTGACAACAGTAGGGTGGCCAGGTGTCCAGTTTTTGAATGGAAATTTCGGTAAAAAAGGGGACCTGACAGTGTCCGGTCAGTATATAAACCGGACACCCAAAGTCCGGTTACTGCAGGTGGAGGAGGTGGGGAGGTGCTGGGTCACGACCCAGCTCCTAGTCAGCCAGGGCCACCTCCTACCTGCAACAGGCAGCTGCAGCTCCCAGCCCCGGTTTCTGACCCTGGTAGGGGAGTGGGGAGAGGAGGGAAAAAGCACCAAGTGACAGGGAGGTAGGACGAAGAGGAGTGAATGGGGCCATGGGGCAAGAGGTGGGGTCTTGGGGAAAGAGGCGGGGCAGAGTGGGGCCTCACTGGGAAGAGGTGGGGCAGGGTGCTTCTGGCACTCCTGCTGGAGTGTCCGGTTCTTAAGTTGGCAACCCTACCTCACAGGAATGTCAGGATAAATGCATGAAAAACTGTAAGGTGCTCAGATACTATGGTCAGAGGCCCATACATGTCCTTCAGGTGGATAGCTACATCCCACTGATGTGGATTCTGACAGCATCTTGGGGTACAGAGAAATCCAAACAATGACTGCACTCCAAGGAGAGTGAGGAACACCTCTGAGTATTTATTCTCACAAGCATAGGGCAGTAGGGGACTGAAGGGACTGCCCTATGGCTGTGGCCCCCCTCAAAAATGTAGGGTTTGTTTCCAGCTCACGAGCTGAGATTTTTAATATCGATCCCTCATTTCTGAGGGATGAGATTTGGGATGGCACAGTCTTCTTCTGCTCTGTGACTGAGTTTTTGTAGCTCCCCCAGCATTATTCTCACAAGCCAGTCTGGTAAGAGTAAAGGGGGTGTATATGGATGCAGAATGACTTAGGAGAAAATATATTCCTTCCTGACAGATTGTGTTCTCCACAATGTGTGTCATTATTCTATCTGGCAATAGTGTTAGCAAGTTGATATGTTTAAGATGAATGAGTCTTTGCGTTTCATTCAAGAAGCTAATAAAGAAGATACATTTTCTCTTAATTACTTGTGGTGATAAATGAAGACCAGGAGCGAGACCTCCCTGTTGTGTTGTGAGTGGGATAAAGCTTTGTGGGGCTTCTGAATGACGTGCAAACAAGTTATCCATTTTACCATCGTCAAACAGTGGCGTATTCCAAGACCTAGCGAGTTATAATGCCACTTACCTAGCGTGATTTAGGGTACCTCCATTTATGGTACCCACCATGGACTATCTTTAGGAGCCTTTTTTCACAGGGTGCATGCTCTTGTTCACTGAGCCACACTTTTGCTAAAGTGGCCTCTAATTCTGGGTACCCTTATTTCTGGGTCTACATCACATCTCTCTGGGTCAATCTGGCCACTAGTGTTTAGCCATACGAGAGGTGTGCAGTGTTATAATTCACTAGCTCTTTGCTAGACTCTTAGCCTATATTTACTATTAATGTATCATGATTTAGATTAGTAGTACACTTCTACTCCGATATAACGTGACCCGATATAACACGAATTCGGATATAACGCGGTAAAGCAGTGCTTCGGGGGGGCGGGGCTGTGCACTCCGGTGGATCAAAGCAAGTTCGATATAATGCGGTTTCACCTATAACGCGGTAATATTTTTTGGCCCCTGAGGACAACGTTATATCAAGGTAGAGGTATATATACACATACGTATGGGTTACTGAAGAGGAAATATGCACTGAATGTGGCAAGACTGATTTGCCTAATCTTTGTTAGGTGCTCATTACGCAGCTGACTTACCATTTAATCTTCGTTTAAACATCTACATCTTCTGAGGAAGACACCGTGCAGTGCTCAGTGTCGACACTGCTAGGTAGCCCCATTTCTCACATTTTTCTATGATGTCCTCCACTCTTGTCCTAAATTCTTCATAACATATTAACTTTTCTGCAAGTAAAATATTTCTACTTGGTTTATTTTAAAACATTTATAAATAATCAATTATAATACTTGACTATTTAAGTAATTCGCTCAATGTAAAATTAGCTCAGTCATTTACAAGTTTGGATAAACTAAATGCAGGTACATGGAGTACAGTATAGCTACATTAGGGTATGCGACTGGAGAGATAATACTAAGTAATTCAGCCATTAAATACCGCTTCCAGTTATAGGAGTCAGTGGTAATCACATGTAACAAGGATTAGGACAGTACTGTAACTGGATTGTAATTGCAACCTAACTACACTGTAGTTAATTTACTTGCCTTGTGAAGTGTAGCTAAAGCTAGAAATTAGGGTCGGTGATAATGTAATGTACTGGTTTTAATAACAAATCATGGAAGAGGATAGTTCCTGGGGATTAATGACTGCCTGTGAAGAACTGATAGCCTGAAGTTCTACTAAGGGTTGTTAACTCCATCTGGTCATGGCCCCTTAGGAAATACCCTTTGCCAAGTTTGATATAAAGGGGAACAAAGGAAAAATGCACATGGATTTCCTTCATAGCTGATTCAGTTTCAGCTGCTATGTCTTGCGCATGTCTATAGATATAATGCCCAGTTAGCTAACCAGGTTTCTTGAATGACATGGCCGCCCAGAGGATTCAGGGGGCCTGGGGCAAAGCAATTTTGGGGGCCCCTTCCATAAAAAAAGTTGCAATACTATAGAATACTATATTCTCATGGGGACCCCTGTGGGGTCCGGGGCAAATTGCTCCACTTGCCCTCCCCCACCCGGGCGGCCCTGTTGAATGATGTCTAAATATTCTAGTCAACTTGTAAACACTATTTACAGTCTAATATTTTGTATCTGATGTATAAGTTTAGGGGTTTGTAGCCATATACTCCATTACGTGGTGCCAATATTAGAATCAAGATGGCTAGCTCAAATTCTAGTGTGTATGTTTTAGCCACAATCCGCTTACAATGGTTGGGATTTATGTTAGATTGGCCAGGGGCTTCCTGAAACACAATTCCAGCTTTTGTGAATTCAGAAACGGCAGTGCCAGTCGAGTAAAAATATCCAGTACCAGGGGGCTCTATAAAAATGCTGTTTCATCAGTCTTCCTGCTTGCGGGAGCCCATCCCAGAATGGAAGGTGGTAATGAAAGTAATTTAACATACATCTATAATTAATTTACTACACTCTTCCCGCTGCTGGCAATCAGCCTACCTAGAAAAGTTTGTGAAATTGATCTTATAAAGACGGAAAAGTTAAAGCCAACTGTTTTGCTTTACTCCCGAGCATGTAGGCATTATAAGCACCATTTGAAGAAATGGGTGAGGGTTCATTCAGCAAAAGAACCTGCCTCTCAGAAATGCCAGTGACTATAAACTGGGCCAGAACCTCCCTCTTTGCAGGCACAATTTGCAAGCCCAGATCAGGTAGCAGGGGGCATAAGTTATTGGATTTGCTCTGACAATTCAGTGTGGCAGAGTGTGAGCAGAAGTTCAGTGTGAGTGCAAAATGTGCCTGCAAACAGAGAGGCCTCGAGGAGGGTGTGGGGCTAAGCTGCGTCATGTTTGTGGAAGCACCAGAGAGATGGCTCGAGCCTCATGATCTTTCATGGAAGTGCCAGCTACCCTGGTGTGCTCAGAAGCAACTCGACGGAAGTCAGCGGTGTTACACGATAGGAAAACCTGTGGTGGGAGTTACGGGAAAATCTTTCCCAATAGCTTTAGACTCACTCTTCCCTACCCATTTCTCTCCCATCACATGCCCTCTGTATATGACATTGTTTCCATTTCTCATTGTTCTTTCTGCTATTAGCTTATACTACTTAATCAAAAATATGGCTTTGTGCAAGTGCAAATGTCCAACACCAGCTCACGCAGACACTTGATTCGGATTGCACGTCACTTGTACACTGGTCTACCTCCCCTTAGCTTCAGTGGAGTTATCTGGATTTACACTGGTGTGAGCGAGCGCAGAATCAGATCTGTTGCGTTCCTAGACTTAGAGTCCCCAGAGACCATTTTTACAGCATAGGCGTGTATGCAATAGGGCCTTTTGTAGAAATGACCTCACTATTTAAGTAGTGAAAATCTAGCCCATAAAATTAATTTTGACGTCATGGTAACAGCCAAATAAGTAAGTAAGAGATTTCTAGTTAGTCTGCATCACTGTCAGATTAGAACAAGAAACCATTTTAAATAGGCACAAGAATAGCCCTAAACCTGGCCCTCTAGTCTGGGTGAGAGTCGAATAGAAAGTGCCATCTCTACTTTAACTACGGCAATGAAGCTATGACCGAGTTGGTCTCTCCTGAATTGTTCCATGGGAGGAGACTCCTGGGAGAGGGGGCGGGGGAGGCGGGTCCTTGTTATGGAAAGGTTGAACGTCACTGACCTCTAATAATTATCACACATCTTTGCCCACCTTATACACCCTGACCTTAACCTGCCATCTTTGCATACTCAATTATTCTTCAGACATATCAGGGTCAGAAGAATTAGTCCCCGAATCAGAAGATTCAGTTCAGCAACTTGCGAGAAAAGGGGTTTCCTGCCAGTGTAATGGCACAGAGTTATTCTTCATTTACACTGGTGAGCGAGTGTTTGCAGAGAGAGGCAGGAACTGGCCTGCAGAATTCCGACAAACGGTAGGGCGCTTGCCTAAGGAGTTTTATGGCCTGATGCGTGTTGAGATGCTCCTTTGTCACAAGGCAGCAAATGCCTTCGGTGTTGGCTGTCGGAGACACAATAGCGACAGCCAGCAGCAAAATGTGCAGCCCTGCTTTGAAGCAGACAGCAAACATGCAGGGTTGTTTTTAAAATGCCGCGGGCATCAGCCCAGTTTAAGATGCCTCTGAGTTCACCTGCAGCAAGTGCCATCTCTCTCATGCATACACACAGTCTCTCTCACTGCAGGGGATTGGGAAAATAGCACTTTCCTAATCCAAATGAGACTTTGGGGAGGTATTTCCCCAGGCGTGCGTGTGTGTGTGTGAGAGAGACAGCACTCTTCAAAAAGTGGCAGAAGAGGCAATAAAATTGATGGGGTGTTTCTATGTAGTTTTGTGCTCTCATTTTGCAGAAGATGGAAGCTTTCCACAACCACTTACACCAAAACAATGATTGCAGCGTTTTAATATAAGGGAGTCTATGCTATAAATTCCAGTGCGTTTCCCATGAGAACTCCAGGAGCCTTCATCCGACCATGTAATGGCATAGCCTACTGTATATCTGCCTACTCAGGCAAAATTTAAATTTGTCATACATTGCTCTGCTATACTTACAGACCGTAAAAGACTGTAATCTACCATTTAGATACCATATGTTAAGGCATTTACATGCCCAATTGGCCTGCCTAGAATCTGGCCCCAGACATGCTGTCTGCTCTAGATGTACATTGAGGACAGGATTTTCAAAAATGCTCAACGTTGAGCCTAACTCTGAAGTTGATGGGAAGCTTACCATTGACTTCAATGGGAGTAGAGTTGGACCAATCCAGTCTTTTGTAAGAATTCACAGAAACGGCTGCTTTTTCAGTGATCTTAATTTATTATTTGTATACGGTAGCACTTAGAAGTTCCAGTTATGGGCCAGAACCCTATAGTGCTAGGGACTATACAAACACAGAATAAAAACATAGTCCCTGCCCCAAGGCACTTACGTACTTAGATTGGCTTATATGGTATGAAGGTTGGGTGCAAAGCACTGTGGAATGAAGTGTACAACAACACTATAAAGGATGAATACATTTCTTCTCTCATCATTTGGTGGAAATTGGTTTGCTATTTCATATGATAGCTATAGATGAAGGCATTTTTCTGAACTCTTTCCAGTCTTTTTTCCTGAGTTTTGCAAAAGTTCATCAATCAACATTAAGTAATGGCTGCTAATGAATCATATACAAATATACATGATACCACTATTGTTATTTTATCAGTTAATTAAAACCCCCACTCGATTAAAGATAGGTGCGTACTAAATCCGTGTCAGGATGCACTTCTAAGAGTTTGTTCATTTTCAAGCACTTGTCAACAGAACTATAGCCAGGTAAGTTACAGTCACTTACAGCATGTGGACAAAGTGGTGTTTTTATATTTTTGTGTTTTATACATCACAACTCCATGGGAATCCATTTCTCTTGAGACTTCCAATATTTCTTTTAAGTTGATACTAATTCCTTTTATTTTGTTGTTGTTGTAAGTTCTCCTAAAAAATTCTACCCAGGGCCAGAACTATGAGACAGAACTGATTTCTCCCAGCGACTCCATTGGGTCTTATGTGCCGCCCGTAAAGTACTTATTTATGCATGTCAAAGTAAACTTTAAAAAAGGACAAAATTACAACTCGCAATTTTTTTAATGTGAGCATTTTAAAAAAAAGGGAATATTCAGAAGTACACTGGGGTAATGACGCATGTTGCAAGTAAACCCCAGAGAATGCAGCCATTTTCAATGCGTGTGACCTATATATGAAGGCAGAAATTTGAGTCACACCAAAGAGATCAAGCCAAAGAGTTCAAAAGTTTTCAAAAGCCACTAGTGATTTTGGGTTCCTCCATTTTTTTTCTGGTGTCAAGGTAGAGGCACAGGAAAGGGGACTGATTTTCATAAAGTGCTGATCACCCACCCACTGAAAATCTGGACTATGGAGACTCAAACTCGGTGTCCAAACATCCTAAGTCACTTTTGAAAATTTGGGCCAGGGTAGTTCAAGAATTGAAACAACAGGTGAGTGGGTTTGACCACTTCATTAGAAAGAAGAAAAGAAAAAAGAAAAGAAAAGGTTAACGGGTAATGTGCTCACAGTCTGTAACTAACCACATGTTGAGAAAATTTCTGATAGAAAGCTCTTTAATCTAGCAGACAAGGCATAACAAGATGCAATGGATGAAAGCAGAATTTAGACAAATTCAAACTAGAAATAAGGATCACATTTTTAACAGGAAGGTACTTAACCACTGTCACAGTTTGCCTGAGACATGGTGGATTCTCCTTCACTTGAAGTCTTTGAGTCAAGATTGGATGACTTTCCAAAATATATGCTGTAGTAGTTCAACTGGGAGTTATGCAGGATCCACCTGATACAAGAACCATTTAGTGTCATTCTGTGGCTGTGTTATGCATGAGATCAAACTAGAGGGTCATTATTTGTCCCTTCTGGCCTTAGCATTTTGGTGCATATCTCATTAGGAATGGTTTGGATAGGACTGAAAACATGCACGCTTTAAAGAGCTGGTTCTGTTTCTCTTTAGTGGCACTTTTTTCCAATAAAAATGCCCTTTTCAAACAATATAAGCATTTCTTGTGGGAAATGTTTGTATTGTTTGGTTATTTTTATTCAAAGTGAAAGAAAAAATTCTGTTTCAAAACCAAAATGAAAATATTTTGGTTTTCAGTTTTGGGTTTCTTCTTTCCTTTTTCCACTCCTTATCCGGGGAGGGGGGGGGGGGGGAAGGGAGAGGGTAATGAGAGAAGGGAAAATTTAGAGAAAAAAGAAAAAACACCACCTGAAAAGCATTTATTTCATTTTGAATAGAAACAAGATTTCATTTTTACAAAAAATAGATTTCCAGGAAAATGACTTAAATCAAAATATGTTTTTCATTTATTATTCCAAAACTTTTCATGCCAAATACTTATTTTCAGCCAGCCCTGATGTTCTATCATCAGCTATGTTCCAAGAAATACATTAAGTCATAGGAAAGGTGTTACTTCTGTTGAAGGTAAAATATATATTGGCACGTTTGTGTGGTATGTTAAAGATACTAAGAGGCAAATTTTCAGTCTGCTCTGAACCTGGTCTCGATTGTAATCAGTGGAAAACTGCACCACCCCGTTACATGTACCTGGTATTTGTGCCTGCAAAACAGCAGCCAACATGTAAGAACCTAAACCTCTCCCTTGTAATGCTTATTTTTTTTAAACAGCCCATTTTCTGTTTTAATTAGTTATCTGCACAACGCAAGGAATGGCACACAAGCTAAAGTGCTGAACACGTATTCTATTAAGGAGAAGAGGGGTTATTTTCGTCTTATAGCAACTGCTCTGGCTTTTAGAATATGCTGTAAAGAGATTTCTCAAGCTGAATGCAGTGTTTGGATTTAACCACTAGAGATCAGTCTCACTCTGCATTCGGTGCCTTGCTGGAAAGAAAGGGTTTCATTTAGAGCGTGCCTTTTGGCTTTTAACATCTGCTTTTCAGAATGTACCTGTTCTCCCCAGGGATCGTAAGGTTTGCCTAGAGGATATTCACATCCCTTCTTTAGGCTTGGTTTGGGTTAATTAATTACAGGCAATTTATAGATGAGTGACATGTATTTTTCTTTAAGATAGGTTTTGTTTCTCTGTAAGTATGGTCTCGATCAGTAATCACTTGCTTTATGTGTATGCGTTTTGAAGGGTCAAGAGGATCACTGCTTGGCATCCACACAATGTGTGTGTGTGTGCACATGTGTATGATACACATACATTCTAACCATGGCCGCACAGGAGATATGCACTCTCCTCTCAGAATGTTTCAGTTTGGGGGCAAGATTTTTATGCAGAAATTATTTTTCTATTACATTCCTACCTGTTTTCAGTATGTCTCATAAGTGCCACATCTTCATGTAGCAAACGATTTGTGTTTTAATTTCCTATTTATACAAAAAAAAAAATCTCAAAAAACCTAAAGGGGAAAGGAGCAGTTCTTCCTAGAATGCATATTTTCACTGAAGGAATACATGGTGCCGCTGCCTGTTGCCCCATGTATGTACGTGTTGGACCTTCTAGCACAACTAGGGTGACCAGATGTCCCATTTTTATAGGGACAGTCCCGTTTTTTGGGACTTTTTCTTATATAGGTGCCTATTACCTCCTACCACCTGTCCCATTTTTTCACAGTTGCTATCTGGTCACCCTAAGCACAACTCCCATCCAATCCCCAAGAAATATTTGTTGGTCTGGGGATTGGGCAGCCTGCCATGGGCAATCCCCACCAAAAAGTGAGTGGACAGTCTGTACCCCCTTGGTGGAGCCTGCCAGCTGGCCGGGTTGAATGCAACCCAGACTGGGTGAGTGGAGACCCTGGGGGAGGCCGAAACAGTAGAAGCTTCAAGAGAACAGCTATTTTGGTGACACTTTCCTCATTTTGGTTTGGTTTGGATTCTGGATCCAGAGTGCTGCCTGGCTCCGGTAACTTCCCAGGCCTGAATGCTGACATTGAGATTAGGAGCCGGACATTGCTAGGTCAGCTCAGCTCTATTTTCTGACCAGAAGCAAAGCTGCCATCTACTTTGGTCAAAGTTCTGATGACATTGGCCCTGCTCCTGCAAGCCGAACCATGCAGGCAGACCCTTGTGCCTCAGAGCCTCACTGAAGTCCAAATTATAATAGGTTTTAACTCTGTTTTTTGGAGTGCCCAGTATTCATCAAGACTTCTCTTGGCCAAAGTAGGGGAGAGGCACAATGGGAGCTGTTGTATTTAGGGACTAGCTCTGATGCGGGGTGGGAGGGAGGCTCTTTCCCCCCACTCCTCCACACTGGCCCTCAGGGTTGTAGATAGTGCAGCTGTAGCCACTGGAGTTGGTGGAAACTGACCCCAGGCTGTGTGGCAACTCCTGACCCGCACTATAGAGAGGAGCACACACTTGACCTTTTTGAGCAGTGACCCAGCAGCTGGACTGCCTTCAAACAGAGCTGTCCCGTCTGACCTCTCTAGCTCAGTGTTGTGTCTTAGCCATTAGTTCAGTTTCAAATATTTCACAAAGTTGTCTAATCATCTCTCATTTTGCTTCTCAGCAATAAATTGAACATGATGTGCCAATGTAACCAGCCATGACGAATTATCGCGGAGAACTGAAAAGCACAGGGAATAGGGGGGGGGGGGGGAAAGCAACATGCTGAAAAGTGTGCTCCAACTCTGGATTTCTGTCACACCACTGCTATGCCATGCGAGTCTGCCTCAGTGACTGCGTGCAAACTCAGCAAAGAGTGCAGAATTCGTCTGAATGTTTTAGGAAACATCTGGCATTGAACAGGTCTCCTTAAATCTGGAATGTTAGATTGAACAGAATAATGTATTTAGGGAAACATTGTTATCAAGGATTAATAGCTACGTCTCTACTACAGACTGTGGTCACCTGTAGAAAGTCAACGTTTGCTAATGCTCACTGTACATCTGTGCCATCCCAGGGCACTCCCTTGTGGCTTGAGGTGGCCCTGCAGACACCCTGCCTCAGTTTCCCTGAGGTTTCCAAAAATAATCCACTCACAACAATGTCTTTAAAGTCATGTTCCCCCTTTCTTGGGCTTTAATTTATTCTTCATAGGTCCCACTTCCCAAAGTGAGCCCCTGTTTATCTGCTGCTAATTCAGGGCTTGTGTGGTTCATGTTTGCTGCCTAGGAGTTTGGTTAAAATTCCAATTACTGCTGGATAGTTACCTTTCAGCGGTAGCCAACGCAGCTTTTGCAACCATCGCTTTCTGATACACACCTTGCCACTGTGATCCATGCCCTTGCCATCTCAAGACTGGTCTAGTGGAATGTGCTCTCCATGGAGCTATACTTTAAATCCATTTAGGAAGTGAAGCTAGTGCAGAATGTATCAGTCCACTTAGTAAGCAAAGTGCTTTGCTGTAAGCATATTACTCGTACTCCATGATCTGCACAGGCCACTTGTGGGGTTCTGGGTGGAATTTGACGTGCTGATGTTGATTGCTAAAGTCCTAAAGGGCTTAGAACTTTCATATATGAGAGACTGCCAGTGCTGTACTGCCACAGCTGAAATCTGCAGAAGTGCTTGACCTAGTCTACTTTCTTCATAAAGGAGATGGGGCTGCAGCCCTGAGAAGTAACTAGAGCTGAGCCAATAAGCTCTTATATTCATCCAGTTTTCTTGCAAAATAGCTATGAGCAAATTGTGATTAAGTCATTCAAGAACATTTTTGAATTTTTTTAAAAAATCTTGATTATCACTGGGTATCCAATATTCATTGTTCATCACTTGAGCTGGACCAGTGAGCTGTGAGCAGTCACAAAAGTCACGTGGTATTATTTTTGTCACCTGATTGAATGAATGCCGAATTCCTTCCAGAGTCTGGTAGTCTCAAAGGTGCCACAGGACCCTCTGTTGCTCCTTCCAGAGTGTGCAAACTTAAAATGCCATTTCTGCAAACTCTTGTGCAGAAATCCACTTTTTACAAACATTTGCGCCAGTAACCTTCAATCTCTGTGGACAATGAGCACAACGGAGACACGAATACGTTTACAAACTCAAGTGAACATCGGCAGAGATTGCTTTTAGCATTTGTCTATTTCTAGAGTTGACTGTTGGCCAACATGGCATCATATGGTTATTTTCTGATGAGCAGAAGAGGCATCTGCTTGTCAGATATTCAGATCCTGGAAACACTGTCTCCCTCCACCCTGAAAGCCTAAATAGTGGATGTTCACCCATTAGTCTTGTGATGAACCGCAAGCCTCTCTGAATTGCCAAAAATCACAGTATGCATCTGCCAGGGAGTGGAAATTACAATGAATGCAGGAGCCAGCTGTTCTGCTGGAACTAGAAGACACTGCTCAGAAAGGATCCCTAGGAGGTGGAGAAAGAGAGGCGGAAAAAGGAGAGAATGGGGAATCACACATGTAGTATCACTCCAAAATGGCCTTATTTCCCAGGCTTAGAACTTGATTCTGATCTCACAAACAGCAGGTGGAGACATATCATCATCATGTCTTTGCTTAGTCTTGAAAAAGTGCTTATCACTACATAGGAGAGGAGGAGTGCATTAGAATATTAGCTGCTGAATCTGCGCGTGCAGACGCTGTAGATGATTTTACATGAAGTGTGACAAATATGCAATCATATATCCAAGATCCTAATCTTGCTGTAAGAGAGAAATTAACCGGAAAGTATTTGACCGAGTCCCAAAAAGAGATGTCATGGCATTTAATTTGTATTTATGTGGCAATTTAGAGACAAACAAGAAGCACTGATGAAGTATAGAATAAACTATAACAGCAAATTGAGATTGTTTTAGTTTGTACTCTATCTAATTAGGCAGGAAGAATGACAGATTTATATGCTATGACCAAACAAGAAATACACTAAGTTTAAATGCTTCAGTTCTGGGGGATTCATTTTATTCACAGTGTGAATCAAAGAGCAGAAAGTCAGTTGAAACACAGACAGCATGGGCCCGGTGTTGCATTGAAATCAATGGAAATTTTACATGTGAACCATCTGCTGGAGGAGGCTCTGTTTTATGACCCACTCGTACAGGCTCAATACGGATTCTAGAATGTCAACTAACATTCTTGGTGACAGCATGATGATACGATTTCCTTTACCGCTGCTATTTAGATCTATTGTCACTGGATTGCAGTGCAGGACAGCTGGAGGTACAGCATGGTGGTGATGTAGAAAACCAGTTACTGGTGCTACTGGAAAAGCCCTTGGTCTTCTGCTCCAGCACTGCTAACTACAAAGACGGGCAGAGGCGAGAAGCCCTTCCAGCAGGCTTTATGCATGGAGGAGCTGAGCATTATGGTCCATCACGGCAAATTCAAATCCAGTCCCCCACTTATTTGTCAAATAGCTTGATTAAGGCCAAATTCTGCTTCTGAAGGAGCATTTGCACAAATCCCATCGGCAAAAGAACTCCAGACACCTGCATCCGAAGATACAGTTTGGCTCCTGAAGTTTGCCCGGGGGAGTACAAATTGAATGCTTATAGGTCAGTTAGGCCCCAATTCAGCAAGATGCTTAAGCATGTGCCTCAGAAGTCCCATTGTGGGACTGAGTTGGGGCCATGTATTTCAATCACTGTGCCTTGGACATGTTTGATTTCTCACTTTCTCCATAAAATGAGATCCCCCAAATTGAGTTGCAGCTCCTAAGCGAACACAAGAAGAACTTGTGCATCTGAATACAGAGCTGCATGGAGTAGCGTTTAGCACAGAGAACTGGGATGCAGAAAGCAGCTCTGTCTTGTATTAACTGTGTGACGTTCAAGTGGCATGTGCTGATTTACACCAGCTGCGGATCTGTCCCTGCAAGTGCAAAGTTTTCTTATTATTGTTGTACGGAGACCTCTCCAAAACACAACCTCACATTCCAAGTTGTTAAGACTGGTCTGTTTGCAGCAAGAAACAAGACTTGAAATTGACCCAAACAGGATAAATCTGTTTCACACGAAGGGTCTGATCCTGCACCGTGCCATAGAGGTAAAGCCTTTCTGTGCAGGAGATGAAGGTTTCTGAGGGGCTGGTCTGAAAGTGCATAACGAACTCTGACAAGAACTAAGCCCCATCGCAAACCTCCCCCACCTTCTGTTCCAAGTGCAAAGCGCGCACCTTCCATCTTGCTTTCTCTAATAAAAACAAACCAAAACCAAACCCTACCACAACAAAACCACGGCCAGTGCACACACAATTCTTCTGCTGGGGATAGGACCGGAGAAAAACGACACATGAGGTTCTAATCAGGCCACTTAATGCACTACTGGAAGGTTCTCAGACACTACGATGAGGAAGGAGGTACCCGAACTGACATATTTTACACACACACACACACACACACACACACACACACCATTAAGAGACCATTATTACACTTGTAATGTCAAGCAGTCACAAGTTTGGAAACCCCAGAATTAAGGTTGCCTGTGGGGTTGGTACCTGCTCAGTCTCATCCGCATGACAAGCTCTCAGCGGCTCGAGTATGCTCAGTGAGGATGACTCTTTGGAGATTTTAGATGCTAAAAATTGAAGTAGCCTCTACTGAACATGTGCAAATTGCCTTTTTAGAACGGCTTATCATCCAGCCAAATGTAGGCAGTTTCACAGGGATGGCCAAAGGCACATCTCTTCAAATCCCTGCTCCAAAGCATGCGGGTGGTAGAGCTGTTAAAAAAGAAAAAAGAAAAAAGTCACCAGAATTTTTTTTAAACATTGGCAAAACAGCATTTTTTTCCCCTACCGTCACTTTCAGAAACAAGACAACCATTTTGGCTCCAACTGTCCAGACAAATTCAGTGTGAAGCAGACGCCCAGCATGCAAAATGTCATACTAAATGGTTAGCGATTGGCAAAAGTTTTAAGCAACTGAAACCAGGCTCTTATAAAAGGAAGTGTTGGGAAACGTTAATAGTAGGCAAAGCTACCGGCCCCACTTAGGAGAATAGAATAGACATTCCACACAAATGCAAAACTCAAGTCCAACTTCCGCTGAACTGGAGAGGTCAAACAAAATTCACCTTGCATACATACAAAGCTAATTGTGCATGGAAATTACCGAAAACTTAGATGCTTTACCACACAGTATGTTTTGCTTTATCAGCATGAGGAAGAAGACAGCTTGAACCATTTTTTTTACCTACCCATTCCTTTTAAGATTTCTTAGCCATTAGTGTTCTATAAGTGATGATAAAGGGAGATTTCCTATCAAATACGCTCTGCTGTAAGTGCTCTTGTAACATTACTTAATAAACATTTAAACACGTGTCAGCACACACACAAACATGAAAATACTGCTCTTTGTCCTGTTTATAAGCAATCGCATGATTCTGAACATGAAAAAGAATCCTATTAAGCACAAAGAAAGGTCAGCAACATAATTCTCCATTGCTCCCTAAAAAACGAAGATCCATTAGAAGAAACATCCCATGCTTTTAGAAGACATGTTCCGGCAGATCTCTAAATGAGGAATGGCAATAATTTTATAGCGTCTGGCACGGAAAAGGTCAGTGCTAAGACTCAACGGCCATAATACTGAAAATGAATAAAACCAGGAGTGAATTCACAGCAAGAAGAAATCTGTCCGAAAGGAATACTCCGCCCCGGTTCTCACTGGACTTTTCCTTTGGAGTTTGCTTTGAAAAGCTGTATTTGAAAAAAAGCAAATGTTGGTAAAGAAAAATCAGATCTCGTATTTAGTTGTCATTCAGATGGACCTTTATGTTCGTCTGGTCCAAGCTCCTGCACAAACGCAGGCCAAGTATTTTTATGGGCCAGGTGCACAGGGAAAATCATGCTGCACTCTCTGACGGAGTGGAGCAGTGGCCACACCCTCACTATGTCCTAGGGAGTACCAGGAGGAGTTCTATCTGCCTAAGAAGCGGAAGTAGGGGAGAAAGGTCCCAGCAACAACAGCACTTCCCGTGCAGTCATGCACGCAGGGACCACAAGCTGCGAACACACCCAGGGCTGGGAAAGAGGTAGCAACATGCTTTTGTCCTGCTGCATCCTTCACCCTCCTAAGGATCATAGACTCAGACTCATAGACTTTAAGGTCAGAAGAGACCATTATGATCGTCTAGTCCGACCTCCTGCACAACGCAGGCCACAGAATCTCACCCACTCACTCCTGTAACAAACCCCTAACCTATATCTGAGCCACGGAAGTCCTCAAATCGTTGTTTAAAGACTTCAAGATGCAGAGAATCCTCCAGCAAGTGACCCGTGCCCCACGCTGCAGAGATAGGCGAAAACCCCCAGGGCCTCTGCCAATCTGCCCTGGGGGAAATTACTTTCCTACCCCAAATATGGGGATCAGCTAAACCCTGAGCATGTGGGCGCAGACTCACCAGCCAGACACCCAGGAAAGAATTCTCTGTAGTAACTCAGATCCCACCCCCTCTAACATCCCATCACAAGCCACTGGGCATATTTACCGATGATGCACTAGGCTACTGACATCTGCATTGGGGCCCTTTGGGAGACACTGGGCTAGACCCTTAGTCTGTGTAGTGAGGCAGAGCTCCATCTGTAGAGAATCTGGCCTGTTAGGTCTCCTCTACGCCTGTCGCAGTATGAGTCCACACCGCTCTATATTCAGGACTCAATATAGCAGTCTATGCAGAGGAAGGATGGTCCAGTGGTGAGGGCACCAGCCTGGGACTTGAGACACCTGGGTTCAATTCCCTGCAGTCCTCCCCTCCCCACCCGCTGCCAAAAAAAAAAAAAAAAGATTTCCCATGTGATCTGAGCCACAGAGAGTAACTGGCCTAAGGTCTCCCTCTGAAAAATGGGGTAATATCACTTCCTACATCACGTGGGTATTGTAAAGTATCCCAAGGATTCCAAATACATAACAGCACCCCAGCCTCCCCATAGGCAGGTATGGTATCATCAAATGCAAAGGAAATTTAGCATGCCCTAAAATAACATCACTCTGAGTAAAGCTGAGAGATTTCAGCATACCTCCCTAACTGCTCCATCTCTAGACTTCAATTAATACCCATGTGTTCTTTGGAAGCAAAGTGTGTAGAGTCCTATATATTCAGAGGCTGCGTGCAGCCATCTGGAGAGAATTAAGGCATCACATTGCATGCTCTGCAGGTCCAGGGTGAAGTCTGGGAACTTTATCTGCATGAGTGCGAAGAGGCTGGGTGAACTGAGAAGCTGCATTTGTAATCCTGCTATGAGGAAATGCCTACTTTGATCAGGGCATTATGCCCTACATTTATCATGTCAGCTCATCCTGTCTTCAGCAAGTTGGTGAAGTTTTATGTTGGCCAAATTTGGAAGACTTCTTTTTCATAAACTTACTTTTTTTCTCAACATAATGCATGCAAAATTCCTGGATTACATATGCTGTGCAATGACTGGTGTATCTATGTTATGAATAAGGACTATCATATCTCATAAATATATTATAAAGATCAAAATGTTCAGCTCTCATTACAAGTCAGTACCAGTTATACAGTCTGACAGTGCCCGATGTCAACTCCAAAACGAACTACAGCTGTTCGGCAGTATACGAGGAACAATACATGCGGAGAACAAGACTAGATTTTTGAATGTACCCGACAAGATCCAGTGCTGTGGACTTGCATCACAAATGGTGCAACCATCCTCTCTGCAAAGTGAAAGGCTTGGGCTTTCCACTTTGGGCTTGTTATTCTGCATTAGTAGTACTGAGAACCAGAGCTGCAGGGGCTGATTGGAATTTACGGCTGTCATTTCAAACAGCTGACCTAGTGGGTTGGTCCAGGAGTGACTAGCCTTTCTGGTTCTGTGTACCCCAGTGCCCCTTGTTTACATACCATTCACCTGCCTGCCTCTTACTTCATATTCTGCTAGTCAGTCCTTGCCAACAGAGCATGATTCAGAATAGCAACTGGATCTGTACCTGCCTAGTAGAAACATACTGGAGGTCTTAAATCAACTAGCCTCTGATTGTTAATCTAGGCCTCATCTATAATCCAATCAGAAGGGTAAAAATCTCATTTGCTGCTAGCACAGTGTGCATTTGGAATTATCGCATGGACAGGGCCCAGTAACAAGCTCTCAGGTTACTGTGATAGCACATGGATCTGAACTGAATTTTGCAAGAACATGCAACCTGGTTTAAGTTTGGTTGAAGAGGTTCATTGGGTTATTCAACAAGGACCTGATCCTATTTTCATTGAAGTCAACGGGAGAAGGATCAGGATGTTAAAGTTGCAGCCACTTTGACCTCCACAGCCCTGTGCCTTGGCAAACAGCTGCTGCCCCCAATTAAATGTTTTACAGTAAACTTGCAAGACCTAATAGCACCCTTGAAAGAACCCTGGGCATCTATATGTTCTCAACATCTCCATATGCAGTAAACGGCTATAAAAATATGCAATCACCACACATTATGGGCATTTAAAATTACATTTAAAAGAGTATAGCAATAAAGCAATATATTCTCCATTTTAGTGTGGCACATTATTGTACATTAGGATACTTAAATGCATCCCCACAAGCAGGAAGTACTTATGCAGAATGTCTATTACTGACCTTGACGCAAGATGAGATGATACATACCTAACTGCAGACTTCTTTCACCTTGCCTAGGAGGACTTAGATAACGTTGTAGGCATGCAAGACAGGTTTAGGCTGCACACAATGTCTGGTAGTCAATGTTTTGATTTGCATGGTGTTGATTAGTCTACAAAAAAAGAATTCAAGAACAAACAAAAATATCAATTAACCAAAAGAAAAATCTGGTAGGCAACACCTATAAGATGTCAGCCAACGCTTAACGGCTAGACTGAGGGATGTGGGGGAGCTGGCCAAGAGGCAGTTCAGCAAAGTTGATATTATTTAGCTAATAGTGCCTTGGGTTCTTTAGCAAACACAAGTGAGAGGACCTTGGTTTTGCATATACTTAAACAAATGACACCACCAACATCCAATGCCTCCCAAGACCACGCTGGAAAGTTGGTTTATTATGGACTCAGGAGGAGGAGTGTCATCTACTGAAGCACCAAAACATCTAGGTGTTTGTAGTGGGGAGGCTCCTATCAAAGTTTTGATCTGTCTTGATGCCTACATGGCTTGTGAAATATGACAAGATCGCACATAGGACAAGATGAGGGTAATTTGGCTTGTTTGTTTTTTCCAGTGCCGAGATAAGGAAGAATTTCCACTCAGCCCCTTCATGTGTCAACTTGAGATGATAATCTTATAACTGTAATGAGAATGAGTTAAAACAGGACACTACTTTCTCTTCTCATAATGATCTTTGTGATGAAAATTGATTGATTTTATGTCACTTTCTGTTCTCTTTATAATTTTTATGAGAACACGGTAGCAGAATTTCATCTCTCATAAATTCTATATAAATTCTGCTTTAGCCTATGCAACTTGCAGCATTCATTTTGGCTGGCTATTTCACTACTCCCCTGTTTACAACCTGGCAAAGAGGAAAAATGGCCAATCAATCAAAATATGGAATACTGAAAAGGTCAACATAGTCCAGCAGGCTACCACAATCCCCTGAATGTAGTAGGCATTTTTATTCTGTTGCATCATTCCAGATGTGCCCAGATGCGGATTCCCTGTATGATTACCTGGAACTTCTCCAGCCCTGCACAAAGTAGGGAAAGAAAGACTCTTAACTAAAGGAAATGTAACTGAATGGGATGGGGAGACTTTTCTACAACCTCTCCAACCACCTCAACAGTCCCAGCATGGCATACTTACTACTGGGTATTGGAAAGAGCCACTTATGGCAAAAAAACATTGCCAACACGGACTATCTTATTGCCAGCCCCTCGGAGTGAAATGGTATCAACTACTTAACAGGTCCTTATTACAGGCTTGAGACTGTTCTTTTGCATGGCTGCCTTTCTCAAAAAAGTGAGCTCACTAATCAAATGTGAATCATTTTCCCTTAAACCCCATGTGACCTTGATTAGTCTCCAAACACCTAACACATACTGCTTTTTTATTAATCCTCTTTCCCTCTCATTCAACATCCTCCAGTAGGAGTGTAAAGCAGTTTTCTCCATGTACACACAAGGCAATGAAAGAGCTTAACTTTGGACGCCTCCATGCTCAGTGTTAAGCAGGAGCAGGTATACTAATCAATTGTCATATCCCGCACAAACTGGTAACTCAAAAGCCCCGTTCAGAGGACAAGTTGCATACTACGGAGATACTGGAATGAAACCCTCAAAAATGGACAAAATACACAAGAATAGCCATACTGGGTCAGACCAATGCGTAGGCCTGAGACTTCCCCATATTTGTGTGGTAACAAATGGTTCATCTAGCCCAGTATCCTGTCTTCCGACTGTGGTCAGTGTCAGATGCTTTTGAGGGAATGAATGAAACAGGGCAATTTTGAGTGATCCATCCCCTGTTGTCCAGACCCAACTTCTCACCGTCAGAGGTTTAGGGACAGCCAGAGCATGGGGCTACATCCCTGACCATCTTGGCTAATAGCCACTGATGGACCTATCCTCCATGAATTTATCCAATTCTTTTTTCAGCCCTGCTATACTTTTGTCCTTCACAACATCCTTTGGCAATGAGTTCTGCAGGTTGACCGTGCATTGTGTGAAGAAGTACTTCCTTATGTTTGTTTTAAACCTTCTGCTTATTCATTTCATTGGGTGACCTCTGGTTCTTGTGTTACGTGAAGAGGTAAGTAACACTTACTTTTTCACTTTCTCTACCCCATTCATGATTTCATAGACCTCTATCATATCCCACTTAGTTGTATCTTTTCTAAGATGAACAGAACCAGTCTTTTTAATCTCTCCTCATATGGAAGCTGTTCCACACCCGTAATCATTTTTGTTGCCTTCCTCTGTACTTTTTCCAATTCTAATATATCTTTTTTTGACTGTGTGTTTAATTGACTTCAGTTGTGTGGGAACAATTAAGTGTAGGTGCCAGTGATAGAAGTTAACTATTTGTGACCATAGATCGGATGTAACAGATAGGGTCCAAATCCCCAGCCAGAATAAACAGTGTAGTTTCACAGAAAGTAATGGAGTTACACTAATTATACTAGCTGCGGATCTGGACCCAGGATGTCAAAAGTATAACATTTGTACCCACAATTAGATGGCACAAAGACGGAGGGCAGGTTGAGCCTCTGAAGAAAATTTAGCTCATTGTCAACAATGCAGCTTATTCTTGTATTAGGAGCGAAAGCCATTGCTTAACTCTTTCAAATGGGAAATCTGTATCTGAGGCTAGGTCTACACTGGGGGGGGGTCGATTTAAGATACGCAAATTCAGCTACGGGAATAGCGTAGCTGAATTCGACGTATCCGAGCCGACTTACCCCGCTGTGAGGACGGCGGCAAATCGACCACCGCGGCTTCCCAGTCGACGGCGCTTACTCCTCCTGACGAGATGGGAGTACACGTGTCGATTCGGGGATCGATTGCCGCGTCCCGACGAGACGCGATAATTCGATCCCCGAGAGATCGATTTCTGCCCGCCGATCCAGGTGGGTAGTGAAGACAAGCCCTGAGAAAACCAAAGGGTGGAATTAAATGGTGTATTCTGTGCTATAAAAACAGGGAGCTGGAGAATGGGAATGCACTGCTGTTATTGTACAAATGTCATGGCTGTAGCAAAGCTCCAAGAAAAACTATACAGTTTGGCCCCCATTAGGGATTAACATCAGGATAAGAAGTTCAAATGCTGATATTGCCGGCACAATGATGCAAAAATGCAACCTCAGTAGTTGTCTTGACTGCACGTTCACAGCTCACTAATTTTATATCCCTTGTTTCTCATTCAATTATTTATCCTGAGCATCTGTGTTACATTTACATCATGTCACCAGTGAAATGGAAGAAAGGATCCTGCATGAAGCAATAGAGCCTCCTGCAGCTACCAGGTGCGAAGAAATTCAGTTGCCTCTTTTGGTCCTCTGCTACTGGCTTTGGCAGGTTTGCAATCTCCCTCCCTTCCCAAACGTAACCGAATCGTCATCCATGAATCTAATACAGGAATGAAAAGGCCACAGCTTTATATACAAAACAAGACAACGATACCAGTGTGAATCATGATCATCATAGGAAATCAAACAAAATATTACTTTAGCGCCCCTCCAATCTGCATTGCTCTTCAAATGAGAATCACATTCCAATCCAAGAGAAAAACAACATCCCACTTGAACTTGAAGGTCAAATATTCTCTGTCAACCTCTTGAGAAACACACCCACCCACATTATATAGATTTACCACTCAGACATTTTACCCTTACATTGATTATAAAAGTAAGGGGATCATGAAATTTTGACCTTAAATAAGATCTCCAAGCTGACAAGCCTGAGACACACTGATCTAGACCATCTCCTTTTGACTTTATTAGACCATCCTTCCTACCTTACCCAGATACCCCCTGCAGGATTTTGGCTAACCTCTTGGCATGCCCCGGTCTGTTCCTGCAAGCTATGATGGGCTCATTGGTTCAGGAATGAGACAACGCTACCAACCTCTTGTGACTTTCCCTCTTTTCTCTGGAAATTATGAGAATATTGAGGATTATTAGCTATACAAAGCTGCAGTCTCAGCCATTATAACCAGGATTTCCTCCCTAAGGTAAGCCTGTGAATAATGATGGTAGGTTTGCTGCTTCCCTTGCCTTGAAATGTATTAAACTTTTTGGTCCCTTGCTTTGATTCTAGCCTGTTTTCTCTCTCTGCAGGCAAGCAGCCACTTCGTCAGTTACTACTGATGACTTCTTTCCTGGCTGTCAGAAAACCATTTTTACTAATAAAATGGGGCAGATTTAAATCTCACCTTCTCACAGAGAAGACGGCATTATATTATAATACTTCCATCTTGATTATAGTCCCTTTTGTGCTTATCACAGATTCTCTTAACTTAGTCCCATCTTTTCATGAAGAGGGACCATGACAGTGTTTCTTCCTGATCCTGAAGAGGTATTTAATTGCAAATAATTTAAAAATGTAATGTAGAATGTTTGCTGCAAAACTCTGCAACACATGAAATATGTCAGCTTGAGGTTTGTTATAAACTAGAAACCGACCGGGTTTATTAAGCCTTTTGAGTGAACTTGGGTTGAGTTTTGACAGAACCTGTGCTCATCTGAATCTAAATGATCTTGGCCATGTTTTGGCAAAAATAAGGTTCAGGACCATAGACCACTTTACTTATTGGCTTCCCTTCCCTCTAACCTGTTTTTCTGTCCACCCTTAAACTCCCAGCAGCAATACTTTGTCTATCCGGAAAGCAAGGTTGCCAGTTCTCGCAATATTATACCAAGTTTCATGATATTTGGTATTTTTTCCTCACATCCCAGCTCCTGGATTCAAATGAGTATATGAGAATCTCAACTTTCATTAAAAAAAAAAAAGGGGGAGTAAGTTTTTAGTTCATATGGCTGAGGAGAGAAACTAGTAAACATGACCTGAGTGCACCCTAAAGCCTCAAAAGACGGAAGGTCAAATAAAAAGAACCCAAATATATATTATATTAAAATCTCATGATTTTCTGCAGCCTGCTTCATGATGTGTGAATGCTTAGGGTTGGCAATAATAGGAAAGCATCCCGCAAAAGAGTGGATGCTACCATAAATAAACAAAAGCATTATCAATAAATAATAAGCAGACCAGGACGGTTTTGTATTGAAATCAGACCCATCTCTTGCTTCCTCATGCACCCAAAATAAACTCAGAACTTTCAAATGAATTTCACTCTAGGATTTTGAAATTGCACAAGGCCAAAACTTAGAGAAAAGTTTGGGGTTTCTGAATCCACCAGAATGGGGAAAAAAATCAACAAAACTATCTACACAAAGCCCTAGGAAAACAAAATAGTTTTTTTTTTTTTTGCACAGAAATAACTTCCATTTTAATAAATGAACTTCTACAGTGAGGGAAAAACAAGGCAGGAAGATTTGTGTGTTAAAAAAAATCTGTTTGTGAACCCAGGAATGTGACGATTTATTTGGCTGTTTGGTGTAGCAATGAGATCCTCAATCAGCTAATTCAAAGCTAATTGACTCATTAGCTCAAATACATATTCTCTTGCTGTGAGTACTGGGAAGAAGAAGAAAAAAAAGCCAGCAGGGAGTCCATGTTAGTTTTTCTGGTATGCAAAACTCACATTTCCTTGACATTTAATACACGATTGTTCTGCACAACATTATTGCTTAACATGGACACTCTAATATGTTGTTCACGTATTGAAATCACAGTGATTTATAGGCCTCTTCCATTTTAAGACTTCTGCTTTAGCAAGCCAGACATCTAAGGTGCTTTTTGTTAGCTTTGCTCCTTTTTACTGTACAAGCAACGCACTGGAGAAGGTTGTGAGGGACAAAGAATGGTTTCTATTTGACTGCTATTCAACTTCCCTAACAGATGCAGAACTCTCAGAACTTGAATGTAAGAAAAGTTTGCCCAACAAAAGCCTCTTTAAAATCCCATATCATCGATATTGATTTTGCGGTATTGCTGTCATCATAGTTCCATGGCATACTCACCCTATGAAACTGCAGACCCATCACTGGCAGCAATATATTTTTTTAAATTTTTAAATCAGGAAAAAGACACACATCCCATACTTTCAGTGAATCTGGACAGTGACAATGGGCCTCAAATACCGTCTTCTTTGCATCTGAGCATCTCTGAACGCTCCATCCCCCCTCTATTCTATTCAGCATCATGGAGTAGATAGAGCACTGGACAGGAGTGCAGAAGATCTGGTTCAATTCCTGGCTTTGTGGGGTGACCAAGCGCCTTTGCCTCCCCGTGACTCAGTTTCCCCAGGTGTATAATGAGGATGATACTGACCTCTTTTGTAAAGTGCTTTGAGCTCTACTGATGCTAGGCAGGTATGAGGGGCAAGTTCCTCTATGTCATGCTTAATGCAGGTGAAGCATCTCTACATCCAGACATCATAGCAGGATTATGAATCAACATATCAAAAGGTGGTGCTCAGCTCCCCATCGGCAGGTATCACGGGGTGCTCTACTCACCACTGGTGTGCCTCCTTGTGTCCACATCTGGGATTAGCTCTGACAGTCTGACACCCCTTCCTGCAATTGCTCACTCCACCTCTCTCTCTCTTAGGACTTGTCTGCTCCTGCTTCATGGTTTGGCCCTCCAGCCAGGTCACTATAGTTGTTCCCCCTTCCAGGTGTATGTGCGTGTATCAAAGTCTCTTTAGAGACCACTGTCCCAGGCAGTCTTCCCATTCAGTGCCCCTTAATGGGGCCACTTCCCCAGTGGCTAGTAGGGGAACCCAGGTCTGCCATCTACACTGGGTTCCAGACTAGAGACCCTACAACCAGCAGCCAAGGTCTGCAGAGTCCTAAACCTTACTGCTGTATCCCTGAGCTACCTCCTACCTTGTCTTCTCTCATCCTGAGAGTGACTGCAGATACACCCTCTCTGCCCATCCCCCTGTACTCTCAGCTACTGGGCTTTACACAGGCCCCTCCTGTTCCTCTCCAGCTGAACGTCATCTCTATTTAGTCCTCCTTAATCCCTGGCTCCCCCTCCAGGTGCAGCCCAGATTGTTAATTGGCCCACCTAGCCACCTTAACCCCTTCCTTCATCCTTGTGTGGAGTGGACATCACAGCAGGTTAATCTAAAATTGTCTATGAGAGAATTTATTGCACCTTCCTGGCCACAGTGTCAGACTGGATATAGGACTTGGTACAAAGGTGCAGTTTCATCAAGCAATTTTGATTTTATATGGGTCTTAATTAGGGCTTGTTTCATATGCAATCAGGCAGCCAGATTGCTGTCTCTCCTACTTATTATGCTCATTGGGATTGTTTCACTATTTACCTTGCCCTCCCTCCCTTTGATTTGTTGTATCCACCTGTTGTTGTCTTATCATATGTGTAGATTATAAGCTCTTTTGGGCAGGGACTGAATTTGTACAATGTGTATGTGTGGTGCCCAACACAATGAGAGTGGCATAAGAGACTGTGCAGAATAGAATAGGGCCCTGATCCCAACTGGTGTCATTAGCTGCTGTCATAATAGAAATAAATAATAATATAACTATACAATTGTATAACTCAGGGGTCGGCAACCTTTCAGAAGTGTTGTACCAAGTCTTCATTTATTTGCGGTAATTTAAGGTTTTGCATGCCAGTAATACATTTTACATTTACAGGGGCTGGCGGTTGGAACCCCAGACTGGCAGTGGGCTGAGCGGACTGGTGGCTGGGACCCTAGGTCGGCAGCAGGCTGAGCGGCTCAGCCCGCCGCCAGTCTGGGGTTCCGTCCGTCGGCCCCTGCCAGCCAGGGTCCTGGCTGTCAGCCCCACTCAGCCTGCTGCTGGCCTGGGGTTCCGTCTATCCAGGTCGGCAGTGTGCTGAGCGGGGCCAGTGGTGGGGACCCCAGGCTGGTAGCAGTGTGCCACAGTAAATCAGCTCGTGTGCCGCCCTTGGCACGCGTGCCATAAGTTGCCGACCCTTGGTATAACTCCTTGAGTGCTAGGCACGGAGATTCCTTTTAGCCCCCCACCTCACCCCACCAATCCAGGTGGTTGACAACAATTAACAACACTTAACACTTCTCACCCAATCTGGGAAACATTTATTCGCATTCCTTTGATTTTTATTAATGTCAGCTTCGCTGTTAGATTTGTTTGTCAATCCTACTTCTGTGCTGTCCAAATGCAATTAAACCCAGATGATTATACATAAAGGGATAGCTGCATCAGATCGCATGGTACATTGTGTTATTTCATATAAAATGATTAGCTGTTAATTGGTTTAATGGAGAAAAAGGTAAAGAAAGTCTTTTCTCCATGAAACTAATATTTCCTATGTATTGCATGGTCCACTGTTGCTTTGTGACCGTTTCGTGCATGTGGTTAGCTACCCTCGTTCTGGATGCAGTCTCACTTACGTCAATGGAGATACCCCAATGTCCAGTGGGAGCAGGATCAGAAAAGAGGAGTCATTTCATGCTAGTGTGTCAATATTTACAAGACCATTATAAATCTGGAATCTTTCAGGGCCAACCCTTTAGTTGGTGTAAATCAACGTAGCTCTATTGACTTCAGTGGTCTATGCGGAGTTACATAGTTTGTAATTATGAAATTATAGATTTCCAGCCTTGTATACCACAATAGTCAGGGCTGTGGGTTTCTTTTCATATTTAACTGTTTGTGCCAACAAGCTCTCCAGACGTGCATTCCTTAGCAGCAGCAGACGTGATTAATTACTGGAAACCGCCATACCCAACCATTGTTGGTTCATCTACACCTTAAAGACAACTTGTTAACCTCCCCACATCCCATACCCTCAGCGATGACTCATCTGCTTGGCATCTTTACTCACCATCCATCAGCACTACCTCGCAAGGTCAGCAGTCTCCACCATGCTCTGACTTCTGGGTTTGAGATCCTGCATCAGGTCTGCAGCTCTCCCATGTGCCTGGCCTCATCTCACTGGGTCAAACTCTGAGATACTCATTCAGTTGTCACCTGGTCCGCACTCACAGAGAACGTCCATCAAACTGGGAGTCACTGTAAGTGTGGAAGTTTGCATAAAAACTGAGTAAGGAGCTCAGCACATGACTGAAGATCCGCTGTTAGGAGTCTAGTTTGCTCATCTGGTTGTTCGATTTACTGTAGCACATTCAGGAGGATATGGCTTTAGATGGGGTATGAGATAAGGGGTAAACTGGGTGTTTTTCAGTTTTGATCACAGTTTAATGATGTTCTATGTATATACATAGAGTATATATTAATATTTTATGCCTGGTTTTTGACTCATACGCCAAGTGCTGTTCAAAAATTTCAGCCCAGCTCCTTAAAGTCAATGTCAATTAATTTACACCGGCTGAGGATCTAGCGCTCCTCTTCGTGATCAACAGCAGGGCCAGAATAGTTCTAAATACTCCAAAATAATGTCATAGTGACTTGAGTTGATGACATGCAAAAGCTGTAGTTTAACAAAGCATCCTAAATGGAGCCATCAGAAGGTTATTATCAAGGTTATTAAAAACCAATTATTCCTTACCTCATTGTAACCATGAGCTGCAAGACTGAGCATCCTCTAGGTCAGAATGTGTGCATTAATCAAAGGGCTTCCTATGGTCTTGCTGGATAGCATGAATGTAGATAATGATTGATTTACTCTTCACTTAGATTAGCTCACGATCAACAGGGGGAGTTGAACATCTGACCAACAGAGTTAATTCACAATGCTTGGCAACCATTTTGCAATTTTCTCACATCTGTTCTTTCTGGCAGAGATAGTAGCTTTCTTTTAGGTGCCTAGAAAACGGCACCTAGAGAAACAGTCGTGCCACAGTATCTATTGCTATCAAATGATGATGATCCTGGTAAGACAGCTTTAAATATAGTACTTTCCTAGGAAAAATAAGGTGTATATTTAGTAATGTGCCAAATGTCAAAGTGGTGGACAGTGCCAATGGTCACTTAGTAATCAATGAGATCTCCACCGCAAAGCATAGTGGACCAAGTACCGCACTAATGAGCCCTTCAAGCCCTGTTTGGATTGAGCCACCAAATTAAGGATCAGTTTCAGGAAATATATTTAATTTGATTTCCCTACACTGGTTAGCCAAAGAACAGTTAAATATCATTCTCGTGTACTTGTAGCAAATTCCCGAGACACTCTTCTGTTATTACAATTTCTTTGAACCAGAGTAGAGCCATTCTGCAGCCTCAGCTTTTCCTGCCCACTCTGGGCTGTCAAGGACTATATTTCAGGGCTGGCAAAACGATCGCAAGACTGTCAAGTTGGCCATCACTTCCAGCGTTAAATGTTTTCCCGTTTGCTGTTATCATCATTTTCGCAAGGTAGGTTTCAGCTTTGCTGTGCACTTCTACCGGTTTCAATATTGCTTCTTACAAGTGAAGAGAACCGTGCTGCCAAGGCACAGACACGTTCGCTCCGGCCTACTTCCAAGCAATCCCCATGACAGGATAATGAAAATAAAATGGCCACCAAGGCAGTTACATTGCTATCCAGCACATCACTCAGCTGCATTTGTCAAAGCCACTTGAGCTTTTTCTGGAAGGTGTCGCAGATGAGCTGGAAAGTTTACAAATGTGTGGGTGGATTAAATAAGGAGCATTCAGATATCTCTGCTATGGGTTAGGGAGTATGTAGTTATATAGCACATTGGGGCCCAATCCAAAGCACACTGAAGTCAATGGAATGACCTACTTTGGCGTAAATGGACCTGTATCCTTCATCCTCGAGTGTGGCTATTCCACCACATAGCCCATGCAAGGAAAAGGGCTCATCTTATCAAGGGCTAACCACCTCATCTTAGGTGCTGAGCATCTTCCGCAATAGGAGTTAAGGATACTTAATGTGTCCAGGATTTACATATTAATCAATGCAATGCATAACTAACCAAGCATGAGTCCTCTGTAAGCTGTAATTCTGGAGAATTAAATGGTTGCATTGATTTGGCGTAAATACCTGAGATAGGGAGGTAGAGTTTTGGGGCGATATCCATATGTACCAGGAGGCACTGGGTTGTGCAGTTTATCATCACCAGTATCCTCATTTCTATGTGTGCAATCAGCAAGTCTAGAAACTAGAGATGGCGGAGATAGTGATGGGCCACCGCGTTTAGATCTGGAGATGAGAGATGAACTTCCCCAAAATGTAAGGCTGTTTGGATGCTGGGTTTGGCTTTTAGCCCACCTTTTCCAGAAGAATATATATATAAAAAAAATGCTAAAAATGTCATCATGGAGAAAAAAGTGACCACTTATTCATGAGGAATAAACCATTTACCTACTTTATTTGTTTTCTTAGGAATTTTTCTTATTCATAATGGCCATTAAAAAGCCTCCCATGGTACAATTCAAATGATCCCTCTCAGGCTAACAGCTGTGCAAGGAATTCATGACACACCCTTGCTAATTAAGGCCCTGATCATGCAATAAGCTCTGCACAGGTAGACCCTTGCATTGAAATCTGTGGGGCTCTCATGGAGCTTTTTGTAGAGTTGGGGCCCAAGGATAAAATTTACCTGAAGGATCCACAGGATTTTAGGGCATGTTCTGTGACCCATTCCATGGGACGGGGAAGCCAGGACAATGCCATGCCAGGCCCAGACTCTGGGAAAGGATCCTCATGGAGCTTAAAATCTAAATAGACCAGGCTATTAACGACAGGAGAAAGTATTATCAATGCCATTTTACAAATGAGGAACTGAGGCACACAGAGCTTAAGGGCTTGTCTACACAGCAAATGATTGCACAGCAAGTCAGGGAGTGAATCTACCATGCACCAGTTTGCCTCACAGTAATGCTCACTAGGGACACTGCTACAGCTATAGATTTGCACCTTGGCTTGACATGCAGCAACATGCCTTGTAGGCAAGCCCTAAGTGATTTGCCCAAGGTCACGGAAGAAGTCTGTGGCAGAGCTGGACCTAACTCTCCTGAATCCCAGTCCAGTGCCTTAACCTCAAACCGTCTTTCTTCTCTTCTCTAAAATGAAAACCCATTTTTAGTGCCCGCTGAAGTAGTTGAATGCACTCGGGTATCTAAACTGCCATCACTTTCAGTGGGAGGTAGGTGGATCTGGGCCTCAGCCATTAACCTTAGCCATCCCAGCCCCCTTCGCTTGCTAACACACATCTGGTTATGTTTTATTGCTGTAACTTACCAACACAAAGAAAAGCATTCCTGTAACAGAGATTACCAGCTGTCAGACTGCAGAATAATTTTTCAATAAGAAATAGAACAAAACTCTTATTTTTTTACACAATTTCTCAGTTCACTGATGCACCTGGTGATAATTATGATTTACATTAACCATAACATGGTCATCTTACACCAATTTAACAAAGTGAAGAATGAAATAGGCCCTTGTTAAATGTTTCATGAAATAATTCAAATTATATAGCCTAAAAATCCCCTCGTACCCTCAGATTAAAAAGAACAATCAACATTAAGAGCAAAACGTATTCCTGTCTACACTACAGACTTCTGCTGAAACAGCTGCATCAGTCATTGGTGTGAAGAAGTGTGATTGCTGACAGATATAGCTGTGCCAGCACAAATCCCTAGTGTAGGTGCAGCAAAACTGTGCTTTTACTGGTATCTTATTTCACTCATGAGGAGTGATTTTACTATACTGGTACCAAGTGCAGCTTTCATAGAATCATAGAATGTCAGGGTTGGAAGGGACCTCAGGAGATATCTAGTCCAACCCCCTGCTCAAAGCAGGACCAATCCTTTGCCGGGACAGTGGCATCTCTGCTAAGAGCGCTTTGCCAAGTACCTTTACTGGCAAACCACTCCTAGTGTAGAGATGGCCTAAGCCCCAATTCTGCATAAAGGACCACAGGCAGAACCACTGAGCCCATATGGTGCACCACTGAATTTAATTATAATCATAATTAACAAATGTAAAAAGAAGAAATTAATGACACAATCACAATTTGCTACTTTACTTAGAAAAGCCATGCAATGAGATTATGCTCTAGATAGCTTTCTTTTTCCATCACCATAAGGAAGTTGCTCCCTGAAAACAGTTAAGTTCAAACTTTCAAGACCATCTAATTAATTAATTTCCAGCTGGCAGAGACCGAGTGGGGCAAAGAAATCTGCAACGTGGTTCTGTGCTGTTCTAGGATCCTGCATCTGTGTGCATTACAGAATGAGAAACAATGCTACATTTTGCTAGTGGAATGTGTTGCTAACATTTAATAAACACACTAAGCTAAAGCAAAAATGAAAGTTTATCTCATATTCTTTGATTTTACTAAGGAAAACAACAATTTGCCGGTTAAAATACTTCACACAGAAAGCCATACAATCCTGTATGTTGTTTGCCTTGGAAACAGAAGTAAAATACAATTTCAAACTACCCTGATGATCAGTTTAATGAGTTTGAATAATAAATGGTTATGATTTATGATTTTCAGTTACAAGTATGGGCTCCAATTCTGCCACCCTTGATTTTGCGCTTGATTGTGCAACAGTTACCTCATGCTGGCAAGCACACAAGTGAGCGTGCCCAAGGCTTGCACAATCTATTCCAATGCAAGTATGACTTACTCAAGTGAATAGTCTAATTGAGGCCAATGGGGCTGTTCATCACAATGAATATTATTTACTGGTGCAAGTAGTCCCACTGAACCCAACTCAAGTTGAACACTAACGGACTATTTGCACAAGTGCTCCTCATCCTGGGGTAAATTCCTCGGATGAAAAAGGGCTGCAGGACTGGGCCCTTCTTTCTTGAACATTTATGAATTTGACTACACTTAAAGTGCCTTCCTGAGTTTTTGCATTCATGGTCACTATCGGCTGAGATCGGTAATAGCTTGTTTTTGTTGACACTACAAGACTACAGTTCAGCACAGTAACATTAATTAGGATGACTGGAGACTTTGGGATTAAAGTAGTGATTAATGATCCTTTAAACTACTAGGTCCATGTGAGCAACTATGTTCATGTTATATTTAATTTATTTAAAAAACTCACTGTGACAGTAAATCTTACTGAGAAGAGTTAGTAGAGGAAAAAATAACACTCACCCCACATTCATAATGTTGATTGCACATTCATATTCACACTTTCTTATAGTAATTCAACTGCCAGTTTAGAAAAGACAAAATAATTTATGCTGTAGAGAAATGAACTTTGAAAATCTATTCAGTAGTGGGCATGGTGTAAAAAATCATCCATATGTTATGGAAAATAACGCCAATCTAAGCAAAAACACAATGCTTAATGTCCTTCTTAACCTTGGGACAAATCTTGTGTTTCTTTCTGTGGTCTGTAAAACAATATATTCTGCCAAGCAGTCAATCTCCCTTGTATTAGCTATCTAACAAAGTATGTTCGAATTGTGCTATTGATATCTTTATTCAAGTGCTTAACCCATGTATGAGCCATCCAAGTCTAAAAAAAAAAACCCAACAAAAAACCAAAGGTTACACTGGGTATCTCGCATGTGCGTCGGAAATACATTTTTAAATTCTGCTGTTCAGAGCATTAATCCACTCTTAAGCTTCCCGAGCTCCCATATGATACATAACAATCGAAGGCTGGGAACGTGACTTGTTGAGCAATGCTGAGCACCCTTACATCTGCATTCAGACATTATGAACTCGTCAAAGGCCACCAGTCTTAACTAATTCCTTTAACGAAGTGCTCAGTGATCTCCCTTCCAGGAGTCAATCCTGGGTCTCTCCAGATTTCCATATGTTTGAAGTTTATCACCCTTTGGCAGCTCAGAACTTTCTGAATGCTGTCAAAATCCTGCTGTAACCTCATAGAGTAACCAGTAAGAGATTAAGATCATACCTGCCTGTCACCTCATCTACAATAAATATGTGCAATAATAAACATGTTAAAGAAATAAAATCCTCCTCCTATATATGGCTGAATTACTGGAGCAACATCAGCGAGTTAACTTTTGCATTGGCAAATGGTTAAAAAGATATTAAAAGCAGCAGCAATTTATCAAAAAGGGAACAGTAGCTTCTGTGCCAGCCTCTAATAATCTTTCCACAGCATCTAGGGTATGCACTGGCACACTGGCATGGTCATTCTGCCTGCACTGCCCCCGGGTGTCACGGAGGGTGAATTAAATTTTGCCGACAGCAGTAATTAAACAATGCAGAGCGTCTGAGGTAAAAACACAAGGTTTCGATTTGGCGTTGCTCCTAGCAAATGCTTTCAACTCCACTTGTCACCACGAGCAAACTGAAGGGAGAACTTTTAGAGGTCTTTAACTAGGATTTCTTCCCTCCCTCTCCAAACCAGACAGTAACTAATATGAAATCCCTTAGTCTCACATAATAAGCGGCTGGCAAATAAACCGCACATTACTGCATTCCCTAGTACACAACTTGTAAAATCGAGAAGGGCTTATGTATATCTGGCAAAAAAAAGATTTGTGCAATTAAACAAAAAAATAGCAATTAACTATTCTTTTAGTCCATTTAGAGAGTATTCCCACTTCCATGTACCACCCACCTTTGGTTTCCTGTATCTCTTCATTGACTGAAAGGGTCATTCTGAGGGCTTGATTTTCAAGGGTATCCCCAGCTCCCACTGACTTTAGGTGGAGTTGTGAGTGGTTGGTATTTCTGAAAATCAGGTCATAAGTTACAATAGCCCAGTAAAGCTAAGCTCAGGTCTACACTGGAGACTTTTGATGGTACAGAATTGTTGGTTGGGGAGTGATTTTTTTTACAACATTTCTGTACCAGCAACATCGCTAGTGTAGACTTATTTATACTGATATTAAAGTGCCTTGGCTGGTATAGGTTATTCGCTCACCAAACTGATGTAAACTATACTGTACTGGCAAAAGGGCTTTTTTGCTGGTGTAAGCGGTGTCTATACTAGGAGGGTTTGTTGCTATAGTGATATCATTTTTATATCGGCAATGTGTAGTGGGGGGGAATGCAGGGTCAAGTGCCCCCCAGATTTCTGCTTGCCCTGCCGTGGGTGGCTGGGAGGGAGAGGGGTTCTGTCCTTTTCCTGTTGAGTCTGCCCTCCAGCATGCCCGGCCCCTGACCCTGGCAGCTGGGCCTGGGCGGGGACAGGGTCCGAATGTGCCAGGGGGGAGATGGAGAGAGAGGACAGAGCAGGTAACTCTGGTGGGGTGGGGAGAGTGCGGCAGTCCCCGGATTGGGCACAGAGTTGGGGGGTTGCTGGGAAGATGCTGGGAGCAGGTTCCCTGGCCTCTGTTCAGCTGGGGATAGGGCTGGCCCCAGTCAGGCTCAGAGGCACGTGCTCCCCACTCCTGTGGCTCCAGCCCCCCAGAAGCTGGTGGGATTGGCTGCCCCGGCTCAGAGACGTGGGGCTTAAAGGTTCCTCCCAGAGGAAACATGTGGGGCGGTCACGTGTCCTCCCCTTTATATTGTGCCCCCCATCCCTCCCGTATCAGCAGGCATGAGTCATCTATGTTTCTATAGCTATAGCAAACCTTTTCTAGTGTCGAGGTGGCCAAAGACTTATGCTTAAATTGCCTTTTGCAGGTACAACCTACCCCACAGCAAAGACCAATTCTGCCTGATCTGAATCATCATCCAAATCATTAATCAATCATATCTCCCATTGCTGACACCACACCGCTCTGTTCACACAGGGACACACCTCAAATCGAAGCATAACCTAGAGGTTACAGGACAGCTCTCACTTTGTTAAGAGTTTGAGCAATAATGTTCCTGGAGAATTTGATTTCAAACTATTAGTCAGAAATGGTTAAGCTCCTAAATTGCATCCATTACCACACAAATGAAGACACATACCAGTAAGCTAATTATAATGTTTCTAAGCCTACTCTTGAATAATTAAATGTTTTATTGTGATGTTACAATTTGTATTTATTACCCTTTGCTGGGCAATGAAATTAAACATAATGAGGCCGGTTAGTATCTTTTTTCAGCGCCGATCCTGCATTACAGGAACCTATGTCATTTGCACCAATGGTGATTAATGGGTTTCATTTACCTAACTTGCATATGTCTGAATGTTTGAGGAGGGAGGCAAAAGGGGACCTGGATTGTTAAAGTCCTTTTAATTAGACTAATAATGCCAAGTCTGCATGTGTTAACTAGGGTGCACTATTAATTAGGTTTAGTAGGCTATTTTTGTGAAAGATGGCATTGTAGCATTTAAATGTTTCTTGTGATCCCAGGAGAGCTATTAAGTTGACAAACAGAGCATGACATTATGTATAACTGCACACAAACAGCATTTTATCTTTCTGGAATGGAGAACTTTTAGATAATTGATGGCCAAAATACGTCCTACATTACAGTTACCCTTGCTTCTGGTGCTGTTAGAGTGAGTACTATTTAGTTAGCTGTAGTATAAATGTATTGTGTTCATAGTGGGCATTATTATGGCCACACTGTTGTCTCATCTGTGCATCTGTCTCTCTGCTCCTAGGTATATATACACTCTGCTTTGTCTGGGTGCAATATGATACTCCTGGGACTGGGAGAATTCTGTGCCATAGCGCACACGCAGAATTCATGTTCCCTGCAGATTTTTTTTCTCTGTAGAAAATACATTCTGCCAGAGAGGTGCTGCTGTTATGCCTTTCACCCACCAGATGGTGCTGGAACAGAGAGCAGCCAGCTGACCAGCAGTAGCACCCTTCAGCCAGCTGCATTCCTCACAGCACCCTGTCAGAGGTGCGAGGTGAGGAGGAATGGGATATGGGGGCGGGGACAGACAGCGCAGGGGCTGCTGGGGGAGGGGTCACAGACTGGGGTTCAGAAGGGCTAGTCGAGGTGACAGACTCAGGCAGGGGCTGAACGGGAATGAGGGTGCAAGGCCACATAAGGACAGAGGACAGAGTGGGGATGCAGGGACACATGGAGATGGGGGGCATGGGATGGTTGAGTGGGGATGCAGGGAGACATGGAGACAGGGATGCAGGGACACATAGGGATGGGGGGAAGGAAGTTGCAGGGACACATTGGGACAGGGGCGGATGTGCCTGACTGAATGGGAGAAGTTAGGGGTCAGTCAGGGTCTGCATGGAGGAGACTCTCCAACTCCCTAACAATCCCTCCCCCGCCCAAAAAAGACCTGTTCCATACTTCTCCCCTCCCTCCCCCAACAACCCTCCAAGTTAACAACGAGGCTCCTTCCCAGCAATTATTTCCCTCTCCCTCAGCTCCTCTGTTACCCTGACTCCCCCTAGCCTTTGCACTGCTTCTGAGGGGTGTGGGAAATACATTTCTGTATTGTAGTTTAAATGAATTATTATTCAAAATTCCATTATTAATTTGCCCAGTAAAGAATCTGTTTGTCAATAAGCTTTTCCTGAATCTTTTTTGTTGTCTGTATTGTTACAGACATACTTGCTGACAGGTATTTTGAAATAAATTACCAAAATAATTGAAACTGGTGTAATTATATCGTGTTATTTTGACAAATAAAATAAAATACTGTGCACAGAATTTTGAATGTTTTAGCGCAGAATTCCCACAGGAGTAAATATGAATGTCTGTGTAAGGCTGAACTTTGGGTCTTAGCTTCTGCTATGTATTTTGGGATTTTTATGAGACTGAGCACTACTGAAGAACTGGGGAGACTCACTGCACTAGGAACGGTGCCTGGAGACATCAGGACAGATCCTCAGATGGTGTCAATTGTCCTGGCAACACTGAAGTCAATGGACCTATGACCATCTACCCCACCTGAAGCTGCCTGCCTGTGACTTAGTGCCTTCAGCTCGCTTGGAGATGCATGCTGCACGACACATTTTGCTTCCCAGTATATAAGGCCATACACCTCTGGGATATTCATTGCTTTCTGTGGCACTAGGTAGCCCTGTTGCACTTGTCTAACAAAATCCTCAGAGGCAATGTTTGTTCTCAGGCAGGTGCACTGGGGAATGTGATCTTTGCACCCTTCCCTCCCCTCATCTCACTCCATCCATGCACTCAGGTCATACACAGCTCTGTGACAGAGTCCCACTCGCCCCTGGGCAACCCCTCACGACCAGGCATGGCATAGCAGTCCCTCCATGAGCTAGCTTGCAGTCCCTCCATGAGCTAGCTTGCAGTCGCCCTGTCAACAGTCACCCCGGCACTGTGGTGGTTTCTCTGTCAGGTAACAAAGCCTGCCAGCTGGGTCATAGTCCTTTAATCCCCCCCCTTACAGGGTCACAGTTGTGCAAACTAAACTTCAACACCGTCTTTAACAGAAAAAAAACAACAACCCTCCACCCTCTCTGGGGCTTGTCTACAGCCAGTCTCTTGCTTGGCTACACAGGCTTTCTTTCAGGGCTTCCAGCCTGGAGAGCTTTCCTCACTGCTCACTCCGGGCCCTGCAGGAACCTTTTAATGCCCTGCACTCTCTTCCCTGCAGCCTTTTGCTACCTGGGCCCTCTCTGCACTGGCTTCTTTTATAAATCACCTGATTTCTCTCAGGTGAGGCCCATCCTGTAATCAGGCCCCAGGCTCTCCAGCCCATGAGGCAAGTCACTCTGTTACCAGCTCCCAGTGGGGAAAAGCAAACAGCATAAGGTTAGCCACACTTCGGTTACTCTGTGCTAGCAGCCACCAGGTTCACACGAAATGTAGCACCGACCAACTGCACTAGCGAGTGCTGTGTTTGATCTAGCTGGGCCTAGCCCAGAAGCCCAGTCCAGCTGCGCGGGAGCTGGGGCTAGCATAGTATGCCCATTTCCACTGAGATGTGCTGGCTCACCTGTGCTATGGCCCCTCTATAGCAGTTTTCTAACAGTTCTCAGACCACAAATAAGAAATCCTTTATCCACTCTCTCTGTTAAACCACCCTACAGCCCTGCTGGCAATCGGCACATTAAATACAGATGATATCGCAGTTTCAGTGGTCATGCGGATGTGGTCTAAAAGTGTTAAAGATATAAATCCTCTGTCGGCGTTTTCTATCTCTACTACGTAGAATTGCACTCACCTTTTGTGTGGAATTTCCATCCACATCCAGAGAAGCATGTTGCAAGCAGAACAAGTGGAGAATGTGCAATACAGATTCTTGCTACAGATAAGGGAGTGTAACTCACAGGGGAGAATTTTGCCCAGCCTATTTTTCCATAGCCGTGATGTGCTATCCCCCAGAAGTGGGTGATTCAAACCAGCAAAAGTCTAAGATGCGTGTGCGCGCTCACAAACACACACACACACTCTCTCTCTCTCTCTCTGTTTTGGAGAAAGTGCCAAATCAGACATTTTAAATCCAATGGAACTGTGGCTGGACTTGAGAAGAAATGTATTTATCTCCAGCTCAGCATGAAATCTGCAGAAATGTAACCAACGAGAAACAGCTCCAGACACTCAGTCACCAGATGGACTAGAGACGGAGGGAATAGTTTTGAACTTTGGACATTTCTCTCCGTTTTACAATTGATCACAAAGCTGCAAAAATTCATGATCCGGACGGAAGTCCTTTGGTGTTCCCCTTTAGGTGGCAAAATCTATGATAAGTAGGGAGGGAAATGACAGTATGCTTACATAGTGTGGGTGTGGCTGTTATGTGTATGGTTGTGTCTTAGGGTTGCCAACTTTCTAATCGCACAAAACCAAATACCTTGCCCCAACCCCCGCCACTTCTCTGAGGCCCCTCCTTCCACTCCCTCCATCCCCCCTCCCTCCATCATTTGCTCTCCCCTACCCTTGCTCACTTTCACAAGGCTGGGGCAGGGCGTTGGGGTGCAGGAGTGGGTGAGACTCCGGCTGGGGCTAGAAATGAGGGGTTCAGGGTGCAGGAGAGGGTTCTAGGCTGGGGCAGAGGACTGGGGTGTGGGCTCCAATGGGGGTGTAGGCTCTGGGGTGGGACTGGGGATGAGGGATTTCGGGCGCAGGAGGGGGCTCCAGGCTGGAGCAAAGGATTGGGTGTGGACTCCAGCTGGAGGTGTAGGCTCTGGGGATGGGGGATTTGGGGTGCAGGAGGGGGCTCTGGGCTGGGGCCGAGGGGTTTGGACTGTGGAATGGGCTCAGGACGGGGGTAGGGGGTTGGGGTGTGGGAGGGGGTGCGGGCTCTGGGATGGGGCTGGGGATGAGGGGCTTGGGGTGCAGGAGGGAGATCAGGGCTAGGGCAGGGAGTTGAGGTGTGAGAGGGGGTGTGGGCCCCAGGAGGGAGTTTGGGTGTGTGAGGAGGTTCTGACCTGGGGCAGGGGGTTTGGGTGCGGGACGGGGTTCAGGATTCGGGCTCCAGCTGGGTGACACTTACTTCAGGGCGGCTCCCAGTCAGTGGCACAGTGGGGTTAAGGTGGGCTCCCTGCCTGCCTTGGCTCTGCACTGCTCCCAGAAGTGGCCAGCATGTCCGGCCCCTAGGCGGAGGCATAGCCAGGCGTATCTGTGCAGGCACCAGCCCCACAGCTCCCATTGGGCGCGGTTCCCAGCCAATGGGAGCTATGGAGCTGGCGCTCAGGGCAGGGGAGCACGCGGAGCTTCCCTGATTGCACCTGTGCCTAGAGGCTGCAGGGACATGTCGTCCGCTTCCGGGAGCTGCACAGAGCCACGGCAGGCAAGGAGTCTGCCTTAGCCCCGCTCCACCGCTGACTGGACTTTTAACAGCCCAGTCAGCAGTGCTGACCGGAGCCGCCAGGGTCCCTTTTTGACCGGGCATTCTGGTTGAAAACCAGACACCTGGCAACCTTACTGTCTCCTTCACTGCATTTACTCAGACAAGAGAAGGATAGAGACACTTGGCTAAGTTTTTGTTGTTCCCAGGTTCTGCTGGAAGTGCTTAAATAAAAGTTGTTGCTGTTTAGGTTTCCTGCTTTGCTACTCATTTATGGGAATCCTTTATGAAAGTATGTTGAACTGGTGCCAAGGACAACCTACATGGAGACTGGGACCATTGGCAGGCTCTGGCCTGCTGGGACTGGGTAATGCCAGTGCTGGATCATGCCAATGCTGAACTACCGGTGAGATCTACATTGTCTATTTCTATTCAGCATTGCTGATTTGTGATATGTCTTCTCTAAATGATGTATTAATGTATGTAATGTATTAATTCTTGCCTAAAGTCAGCCTCACCAAGGTAGGTAGCTATAAGTATCTTTCTAATAATTAACTATACAGTTTGCAACAATTGTCAAATTGCTGTAGGATTGGGGTTTTGACTTCAGTCCAGATAAGCATTCAAAAGTCTGGGAGGTGAATTCTGGGCTCCTTAGAAATCAATGGCAAAGCTCCCATTTACTTCAGTGAAGCCAAGGTTTCACTCTGGAAGTTTATCTGGAAGTAATCTAAGCTCCCTGGAGCTCCCTGACTCTGCAAAACTGGGCAGAAAATCTCAAAGAAAAGACTTCTCTCGTGAGATTTGCAATACTGCTACTTCCACTTTTGAGTGTTAACACTACTGCAGCAATGGACACAGACAGAAAACAGAACTGGAGAAAACTTACCCAAGCATTTCAGAACCTTAAAATAGTTTTGGTTGGAGTCTAGTTCTAGAAATGGGTGCCGATTTGAAGAACTGCACTGGTTTGCCTAGCTGCCAAATATAATGTTCATAGTTTATCTTATGCATCTATACTTCCTTTGCAGGAAAGGGCAGGGCCTTTTGCACACTCCCTTGCTACATTCCCTCCCCCTGGTATTTGATGTATTGCACAAGCTGTTGTCCCGTTTAAGGGCTCCCTCTGTATTATTCTCCCCCGCGGTTCTTGGCAAGCTGTGGGTGCAGAGGATCAGTGGAGTGGGTGCAGAGCTTTATGTAATTCTGCTCTTTCATTGAATGCTACAACATGTATTAGAGAGCATGGTTGACTGGCAAAAGCTATAGTCCTGTTGGATGGCTGGCTGAAGCTATTTAGTGATATCACCAGCTCCCTGTGGTACACAGCTGTGAGTTCATCATCCCCATACACCAATGATGTTATGGTCTCTGTGGTGCCTTTCAAGCACAGACTTCTGCTGGGGAAGTGCAGACTTGCACCATGCCAGCAGGAGGCAGTACACACACACACACACACACACACACACACACACACACACACACACACACACACACACACACACACACACACACACACACACACACACACACACACACACACTGCCATAGCCTTTGCTGGGAAAGCTGAAGAGGTTTCATTCATGTGCAGTCACTTAATCATACATTTCTGCTTCATTTGTGATGATAAAGCTGTTTGCACTATACCAAAGAAACTAAAGCTTTCAGCCCTGCCTTATAGTAAATCCCTGGGCAATGGGACTTTAAAAGGTACTATATATGGGAATAATTTAGCAGAGTCACGAATCAGTGTAATTTATGTTGTTTAAAACTTGGAGGAAGTGTATATCCATCCTCGATACTGGGTTCATATGAAATGAATAGAAGTTCACAGGCATTTAGTGAAGCGCAAAAGGAAAAGATGTCAAAATCATCCGTTTTGATTTATAGCTGAAATGTATTGACAGGTTAAATAATGTAAGTGTCCTGAGTGATAGGAAGCCTATTTATTTATTAATGCATTTATTTTTAGCGGGAGAACACAAAGGATTTCATGTCTCCTATGAAGGTGCCTAAAAGACTTCTCCAACTCAGGCTTGATCTGCTTAAGCAACCCACCATAACGTACTTTCCCATGAAATCCACAAACGACTATTTTTTCAGTTGCCATTTACTTTTTAATATTAGTATAGTAATAATAATTAACACCTTATGCTTTTCATTCATAGATCTCAAAGTATTTTAAAAAAGAGTTCAACATAACTGCCCCCATTTTATAGAGGCAGAAATAGAAGCACAGGGAGGTGAAGTGACTGGCCCAAGGTAACCCAGTGGCAGAGCCAGGATTAAAACCTGGTCATTTGAGTCCCAGTCCAGTGCTTTAGACATTAGGTCACACTGTCTCTCCCTCCCCTTATGTCTCACATATGTGACCACTGAAAGGTATGCTCGAGTTCTATCACTTCAGGAAGTAATGCCTCCACAAGTGAAGTCACAGCTTCACACCATCATTTTGGTAGGACACTACAATGTTTATGGCTCCTAGGAAAATACTTCTTGGAGTAACACCATTCTAACTGTGGCAGTATAGCCATTCACTGTATAGTCCACGTTTCCAAATCTCTGTTAATCTTCCTTTTTTGACAATGGACCAAATCCTGAAATTCTCGCTCAGTTTGTACACAGACAAAACTCCTGCGAGGAGTTGCAAGTGCTTTGGAGGATAGGATTAAAATTCTGGAGAAATGGTCTGAAGGAAATAGGATGAAATTCAATAAGGACAAATGCAAAGTACTCCACTTAGGAAGGAACAATCAGTTGCACACATACAAAATGGGAAATGGCTGCCTAGGAAAGAGTACTGCAGAAAGGGATCTGGGGGTCATAGTGGACCACAAGCTAAATATGAGTCAATAGTGTAACTCTGTTGCAAAAGAAGCAAACATCATTCTGGGATGTATTAGCAGGAGTGTTGTAAGCAAGACCCGAGAAGTAATTCTTCTGCTCTACTTCACACTGATTAGATCTCAACTGGAGTATTGTGTCTAGTTCTGGGCGCCACATTTCAGGAAAGATGTGGCCAAATGGAAAGAATCCAGAGAAGAGCAACAGAAATGATTAAAGGTCTAGAAAACATGACCTATGAGGGAAGATTGAAAAAAATTGCATTTGTTTAGTCTGGAGAAGAGAAGACTGAGGGGGGACATGAAAACAGTTTTCAAATACATAAAAGGTTGTTACAAGGAGGAGGGAGAAAAATTATTCTTCTTAACCTCTGAGGCTAGGAGAAGAAGCAATGGGCTTAAATTGCAGCAAAGGTGGTTTAGGTTGGACATTAAGAAAAAATTTCCTGTCAGGGTGGTTAAGCACTGGAATAAATTGCCTAGGGAGGTTGTGGAATCTCCATCACTAAAGACTTCTAAGAGCAGGTTAGACAAACACCTGTCAGGGATGGTCTAGATCAGTGCTTCTCAAAGCCGGTCCGCCGCTTGTTCAGGGAAAGCCCCTGGCAGTCCCGGCCGGTTTGTTTACCTGCCGCGTCCGCAGGTTTGGCCAATCACAGCTCCCACTGGCCGCGGTTCACCTCTCCAGGCCAATGGGGGCTGCGGGAAGCTGCGGCCAGCACGTCCCTTGGCCTACGCCGCTTCCCGCAGCCCCCATTGGCCTGGGACGGCGAACCACAGCCAGTGGGAGCTGCGGTTGGCCGAACCTGCAGACACAGCAAGTAAACAAACCGGCCTGGCCCGCCAGGGGCCTTCCCTGAACAAGTGGCGGACCGGCTTTGAGAAGCACTGGTCTAGATAATACTTAGTCCTACATGAGTGCAGGGGACTGGACTAGATGACCTCTCGAGGTCCCTTCCCATCCTATGATTCTGTGTCAGTGGGTGAGACCCTTAGCTGCTCTAAATCGGTATAGTTCTATTGATGTCAATGAAGCTAGACCTGCTGAGGCTCTGACCCACTCGTGTGACTCTAGATTTGGCTTTAGATTTTTTATCTCAGTTTTCTTCAATTAACATTTGCAAAGGGGGATTTATCATCCTGACAGTGTGGTGTACCACATAACATAAGCCAGCCTCTGTACGGAACAGAAATAGAAATAGCTATTTTCTCATGCTGTTGTAGGTCTGTGTTTGTGGAGTGGAGTGTGCTCATACAGGCATAAGATGCATCTAGATTCTGAGGCTATATCTTCACTGCAGAGTTACCTTGAGTTATCTCCGTGTGAGTTAACTCCTCTCAAATTAGCCAAGCTTGACTGAGGCTATGTCTACACTTAAAATGCTACAGCAGTGTACCTGCAGCGCTGCAGTGTGGATGGGGTTCTCCCACCACTGTAGGTAATCCATCTCCCTGAGAGGCAGTAGGTAGGTAGACAGAAGAATTCTTCCATCAACGCTTCCAGCAGCGCGGTCTGCACCAGGGGTTATGTCCACATAGCTACGTCACTCAGGGATGTGGACTTTTGCCAGAGTAAGTTTTCACTGTTGACCAGCCCTGAGTGCAGCCACACTGCAAAGTCATACTTGAGCTGATCCAAGTGATTGGGTTAGCAGCTCAGGTTGTGCTAACTCAGGGTGTAGTGGACACTCCTGGTCAGGTTAGCCAAACTGAGTTAAAGGCACCACTGTGCTCTAGTCAAGGGTGTTTGTGTGTGGACGGGACTCAAGTGTGGGGAACCGCTTGAGTCATAACTCAACATGACTCTGCACTGAAGACACATCCAGAGCTTCACATCACTTCCCCCCATAAAAAGACAGTCATTTTTCTTTCCTTTGAAACTTAACTTAGACTTGGCTCCCTCTATTTTTCTATTCACTCTGTTCCACAAAGAAAAACCAATCTATATGAAAAAATATTCCAAACCTAGCAGTTTGCTTGTTTAAGATTTCCTGCCAAAAGACCTGCTGAGTTGCTTCCAGGCTAAGCAAAGGCAGACAAGGAAAGTGCATTCCTTAGAACTTTTGCCTTAAAATCCCACCCTCTGCAACAGAAGCTGGGGCAGAAACATCTTGTGAACTTCACAAAGACTGCAGAACAAATGAAACAGTTGAGGGGAAAGAGTACCTGGCTGGCAAGGCCGTTTGATCTATGTGCTAATCTGTGTGGTGGCAGGCAGCCCTCTGCGTTTAAGCACAAGCTTCCCTCCACCCTCATTATCCCTTAGATGAAAGATAGCACTGTGAGCTCTCAGACCTACCGCTATGCATTGCCACAGCAGCCTATTCCACAAGGAAGGGACTCCATGCATATTTCAAATAGACTTCTACTTATGCTTATCTAATTCACTCATTTGCTGTGCCTTCTAGAGCCAACCTGATGCAAAGTCCTTTGACAACAGAGACTCCCATTGACTTCAGTGGGTTTTCGCTCAGGCCTGGGGTACTGGCAACCACCTCAGGGAAGGGTGTTTGAATGCTGGGATTATAATTAGTGGAGGCACCTACCAGACCTTGGCGTTTTTAAACATAAATCCAGAAATATAAGAATAAGTTTTAATGTTGAAGCTAAGTGATGGCCACTGAAATGGAGAAACCTAAAATAAGGCTGGAAAGGAATGTGAAATATAAATGCTTCTCTGATCAGACCAGAACTGGAAGGGGGTGGGGAAAGAGGACTGCAAGGGTGATTATAAATTCCTCATTCTTTGCCTTTGTCTGCATTAGAACAGCCCAGAGACAGCTCTATTTGTGCTAGCTGGTTATGGTCACCTAAGGAGACAGCCCGAGGTCAGCATGTTCCAGCCACGTCCCCCTCGCCTATCTTGAAAAATCCAGATTGTATTTAATGGGACTACTTACATGACTAATCACTACTCAGAGCAAGTAAGGACTCCAGTCAGGTCTAGATGTGTAATGCCTGGTGAAGATTCAAATGCCACCATCCCCATGAAGGGGAATAATTAATTTTTTCATCTCGGAGAGTATCTGGTTACCATCCAGAGATTATCTGATGAATGACACCCCTTGACAGCACACCTGTTGAGTGCTGGATTCCTGTGAGTGGGGGAATTAATGCCAAATACACCCACCTGTCCCCCGTTTACCAACTGCTATGCTATTAACTGGCTTTTCATTCAAAGCCCACAGGCCTAGATAGTTAAACATTGCTATGTGATGTAGTAATCTGGGTTTTGACAGGAGATATGCTGCAGCTTCTTGGAGGGAAATGTGATATATTAAAAAAAACCCTTTTCTGAAACAATCATATCTGTGTAAGATGCACCCAATGTGTTACTCAAATCCTTATTTTAAAATCCGCTTTGTGAGTGGGAGTTAATCAGTGTGTGTCTCCCATGGAAAAGAGGCAAATTGTGTTTTTCCCAATTTGCCTGCATGAATACACCAAGGAATACTCACATGAGCAAGCGCTACTCACTGTGAGTAAAGGATGCAGAATTATGGATTACAAAGGAGCAGCACATTGTGATACATTAGTAAACTGGCCAGTTTGAAGTTAAAACCAATTACCTGTTTAAAAAAAAAAAAAAAAAAGGAAAAAAAAGAAACCCCTTTCAAGCAAACATTTTAGAATAGGTTTTTAGCAAACACTCACACACCAAAATGTATTATTCTTGCAGTGTTTAGTACTCCCTGGAAGGGGTCAGTGAAGCACCCTGGAAAGCCGTGCCTAGAAGCAGATAGCTTCAGAAAAAAGAAGGGGGGGGGGGAAAACCCAGTTAATTTTCAGACAAATGGACTGAAAAAAACCCAAAATTGATTTCTTATAAATGGACTGTAATGGGGGTAGAAATAAATACTGAAAATCTGAAAAAGTAGACACCCTATCCGGAAAAGATCTATTCTATAAACTAACTACCTTTGCTGTAAAGGTGTGCGGCCACGTCTGAATCAACCAAGTGGATCAGTGCAACATGATTTACCCCAGCTGAGGATCTGACCCATGAAGTTCCTTTGGGTTCCTAGTCCACAAAAAGCCAAGTGGAAAGTTTAGCTCCGATCCTGCTCCCCAACAGCAAAACCCCCATTGTGCGCAGCGGGAGAAGAGTCAGGTCTTTTGCTTTGGTCTGCTTTTAAGCAAAACAAAGAAATGTGATAATTTTATTTTTAATTCCTTCAGGCAGGTAGAAAGCCCCTACAGGCCCACAGATGCAGGAACAACATTAACCAAAGAGAAATATCAAAAGCTGGTATGATAATAAGCTCATTTTTATTAAAATAAGCTCTTTAAAGGCCTTGGATTGGACTTTTTAAATTTCAGAATGTACTGAATCTCATATAAAAAAAATCCCAAAAGAAGTGAAGCACAATACCAAGAGAAGGTAAAGCCTTACTACAGTAGATGATTCCAGTCCTTTGTTGCACATGGAAGATTTGTGTGTGTGTGTGTGTGTGTAAAGCTATTTAATTACAGTCAGAAAGGCATGTTTAATTTTGATTGTGACTTGGATCACTCATGTCTTAATTTAGGAAGTCCTACTACAATCTCAGTGTGTCCTAAGTGTAGGCTCTTTGAAGCATTGCTAAATGGGGTAATTTTATTGTACACGGAGTCTTGTAAAATTATTGTCTTTCTGTATGTCTAATTAAAATAAAGATGTAATAAAGAATTTACAGTTTTAATTAGAGCATAGATCTTAAAGCAATTATGGTGTGATTAATAATTCTTCAACAAGCTTTCTTACACTAGATGAAGAAAAAAGATTCCAGACCCATGAAAAATCAATATGCATTACTCAATTACATTAACGGAGTTACACAAAGCAATCTGGGCCCCAATTAAATTGCATCTCTTGTTAAACTGGTGGTGGAATCTGCAGTTATTAATGAGGCTTGATTGGTTTGTTTGCTTGTTTTAAACTATATGCTATTGAAAAGATACTAGAATAAATGGCAGACTCTAGGCCAAACCCTGCTCACTTTAGTCACAAAGTAACCGCATTGAGTAAGGGGGCACAATCTGATTTCAGTGAGCATTACTCATATGTCCAGAGTGAGCAGAATTTGTCCCAGACTCAGCTAGCTCCACAGAGCGAGGGCCTCATTCTCCACTGCCTTTCACCTACCGCCTGATCCAAAGATCATTGAAGTGAATGGAAACCTGCCCACTGAATTAATTGTTCTTCAGACCAGGCCTCTATTGTGCTCATTTGCACTCATGCAAGCTGAATGTATAATGCTGATCTAGTGACATTTTACACCCACTTTGCACTCACTGAACATAGGTATAAATGACTCCACAAAGTGCCAGGCAGGGGAGAGTCAGGTCCTGAAAGTGCAACATAAACTTGGGCCCAGCACATGTTTTCTGTCTTCCAGCTGGATCAAGCATTCAGATCCTCTTGTTTACTACTGAGTAAACATGGGATCAGCTGATAATGACAAGAAATCATACCTGTCTTAGTGCCGCTGCATGTAAACTATGGATCCAACACCAAGGTGATGGGCTTTGTAATCATCAGTAACTCCCTGGTAACAGTACCAGGAACAGCTGCGTGAATGGTATTTCTTCACACAATGCACCATCAACCTGTGGAACTCCTTGCCAGCAGATGTTGTGAAGGCCAAGACCATAACAGGGTTCAAAAAAGAACTAGATAAATTCATGGAGGATAGGTCCATCAATGGCTATTAACCAGGATGGGCAGGAATGGTGTCCTTAGCCTCTGTTTGCCAGAAGCTGTGAATGAACGACAGGGGATGGATCACTTGATGATTACCTGTTCTGTTCATTTCCTCTGGGGCACCTGGCATTGGCCACTGCTGGAAGACAGGATACTGGGCTAGAAGGATCTTTGGTCTGACCCAGTAGAGCTATTCTTATGTAATGGAGACCTAATATCAGACAAGGCTGATATGAGCAAAGAACAGGAAATCCATTTGGAAAAGGGAAATGGAACAAAATGGGTTTTGTCTATGCTCTTATGCCCCCATACAAATCACCCAAATTTAACAGAAAGCTAACTAGAAAGGCACTAGGGCCAGAGGCAGGAAAGCACTTAACCACATGCTTAACTTTAAGCACACTAAAGTCAATGGGACTGCTCATGTGCTTACAATTAAGCATGTTCTTCAATGCTTTGCTGGAGTGGGATCTGAATTCTGAAGGCAAAGCTCCTACCGAAACAATATATGGTGATCCCAATGAGAGACTTCAGAATGGCCCCAAACTGTACATGCCTGGGCCACAATTTGGCACCTGGACTGTACATTTCTAAATTTTAACAAATATTTTCTCATTCAATTATTTATCTGGGTTGAGGGTGTCAAAAGTGATGAGCATTGAACTAATTCTGCTCCCAGTGAAATTGGTGGGAGTTGTACCATTGACTTCAATGAGAGCAGAGATAAGCCAAGATTGAGCACCTTAGAAGTCCCCACCCCTAATTTCTTTGGTGACCCAGATAAGTCAGTGGTAGAGTAGCCTACAGAATCCGTTACTACAGGGTAAAGAGATTGGAGTATTTCTCAGGAACTGTGATTCAACAAGCAGTCCTTACTGTCACCACCAAATTTTCTGCCAAACCATGCATCACATCTCTCGTTAATAACCCAGCTGACCTAACATGAGCTACAAACTAGATTAATTAAAAATAAAGTATTAAAGACCATTTGATATTAAAAGAATAACACCAACATAACGTTACATTCATTCATGCACAGCCAACCCCTTATGATCAAGCTGTCCAGCAAATGAAGCTTCACTAATTTAAATGTACTGGAGGGGGAAATGATCTCATAAGAAATTTCTCTAATTTGTCATTCTGTAATATGGATTGTTTCTTGGCAACTCACTAATTGATTGTTAAAAACATATTGGAAAAAGGTGAATTTCACAGGGGAAAAAACCAGAGGAAAAATCTGAAACTAGGTAGGTTAGAAATCGTTGCTCCCCCTAAATAAATCTGGAGGACAGTGATGTTTTATTGTGTTCAGGTCCAGCTGTACTAAACAACACATTTATTTCATCCCTGTCACTGTGGGAGGAGAACTAAAATGAGACTGCATTGAAACCTGTGAGTGAGGTTGTACTAGCGGAGCAATGCACATGCAGATTCTACTGGCACTACCTGCAGCTTTCAATATCACTGACCATGGGGAATTGTTAACTCACTTGTGAGAACTTTTGGGGGTGGATGGAATGGCCTTTCCAAGTAGTCTCCACTTGGCAGTTGCTTTTCCTGTCTGTCTGTCTGTCTAGTCCTTATCCTGCAGCATCTAGGGCTAGATACACAAAGGAGACCTAGACTCAGCATTGAAACACCTAGTATTTAGGTGCCCTGCTGCCAAGTGGGATCAACAGCCCTGAGTAAAGGTGCCCAGGCTCCCTATTCAATGCATGGGGAGAGTTAGGCACCCTGCAAAGGGACATAGGCACCTATGGTCAGGCTTGACAAAGCCCTGGCTGGGATGATTTAATTGGGAATTGGTCCTGCTTTGAGCAGGGGGTTGGACTAGATGACCTCCTGAGGTCCCTTCCAACCCTGAGATTCTATGATTCTATGAACTCTGGGCACCTCCCTTTGCTCGGGGTTTACAGCTATGAAACCTCTTCTAGAGTTAGGTGTCTATGCCCTTTCTTACAAAAAACTTGGGCAGGATGAACCCTCCCACGTATGATTTTTAGTTCAGTGGACAGAGCACTCACCAAAGGTGCCGATGACCCAGCTTCAGTTCCCTCCTCTGCCTGATGGGGAGCAGGGATTTGAACCCACCTCTCAGGTGAGTACCCTGATCACAGGGCTATGGGATATTCTGGGGTGGGGCTCTTTCATGCTGTTCTACTTCCAGAAAGTAGTCATCGGAAGCGAGACCTGGATCTCTCACATTCCAGGTTAGTGCCATGACCACCAGGCTGTAGAGTCAACCTTTCACTCTCTGGTATGGTGGTGGATTAGGCCAAGCTGGCACACTAGGTTGGACAACACCTAGCTGGAGGGTCCTGCTGAGACTTAGGTGTGAGCTGTGCGTCAGAACGTAGGTGGCTCTGCTCATGTGAAGTAGCCGAAATTTACAAGCGGCAATTTAGGTGCCCAGAGATTCCCAAGTATTTATGGATTTATCTTCACCACACCTCTATGAAGCAGGGCAGTGCTAATATCCCCATTATACAGACGGGGAATGGAGTCATAGGGAGATCAAGTGACTTTCCCAAGGCCACACAAGGAGTCTGTGGCAGAGCTGGGAACTGAGCCTTGGTCTCCAGGGTCTCAGTGCTTAAACCACATCCATTGCAATGGGGCTCCTCCGGGGCTCTACCTTGTCACTCCTTGTGTTCAATGTCTTTATCAGAGGGTTTTTGCGATGCTTTGAGCTGCAGTGTCACCAACAGGCTGACGATACTCAGCTGTACATTTCCTTTCCATCACACCCAGGAGCTAGTCTCCTTCCTCTCCATTGTTTTCATCTAGATCCCTGCCTCTGCCAGATAAAGTGATGAGGAAACATTCAGGAGAATGGAGGAATAATCTGTTGAAGGCGTGTTTCCATCTCACCCAATGTGTTTGCAATAGCAACCTTTCCTCTGTAACGCAGACCTCACAATCCCTATCCAAATGTTTGTCATCTCTAGCCTTGACTACTGAAATGGGCTGTAGGCACGAAATCCCTATGGAAATGTCAGCTGTTCTGCAATTCAGAACAGTGTGCCAGGCACCAAAAGCTTGTAACAACTGGGTTCAGATCTTTGCCCTGGCTTCCTCTCTGCATTTGTGTTCAAGGCTCTCCGTGGCCTCCTAAAATACCACCTATAGTTCCAGGATAAAGACCCTGGTTGATAACCTCACTCCTCCAGCACAATGGAACTCTTCTCCATAAGTGGAAAGCCCGTCTACATGGGAGACAAAACTTTTTTGGGACGTGGTCTGAGTGGAATGAACTCCCTTAGGATATAAGGACCATCTCAAACCTCATCACCGTCTACTCGAAGGACCAGGCACATTTCTCTGACCTACCTTCTCCAACGTAAATACATAGCATAGTGTATATTTAAAACAAACAAACAAACAAAAAAACCTTAACCCCTATCAAAACAAGACATTCTACTGCATATGTTTCTCTCCCTGGGGAGAAGATGAGAGAACAACATGTGACAGATGTGTAGTCATGCTATTTGATATGCTACCGGGTGGCGTTCAGATACCACGATAAGGAACACAGTATGAGCATCTATATAAAATAGAATGGAATTTTAGGCATAACTCAAGGTGTTAATAATAGACTCTTACGGTATCAGCTGCTTGTTTCCTACTGACATTTCCTAAGTTTCAAAACTCCATGACTGCTGGAAGGTTGCTCAGTTGACAGCTTCTTTAGAATTAGTTCCTACTGGCAGTTCCTTTCAGACATGGTGTGCTGCAAGACAGGTGTACTCTGTTTAGCATATGATTGACTGCTTTTATAAATAGACATATCTAATGTGCATTCTAATCTTTACAATTCAGCACCCTATCTGCCATAGCAATAGGTGCCATGGAAACCCCAGCAGCTAATAAATAAACCAACTGTTGTCAGGTTTTATAGCTAATTTTGTAGGCATGACTAGAGCTATTTAACCTGGGATATAGAATCTTGTGTGCATTATGGCACTGATATCAGTGTTTCCATTTGTAATGTGTCCCTAATGAATTCACAGAAACATCTCCTACTAAAGCCATCCTTCAAATAGGAATAAGCAAATGATATGTGCAAGGGGAAATTCTATGCTGACAACATGATCTCAACCTTCACAGAACAATATATCCTAACCCACAGTTGCTTTGAGAATGTAAAACAATATACACACTCCACTGCAACCGGCAATAAAACCGAACAGCTCTATTTCAAAAACAATACATAGCAGATTAGGAAGGGCACTCAGGCTACAATGTGAAATGCTCCAGGCATCTAATAAACATACTTGATTAGACATGTATCAGAGGGGTAGCCGTGTTAGTCTGAATCTGTAAAAAGCAACAGAGGGTCCTGTGGCACCTTTAAGACTAACAGAAGTATTGCAGCATAAGCTTTCGTGGGTGAATGCCCACTTCTGGGCTTGATTAGACATGTAGGTTTTGGTTGCTGGAGTGATTCGAGATAGACGCCCAAAGCCCTAAGATTCAAAAATCAGCTAAGTTTCATAGTGTGCAATTTGCTCTCCTCCACTGCACAATGAAAAATGTTGGTCTTTCCTTTACACTCCTCCACTGTTTAGGAAGACAGAGACTTCAAAAAACTCAAAAGCACTTTCCCTTTCTGTTGCCCATGCCATAGATGGCTCACCTCTACAATGGACAGGACCATCCCTGAGATATATATTGCTGCCATCCAGATGGCTGCTGCCTTAACAGATTGTCACAGGTAACAATCCCATTATCACCTGGACTTTCTGGCACCCAGCTGTGTCCAGTTAAGCTTCTCCAGAGGTTGGGTCCAGCAGAACCTGGTTGGTCAACAGTGGCCTTCTTTCTGAGAATCTCTGGTCTAGTCAGGTATTCCTGGTTGTGGAGAGTCTGAAGCTCATAACAGTTACTGACAGGAGTCAGGTATAGCTGAGGAGTAAACGGTTCTTCTGTCCTGATGGGAGAGAGAGTTCCATTTGCTTAGGCAAATGTTCGGGGAGGATGGCTCTATCAGGATACGGCTGAAGTGTCGAGAGATGTTAGCAAGTTCACAGGACTGACCCTCTTCTGTTACTCATGAGCCCCTTCGGTTACAACCAGAGCCCCTCAGCTGTCACTGTCAACTTTTACTCTTGGTCTCTTCTCCCAGTCACATCAAAGGCCTCCTGGGAGACTCATGGTCACCCGGCACCAACAACACAGCAGGAGGGGAAGGGAGACTGTCTAACACAGGTTTCTGTGTTTCTTACTTTAAGCACTGAGTTGCTGTCCCATTGGAGACCAATGACCACTCAGGAGGACTTTGGTGAGGTTGGCATGAGAGACCAGGACATAGAACCTGAGAGTGACCGTTCATCAGTTCCAGTTGATGAGAGGGAAATGAGCCATGGAAGATGGTCACTCATAACCGCTTGCTAGCATTTTAGCGCTGTTATTTTGTAGAAGGATTATTTCTATTCTATACCGGTTCTTGTAATGCCCTCGTCACCACAACATCTGAGCATTTTCTAGTTGTGCATGAAGTGGCATGACTAATGTCTGTCACATGTGGTTCATTCTCCTTTGAGGACACAAAATGGGTGGGTTTTCTGTTTGTTGTTGGTTTGTTTACCTTGCAAATCTTCTGTGTAGAAAGATGGGCACACTGAATATTCCACATGAAAACTACCAATGTGATATGACTCAGAGCCAGAACGTGAGTATATCTGAATGTAGATATGAACTCTAAGTATGCAGACATTCCCTTAAGAGATTTAGTATAATATTCATGAACCTCATGATAAATATGTTACCAGACACTCATAATAAGGTAGTTTCTGCCCAAAAGTGTGGCCTCCTCCAATGGACCGTGCATACAAAATTGCTCTGATAAGCAACAGTCACGGTGAAATTCCCAATGAAGCCACTGAGATGCTTAAGAAAGCCTATACCTCCATATCTTTCGGTACTAGTACAAATACAGAGAACATTCAAGACTCTTCATATGGCAAGGCAAAAATAAAAACAAACACATCTCTTCCCCTTTAGAAAAATTATCCTGTAATTGCCAGTTACAGGGGTTTCTGCATCTTCCTCTGAAGAAGCTGATAATGGGCCACTTTTGAAGACAGGATACTGGACTAGAATAACTACAGGTCTGATCTGTTATTCAGGTTCCTATGTCAGAAAAGAAGGCTCCAATAGAAGCGGTCAATAAACAGTGTTATTTATTTATTTTACTAGAGATTCTGGATAAGAATTTTAAAATAAAAACAGAAAAAGCTGCAGGATAAGAATCTTTATACTATCGTAGGTACCAGTATCTACAAGTAGGAAGGACAAGAGGAACTCAGACATTAACTGAAGTGGTTTTTTCTTACAATGGCTACAACTACATTTGTAGAAGAGACAGACAAAATAAAAAGAGGAGAGCATGGCTCACATGGAAGAAAAACAGAATACATTGGAGAATTGGTTCAAGAACAGTTCACCCATGTGAAAACATAATCTCCGTAATGCAGCCAAGGTCAGAGAGAGAGAGAGAGCGCGAGACCCATGGTGATATACTGACAAAGAACCAGTTCAGTTCAGAGTAGCCTGAGGGTAGTTTCACGCAACTAATTTTTCCAAAACGTCAAAAAATGCGAGCACTGGGAATATGTATAACTTTCTCATTTGAGCAGCTTCCTCAGATATTATTTTCAATTTCATTCACACACTCTTTTGGGTATCACCAGCTCCTCCTTCATTTGTGCCTGACTGATTTCCTGAAATGCATATCAGCTTCTAGCAGGGAAAAAACTCTCACCTAGTTTGAAAGAGAAAGTTCCCTAACACCATTATTTTTGTTCTAATTGCGTGGTGATCTAAGACTCACCAGGCAGAAGAGGTAAGAAGTGTTACTTTACAAGAACAGCAAGGCCACCTGCAGAACAGCAGAGCTAATAACAAGGGATATAGGGAGGTCAAGATTTCTAGGTGATAAGTGGAGATGTTCCTTAGTAGCAAATCTTGGTTCTGGATTTCAAACACTACAGAGTTTGGGGATTGTTGGGCCCAGCGGTTTGAATTCAGATCTGGATCCAGGTTCTGATTCCAAGTGCTCAGAGTTCACTGTTGTTCAGATCTGGGAATATGGGTTGGGGATCTCTCTAGTGACAATAATTATTTGCAGTTACTTACACATCCCATCCAAAGCTCTGTCTCAGAAACGTGCTGCAAACTCAGAGCCGCACCAGGCTAGTTTTGAGGAAGAGTCTCATGTTATCTTAGACAGTTGGTGGGGAAAGGCAGGTCACCAATGGTATTATGATGATACTTTTATGTAACACCATACAATATTGCCCAATGCTTTACAGAAATTTTAGAAGATATGGTCACTGTCCCACAAGCAAACACTCTATGAGCTGGACCTGCAAACGCTGACTGCAGCACAGGAGTGGAAGTCATCAGTGGAAAGCAAGGCAAAAGGAACGGGGGCTGGTGTTAGAGTTTGAAGGAGGCCAGTGAGGATGGTTGGTGCCAAGTACAGAGGGATGACATGCCAAGGCAGCAGTGTGAAAAAAGGCACAAAGAACAGGGAGCAGAGGAGGAGACAAGTGACAAAAGGAGGGGACAGGAACGGGCAAACTTGGGGCTTGACAGGTGATGAGATGCAGACAGGGACAAAGTTATGCAGAGCCTTAAAGAGCAGAATGAGGAGCCCAGACTGTATGTGAAATGAGATGGGATTGGGGAAGGCGGGGGATGAGAGACTAGTTTAGCTACAAAAACAATGAGGAGTTGTTGCATGCATCTGAAGAAGTGGGTTTTTACCCACGAAAGCTTATGCCCAAATAAATCTGTTAGTCTTTAATGTGCCACCGGACTCCTCGTTGTTTTTGTGGATACAGACTAACATGGCTACCCCTCTGATAGTTTAGCTACAGACCGTCATGCAGGTTCAGGCTGTTATTTTCATTATGAATGGGGACATACATGTGCTTGCTCCATTATTACTGAGGATTGAGTCAACTTCCCTAGATTGCGCCTAGCATCACCAAAGGCTTTGAAAACAAAAATCCATGTGTGTTGCAGGGCTGAGACAGCATCCCGTGACTACCTCTTCAGTCACGTCATCCCTCTAAGCAGTGTGCCTAGAGTCGGATGTAGCTGGCTATTGTAACGTGCACATGCTAATTGCAGATGGAGGGTGTTTCTAGTGTTCTTAAGGCAAAATGATATTTCATTTCCAGCTGGGACTTGACTTTAACAGGCTGGCCTGGCTGATGGATTCAAAGGTAAACATGACATTTTATGAAAGAAGGTGGATGGCTCATAAGAGCAGAAATAACAAAATTACTTCAATCAGTGAAAACAAACAGGACTCTCACAGCCTGTTTGTAACTGGCATGTAGGAGAGATGGACTAATCAGATAGGATGCAACTGCCCTTTGTGCAGGGAAAACGGTGGGAGTTGGATGGGTGTTAAATCCACTCCTAAAACCCACAGACATTCTCTCCACTGCTGCAGTCTCATTCCAGGCACTGGAATTTCAGCCACAGGGATTGAAGCCAGTGAGAGGGACACTTAGATGACGGAGAGCAGAATGTGGCCCTTAGTTTTACAACACTGTCTCCAACTTACTCACATACTGCTCATCTCCAGTTGTTTCCTCTCACATCTCATTTTCCATTAGGAAGCCATTTGTCTTGGCATATTTTTCATCTGCTCATTTACATGTCTCCTGCCAGACTGAAACTCCAGCATCGATCTCACCACAAGATAATGTTAACAGGATCAATAAACCACGACGAATGTACCAAAGTGTCTGTTCCTCACCCCTCCAGGAATGGACAAGGTGGTTCACTATTAGAAAGACAGGTCTAATATACCGTCTCTCACTCTTCCCTGTCTGCTCTTGTCCATGGGGAACTGTCTGTCTCCCTTATACAAAATAAATTACTAGGTAACTGAAATAATTTAATTTTTAATATCACTTCAGAACGTATAAAATATTACTGATGCAATTAAAAAAAGACATTCAGCTCGGCGCACCAGAAAGCGAGCACAGAGTGCGCTGACAGGAATGAAGGAAATCTCTTTGGAAGACAAGTAAAAATACAAATCTCTTCTAAGTGGGGGGTGGGGGGAGGCCATATGCGTATCTGGTAGAGTTTGGTGCCCAGTCTGAAGGGTCTGGCTAACAGTCATCAGAACTATTTGAATGTGCGTTAGAGGAAGAAGAGCAATTTGGAGAAGACTGGATTAAAACAATCTAGCTCCTCAACGGGTGCCAATGGAAACCGTCTCATTGAAATCATTGGAGCTACACTGGTTTATAGCAGCTGGGAATATGTTTTTTAGTTAGAATGTTAGTATATGGATTTTGAAGTTCTGTCCTGCGTGACCTTTGACAAACCGCTTCTCTGGGCCTCGGAGCTCTGTTGGGACCTGGGTACCTGATGAGGACGTGCTTGCTGCACATGCTAAAAGTTGTTGTTGGGCGAGGCCTCAATCTTGGAAAAGAATCATCACCTGGGTGATTGAGCCAGCTGCTGAAGGGGCACAAATGTAATGGAGTAGGAATAAAGTCTGCAGTTTAAAAGAATTATTTGCTACTTGTTAGTAGCCAGCAGTGTGCTTGGTGCGGTAAAAAGACACAGATATCAAGACATTCCTTGCCACGGAGATCTTACAACCGAAGGCCCCAATCCTGCACTGCAAACTATTACACTTGTCAGTGGTTTTATGGAAGTGAGTAGTCCCACTGAACTCAACTGAAGAGAGCTGCTCCTAGATGTAAAGTTAGTCATGGGTGGAAGTGTTTTCAGGATCAGTGTCTAAAAGTTTCTCTCTCGTTTCCATCAAGAATCCTAAAAGCTAGAATTTCTCTAACAATTTCTGCAGAATGCATCGAGGAGTATTTAATGCTTCTTTTTAAAAAAAAATGGAAAAGAGTAATCAGTGCATAAAGTGGATTTCACGTTATTTAAACCAAACTACTGTGCTGATCTTGGTGAACAAAGTATTGAAATCTCAGTAGGCTCTTGTAAGTTTAAATAACATTACATGTGCTACATAACAGCTTCAAACTCAGAATCTATTACCCAATCTAGATCTGGAGAATAACGTATATGTAGAAAATGGAAAATCCTTAGACTACAGCTGGGCATGTAAATGTTTATTTGAATATCTAAATTAATTCCCTTTGACCGATTGGGGTGACTTTAACTGGAAAGTGAAACCAAAAGGTACACAGAGGGTTTAATAAACTGTTACATTGGGACAGGGTGAATTTCATTCTCTGTGAATAGTCTGGCAAATGACACTACTAGCAGAAAGGTTCAATAAAACAGCAAATTTGTTGTGAATATCACAAAATATACAGGGGAGGCAAATTTCAAATTTGTATTAGGAGATTATTCCCACATAAACCTGTTTCTAATAGCTAAACTCATCCAGTCAAGAAACGGGAACATTTCATGTGACCTAGATTATCCAGTCAAAAGGGCTTGAAATTTGATGATCAAATACTTACAACTAACTGCTCAAGAAACAAGCTACAGACCTAGAATGCAAGAAAACACTGATCTGAATGTGGAAAACTTGCAATTGAAAAGAGAGGTGAAATCTCTCAAATAACGTATTTAGGTATTTTTTGCTGATCTCCACGTCTGAACAGGAATTTAAGTGCTATTTTATCTGTTGATACTATCCAAGTCCCACTGCTATGTTTTAGAAAGAGGGTCTGTTATATCAATTTTGCAGCGGGGGTGGAGGGTGAAAGTGGGAAGTCTGATTTATACATTTTGTTTTCAAACTTAATACATTTAAAATACAGGATACTTGCAGGGCCCTGGGCCAGATCCTCAGACATGGCTGCCATCTGTGTCCCCCACCTCTCAGAGAGCAGTGGATTGGGGGCGTACCAGGGGGCAGATGCGCTTGGCACAACTGAGGATCTGGCAATATATTTTCAGTTCTGCTGATGTGGGTGGAGTAGAACCAAACCTCTAGAATGTATGAAAAAGGGGTGTGGGACACTCACTCCACTGTACAATGCTCCCTCTCTGGAGGTTCACAGAGGCCCCACCGGGTAAGTTGCGTGGGGTTTGGCTTCTGCATTTTTTGCGGGGAAAGGCTTGGGCTCTGGGGAAACGGGTTTGGTGCTTGGGAGTAGCCGCTTTCCATGGCATCACTGGCAAGGCCAATAGTCCTCTGTTGTTTGGGCCAAATGGGACTCGGAACTGGAGCCTGCACATTTTTAAACACACAAATACCTGGTCAATATACTCAGGTATATACTGGCAGCCAGTATGCACTGCATTAGTGAGAAGTTCAAGAATGAACTTGCGGTTCTCTCTACCTCTTAACTGGGAGTGGCGGTGTGCGGATTACACTGAGATGAAGTGCAGTATCATGGTCTCTGCGGTTAGACGTTTGACAACAGGCTCAAGCATCTTGTACTGAATCAAAACAAGTGTTTGAAAGCATAGGTCTGGCTGCTATAACCTATGGAGTTATTGTCATGCTGAGAAGGGAAAGAAAAAGAATGGAGTGAGGAACACAACCTGAGTTGGTTAAGGTAAATTGAACATACCCTCTCTGTCTAAGCCCATCTTGAGACACCTCACTGGGTGTCTTGATTATTGCTATTGTTTATTTCTATTGTGAAAACCTCAACCAGTTAACAGGGTCCCTCCCATTGTGCTAAGCACTGTACACACACACATTAAAAGTTCCTGCCGCAATGAATCTACAATCTACACATATGACGAGAAAGTGACAGGTGGATAAAATGAATAAATGGTGCAGAGGACAAGCTAAACAGTTGATTACCTTAATAAACAAAAGTGTCAGCTCAGCTGCCTAGCCATTAAATCACAGCCCTGACGAGTTTTAAGGAGGGATTTGGAAGAGGACAATATAGTATCTTTGAATACTGTAGGTGATTCTGGCCCCACTGAAGTCAATGAGAGTTTGCCCATTGACTTAAATAGGAACAGAATTCTACCCCATGTTTTGAATCAAGTTATTGGAGGTAATAGAGCGATTTAGGGATGCAAGTTTCCCTAAATAACCAGTGTCATAAATATTATCTTTGGGACGCAAGACTGTAGGGCACAGCTTTTCAAAACTGAAAAAAAATTGCTTCAGGTTGAACATTTTTTTGACCCAAAACAAACTATTTTGTTTTTGAGCTTTTTAACATTTTCATTTTTTAAAGAAGACTGAAGTAAATTTTGAAATGAAAAATCAAAACATTTCATATCAAAAATGTCAAAATGAAACTTCATTTTTTTTTTATTTTTTGGGGGTGGGGCTTAAACAAGCCAGCCAGTTTTTACGCAAATTTAGGAAAGGTTTCGGTAAAACTAAATCTGCATTTTTCAGCACAAGAAGTATTGGCCAAAAATTTCACCCAGCTGTACTTACGAGCACAAGTGTAATAGAAAATACCACTCTAAATGTCCACATAAAAAGAAAGGCTCTAAGCCAACCTGGATTTAACTACGGCAAAACTCACTACATTCTACGGTAATCTTTCCATTGATTTCAGTGGGCTTTGGATCAGGCCCTTAAGCGTTTTAAACATCAGTTTATCTTCAAGTCACTGTATGTTTTTGTTCAGCCTGTTTTTTCCATAGACATACTGAACAAAGAAAAGGCCTTAAAACATCCTTTCACATAAAATAATTCTTACCCACGAAAGCTTATGCTCCCAATACTTCTGTTAGTCTTAAAGGTGCCACAGGACCCTCTGTTGCTTTTTACAGATTCAGACTAACACGGCTATCCCTCTGATACTTGACAGATTTATTTTGACACTTTTAAGTTTGCTTAAATAGTTTCATATAATGTGAAATGCAGAGTTTTAACAACCTGTCTGACAGATTACTGTATGCTAAAATGTCACTTAGTCTACATAATAATTTCTTTTGTATAACTACATTTTTATGATACTACCCAGGAGCTTGCAAAATACAGTAATATGATGGCACTTCTATTTAAACAAGCTTCTATTAAAAAATAAAAGGATTCTACTGATTGAAAGCAACGCGGCAAGTAAAAATGCTAGATCAAATTCTGCTCTCAGTTACACTGTTGTAAATAAATCCAAAGGAACTCCATTGATTTTGCTAGAATTACTCCAAGTTTACATCAGCATAAACTGAAACCAGGACTTACCCCAGCAATGTCACACATGCTCCAGAACCCAAAACATACAGCATACCTTTTCCCAATAATTAAATGTTAGCCTTATAGAAAAGATCAAATTGAAGTATGTTTTAGGTGAAATAGAAAAATGTAAAGCTTTTTTTTTTAAACTGTACCAAATTGGATAAAACGTTCAGCATTGAGGTTAGAATTTTATCTAAAAAATTTCCAAATGAAAATCTCAGGCAGCATTTGAAGAAAATCACTCAGTTAAGAGCTGAAGCTGGGAATGGGCAACAGGGGATGGATCACTTCATGATTACCTGTTCTGTTCATTCCCTCTGGGGCACCTGGCATTGGCCACTGTCAGAAGACAGGATACTGGGCTAGATAGACCATTTGTCTGACCCAGTATGGCTGTTCTTATGGGCCCATTTCTGCAACCCCTTCTCTCAAGTATGTTAATCACAAAAGTAGTCCTTAATCTTACTTCTCCTGATGTCAATGGCAATACAAACTGGATCAGCCCCTTTGTCTTCATTGGGATTTTTTCAGGTAAATAACGATTTAATTGCCTGAGTAAGTGCTTGGAGGATTGGGCCTTAATTCAGTAGCGTGAAGTGTAATTTCGGGATATTGACAGTAATTAGTACGATTATAGTTTGGATTCCTACTGTCATCTAAACTGACACTAGGAAAAGAACAAAAAGGAAAAGGGATGAGTATACCACTCACAGCTGAAAGGCCAGATTCAGCTCTCAATTATATCAACTGACTTCAGCGTGACTGCTCGTGCTGCAAAGTACCAATCAAGGTCAGTGCATCTGCACCTGGCCCAGCGGAGTTGCACAGAGTAGAATTTGGCCAAAGTATTGAGCTTAGAAAGTTTTTTCTTTTCCTGACGCCTTTTGCTATTTACTATTTCAAGTCACGCACAAATCTAATTTGTAATAAAATGCTTTCAAATGATGACATACAAAATGCATTTTCTGATTTTTTTATGATATTCCAATTTCTACAATGAAATTAAATCCAGCCTTCTCCGAGTCATCATTTTTTTTTGTTTTACTTCCAGGATAGAGTGATTGACTCTTAAGTTTGTTGTTAAGTTGCAGAGAGGAGGGGCATGAATGTAGTTGGAGAAAACTATCTTACCTTTCAACAAATGCAGACATGAGGGATTACCAATGCAAACATCATGGTAGCACCAGATTGTCAGCTGGTGTAAACAGGCATAGCTCCACTGAATTGAGTTTAAAACCGATTTACAACAGCTGTGGCTCTAGCTCCCGTAATGTCTAGTCTGAATGAATCTGTTTAGCATATCAGTCCAACTGATATTTCAGAGAGAAGATAAGCACCTCACTGACAATACATTTGATACAAGCGCTCTTAGTGAGGACGCCCACCGCCGACACAAGGAACCAAGTGTGCAGACACACAAGCATTTTAATAACTGCCGTGGCTGGATGCTGACGTAAGTTAGGTTGACATAATGTTGTCGTGTAGACATGGCCTAACTCAGAGTGTCACAGCTAAATACAAGGTGGAAGAGACTGTTTACCGAAAGTAGTTAACATATATTTCAAGGGACCATTCAAGGTGAAGTGGCCCCTCCAGTCATAGGGAGCAAAGGAAAGTGTGGGGAGAAGCAGTTAGTGGCTTATCATAAATCCAGTGTCTCTATTCAGTCTATGTTTTTTGGCGTCTTGCAAAGTTATGAATTTAAGCTCCCAGGCTTGTGTTGCACAGGTTTCCTTAGAGGTCAGATATGGAATGATCGCTTTGTGAAAAGTGTTCACACACACATAGGCGCCAACTTTTCCAGGTGCCAGTGGTTGCTCGTCCCCGGCCCAGCCCTGCCCCCTTCTGCCCCACTCTCATACCAATCCCTTCCCCAAAGTCCCCACCCCAACTCCGCCCCCTCCCCGCCCCATTGGATCCCTTCCCCAAATCCCTGCCCCGGCCCCGCCTCTTCCCCGAGTGCGCCGCATTCTCCCTCCTTCCCCCTCCCTCCCAGCGCTGGGAGGGGGGAGAAGCGGAGCCGTGGCGCACTCAGGGGAGGACGCGGAGCGGAGGTGAGCTGGGTGGGCACGGTGGGGAGCTGCTGGTGGGTGCAGAGCACCCACCATTTTATCCCCGTGGGTGCTCCAGCCCCGGAGCACCCACAGAGTTGGCGCCTATGCACACACAGGTGATGTGGTGTGTGTGTCCTTTATCATTTTCCAGTCTGAGGTCATTTGAGATTGTAGTAATTGTCTGGTTTCACCCACATAGTTGTTGGGATATTTAGTGCATAGGATGAGGTACAGCAGATGTTGTGATAGGCATGTGTAGGATCCATGGATCTTGAAAGGTGCATTGTGGGGTTGTTGATCCTTGTAGCAGTGAAGATAATGTTTGCAGGTTATACATCTGTTGTTCGGGCAGTGTCTGGTGCCGCTTTGAGTTGGTGTGTCCTAATCTGTGGGGCGCTTGCTTCTGATGATGAGCTTGGCAAGGTTGGGGAGTTGTTTGAAGACCAGAAGAGAGGCTTTAGGAAAACTTTCTTTCAGGATGGGGTCCCTATTGAGTATGGGTTGTAGTTGTTTGATGATAGGCTGTATAGGTTCCAGTGTGGGGTGGTAGGTGGCAACTAGGGTGTGCAGTCAGAGAGGGTTTTATATTTGTATTAAAGCAGGTTCTCTTGGGGTATTTAGGTGGCCCATTCCATGATGCCATCTGCTTCTCTGGTGGGGTGTCTTTGTTTGGTGAAGGTGGTTTTCAGTTCTCGGAGTGCGTTCTGTGGTGTCCGAGTACGTGGCTGTAGATAACAGATTTCTTGGTGTGCTTGGGATGGTTGCTGGATCTGTGGGTTTCTTGTATATGGTTGTTTGTAGGTTCCATTGCTGAAGCTGATCATGGTGTCATGATGGACTGATGGTGGTTGCTGAAGTTGTGGTGGAAATCTATGAGGGAGTTTAAGTCACCTGTCCAGAGGATGAAAATATCATCAATGTAGCTCAGATATTTCATTGTCCAGAAATTCTTCTTCAAGGTAGCCCATGAAGAGGTTGGCATATTGGGGATACATCCTTGTATCCATGGGAGTTCCCATCCATGGGTTTGAACGAAGTGTTTATTGTTGAATGTAAACTTGCTGTGGGTGAAGATGAAATGGATGAATTTGGTGATGTCTATGGGGTGGATATCTGAGGGCTTTCCACTGTCTTGTAAATATTTGAAGCAGGCAACTATGAGAGGGATGTTGGTATATAGGGAGGTGACATCCATGGTGCTCTGAGGGAGATTGTTAATGTTGCGGAGTTTGTGGAGAAAGTCAGTTGTGTCCTGGAGGAAGCCGGCCCTTTGTGTGGTGAGTGGTTTGAGGATAGTTTCACTGAGACCCGATATTCCTTCAGTAAGAATGCCATGGCCAGATATGATCTGCCTGGGTTCCCTTGTTTGTGTATCTTGGAAAGCATGTGGAAGGTCACTGGGGTGGGTTCATGGAGGGATGAGTTTATAGAGTTTCTCTTGGAGTTGTCTGGGGAAGGATTTGTTGATATCCTTAAATCCATGGGTACATTGTGGTGTGGAGTCTTCTTTGAGTTCAAGATGTTCCACCTTGTATTTAGCTGTGAACACTTTGAGTTAGTTTCCCAGACCTGAAAAACAGCTCTGTGTAAGATAGAAAGCTTGTCTCTCTCACCAACAGAAGCTGGTCCAATAAAAGATATTACCTCACTCACCTGATCTCTCTGAATTTACTGACATTCTCAAACAATTTCAAGAGATTTGTTAAAGAATCCCAATACATTTTTTGCGGCATTCAAATTTAGAGTTAGGCAAAACAGATTTCAAGAGCAATGTAAAAAAAAAATAAAAAATCCTCCAGTGTTTAATTACCGGCACTTTAGCCAAGTAGTTTTGTTTGGAACAGATTTTATAGATTTAACGTCCTTAGTCGAGGACGAGAAAGTTGGGAAAGTTATAGGACTGGAAAGGACAATAAGAAGGGTCAGAGAAGGGCAGAGCTGGTGTAGTAATAATTTAAAAGAACACACTATGCAGTGCTGGGTGTCTGACAGATCACTGTATTCTATTCCATAAGGAGATAGCTTGCGTGCCAAGAAAGATGTTTCAGAATGCCAATGGAGTTCCTTGGAGAAAATCCTGATCAAAGAAATGATTAAGAGGGAGCTTACAGGGTCAAACTGAACTCCTTTGTTCTTCTGATTTTTTCAGAAAAACCCAAACATTTGCACTCAATAAAGCTAGCTCTGCTCTTGAGAACACACTGGCAATTAAATGCTTGCTCGTCTAGCTGGACTCTTTCTGTCTGTCTCTGAAATTTGTTTTCGAAATGAGGTGGAAGAATACAGCACATCCAGATTCCAGTAACCTAAATTCTTTCCCTGGCACTCCTGCTCATGTCACAAAACCAAGCTGCTGCGCATTTGCACTAATCTGTATTTCTAAAACGGCATTTGCAAGAAGGCTGGTTATGTGATTAAAAAGGTGAAATGAGATCTTTCCTCGCTCACATGTATCAGGCTCATTAGAAACATTTTTAAAACAATGACAATCTGTCCTTCAGTCAAAAACTTGGATGAAAAAAGCTAATGCACATGCTAAATATGGCAGAGCAAACCGCAATCAGTGGAGTCACACCATCCGACAATGTGGTCGATCAAGTCTTTCACTGAAGTAAAAATATATATTATGACTATATCAGACCCTAAAGGTAAAATAATACTAGCCTATGCATATGAAGTTAATGAATGCTGTTTTCCACATTAAACATGCTTTTAAAATTGAAATTTACATAAATAACTGTTACTGCACCAGCCTGGGAATGAAATGTAAAGACAAGGCTCGATCCTGCAGTTTTAAACTGGCAAAACTCCCACTGAAGTCTGAGAGAGATTTTCCTGGTCAAGAATTTCAACCCTAGCTCAGAGTCTGAAAATGGTCCCACACAGGGAACCCACTTTGAACTAGGACATGCAAGTAAGTCATGCAAAGCCCATATTTGGAGACTTGAGTCAACACGGATGTATCATTTGTCTGGAGCTGGCTGTCTGGAGCATTAGATAACCAGTTAAGGAGTGGTTTCAGAGTAGCAGCCGTGTTAGTCTGTATCTGCAAAAAGAACAGGAGTACTTGTGGCATCTTAGAGACTAACAAATTTATTTGAGCATAAGCTTTCGTCGGCTAGCTACAGCCTACTTCATCGGATGCATGTAGTGGAAAATACAGTAGAAAGTGGGAAAAAAACAGATTGACAGAGCCAGACGAGTACCCAGAAATCACCTACTCCAGGACAGGCCCAACAAAGAAAGTAACAGAACGCCATTAGCCATCACCTTCAGCCCCCAGCTAAAACCTCTCCAGCGCATCATCAAGGATCTACAACCTATCCTGAAGGACGATCCATCACTCTCACAGATCTTGGAAGACAGGCCAGTCCTTGCTTACAGACAGCCCCCAAACCTGAAGGAAATACTCACCAGCAACCACACACCACACAACAAAAACACTAACCCAGGAACCAATCTCTGCAACAAAGCCCGTTGCCAACTCTGTCCACATATCTATTCAGGGGATACCATCATAGGACCTAATCACATCAGCCACACTATCAGAGGCTCCTTCACCTGCACATCTACCAATGTGATATATGCCATCATGTGCCAGCAATGCCCCCTGCCATGTACATTGGCCAAACCGGACAGTCTTTATGTAAAAGAATAAATGGACACAAATCAGATGTCAAGAATTATAACATTCAAAAACCAGTTGGAGAACACTTCAATCTCCCTGGCCACTCGATTACAGACCTAAAAGTTGCAATATTACAACAACAAAACTTCAAAAACAGACTCCAATGAGAGACTGCTGAATTGGAATTAATTTGCAAATTGGACACCATTAAATTAGGCTTGAACAAAAACTGGGAGTGGATGGGCCATTACACAAACTAAAACTATTTCCCCATGGTTATTCCCCCCGACCCCCGCCACACACACACAGTTCCTCATATCTCCTTGTCAATTGCTGGAAATGGGCCATTTTCATTACCACTACAAACAATTTTTTTCTCTCCTACTGATAAAAGCTCACCTTAACGGATCACTCTCCTTATAGTGTGTATAGTAACACCCATTGTTTCATGTTCTCTGTGTATATATATATCTTCCTACTGTATTTTCCACTACATACATCTGACGAAGTGGGCTGTAGCCCACGAAAGCTTATGCTCAAATAAACTTGTTAGTCTCTAAGGTGCCACAAGTACTCCTGTTCTTTTTGCAGTTAAGGAGCCTATATTTGAAAACTGAACACTTCCATGTTACCAGGGAAGTTGAGTTAGATCCTACCCGATGCTGAGTACCCTAAACAACTCCCACTGACGTCAACAGGATGTACCACACATTTCAGGATGAGGCCCTTACTATATCAGACATGCAAACAACATGCAAACCAAGTTCGGTTCATGTTTTTGCTCAGTTTGGGGTCATTTTTGAGTGTTTTTCACCAACCATCAAACACTTTTTCAAAATTAAAAGTTGAAACGTTTGAAACACTTCATTTTGAAATGGCCAAAACAAACGATTGTGACTTTTTAAAATTTTGTTTTCCAAGTTTTTTTGAACAGTGAGTGGGAGGACCAAGGGGATAGGGGCTCATTGAAGTCAATGGCAAAGCGCCCACTGACTTTAATAACTCAGGATCAGCGCCTAGCTGGGGAAGGATGAGTTCTCAGTCAGCAGACATTATTGATCCCTCTGAAGAGCAGCAGAGATGAAATATGAAAGAAAGGAAAGACGGGCTGGCAGCAGCATTGATGTTTATAAGCCTGGACAACAGCACCCAGATGCTCAGTTGTTCACTGGCATACAAATCTGAATCCAAAATGGCAGTGAGTCTATAACAAGCCAGGTTCTTATTTCCTTACTCACACTGAACAATGCCTTGCTCCAAGCCTGTTTGAAGTCAATGGAATGAAGCTCTACCAAACCTCAGTATGATAATCTAGCCCCATAGGAGCCTGGACCATGACACCTCTCAAAGGAGGCCCAGTTCTAGCCTGGCCGTACAGAGAGAGAATTACGTGGATTAGATTGAAGAGTTGGATGTGAGAATAGAATGTTTTCAATGACGACAGCAAGTAAACAAAGAATTTCTGTTCAGCCACCTACATTATAGATTTTTCAGATACAGATGATCATAAAATAAACATCATGTCCTGCACCCAAACAATGCAATTCCTGAGGGAAGCCATTAATTAGCACCTGGTAACGATGTCGCTAGCAATATTCCGATTAAATGACACACAACAGTAGACGCATTACTTCAACCAGCCCATAGCCACAATAAAGATAAAGCCAGATTCCCTTTCACTGAAGGCAAATATTAAACAAACACGTATTATCTTTTCATGAAAGGCTAACAAGTGACTTTGGCAGAATTTCTCTCTTAAAAAAAAAACACATCAGAAAACAAAGCTCCAAACAAACGGAGTGTAGCCTTTTTACCCATTGAAGAAGCTGTAAGATGGGTCTCTCCTAGAGGGATTTCAAAGGCTCCATTGCAGTTGCAATAAGCAAATGAAGCGAAGTATGGGCCACTGAGTCAAAGAGAGACGGAGTGCAGGAATACTATAGCAAGTTATTTTAAACCATCACCAGAGATCTGTAGCGAAGATCTCCAGTGGCCTGCTTCTAGCTAAAAGGCTTCCACTTGAGTGCTTCAGATCATGTAAGTTTGTTTAAGATGCATAATTCATGAAGGGTACATAACACCATCCTTGAATAACTTTTCACTCACCACCTGCTTGATAGGAAGAGAATTGACAGAATAGTGTGACTCCAGAAGTCTGACATTCTCACGCTATGTGTCCTGGGGAAAGACACTGGGCACTGATCACTTCATTGTCTTAACCCCTTGATTATTATTACTGCCAGAGAAATCTAATTGCATAGACTAATTCCCAGGCTAGAAGAAATTTCATCCCTTACCATAATCATTAAAATGAGAGTAAGACAAATGGGTGCAAAGAGTAAGGACTAGTTACATTTTAGTCCTTGAGAAATGCAAGCAAACTATTTTTCCAAGTGCTATAAAAATCTATTATACACTGAAGGCCAGATTCTCACAACCCCACTCCAGCTGAGAGGTACCTTCCTTCTCAACTTAGTCCCACTGAAATCAATTTGGGAGTATTTAATGTGAGAGAGGGAGGCACAATCTGGTCTTTAGGTTGCAAATTATAAAGCCAAAATCAGAACTGGTGTAAATGGGGATAGTTCTATTGTGGCCAACAGCGCTACACCCATTTACCTCATAATAGTGTGAAAACTTCAGAGTAGGTGGCATGTAAATACGACATCTTTAAATTGTATTGCGCTCGTATATTTGCCCTACTTTATTTTCTACTTAAAAGCCCAACTGTGTACTGATAGGCAATTTAGGAATGATTTATGGACTTTGTCCGGTGTTAGTGATTGTAGGGAAATTGCTACGAGACCAAGAGTAAAGATTTTTTTAACATTATTTTATTTTGGGGATATCATTGTTAAGAGTTGAACTGTCACCAGTCTCTTTCTCTTCTCAAAATGTGATTGCTTTAGTTGTGGGGCTTTATGAAAAATAGGGCAAGCCAAGATATAAAGAGGACAACATAAGGGCGAGCCAAGACACAACGAGAACAATAGATGAAGTAAAGGATATAGCACACGGCTGAAGGAAGATGGCTTCCTTAATTATTTATATCCTGGGTAAGTCGTCCCAGCGGTAACTCTTTCCCTCCCCCCCGCCACCTGATGTCCAGGCTATTCTCCCTGGCATACCTTTTTTTTTTTTTTTTACCCCTTTAACACTTAAATGTGCCTCCTGCTGACAAGCTTGGAGTGACATTTGGCTTAAGTACTATCACAGTTTATTTCCCATTAAAGGGCTCAAAAATACTAGGCTGCAACATGGGACAATTTAATTACTGAAGGAGAGTACCCTGGAACCATCAAGTAATGAAGCCATTTTCCTCTCTTCCTCCTCCCCCTACCAAAAATCGTTGATTTCACAATAAAGCAGTACAATTTGAATTGTAATCTGCACTCTTCAGAGCAGTGAAATCACGCAAGACTTCGCTGTACCGCCATGGCATTCCCCTCTCATGTCTCTCTCAGCACACTTTGAGGAAGGCCCATTTGAGAACCAGTAGGAGTTTCTCATGTGGACATTCAAAGAGGTTTCATTTCTGGTGGGTTACAAAATATTCCACAACAAATCATTGCGATTTCTGTTGTCTGTTTCTATCTGTGAAGTGATTTCTAAATTACACAGAAAAAGACCATTTAGTTAAAAACAGAGGTTTGATGTACTGAAGGATGAGGCCTTATCACCTTATTACTTTGAAAACTAATATGTTTTCCTTCTTTCCTCGGGCACCTTTGAGTCAAATCCTTTGTATTATCTTACAGAGGCAGATTATCTCTGAGAAATGTTCCTCCCGTTCCACTGCAGGGCACAATCAGAAGAATTTAAATGGGAAAAAATTGTCTGAGTCCCATGTTGATGAGAGGGTTTTCATTTGCTTGTTTGTCCCCCATCCTCCATAAGTAATCCCATTTTTCCCATTTACAGTAACATTTGGAGGAGGTAAGAACATAAGAACGGCCATACTGGGTCAGTCCAAACATCCATCTAGCTCAGTATCCTGTCTTCTGACAGTGGCCAATGCCAGGTGCTTCAGAGGAAATGAACAGAACAGGTAATCATCAAGTGATCCATCCCATGTCGCCCATTCCCAGCTTCTGGCAAACAGAGGTTAGGGACACCAACCCTACCCATCCTAGCTAATAGCCATTGATGGACCTATCCTCCATGAACTTATCTAGTTCCCTTTGAACCCGGTTATAATCTTGGTAAATTACACAAATTCATTAACATTTTTATTTAGCCTCTTTCTCCTTATAAACTACAACAGAAATGCCTGTGATACAATAGGTGTCTGCAAGATTCTTTATCTTGAAGCTTCCTTTCTCAAACTCTTTATTTGACACTTTGCACTGTTGGTTAATTGTCTTCTTTGTGCCTGGTATTTGCATAAAACCAGATTTTGGCAATTAGCACTGTGGTATGTAACTGTGCCCCCGTCCCCCCCAAAGAGGCACTCAGGGAGAACTAGTGACTCTGAGTAATTTACGGCAACCCTGAAAAGGGTGCAACTCATTTCCCCTCTGCGCATCAAGTTGGTCCGTGGAAGAATGGAGTCATGGCTCTTCCTTCTTTCCAACCATTTGCATCTGGTGGTCAGCAGTGTCCGTGCAGCTCATGCTCTGCTCAGGGCCCAGAGCCAACGTCCGGGTAGATCTAACACACTCACATGGAAAAGAGTAGGGGTGAAAATCATACTGGATTGCACTGGATGTCCTGACTATGGAATATCTGACCTTCTTCAACCTAACTGGCATATCAGCCAAGGTTTTGTCTATTCAAGGCAACTCAGAGCTAGAATGTGGTTCAGGAATTTAGGCCCAGGAAAAGCTGGCTAGTGACAAGAAATTTTGTGAGGGGTTTCCCTCGCTTTCTTTTCTTGTTCCCAGGTTTGTTGACTTTCAGGGCATAGTGCAAAGTAAGTGTGTGTGTGTGTGTGTGTGTGTGTGTGTGTGTGTGTGTGTGTACCCAGCCAGATGGGTTGCCACAAAAGTAATTTTTAGGCATTCACAGAGTCAGCAAGCAGCTTTTACATCATTTGCTCTGACAGTAGAGAAAATACTAAAGGCCGGATTCTGCCTCGCCCTTATGCAGATGCGCTGTGTGGAGGGGACAGTGCAAGGAACTCCCGCCCCATGTCTGGTCTTCTGTAACCCAACTAAAGATCTGGCAGAATTGCAGCCCCGAGGCTCAGGGAATACATGGACTGCTCACTCCCAGGGGGAGAAGCTGGGGCCACGGTCACCCTGTTGCCACCACCTCCACACATCTGCCAAGACTTACTTGCCCTGCACAAAGGGGAGAGGCTCTCCGAGGCAGAACGCCTCCCTCCGCACCACTTGTCATCCAATTTGCACAAACTAGCTCTAAATTAGAGTCTATAAGGTTGGTCACCTCAGTCAGAGGAGTCAGGTTCTGGGAGAACCTTCTAAGAAGAGCAGTGGAGGCAAACAATGTAAGCTGTAGTTTTAAGATGGATCTTGGTAAGTTTATAAACGGGCTTATATGACGGGTTAGGCCACGATAGTAATGGGTTATACTCGATGACTCCAGAGGTCCCTTCCAGCCTACATCCCTAAACTAATCAGCACAGCCAGCCTACATAGGCTTGTGGGTGATTTGGAAAGCAATATGCTCAGGTTTCCATGACTATGAGTTTCCAGGTTTCTTCCCTCTGGCGTGGGCAATATGCAGGCAGTGAGGAATGTTTTCCTCCTACATAGCTGTGCCAGTTTAATGGGTTCTAGTAATTCCCACTACATCCTTCGCGTCTGCTTGGGGAAAGGGAGCAAAGTATTAGATTCCTGATACTCAATAGCCTTTTACAAATATACTGTGCAGAGACCACATCAGGCTTTGGTCGGCTTGCTCCAATATCACATCTTCTTCTTTACCCTGTTCTTTCTGCGCCCTTCACCAGTGACCTAATTTAACTGTCTGCTAATGAGACCATCCTAGAATCGAAAAGGCTGTCTCTTTGTGGGGGCTGGAAAGAGGGTGTATTCCGACGGTGGCTATTGAATTATATATATTCAAACTGTCTTTTAAAAGTTTACAAAGTATTATAAGATCAATTATTTATTAATTGTGCAATTTAAGGAATTACCATATGCCAGAAATTGGGGTGGAGACCTGAGAGATAATGATGCTAATGAGAACTCTGTGGCTTCCTACTAATATTTGGAAGTACAGGATTAAGATTCTGCAGCACCACAAGCACTGTGATTTCCCAGAATTCTCAAGAAAAATTGGAATAGTGCATCGCACAGACTAGAGCTACTGTGCCCTCTGGTGGGTAGAATGAGAATTGTGTGTCCAGACCCATACCGCTAACAGAGGTGCCTAAGACTTCTGGGATGTGGACAGCTGGGTTCTTGGGGTGCACCTGCTGCAGCTGGCTGGGGTGGGTGGTGAGGGAACCCTGGGGCTTCCTGGCCATGAGTCTCAGCTCCTCTCTGCGATAGCTGAACAGCTGCAGGTATTCATGTCCAGCACATCACTCAAGAACAGGTGAGGATCAGGCTGAGCCTGTTTGAGATGGCAAGGAGCAGAGCCTGGATTTTACTCTGTGTGTGCTGTGTAGAAACAGAAGCACACTCTGTGCTCAGGCTGTTCACCCTATTTCATTCTGTGGCACAAATTCTGCTGTGATTTGACTTCCGTGGATGGCACAGGTGGTAAGTCAGTGTTGAATTTTGTCCCGTATATTCCATTCATGGAGGGCCTAAACATACCCTGGCAAAATGGACTCTGGGCCTGGCCGGAGGCCTCTCTCAGGCTGGGTCTACACTACCCGCCTGAATCGGTGGGTAGAAATCGACCTCTCGGGGATCGATTTATCGCGTCCCGTTGGGACGCGACAATCGATCCCCGAATTGACACTCTTACTCCACCAGCGGAGGTGGGAGTAAGCACCGTCGACGGGAAGCCACAGAGGTCGATTTTGCCGCCGTCCTCACAGCGGGGTAAGTCGGCTGCGATACGTCGAATTCAGCGACGCTATTTGCGTAGCTGAATTTGCGTATCTTAAATCGCCCCCCCCCTGTAGTGTAGATGTAGCCTCAGTCTAATCTGTCTTTCTAGGTTCTTTTATGGCTCCCAACACAGTCTGTCTCTCTCAGGAGCAGGCAAACTTTTTGGCCTGAGGGCCACATCGGGTTTCCAAAATTGTATGGAGGGCTGGTTAGCGGAGACTGTGCCTCCCCAAACAGCCAGGCATGGCCTGGCCCTGCCCCCTATCTGCCCCCCCCCTGCTTCTCGCCCCTTGATGGCCCCCCCGGGACTCCTGCCCCATCCAACCACCCCTTCTCCCTGTCCCCTGACCACCCCCAGAACCCCTGCCCCTGACTGCCCCCCGCCGCCCCATCCAACCCCCCTCTCCTTCCTCACTCCCCCCCGCAGGACCTCTGCCCCATCCAACCACCCCTTCTTCCTGACTGCCCCCAGAACCTCTGCCCCTGACTGCCCCCCACCACCCCATCCAACCCCCACTCTCCTTCCTGACTGCCCCCTGGGGATCCCTGCCCCCATTCAACACGCCTGTTCCCTGCCCTCTGACTACCCCAACCCCTATCCACACCCCTGCCCCCTGACCACCACCCCGAACTCCCCTGCCCTCTATCCAACCCCTCCCCCCCGCTCCCTGCCCTCTTACCGCGCTGCCTAGAGCATCGGTGGCTGGCGGCGCTACAGCCGCGCCACCAAGAGCACCAGGACAGGCAGCCGTGTCGCCCGGCTGGAGCCAGCCACGCCACCGCTCCCTGCCCCCTTACCGCGTTGCCTGGAGCATTGGTGGTGTGTACCCCAGGGATGAATTTATCCCAAGGGCTCTACGTTGTGATCAGCCCTGCCCACAATTTTTGATTAGACGTTCAAACAGATGGATGTTTCTTTGAACACAGCAGTCCTGGGCAAAGTGACTTTTCCCATCTTCAACGCATTGCATTTATAAAAAGGGGCCAGCAAGGTGGCAGGTGTTCTGCACACAGCCCCAGAGGTGCAGTAAGCCTTGATGTACAGCACATATCCACAGAGCAGTAAAGAGTTGAAGACACTCTTGGTAGGAACCTGTAGGCAAGAGCCCCAGGAATGACAATTTTTCTTTCCTGACTGCCCCCTGAAGAGAACGTTGGGAAAAATTCCTACTCCCTCACAGTAATGGTCCTGCACCCAAGAGCTCCAGGACTTGAAAGAAAGCAATGCAGTTTGTACAAGAACACGTGCGTAATAGAAAGAGCACACGGTTTTATGGGAAAGATACATGTGACACCCAGCCTCTGTTGTAATCTCAAGTGGCCAAAGAGCAATTAAATGATTGTCTGAATCCATATATTTTTTTTCCAAGTCTGCTGTGCTGTATTTCTGGGGGGTCGTTTTTTTCAGAGGTTGCTAAAGATTTATGATACATAAAACCAGCAGACTACATCATGTCTCCTCAGGGCTGGTTAAGGAAATCCAATAACAGAGGAATTTTATGTCTCGAACAAATATATGTTTCTTCCTATGCACTACTAGGCCTGTGAGGATGGAAGTGATAGGCAGCCAGTATTCCCCGTGTGTACCACTCGGCAAGGAGTGAAAGAGGGGGCAGGTTTAATACAGTTGTAGAACGATCAGGTATGAGATCTGGCTGTAATTAGTATGGTATCAAACATTGCTCTGGGAAAGCAGAATGGTCTCGCAGACAGGGCACTGGACTGGGACTCAGGAGACCTGGGTAAGTCAAGTATCAGAGGGGTAGCCGTGTTAGTCTGGATCTGTAAAAAGCAAACAAGGAGTCCTCTGGCACCTTAAAGACTAACAGATGTATTGGAGCATAAGCTTTCGTGGGTGCATGCCCATTTAGTCAAACGCATGAGTAAGTCACTTCACCTCTCTGCACTTCAGTTTCCCCTCTCATCCTCTGCCAGCCTTACCTATTCAAAGCATAAGCCCTTTGGAGCAGGGACTGTCTTACCATGGGTGTGTATGGTGCCTAGAGCAGAGAGGTCCTTCGCTGAGGCCTTTAGGTGCTACTGTCATAGACATAGTAATAATAATAAAAGAAAGAGGGTAGCAATAGAGTTGCATGAATAATGTGGCATTATTTGAGATTATTTTTCATGCACAATCACACTTCTGTAATAGCTGTTGCCAGCTAGCAATGAGAACATACGACAAGATACCGAAGAATCTTTAAGTAACAGTAAACCCCTTACTTAACTTCTTACTGAGTTGCCTTGCCTTCCTGGCTGCAAGCCTGTAGCAATGCAACAAGCAGCCCTGCTTCTGCTGACAAGATTCACCACATCATGATTCCCCCCATACAATACCATGGGTAACTTTGGTTCCCACTCCAAAGTTCCTACTGTCCTTACAACTTTCATTCTATGCTAAGTTCAGTTTGCTCAGCTAATACTCAATAAATAAATAATAGAAACAGAGGGTGAGATTTTCCCATGCACGCTGAATGCTTTAGACATAGATCCTCTACCACAATGAACGGAAAGTATCAGGGGTGCTGGAACAATTTTTATAATGGGGGTGATGAGAGCCATGAAACCAAACAGCAAACCCTGTATAGAATGGAAACTACTTCAAGCCAACAGATGTGACAGCAATCCCAGCACCTATGGGAAGGTGTGTGTTTAAGTCCCCTAACCTGCTTGGAAAATCTCACCCTGTGCGTTTTTTCAGCGCAAATGGGGCTTAAAGCCCTCTTCCCCCATGCTCTGCCATATGTACCAAGGGCAGGAATGCAGAATCAGGCCTACTGTCACGCCGCAGTAAGTAGGGCAGATGTGGTAAGCGTCTTAGGGTGACCACTGTAGTTCTACTAGACTGTTGTGTCTGTCAGCATTACAGATTGTGGCCTCAAGAATGGGGACTGCTATTAAAATATAACATATTAAAATATAGCTACAGCTCAGACTATGCCTACATCGGTCCAGTGCTCTCTCAGAATGGAGGGGTAAGAAAGGCCTCGCACCTCTGGGAAAGCTGGCTTTTTAACATACAAACACTTGTCTGCTCCAGCTCCATTTTTCACTCTTATCCCTTCCTGACAATTTCACCACCCTTCATGAAAACTCGGGCTTGAGGAAGAAAGGAAATGCGTTCTTTCTGACTCCTGCATACGTTTTTAAGCATTTCTGTCACTATATATTAGAGCTGCAAAGCACGTTAACGATGTTGCTGAGTACCTTGCTCCTTGTGTGGCACTGGGCAGTAATATTAGTCTGGGAGGTTTGAGAAGCTGAACAAATCTTCTCTTTCTTCCCATTTCATATTAGCCATTACATTTATATTACCGTCGGAATCACAACCAAACAGAACAGTTTCCATAATTCGGTGAAGAAATGAGGCTGACAGGATCTCAGGAAATACAGCATTATTAACAAAGCCTCATTCTTAACACTCCTAGACAGACAGCATTATGAATATTCATCCAGTGGTGCTAGCAGCACCCTCAGGAAATAAGTGCCACTCGGTTAAAAATTGGGAGCCAACCTTCTTGGGCATGACTCATCAGTTCTTGGGCCTGCTGGGATCACGGTGCTCGAGAGGTCAAAATGAACAACTGTAGTGAAACCCTCTTAGCCTGGATTCCTGTTTGCCGTGAAAAATAAAATCTCTTTATATCACAGAGGGCGTCTTCCTCACAGTAAGCACAGCAGATGCAAATTATTTTCCAAAAATAAGCAACGAAGACTTCAGACTTGCATTTAAATGACTCATACTTTACTTTTTAAAGAAGTGGATTGTGAATATTATGATGTTGTATTCATCTTAGAGGGTAGAACAGATGGTGAAGGCTCAGAGTATATTCTCAGCTTGATGCACAGAGATTTCCAAAATTGCACGTTAACTGCACTGGAAGTTCCCATACGCATGTAAATCCCTCCACACTGAGATGAGATTATCCTTTCATGGAAAGTGTTATGTCCATTAGAATACCTAGCTCTAACTTTTCAGAAAATGAGTTGCTAGCAGTCAATAGAGTTAAAGTGGGAATTAATATATATTCTAATGTAAAAGGACAGCATGCTGGTCTCATAAATAATATCTTACATTTATACAGTTCCCTTCATGCCAAAGAAGCCAAAAGATCTTCACAAACTTATACACTATATAAATCTAGTTGTACATAAAACAGTGAGTCCTCAGATAGATATTTTTTTCCAGCCCAGACACAGGGGCAAAGCATAATTCTTTCTGGTGGAATGGAGTTAACTAGCAGGGCTTACACCTCCTAAAAGACTTGAGAGAGGTGTTTTGTAATATACACATAACAGGTCAGTCATATTTGGGAAATGTCATTCTGGCCCCAATTCAGGAAAGCATTTAAGAATTTGACTTCATAGGGAGCTAACCACGTGCTTAATATAAAGCATTGTCTCCTAAGTAGGAAGGATGGTCTTATGGTGAAGGCACCAAATGGGGATTCAGGAGATCTGGTGCAACAACCAGCACTGCCAAAGGCTTCCTGTGTGACACTGGGCAAGTCACCTAGGGCCCGATTTTGGAAGGTATTTAAGTGCTGAAGATGGACACTTAGTGGGATTTCCAAAAGCACCTCAGCAGGTTAGTTAATGGGAGATATAATGGATACCTATCTTCATCTTTAGGCACCTAAATACCTTTGAGAATCTGGTCAATCTCTCTGTGCCTCAGTTCACCATCTGCAAAATGAGGATCATAATATTTCCCTACCTCACTGATTGGTTGTGAGGATCAATGCACACGAGAAGTTCAGATACTGGAGTGATGGTGGTCATGTAGATAGAAAAGATACACTGCCCCATGATGCCTGGTTACAAAGCAGGTATTTAGAACACATAGCTGTTAGGTTCACAAACGGACCAGGGTACAGACTGTGCTTCCCTTTGCTATTATCTGCAGCTATAAAAAGCATTAGTTTGAAAACAGTTATGTGATCTTTGTTACAAGCTCAAGCAATTTGCTGCTGCACAAAAAAAGGGCTTTTTCTCTGCGGAAGGTATAAGCAAAGTGACACTCTGGAGAGATAGTTAGCTTTGAAACACCTGTTCAGAGTGCAGTGTTTTAAGCTTAGTGCATCTTTACCTGTTCAGACAAAGTGATACATTGCCTCATCCTAAACCCTTTTGTTGCAAACAGTATTTAGGTACAATCCATGGCACTGCAGAAATGTTATGACTTCAGGATGACTAAAATTGTCTTTAGAATTCGCCCAAGATACAGTCTTAAGAATCTGCCCTGTGCGGGTTTTACACCATGAAACTAATTCCATGGATTGGTTTTAGCTCTGACGACTCTTGTAAGATAACCTGGAGAATGCTTACGGCTCCGGGAGTCCGTGGTAGCAGATTCAGTTGGGTTGCAAGCGGCCTAGGTTTGACCTCCTGTTTGCAGGATCCCTGGATGGGGTTCAGCACGTTACCTGGGCGGAGTGTATCAAGTCAGTTATGTCTGGTTAATACTGTTATTTATGAAAACAGCTATGACATTCTGTGACTCCAAAACGAGACGAATCAATGGCTGAATGATTCATTGTCAGCCAGTTGCTGAGCTCTAACCCAAGTATCACCCTCAGAAGTCAACGGGAGTCCTAGGCACTTCTCCGGGGCCTGAATTTGGCCTTAATGTGATTTTAAATACTAAAAACTGAAAAAATTGTTATGATGGCAATAACAACTCGGACTTTCTCCGCATACCGTTGTGATCTATAATCTCATCCTTGGAAAACTAAAGAAGAAATTAAACTCTTTAAAAAGACTTTACTTATAAAGTACATAAAATATTTGGCAGGACAAAGGCTTGTTTATTAAGTTTAAAATATGGTAAAATGCTTTCCTTTTCACTCTGATCCATCAAAGCATTTAGACAGGTGCTTAACACTAAGCATCTGAGTAGTGTTAATAGGAATATTTAATACAGGGATAGTCCTTCTGACATCAATGGAATCACTATTATTGCTTAAATTTAAGCAAATGCTTGAGGCCCAGATATTTAAAGATATTTAGGAAATCCCTTTTGAAAATGTGTGAATAGCAGTGTGCACCAAAGTGCTGCACTGTAACTCCCCCGTGTGGATGGTGCAGGTGCAAACGTAAAGGTCCTGAGTTTGCAGGACCTTTAAGTTTGTGCCCGCATTGTTCACATGGGGAAGTTACATGGCAGCATTTTGGTGCGCACTGCTATTCACAACCCCGTAGTCTGAACTTCAGAGCAGTGTAGACATGTCATTAGGCTCCTAAGTCAATTAGGCATTGTAACATTGAGCACAGCAATGCCCTAAATACTTTTATCAGAGGGGTAGCCGTGTTAGTCTGGATCTGTAAAAAGCAACAGAGTGTCCTGTGGCACCTTTAAGACTAACAGATGTATTGGAGTATACGCTTTCGTGGGTGAATACCCACTTCGTCAGGAACCACCTAAATACCTTTGAAAATCTGGGCCTAAATGCTTTGCTGGATCAAGGCCTTTAATCTCTTTCACTCTCCTCCTCCCTGGATAGAAAGACGATAAACGGCCTGAGGGAGGAACAAACGCATCTACAAAGAGGTTAGAACTGATCATTAAGTCATATACCACAACAACAAAAGACTTCAGTGCTTTGCTGTAGCAAGAGTGAGCTGAAGTCTGGCTTCTCGCATCAGTTGTTACCTTTCTGCAAGATGAAATACAAATCTCTGCTTGGGCTTAAAACAGGAAAGGGGTGCAAACGGTGTATCACTGAGCAGAATAGAGGGAAGGCAGCCAAGCTGTCCTGTCAGAAATGGCACTCTTCCCAGCACTCAAGTCTATTGTGGAAAATAAAATATTCGATTAAATTATTTTCCAATTTCAGCCATCTCCCTTGTCGGGCTCTTGGGTGAAATATTTTCCAAAAGTTCAGAAATATTTTTCTGCTCACCATCTGCCTCAATGGCTGGACATATTGGACATCAATACGAGGACCAAACATCTGTGGCCCAAGGACACCAAGCTGCCACCAAGGGGATGCTTGAGTCTGAAACCTTTGCAGCCTAGCTGAAAAAAACTTTATGAATACATAGACAGAAGCTCACCCCCCTCCGCACACAGCCCCTTTTCGATTGGTACAAAACCTGCTTTGAGAATTTTGATGACCTTGGTCTTAGGCTGATCCCTCCCATCCACCCCATCCCCAAATCTTCGGTGAATTACTGTATTTATTTTTTTTAATAGCTGAACACACATTATCAGCCATTTAATCTATTTGTATGCATAGAAATTTAACCTACATGCCAGTTGCATGTGTTTTGGGTCCATAAGGTGTTAAAATTGTGATATTACAAAGCAAAGACACTGGTGCCACTGTACAGTTATCAGGTAGTGTGGGGTCTACGTTGTGCACCCTTTACTCACACAGATGAGCACTTATTAGAAACAGCCCCATTAACTAGAGAGGAAAGATAGTTCCGCAGCCAGGGTGCTAGCCTGAGACTCAGGAGACCAGCATTCAATTCACTGCTCCACCAGAGACTTCCTGTGTGATCTTGGCCAGTCATTCACTCTCTGTGCCTTGGTTCTCAAACTACAAAATGGGGCTATACCAATTCCCTACCTTGCAGGGGTGCAGTCAGGGCCAGCGCTTCCACTAGGCGACCCTAGGCAGCCGCCTAGGCCGGCAGGATTTGGGGGGTGGCATTTTGCTGTCCTCGGCGGAAATTCAGCAGCGGGGGGTCCTTCCGCTCCGGGTCTTTGGCGGAAATTCGGCGGCGGGTCCTTCACTCGCTCCGGGACCCGCCACCGAAGTGCCCTGAAGACGCGGAGTGGAAGGACCCCCACCGCCGAATGCTCAGAGGAGGAGCTTTGCCGCCTAGGGCGGCAAAAACCCTGGCGCGGCTCCTGGATGCAGTGAGGATAAAGATGTTCCAGTTTAACGAGGGAGCATATAAGCACCTTAGAAACATTGACCCCATTCTAGTCAGTAAGAGACTTCATAAGAAGACTTCAGTGGGGCCAGGATTTTCCCCATACTTTGGGGAATAACTGCTCACCAACGTCATGACTGTTGTGGGTTAAACCTCATTTAAACCACTGGGTGTGACCGCCATCCCTCATTGAAGATAGCGGGAAGTAAGAGCGTTAAGCGGCTCCCACCCAAACCAAAGCATACGTGAGAATGCTCAGGCATCGGAACTATGTGGGCGAAAAGCTTTGTTGGTATTGTTTTGGGTAGGGGTGTTGGGAGGGAGAAACAGGACAGTGTAGCAGAAGGAGCAAGAAGCTTCAGAGACAGTAACAGAAGCTCTGGTAATGTGGCCCTGCGAGAAAGCTATGAGTGAACGCTGCGGGGACACAGAATGCTGGCTGGAAAGGCAGGTTTGGAACAGCGAACAAAGAAACTGTCTCCTGCTGTTTGATTCCTACTGTATTCAGGGAAACAGGACTTTGTGTATAATCCTTGTAACTAAACCAGACTGCAAAGAAAACAGCTGGTTCTATCAGGAAATATTTCTCTTAACTGGGACAACCCACAAGACCCTGAATTTGGTTAACCACTTGGTTCAAAAGACTATGACCCTTCAGCAGTTTACGGTCTGGCCTTGTCTACGCTGCTGGTGGCATGTCAAGAACAGGCACTATACATGTAGCTACACGCTGCACTGACAGGCAGCTGTGCCCACACGTGTCACTGCGGTGTGTAGCTACACACAGCAGTGAAGGCTCTGGTAGGGGAACAGCAGTGGGGAGGCAGCTAGACGCTAAACTGCTAAAAATAGTGTAGATGTGGGAGGCGTTGCTTGGATGTGTAAAGAGCTGTGTAGCAAACAGGATTTTAGGAATCATTAAAAAGGGGATAGAGAATAAGATGGAGAATATCTTATTGTCCATGGTACGCCCCCATCTTGAATACTGCATACAGATGTGGTCTCCTCATCTCAAAAAAGATATACTGGCATTAGAAAAGGTTCAGAAAAGGGCAACTAAAATGATTAGGGGTTTGGAACGGGTCCCATATGAGGAGAGATTAAAGAGGCTAGGACTTTTCAGCTTGTAAAAGAGGAGACTAAGGGGGGATATGATAGAGGTATATAAAATCATGAGTGATATGGAGAAAGTGAATAAGGAAAAGTTATTTACTTGTTCCCATAATATAAGAACTAGGGGCCACCAAATGAAATTAATGGGCAGCAGGTTTAAAACAAATAAAAGGAAGTTCTTCTTCACACAGTGCACAGTCAACTTGTGGAACTCCTTGCCTGAGGAGGTGGTGAAGGCTACGACTATAACAGGGTTTAAAAGAGAACTAGATACATTCATGGAGGTTAAGTCCATTAATGGCTATTAGCCAGGATGGGTAAGGAATGGTGTCCCTAGCCTCTGTTTGTCAGAGGGTGGTGATGGATGGCAGGAGAGAGATTACTTGATCATTACCTGTTAGGTTCACTCCCTCTGGGGCACCTGGCATTGGCCACTGTCGGTAGACAGGATACTGGGCTGGATGGATCTTTGGTCTGACCCAGTACAGCCATTCTTATGTGTAGTGTATATACTTTGGGGGTTCAGGTGTATAGGGCATTCTACTCGCCTAAGTCATGCTGCCCCATCTACTCAGCTGTTTATATCCATGGTAGCGGGGCATGCAGTGTGTGTACTCCATACACATGGAGTATGTCTTAACTGTAGACATACCTTCAGAGTCTGTTTGGACACCAGCATTGGGGGGAGGGATAGCTCAGTGGTTTGAGCATTGGCCTACTAAACCCAGGGTTGTGAGTTCAATCCTTGAGGGGGCCACTTGGGGATCTGGGGCAAAATCAGTACTTGGTCCTGCTAGTGAAGGCAAGAGGCTGGACTCAATGACCTTTCAAGGTCCCTTCCAGTTCTAGGAGATGGGATATCTCCATTAATTTTTTTAATTTTTATATTTTTTAGTAATACCATCGGAGTGTTAATGGTCAATTTAGTCATTTTAAAAAATCACGTGGAAATAAACAGACAACAATCCATTAGCTTGGGGAATCAATCATTTCAAATAATCCTATCTGTAGTGTCAGAATATTTTCATTGCAGATATTTCAAATAGAAAGCAGCACTCCCACTCACATCCAGGAATGAATGCAGTGGGTGTTTTCACTACCTGATATTTTGCATGTCATTTGTGAGGGAGTATATTTGCTATAAATGAATATATCCTGAGTGGGGAAGCGTGGCAGGGATTTTTAGATTATATTTTTTCTTGCTTGGGGGCAAGCTCAAGTAGAGATGTCAATCTGGTACTTGATACTTAAAGATTCAGGGACCCTGCCCCCTGAAATGAAATGGCGCCTGACCTGTACATACCATTCCCCTTGGGTTTCTCTTCTCACTATGCAAAACCATCCTTCCATCCATCCATCCTTCCTGAGGAGAAGGTAATATTATAAAGAACAATCACTCAGAACTAACCACTCTGCAGATCTCATTCTGAAACATAATCTCCTGAAAAACACAGAGCTGGAAACAAAGAGAGATGCTGTCAGTCCCAGTGTTACCAACTACAAATATTCAAAGCCTCCCCCAAATCACGAGATTGGTTTAAAAATCACGAGACTTGCAAGGAAGGAGGTGGAAAAAGCAGGGCTGTATCATCCTGTAATGTACGATGTGATTTTATCTGAAGTTCTCGTTGCTTGTCTGTAATTGTGTCCAAAATGCATTGCGACCAAACCATTTTCCTGAGTGATTATTGCCCATATAGGCCCCAAAGGGACCTCACTCCACTTGTAGTTATACTGAAATCAGTTGGGCCAGATCTTCAGCTGGCATAAATCAACATGGCTCTATTGGCTTCACTGGAGCCACGCTGGCTAACACCAGCTGAGGACCTGGTTCATGGGGCTACTTGCGGCGTATATGCAATGTGATCAAGAAAAGTAGAATCGGGCCCAAATGTAGTAGTTAACCTTAAAATTTGTATAAAATTAGGTTGATTGCTACCAGATGAAACTGTGACAGTTGGGTAATTAATAGGTATGGCAGAAGGATAGGGGGAGCTGCTGTTTGTCAGGGAAAGCAGACGCTGTTGTGTTTGGAAGTGAGAAAAAATTGCATGCTGCTTTTATAAAATGTGTAATTCGCCATCTCCCTCGCCGTTCCTTAAGAGCTTATGGAAACCCAAACTCAGCTCCCATCTCAAGCTTATATTTCCAAAGGTCAGAGATTTCATGATGATCCTCTGTACATTGCTATCACTTCCATGAGCACTTGAGGAGGGTAACATTAATTGCCTGTGACTGTAATTGGCTTTATGATGGTAGTCAGGCCAGTGCCTGGGAAAACTGCACCCCAGAACAGCTGTCAGACATGTAACCTGGCAGAAAGTCATCAAGTGTCAGGAGTGTTACTTGAACAGAATTGACATTCTATATGCCCAGGCAGGCAGGACAATCAAGAGAAATCTCTCGCTGCAACGATTCTCAAAAGTGTCTAATTTGAAATAGTTTCAGCTGAAGATGCAAAGCATGCAATGTTCCAATGTCTGTGGGCATAAAGGTTTTAAATAGCGAAAGCAAAACACATTGGTTATTGGATGAGTGCTTGGGATTTAGACAATGATTAGACAGCAATTACATTATTTGTTCAGCACTGAATTTCCTAATTGGAGATTATTTGGGGAGGGCCAAAAATCAAAATGCAGAACAGCCAAGAATAACTGTCTTCAGCCATCAGATACACATTATCAAATTAGCGTTAGCGGCATACCTGGCTTTTGTTATCCTGACTCAGGCTAAGATCTTGATCCAAAACCCTGTGAGATCCATGGAAAGTTGCCAACTGATCTTAATGGGCTTCAGATCATGCCGTAACTGCAGAAGAGTTCCATATATTGCTACGTCCATCAACCAACGTCCCGCTCTTCCAAACCCGGACCACAATAATAGCGACTTCTCAAGATATTTAGTATTCACCAGAGAGCTCTGGAGTGGTTTGAGCAACGATCTCATCTTTTTGCTTCACCTAAGGGGCTATACGAATCAATGCCAGTAATACAATTGTAATTCTAAGTCAACCAGCTACAGTCCTTTTCTTCCAGGACCAGCTAATATGAAAGTCAACTCCTCAGCTTCCTTTCACTCTCTCAGTGCTTACCGATGTCAGAGTACCACAATGTGTTGGATTAAAAGTAATAATTAATATCTATTGATGCTTTGGGAAAGGATGGTCCAGTACAGACCCCGGATTTGGCTTGTATTATTAGAAAGAAATATGGCTCCCAGCCTGTTCTCTCAGCCTGCTGAGTTTGTGCTAATTGAAGCAGACCTATTAGTTTCCAAGGTCTGTGCTAATTGTAGAAAATCATCCAGAGACTGGCCTAGTCTTCACTTACCGGCTGGTCCGGCGGCACGCCATCGATGTTCTGGGATCGATTTATTGCGTCTGGTTAAGACGCGATAAATCGATCCCGGATCGATCCCGGAAGTGCTCGCAGTCGGCGCCGGTACTCCAGCTCGCCGAGAGGAGTACGCGGCATCGACGGGGGGGAGACTTCCTGCCGCGTCTGGACCGCGGTAAGTTCGGACTAAGGTACTTCGAATTCAGCTACGTTATTAACGTAGCTGAATTTGCGTACCTTAGTCCGATTTGGGGACTTAGTGGGGACCAGGCCAATGAGTCCGTTCTAAAAGCGATAAGATAACATGTTACAAATGTTTATCTGAACTCAGGCCTATAAAGACAAACTCTAAAAACTGAGAACTTTGATTCTGGTTCTGCAACCACCCTCCAGGAGCATCGGATGCACATCTGACCAGACTTGGCTCCATCTTCGTGTCCAGGCCACCTGGTCAGTAACTTGGCACAAGCAACTTTAAGGCTGGTAACTATAACAACAACCTTGCAGAACTTGTGTGTGTGTGTGTGTCTGTGTGCGCATGCGTGAGTGAGAATATAGCTATAACTGATTAATTCTTTCTGTATTCACAATAAACACGGCATATTGCCTTATCTCCTAAATAAGATCCTGCTGGTTTTCATTTTCTGCGTATAACGAATGAAGCTCTTCTTCAAAATCCCTAGCATAACCACCAGTTATTTGTATTATGGTAGAACCAAGAGGCTTCACCCAAAATCAGTACACAGGAGGCCCAATAGAAACACAGTAAGAGAAGGTCCCTGTCCAAAGGGATTACCATTTAAACAGGCCAGACAAATGGTGGGAGAAAGGGGGTACCATTATCCTGACTTCACAGAAAATGAACTGAAGCACAGAGCAATTAAGCAAATTGCCCATGGTCACTCAGAAAGTCTGTAATAGGGCTGGGAAATGAACCCAGATCTCCGAAATCTTAGTCCAGTGCTTTAATCCACCGAACCATCCTATCACAAGTGAAGACATCTAAGTGTACAGTCTAGAGGAAAGATACCGACACTAACCCATCCACTGCTGAACAGGTGAGATGGAGCAGGTAATATTTAGTGTGTTTATTACTTAGTAGTAAGACCCAATCAAAATACATACGGAGATAAACTGCAAGTATTTGGTACATTTTGGAAGCTGCTGCCTAAAGTTTTCGCCACATGAATGCTATTAATACCAGGGGAACGATGCTACTAAAGCAGCAACATTTTGGATGTTGTTCAATTAGAAAAGCTCCACACCACAGTGCAGATCATGGATGCACTGACTCACTTTTTTCCCGCTGTTCTCTTTCCTATTGTTTATTATACAACTTTTCCTCTTCTTTTCCAGAGACCGTTTATCACACTAATGAAGGAGCTGCAATTGAAAATAGAGTGGTCAATGAAAAGAGTTATTTCTTGAGCATTAATGTAGAGAGAGCTGTTTAAAATAAAATCCATTAATACAAGGCCAGGATATACTGATGCAAAGAGAAGTCTCAGACGGTGACATATTGCAGGGTGGATGTGGATTCATTTAAACTGTTCACTGCATATTTCTCTTACAAAACTGAAGAAATGAAGTCAAACATGTCTGCTTTCATATGCACGATTACTGAGCGCAGCAAATGAAAACCAGAACAGGCACATGACTGCACATGTGCACACAAACACACAATTACAGAACTTAGTAAATAAATAACTAACCCCCCCCCACGCGCCCGCATGCTTAAACATATAATTACCGAACTCAGCAAATGAAATCCAACACATCCACATCCACACTCGATTACAGAACTCAGCAAATGACATCCTGCACACCCATTCCTCACCCACCTTTGCGCACTCACACAGTTACAGATCTCCATAAATGAAATTCAACACCCATATACACAAACACATACACCTGCTTATAGAACCATAGAATCATAGGACTGGAAGGGACCTCGAGAGGTCATCTAGTCCAGTCCCCTGCACTCGTGGCAGGACTAATTATCTAGACCATCCCTGACAGGTGTTTGTCTAACCAGCTCTTAAAAATCTCCAATGATGGAGATTCCACAATCACCCTAAGCAATTTATTCCAGTGCTTAACCATCCTGACAGTTAGAAAGTTTTTCCTAATGTCCAACCTAAACCTCCCTTGCTGGAATTTAAGCCCATTGCTTCTTGTCCTATCCTCAGCAGTTAAGAAGAAATATTTTTCTCCCTCCTCCTTGTAACAACCTTTCACGTTCTTGAAAACTGTCCTCATGTCCACTCTCAGTCTTTTCTTTTCCAGACTAAACAAATGCAATTTTTTCAATCTTCCCTCATAGGTCGTGTTTTCTAGACCTTTAATAAATTTTGTTGCTCTTTTCTCCAATTTGTTCACATCTTTCCTGAAATGTGGCGCCCAGAACTGGACACAATACTCCAGTTGAGGCCTAATCAGTGCGGAGTATAGCAGAAGAATTACTTCTCGGGTCTTGTTTACAACATTCCTCCTGCTAGTACATCCCAAAATGATCGCTTTTTTTGCAACAGTGTTACACTGTTGACTCATATTTAGCTTGTGGTCCACTATGACCCCTAGATCCTTTTCCACAGTACTCTTTTCTAGGCAGTCCTTTCCCATTTTGTATGTGTAAATGAAATTGTATTATCATGTACTTTCATTCTCAGTCCTATACCACAACCCCCCTACAATAACCTTATGACCCCTCCCCCCCACAACTCCTTTTTGGGTCAGGACCCCTACAATTACAATACCATGAAATTTCAGATTTAAATAGCTGAAATCATGACATTTACTATTTTAAAATCCTATGACCGTGAAATTGACCAAAATGGACCATGAATTTGATAGGGCCCTAATTATGGGTTCTTTCTCTTTAAAATTAGTCATGTGTAATTACCCGAGGTCCTCCCATTGTGAGGGGTCTCTCACATGATGGAGAAACATTTGGCCTTCATGTTCAGAGTCTGTAGGAGCTGTCCTGTCATGTAACTAATATAGAGAGTTCTGGTTTAAACTTTATATTCCTCATCTCTCTCTGCTTGCTGAAGTAGTGAGGCTGCAGAATACCCATGAGGACAACACTCTTGGCTGCTTGGCCTTGTTAGAAAGCATGACAAGTGTACTCTCAGCTATTAGCCAGAGACCGTGGGCCCGATTCTGCTCACACTGAAGTCAACGGAAAGCCTCCCAGTGACATCAGTGGGCTCTGAATCTGGCCTCGTATGTATTGCAATTCCTCTGACAATCTGCTGACAAGTTACTTGCTACCCCCTGGATTGACTTGAGACTGTGCCTGTGTGCGCACGCACGCACACACACACGCACGCACACACACACACACACACACACACTGGAAAGTAGAGATTTAAATTAATGGCACAGCAGTAGCAAATATGATGACCTTTCTATGAACCTTAATAGTATAATGCTTATTTTTCCCCTTCTTAATTCATATTCCTATGCTTAGCTGTAACTCTATGTACCAGCACCAGGCAGAATTAAATTAAATATTTATACATTTCTGATGAGATACTTTGTTACCGTGTAGAACGCGTGCATATGGAACTATATTAATTTATGCTAATTCTTTATTTCTCTAAAAGAGCCTCTTTCCCATTAGCATTTGATCATTTAATACAAGTTCACAGCACATGCTGAATTCAGTCCCATAAGCTTTTGTAATTGAAGCTCCATGTGCATTCACTGTGATCTTTCAAATAAATAAAATAAAAGGAATCTGTGCCTAGCTCTCGCCTCAGCCTTGCAGATGTGGCTTTAGTATGCGATTAGCTCTCCAGAACTGTTTACTGGCAATGTGAACGGCAGCAAACAAGCCCCCTCAAACTTGTGAATTTAGGGCCTGATCCTGCTCTTGCTGAAGTCAAGGGGAGTTTTTCTACTGACCTCAGTGGGAGCAGGACTGGGCCTGTGCTGGATCCCTTGCCGTTGTGCCCGCTGTTTACTGATTGATCACATTTTAATGTGGCAGGAGTGGAGTGGTTTCTGTTTGCCTTGAAGACATGCAGCAAAAAGCAATTGTAAAACTAAAGGCCAAAATTCTTCCTGCTCAGTAGCTTACTTTCTCCCATCTGCTCCATTTTTGTCTCCTGCTGGTGCTTGTGCCAGTCTCCCCTGACGTGTCCCTAACCCACACCCTCTTTCCTTACCCAAGTCCCCATGGCCATATTCAGTCCTGCCATAACGGCGCACAACTCCACTGCAATGAACTGAACTATCAAGCCACAGCTGAATGGAGCCCCTGGACTACAGACTCTGAGCTCCCTCATGCTTCAGACCTCCTTATTTCCTTGCTCAGCTACACGACTGTTCGACTAATGATGCTACTGCCACCAAGTCAACCTGTTTCCTGATCATGGGCCACAAAATAGAGGCAAGGATTTTTCCACCCCAATTTTCAGGCAGGCAAAGGGGACAGCGGAAGATTTTCCCCTTCCCAACTTTCAACCCTGTAGAGAAATCACCTGGGGCAGCAGTTCCCATTGCTGTGTCCTGCAGAGCTCGTTCATCCATCCCCCTGCAAAGCCCTCAACTGCAAAGAGCAAAGGGAGTGGAGGGAGAGAGGGGGGGAAGATGGGAGCCGGAGTCAAAGGAATTTGCTGCAGGGGTGAAGCCAGAGAGAGCAGGGACAGACAGGGATAGGGTGAACTCCCATGGGGATGATGAGAGGGAATAACAGTAAGGATGTGGTGACAGGGTGAGCGCCAAAACACAGGACAGGAGCAGGGGTTTGGAGGGAATTTGAGAAAAGGGGAGCCATGGAGTGAGTGAGGAGTCAGGGGAAAATTTGAGAGGGGGAAGAGAGTGGGCTGGGAAGTGGGAAGAGGAGGGTGAAGCGGGCAGGCTGAGAGAAAGAGACGAGACGGGATGGGTCCTAATGGGAAGGATCATGGATTTGATGGGGAAAGGCTGGATCTGAGGAGAGGAAGTGATGGATTTGAGGTGCTGTTGAGTTAAGGCCCAGGGTGGGCAGAGGGACTGGAATGCTGGTAGGCCCCTCAACAGGGCAGCAGGGATGAGGGGCACCTGTGGAGCCAGTTTCTTGGTTCCCCCTCACCCCAACTTTGTGGACAGAGTTACTCCACTGGCTCCTGGAGGCCTCACCTCTTACACTTCCCCTCTGCCCACCCACTCCAAGCCAATTGGTTTTCATGAGGGGAAGGGACTGCAGGTCCATTAGAAACTGAATCTCTGCAAGGCTGGTTTTCGTATTTGAAGGTGTTATACCTACAATGTTCAGCTTCATTCCTTCCAGGGCCGGCTCCAGGCACCAGCCCACCAAGCATGTGCTTGGGGTGGCACCTGGAGGGGGGTGGCACAGCGCTCCGGCCGAGAGCTGGGCTGTGACTGGGCTCGCCGCCCTCCCCGCGGCGCTCTGGCTGCCGGGGAGAGCGGAGCTGCAGCGGGCTCACCGCCCTCCCCCCGCGCTCTGGCCATCGGGGAGAGCGGAGCCCCGGCCAGGCTCACCGCCCTCCTCCCGGTGCTCTGGGGGGGGGGGGGGGGGCGTCCCAGGCAAAAAAGCTAGAGCCGGCCCTGATTCCTTCCCAGCACGACAGCTGGTTAACATTTTTCAAATTTCAAAATTCTGACAAAACTTCAAAATGTGAAGGGAAAAAATGAGAAAAAAAAACTTAGATTTTTTTGCTAAATATTTCCCCTAGTTTTTGAGCAACTACAGATCCGGTTGAAATTTTTTGCATTTTCTAATTTAGGGTGTCAGGCAGGGCCGGCTCTGGCTTTTTTGCTGCCCCAGGCTCTCGGCCGGAGCGCCGCACCGCCCCCCTCCAGGTGCCGCCCCAAGCACATGCTTGGTGGGCTGGTGCCTGGAGCCGGCCCTGGTGTCAGGAAAGGAAAAATCTCACAAAAATGTCCTCTCTTTCTCTCCCCCCGCTTTTTTTACCAGCTATTCTAGATTACATTTTTATAACCTTAACACTCTGAAAAAATTGTTCCACCAAGTAAATATCAACAATAGTGGCCACACTGGGTCAGACCAATGGTCCATCTAGCCCAATATCCTGTTTTCAGACAGTGGCCATTGTGAGGTGCTTCAGAGGGAATGAACAAAATAGGGAATCATCGAGTGATCCACCCCATGTTGTCCACTCCCAGCTTCTGGAAGTCAGAGGAGAGGGACACTCAGAGCATGAGGTTGCATCCCTGACCATCCTGGCTAATAGCCATTGATGGACCTATCCTCCATGAACTTATCTAATTCTTTTTTGAACCCCGTTATAGTTTTGGCCTTCCCAACATCCTCTGGCAAGGAATTCCACAGGTTGACTGTGCGTTGTGTGATGAAATACTTCCCATTGTTTGTTTTAAGTCTGCTGCCTGCTAATTTCATGGGATGACTTGTGGTTCTTGTGTTATGTGATCACTGGTGACCCCTGGTCCCTCTGTTATATGTTAAATTTGCCTACTGTAGTATACAGGAATGATGTGGCATCTCTTTAAATAGTTTGTGATCCCGTTAGTGGTGGGCAGCTTGTTCTGTGTTTTAGAAGCTGATAGAAGCCAATCAGAGCAGCAGTATGTCTGTGGCTAGGCATTGTATGTTTGTATATATTTTGAGAACATGGTTATTTGGAAGCCCACTGTGCTCATTTGCTTTCTTCATATTTTTTTTGGTTGTGTAAGGAGCAAAAGACACACCATTTACTTATATTGGATTCGTTTGTCTATGTAGGGAGTGCATAGTAAAGGGCGATTTGGTATTGATAGGAGATCTTATGTTTAAATATAGGGCAATATGATGTTTCTAAGGCCTTGATCCTGTAAACACCTAATGTTACTATCAAGTAGTCCCATTGGGATTGCACACAGTACTACAGTTAAGTACAGGCATAAATGTTTGCAGGGTTGGAGCCTAAAATAGGCCTGTGTCAAAATTATTCTTCTGTTTTAAAATTAAAATAGAACATAGAAGGCAGATTTTTTTTTTGTCTCCATGGCTCCGACATAGCTAGGATAACCATATGATAGTTATGTTAGGGTAGGGCTGAAAAGGTACCAGAAACCATCCAGCTGTAGATGATGACTGTAAGTAATGTATTGTGTGATGTCTTTCTACGCCATTTCCTCCCCCTCCCCACCCCTCAGGACTATCTTAGATTTACTCTAGGAATTACATAGAGGGGTGTGTTGGGCTGATCATTTTCATCTCGTCACAGGGTGTTGATAAACATATATTTATACCTTTTGTCTTTTATATCCAGTCCCAATTCAAGAAAGGACCCTTATTCAAGTACATGCCTAAGGGCTTTCCTGAATTGGGGCCTAAAATACAAATCTCATAATGACTGTACTCATGTTATAGGACATTAAAGTGATTAGTTGAGGACCAGATATTGTAGCCCAATAAAGTGGATCCCAGCAGCAATTTACAAACGTCTAAAAGGACTCCTCATTTTTAAAAAAAATCAGTTTAAAAAGCACTTTCTATTTAATAACATCTGGTCACGTTAATGTTGATTTGAATTGCAGAAAAGATCAGTAAAATGTTTTTTCCTGAGAATCAGTGCAACCAAATTAGACTCCACCTAAACTAACCTGGACTCACCTCTGTATTTTGCCTGTGAATGGACAAAGGTCCCAGAAAAAATCAGGAAGTATATTTGGAAGCAAAAATACTTAAATCTCCTAAAAAGATTCAGGATTAGTTCAGTTCAAGAGTGGGGTGAAAGTTTAGGTCAGGTCATATTGTATTCAAATTGTTTTTTCTAACTATAAATTGGTGCTGTTCACATCCTGCTGTCAAACACAATCCACAGGATGTGTGTAGGACCCAAATATACCCCCTTCCGAGGGGTTGGTTTTATTACCCCAGAAATGAATGACACTATGTAATATTCAGCTCTAGACAGCAATTCCTACTTCCCTGAATCTGGGGGGAATAATGAGCCTTAACATCAGCAAAACACACTTAGCATTCCCTATCAGGATCAACACCTGCTAAGAGGGCGGGCTGTTTCAGGTCCGCACTACCAGCCTGTCACACTGTATTTTTAAACATAGACCATAAAATTACATGGTAAGTACCTTAAAAGACAATTACCACATGGTTATTGCTGCTTTCTAAATTGGAATGTCATCAAGGGTGTTAAGAAGTGAAAGATACAGGTAGAGAACATGCTAATTCCTTAGCTCTGGTAGGCTTTGTGCTCCCAATGATCATTCATTTTGCATTAGTAGAAACATCAGAAAATATCAGCTCCCTACACCAAGAGGTAAATTATTCCTGGAGTACTGTACTTGGTTGCTTCAAGTTTAATTACCTTGTAATCTGCAGGTTGTGGTGTTACTTTGTGGCTAACGTGATTTTTTCCATATCTATTTATGGCCTATAAAGGAAGGTGACGTTGAAATGGATGTCTCTAAATCGGTCCCATGCATATGGTTCTTTCAGTGTTTGAGTTTCTGCTCTTTGTGAATGTCTGCTGTGTAAATCCATGGGCTTCCCTAAGAACTGAGCTCCTACAGGTGCGAGACAGGGCCCAGTGGTTTTGTTTGCTGCAGAAACAGACACACCAGGTCATTCCATTGTATTAAAAACCTGTGGCCAGATCACACCATCACTTTTTAACACTTATGCCAATTGGAGTTTTAGTTTGAAGTAATACTGCATGGTCCAAGTTCACTGGAGTGGCGTATTCCCTCCGCAGAGCTAACTCAGGGCAGAACTGGACCCAAAGCACAATATCAGACAATCAATTTTATTTTTTTCAATATCATTCATAACGTTTTCTTATTTATCCTATTTAATTTATCCCATTTTAGGACTACAGGCATTGCCCTGGGCGTCAAGTTCTACAACTTTTTTTTGTACTGCAAGAGCACATCTACACTTCAGCACTGTATCAAGAATAGCATCTCTGTAGTGAGCAAGGATCTCTTCAGCTGATGTAAATTTTCACATCTCCATTTCAACAGAGCGACACCAGTTTTCACCAGCTGAGCATCTGGCCTGGTGTGCTGATTGTGAGGTGTGACATTTGAAGTAGGAAGAAGACTTTTCCTGCAAATAGGGATCAAGTCATCCAGTTACTGTAATTGGTGCTGATGTCCACTAATATAAAAAAAAATTCATAAATATTTTACAGCTTTTTTCCCCCACAAGCAATATGTAAAGGTATTAACCTTTGGAACAAAGAATGCATTGAATCCTTCTTAGTTTGCACAACACTTTATTAATGTTAAATTAGCTGGCTGATGTTTAGTCACTGAGGCCTCAATGTATAATTAAAAAGTCTGCAATGCTTTACTACCCTGGAGGCAAGAAGTAATCAGCAAATTTAAGTTGCAGGCAGCATTTCTAACCCTTATTTACCTTGGAGCCAATATTAGGCTTCTCAGGTAAAGGTTCCATGTTTGTGTAAACTTTTTTTGACTTGCATTTTTAAATTTTTTTTGGAGGTCGGGAGGGAAAATTTGTCTTGTGTAAAAAATGTATCATCTGCATGCAGTAAAACTATAACAATGGAATTGTCATCTGAAAAATTCATTACCATTATATCAAAACCATTATTTTCTCCTCGTCCCTCTCTACCAGCGGTGGAGTAAGTACCCAGATCACACAGAGCTTGGTTAGTCATTAAAAGATCCAGACGCTGAGCTCAGGTCACCTGGGTCCTTCACTGGGACCAGGCAGGTGCACGGGCAGCTGTATAGATGCCTCTTTGTCTGTCAGTGATTAAGGTGCCTGACAAACGTTTCCCTCTTAATCGCCAGTTCTTTGTGTCTCCTTTTTGATTGCAAGAAATGCATATAATATGAACAGCAAATAATTTATAGGTTTTATTTAGGATAAAAGATAGTTTGAAATTATGAGAGTCACCTTAGATCTAAGCATCTGCGTTGGCTTTACTTTTTTAATTCCAGGTTTTTTTCCCTTCTCTGTGAATCAAGAATAAACCCCAGATGCCCTCTACAGTGTGAAAAGGGCTGTGCCTCTGTAAACAGAATTTCTGAGGGAGTCAAGCACTGGGATTTCACAAGTCAATCAGATGCTTTTTTAATGTTTAGTTGTCATTTCGCTGAAGAGAACATTAAGGGCGCCACCTTCAGATGAATTATTCAGTTTCTGAGACCGCACATGTGATGCTCCCCATAAGCAAAACCCACACTGGTGCGTTTCCCCCCATAAGTTGAGACAAGGATAAGTGATCGGGGTGGGGGTGGGGATAATTGGTGCACGCAAATTAAAAAAAAAACTATTGTAAAATATGCACAAGTAGAAACTGCCATCAGGATATTTTACAAGATATTAATAAGCAAACACCTCTGTCTCTCTCCAGATGAACAATGTTCCACCTTGTGACAATATTCTGATACGTATGCAAGACCGGCAATGCAAAGAGAAAAGTTTCATTGAAAGTGAAACACTCCTTGACATATTTTTTCTCTGATACTAAAAAGTAACAGTCCTAGTAAATCTACTGGGTACAACATGATACAGACTTATTTCAGATGCTTGCTAATTGACAAAACAAGCCTCAAGAGCCATCTAGAGGTCGCTTGGCTAGATTCAGCTGTATCGTTGCAGGAATGTGGGTTGTGCATGGCAGGAAAAAAACAAATTCCTCTATCTAGAGTGAGAGTCTGTTCTTAGGTTAAGCATGGTAAATCAGGAGCAACTTCAATTAAGTCAATGGAGTTGAAGTGATGTAGAACTGGTGTCAGTGAGAGGGGAAATCAGCCTTCAGAATGCAATAATCAGAGCCTGACTTATGAAAAGAAGTTGTTGGCCTTTAAGACACACTACACAGCCCACCTGTTTGTTTGGGGTTTGGGGGAGGGTTGAGGTTTGGGTGTGTCCGTGAGGGACATGGAATTTTATTGGGAGAGAACAGGGTTTTGTAGGCACTGAGGTAGGGGAATTGTCAGTTTTGTGGACCAGCTTCTTCTATGGGATAAGTGGTTGTTGGTTTGCTACTACTGTTTGTGTCTTGGTTGGAGGGTATTTTTAGTTATCTTTCAAGCTGCCTGGAGTTTGTGAGAGGCTCTCTTTTTAGGCTGACATATTCAAAATACATTTAAAATCAATAACTCTACATGTAATTTGGCCAGCACTTTGGGGCTCATTTTCTGCCCCTTGTGCAAAGGGATCTCGGATCTTTACTGACACATCGCCAGGATGCTGATTTTATGCCTTCTTCAAAAAAGGAGAAAATAATACCCTTTGACTACTGCAAATGCCTTTTGGTTGCCCTTTGAGATACAGCACTACCTACTGTTGGCAAAACTCTCTTCTAGGTGTAAATGGATGTGGTTCCATTGATCTTAAATGGCATTTCACCCATTTACACTAGCAGAGAATTGACCCCTGAAGACTTAATCTATTTTGCCAAATCAAAATTTTGCATTTCCTTGATATACAGTATGCCATTAAAAAGTATTCCACGGCAGAGCGTGAGCCAAAAACAATTCAATGGAGTGTGTCTCGTGTGCTCATTTTGGTTTAAAGAATACACATTGGGTTTAAAGGAATCTGTTTGATATTTCCTATTTAATTAATCAGATGGGGTATGTCCTCAAATAACCACAGAATGGTATGGTTAAAGGATATAGCTCAGACTACAAAGTTATTTGCAGAGCTACAGGAAACAGTACTTTGGGGAAAGAGATTCCTGAAATTTGACTTTATTCGGGTTTTTTTATTGTGGTCCACTTTCTCAAGAAACTGGGATAGAGTACATATCAATACTCAGTACAGCTTTAATTTCAGATTACTCAAACTTCCTAAAATGCTTTCTAAAATAACTCATGCATCTGGTTAGGTCATTCCCCAGTGGTTTTGCTCTTCAATCCTGCATGTACACCTGTGGAATATTTGATTGTATAAACATGGCCTTGAAATTAGAGTCCCAGATGCAACCCCTACTTTTGCATTATGCATGAAACCTTCTGATCGTTCTCACCAGCTGTGGGTGGGGAGGGTTATTCACACAGATGTTGCTGAAGCAATGGCAAGCGGTGGTAGAATCCTGAGAGAGAGAGATTTTCAATGCTTATAATAAATAAACAGAGTTGAAAATTTTACATAAGGGATTTTTGGCTTCAAGATGAATAAACTTGCTTGATCTAAATGCCAAAGGTATAAAGAGACAACAAAGAGAAAGCCTTAAGGGCATTAGGATATGCCAGTTATTCTAATCATGTCTCTTCAGGAAGCCAGGAGTCATTGGAAACATATACAAATAATAAAAAGCTAAAGATTTAAAATCATGGCTCTTGCGCTAAAGAACGATTCTAAAGAAAGATACAACCCTGTTGTGTCTGAACTCTTAAAACTGACTTATAAAACTAAGAATTAAGGGCCCTAGACTTCAAACAAACAACTAGACAATAACGAAGCTCTTGTAAAAGATTGTGTGCCATGTCCAAAAATACGAGCGCAATCAATAATCTAATGCAATCTGACACTCACATAATCAATAAATGGCAAACAAAATATAGCTGCTACGGGGAAAACAGGATGCGCATTTACCATAAATCTACAGTTAAAAATATAAGGGCCAGCAACACAGCAAAGAAATTCTTGGAAGGACGGCTCCTGCTATCGAACTCAAACACACTGCATGTGAGATACTGCAATGTGTTATTTGCCCAAGATACAAGAGCAATACGCCATAGAGGATTGTAAATACTGTAGTTCCTAGGCTTGTGGTGGCCAGATTGGACTGTTGGTGAAGGAGGGCCTCTTATTAGGTATACGCACAGCACCTAACACAATGGGGCTATAATCTTAATTGGGCCTCCAGGTGATACTGCAATATAAAAAGATGCTTTTTTGAAAATGTAACAAGTAGCAACAACACGGAGGCGGGCATCCTGGGTAAACACTGATGATTCTTGTAAACAGAAACCAGTTACAGCACAGACAATTCTCCAGAAAGCCCTAATTTAAATAGCCATTTTAACATTAATATATTAAGTTTAAATTAGAGAAGCTCAATACAAAGCTTAATGGAGCACAAAAAGGAGAGTTTGGTTTGCTGGATTTGTCTGAAGTATTCCCAAATATCTGTCATTTCCACCTTTGATTATTAAATGTGTTTAATAGAAACATCCACCACTGAATAGAAGGAAAAGTCTGTGAAAAATCCAAGTCTATGAAATTCTAGGCCTTAATGGATAAGCCATTAACTTTTCTATTCTCCACATCCTTACACTAAACATGCCCTAAGATAAAACTTGACGGCCTCCACGGAGAATAAGTAAGATTGAAAAAAAGACATTAATGGATAATAAATTATTGAGAACAAACTAAAACAGCATGTAAACAGCGTGTCCTTTAAAAGCGAGCTTTGATGCCTTTTGCAGGCTTGAAAAATGAGCTTATCTAGCCTATGTGAAGTTGCCTTCAGTCTATTACATGTCTGATTGCTTCTGACAGAGGGCAACATTTTAGCACATATATAAAGAGCTAAAATACCAATAAGAATCAGCAAAATGAAAGAAATGCAGATAACAGGTTAAAAGGGAGCATCTTGGACTTAGCTGTTTGTTTCCCCATTTATAGTAAATTATGATATGTCTGCACGTAGTCTGTGTGAGATGAGGCTTCACTCCAGGTGAAGATTGTTTTCATCAAAAAGGACCATATTCTGTGCCACCCTTTCTTACTTGAGTAGCATCTTACGCTTCTAATAGTCAGATGCTAATCAACGTAACCAGGTGCATTTGTCAAATTTCAGAAGCAACAATTCCCTTAAAATAATCAACAGATGTGTTTGAACTTCCTGTTGTGTAAATTACATTATTTTTAAACATTTTCTAGCATATTAGCAAAACATGTAATGACACTCTCAGCATGGTATGCAGTAAAATACATAATAACGATAGTTGTGTGTTGCAAAATCAAAACTTACATTTCTTGCAGTATTCAGCTAAAGGTTTCCAGCCTCAGCAAGCTACTTTATTTATACAACGAAGATCACCATGTACATTTTAGAATGGCTGAAAGTAAATAAAGAATTGCATTAGGCTTGCTAGCCCTTTGGTACATGGTCTTATTCTATTTGAGAGTCCATACATCCATGAACAATGGGGTTCAGATATGTGCCAAAGTTAAGAAAATACTGTTACGGGTTCGGTCACAGTGACCCCCTTGGGACTGTCACTGTGCTGAAACTACCTCTGAGCCCTTTTCCCCTGCCAGCTTGGGACTCCAGAACCCTGCCTTGTTGAGCCAGACACGCTAGCCTGCTGCAACACAGACCCAGGTCTGGTCCACGCCCCCAAAGCTGCAGGCTTTAAGTGAAAACAGCTCAGCAGGTTACCTGTCTCCAGCACCCAGACACCCAGTTCCCAATGGGATCCAAATCCCAAATAAATCCATTTTACTCTGTATAAAGCTTATACAGGTAAATTCATAAATTGTCCACCCTCTATAACACTGATAGAGAGATATGCACAGCTGTTTGATCCCCCCAGGTATTAATCACTAACTCAGGGTTTATTAATGAACAAAAGTGATTTTATTAAATATAAAAAGTAGGATTTAAGTGGTTTTAAGTAATAGACAGAACAAAGTAAGTCACAAAGTAAAATAAAACAAAACACGCAAGTCTAAGCCTAATACATTAAGAAATTGATTACAGGCAATATCTCACCTTCAGAGATGTTCCAATAAGCTTCTTTCACAGACTAGACTCCTTCCTAGTCTGGGCCCAATCCTTTTCCCTGGTTCAATCTTTGTTAGATCCAGCAGACATCTCAGGTAGTAAGCAGGGGTTTTCTCATGACTGGCAGCCTCTTTTTTCCTGCTCCACCCCCTTTTACAGCTTTGGCACAAGGTAGGAATCTTTTGTCTGTGCTTGTCCCCACCCCCACCTCATCAATGGAAAAGTACAAGGATTAAGATGGATTCCAGTATCATGTGACATGGTCACATATCACTATAAGACCCCTAGTCTCCATTCTTCCCGGGTTGGCCCACACGTACACAGAAAGGCTTGAAGGTAAATAACCCATTTATAACCAATTGTCCTAGTCAATGGGAGCCATCAAGATTCTAAACCACCATTAATGGCCCATCCTTTGCATAATTACAATAGGACCTCAGAGTTATACTTCATATTTCTAGTTTCAGATACAAGAATGATACATGCATACAAATAGGAGGAATATATTCAGTAGTTTACAACCTTTGTTATGATACCTTACAAGAGACCTTTTGCATAAAGCATATTCCAGTTACATCATATTCACACTCATGAGCATATTTCCATAAAACATATGGAGTGCAACATCACAAATATTTAAGAGGTTTACAACTTAGTTTGCTTCCTGTTACCGTTCAATCTTTATATTTTCCACAAATGTAGACAATGAGCAATACAAAATGTGTAAATTAGAATTCTGTGTAGTGGACAGAACAAAGGATGGCACAAGATCATAGTAATGAAAATTTCTGTGGAGGTCAATATATAAATGAAAGGGGGCATGAATCTGTGTATGGATCATGATCTTCGTAACCCTTTTTTTTGGTCATTGTGAACTAGGAATCAAACATTCCATCTTTCCCAGCAGCGTGCGTGCAGCGGACCTAGTATCCCACTGAAGGATTTTCATGAATTTAAACTGTTTTCATCTGCTGCTTTTCATCTGTGGCACCAGGTTGCACTGTATTAGATTGGGTTTTATCAGTCTGCAGTCATGTTTGTCAGGCAATGAAATGGGATTCAGGTAACTGCATAGGGTGTGCAATCTCACAAAAGATTTTTGCATATAAATGCTATATAATTATAGTAAAAAAAAATCATGGCTAAGATTTGCAAAAAGATCTATTGATATGTGCTGCCTCAATTTTTGGGTGCTCCATTTCTGACACCTTAAATGGGTCAGATTTTCAGAGGGTCGACACCCAAAATCAGTGGCCCTTCCTGACCCTACCCCACCCACACATTATAGCTCACTTCAAGGAACTACTGCCATATTGCCAAGCATATCTGAAGACTTCATATCTTTCTCTAGTGGTAAAATTATATTCTACAAGACACCCCTTCACTGCAAAATACAGCTCACTTGGATGAGAGGGTGCAATTTTTTTTTGCACTACAAATGACTGATTGTGTAGCAGCTGTTGGCTGAGCTGGAGTCACCTGTACCAGTAGACTTAAATTTACCAGATGAAGGTATGAGATATTCTAGCAAAACCGACCATCCTGCAAAGACTGTGACCTTGCATTTGGTACACGGAGGGACACATTTGCAAAATCCCATACATTTATCTGTGCAGAGCTTAGCTGTTAGAGATGGAAAAGACCATCTGGAATATCCAGTCCATCTCCAGGCCAATGAAGGATTGTTCCTTACACTACGTGTTCTGGTGTTTTGTCTAATCTGGCATGAAAAATTACAGGCAAATATAATCTCCCACTTCCTTTGGGAGAATACTCCACTTCTGAGCCCCCCCTCATTCTGAGCCTTTCCTGATATTCAGCCTAAATTTGTCCTTTGTTACCTTACCTTGGTACATCTAGTTATATCTAGTTTTTGTTGCCAACTGTTTCCTGCCTAGAGCATCGCATGTGATTAGTGCTACACACTATTAAATAGCTTTTTATCTATGGGTTGGCAAGGACTCTGTCTCCAGTGCCTGAGCTGTTGCCTCGTTATTTGACACATCCTCACCTTTCCCGGCAGCAAGAATGGATTGATGGCTAAGCCAACTTACATGATTGACTGAAAATACACTTACTAGAAGTGGCAATTTTGTTTGGGTCTCAGAACTAGTGAGTCTGTTAAAAATCAATTTTCCCTATTAGCCCATCACTAAAAGGAAGGCAGTTTAGAGGTCATTGGAGCACTAACGTTATTCTCTGTGCAGCAGGCGGATATCATGATCAGCAGGGTAACCAAGGATCTTGACATTATTGCCATTCTAACCATCACCAAAACAAACAAACAAACCCTTTTGTCTGTAAAGAGCGAACAGGCAATGTGAAAGGGCCTTGGTTGTTCAAATAAACTATCTTTGTAAGACATAACAGTGCACAGAAAAATACACTGCTCAGCTGTGTTTTTCCCTGGTTTGCTTTCCATATTTTCTAAGTGTATTCCACAACACCCTTCCTTCTCCCCTTCCACCCCCCTTACCCAAGCTACTCATGACTGACAACCCATCAGGGCTGGCAGACAGCGACACTTGCTCTAGAAGGAAGGAGAAAGATGGTGAGACCTAGTGTTATATCTGAGGCGTCACTTCAAACACAGCTCAAGGCGTTACACGTTCCATACCTGAAGGGGAAATAGGGACTACTTTTATGTGACATTGAGTTGGGCTTTTACAAACACGTGGCTAGTCTTTTAAAAAGGTGGTGCCCTGGAACAGAGGTTGGAGACCCTGAAGAATAAGGCACGAAGGAGAAATATTTGTGCTTTGGGGAGCACCATGGAGAGTTTTGGGGTCAGACAACCGCATACAGATTTTGAAAGGCTGCATGCTGGCTGCTAGCAGAATGTTTGGTATCTGAGGAGTTGAAATGTGAAATTGTGAAAAGTAACGGCAGAACCGCCATTTGGGGGCTAAGCCTGTTGAGACAAAAAGTCAATGGGTTCCCCTAGGGTGTCGGGCAGCACCCTAGTTATGCCCACTTCTGTAAGGATAGCACAGTGGTTTGAGCATTGGCCTGCTAAACCCAGGGTTGTGAGTTCAATCCTTGAGGGGGTCATTTAAGGATCTGAGGCAAAAATCTGTTTGGGGATTGGTCCTGCTTTGAGCAGGGGGTTGGACTAGATGACCTCCTGAGGTCCCTTCCAATCCTGATATTCTACGAACTCTAAGGGGGAGATGGGCCTGACTGACAATATCCTGTAATTCCATAAGCTTTGCTCAGATTATTAAGATAAAGTGTATTGAATTAAGATAAACCCTATTTAATTAGGGTTAGCACCTTTGGGGTACATTGTATTAAAATGCAATTGTATGTGTGTTATTGTGGCATTGTATGTAGGAAGGAGGGGTGATGCTAATGAACTTCCTCCATTATCAGCCCTCTGAAGCCATCCTCCTGTTGAGGTGTGCATATATTAGTTCAGACTGGATTCTCCAGGGACAAAGAAAGGATTTTCAGATAAACAGCTTGATTTTAAACTGACTCATGGCCTTCTTCATGATCCAGAAGCAGACAGGACCCATGGTCTGCTCAGGGCCCCAATCCTTAGGGAAGGGTTGGAAAGACTGGGCCTACTCATGCTTGTTCTGAGCTGAAGCTGTGATGAACTTGTCACCACAAGGAATTTGTGTGTGTGTGTGTGTGTGTGTGTGTGTGTGTGTGTAGCGGGGTGTGGGGTGGGGTGTTGAAAGACTGCTCCTGCCAGAGCACATATGAGGGTTGGGGTGATCTCTGGTAAGCTTATTAGTATGCAAGTAGGCTCTTTTACTGTTTTTCATGTTTTCTCTGTAATGCTTTTTACTTTAAGAAACAAGTTGTCTTGTATAGGAAGTGCTGTATGGTACCTCATAAATGCATCAATTACATGCCCTTCTCATAACGCAAACCCACAAGGGAACCAAATTAAGGTTGCATCATTTCTGGCATTTCCTAATTTTTGAGTGCTTGACTTTGCAATTCTGGATATCATATATAGGTAGCCACCTCTTCCTGGATTGATTGACTTCTTGTGGGCACTGGGAAAGAAGTGAATCTCTAGAAGGGACATGAATGAAGAGAGGATCTTTAAAATGAATTCAATGCTGTCACACAAAAATGGGCCCATTCTCCACTGGAAAGTTCACAGATAGTTTCTGAACTACTTCTGTGGCACTTTGTTGTTGCTATGGAATTCTACCGGATATGTTCACAAAAGTTTTGTACAGCCTTCATAGCAACTGATCTGGGACACCTCTGGAAAACTGTACAGATGGTGTAGTACATAGTGTGATGGCATAAAGTTGAATAGGAAAAAATGGCCAATTTTCTATGGAATGTTTCTAGGGTGTCTTTTACAGGAACTTAAACAGGGTTTTGTTAAAATGTCTTGTGGCAAGGTCAACTCGCATCTCTTGCAGCACCTCATACATTCTTTTATTGTGTGCCAAAGGCAGAGTGTAACCACATGCGTCAATTTTGTACACGGCCACCCCAAGTACTGCTTTCTTGACGCATACCCTGTCTCTGTAAAAATGTTCCATTAATTGTCAGTATAACAAAATGCTACAGAAGTTCTACAGAAAATGAAACTTCTACAAGCCAAATTGCACAGAGTGTATCTGTAAAAAGTCTGATAAAACGTCTATGCAATGAAAGTCTGTTGGTAACCTTAAACAATACTGTGAACATAGGATACAGTTCAGTTTAGCACAGGAAGCATTCTTCATAGCACGTTTTGTCCAGATTTCAAAAAGCAAACGGTCATCAGAAAACTCTATTTCAGGTCATTGTTTTCTGGAGTGACATGGCTCATAGATACAGGCGCCAGGAAAGGGACCTCCAGCTCTCCTTCATGGTAGTACTAGTGTCATGCACCCTAGTGCCCAATCAGTCACGTCAGAGTGACTCGACACCAGTTCAAATGGTTCTGTGTCCTAGAACTAGGGCTGGTCAAAAATTTCCCATCAACACTTTTTTTTTTTTTTTTTGATGGAAAATTGGATGTTCATCTAAGCAAAAAAAAAAAGTCCACAGAAAGTGGCTGCTCTCCTCGAAAGTTTTTGATTGTCAGAAAACATAAAATGAAAACTGAAAATGTTTTGCTTTTTGGTTTCCCAACAAAAAGTTGAAATTAAAAAAATATATATTTTCCAACCTGCTGTACCCACATCCTGTGTTCTGACAAGAGTTGAGTCTCCTGTGGGTTGTAATTCATACAATCATAGAATCTCAGGGTTGGAAGGGACCTCAGGAGGTCATCTAGTCCAACGCCCTGCTCAAAGCAGGACTAATCCACAGACAGATTTTTGCCCCAAATCCCTAAATGGCCCCCTTCTTTGGTCTAATTTCAGTTGTTGGGTTAATATGCAGGTGCTGGTAGCCTGGCATATACAGGAGGTAAGACTAGATGATCTGGTGTCCTCTCTAGTCTTCAACTTTGTGACCCTTCATTCCCCATCCTTGGGAGCACTGCTTCTAGCCAGTCATCAAGGCAAATCTCTGTGGCCCATTCACTCTGTGACCTCTCTGCAGAGGCTGCCAACAGCAATACCAGTCGCAGTGGCATGGAATCATTTTTTTTGTCCCTTTTCTGTCTATGCAGCTGTTCCCTTAACTGATCCTTCAGTTCTTCATTGGGCTTTGGTTGTATCTCATCCCTACTCTCTCAGTTTGTACTTTGTGCACCTTCTCCCCGTGGGTGGTGATTTTGCTTTTTCCTGTGTCTGATCAATGATTCTTATCTCACCCCTTTCCCTTCTACTGTAGGGAATTTACCAAATTTCCATATAACACATGAAGCCTCTGGTTAGAAACACATGGTGTGTCTGAGAAGAGTATCTAGGCTGTGGCAGCTTTAGAGCTATCAGGTTTAGAAGTGTGTGTAACAAAGTGAGTAAGTTCCCTGCCTTTGACGTGCTCTTTTCTAGTTGTGAAGTTTGCCTCCTCTCCCTTGATTCCATTTGTTCAGGGCGTTGGTTACGCCCCCAGCAAGAAGTTAAATGTTGCATTACAAACTTCTGACTGCCAATAATGAATTTGTTTTGGCTTTGCCAAAAATTATATAAACGGCAGCTTTTGCTCTGAAAGCAATTACATATTCAACTAAAAGCTGAATATCAGATATGACTTTTGAAAGGCTCAGATCTGATGGGCCCAGGTTAGTAACACTGCTAGGTGGGAAACCGAGGTTCAACTTCTATTCAAGGCAAAAGACTTGAAACCCAGAAAGCCAAAACCAGCCAAATGCACAGGTGAATCTAAGAACCCTAATTGGTGTAATGCACACCTTACACACACACCCCCCCCCCCCCACAGAATGTAGGTTACACCGACTTAGTCTCTCTCAGACTCAGAGGGCCTGATTCTCTTCTTCCTTTCCATCAGCTTTACCCAGATGTAGCTTTGTTTAATGCAATGGAGAGTGGCAATGGTATAAAAAAGGTGTGAGTGAAAGGACAGTCAAGTGTACACTTTCTTACACGCACATTCACTTAATGGCCCGTAATTTACACATCAACTTGGAGTGGCCAATGTGGTGTAATTTACATGCTGAGAGGTTGAATGAGAGGGGTGTAGCTATTGTTAAGGCACTGGACTGGCACTCAGGAGAACTGCTTTAAATTCCCAGCTCTGCAATAGACATCCTGTGTGACCTTGGGCATGTCACTGAATCTCTCTGTGCCTTAATTCCCCATCTGTAAAATAGGGATAATAATACTTCTTTGGTTTCATTTGCTATCTGTTTTGTGTGTTGCTCTTTGGGGCAGGGTTTCTTTCTCACTATGTGTATATGCAACACCTAGTACAGGGGTGGGCAATCTGGGTAAGGAAATTGTATGGCGGGCCATGAATGCTCACGGTTCCCAGGCAATGGGAGTTGTGGGGGCGGCACTTGGGGCAGGGGCAGTGTGTGGAGCCCTCTGGCTGCCCCTATGCGTAGGAGCCGGAGTGGGGACATGCTACTGCTTCCGGGAGCCACGCGGTGCTATGGCATGTACGGCAGACCCCACTTCCTTTCGGGAGCTTGAGGACCGGATTAAAACATCCGAAGGGCCGGAGGCAGCCCCCAGGCAGTAGTTTGCCCACCCCTGACCTAGTACAATGGAGCCCCAATCTCAATTGAAGCCTCTCACGCTACACAAGGAATGAGAATAAAAATTCTATAATAACAGTGCTGAGTCTATGGGGTTTTAATTAACTCAATATTAGATTCATAGATTCTAGGGCTGGAAGGGACCTCAAGAGGTCATCGAGTCCAGTCCCCTGCCCTCATGGCAGGACCAAATACTGTCTAGACCATCCCTGACAGACATTTATCTAACCTACTCTTAAATATCTCCAGAGATGGAGATTCCACGGTCTCCCTAGGCAGTTTATTCCAGTGTTTAACTATCCTGACAGTTAGGAACTTTTTCCTAATGTCCAACCTAAGATTAGCGCTATCTGCAGGTGGATGGGCTCCAAATAGCCAATATTGCAATACGTACTAGACACCCTTAGATTCACCTCTGAATTTGTCCTTGTATACTTAATCCCTGGGGAAAGGAATGCATCTTTCGAAACTCAACACCACCCACCTCTGGAGGATTAAAAAATGAGAGATTACGGATATTCCACTGTGCTCCCAGGTCTCTCTCATTTAGAAAGATTGTGGCCACAATGCATGGCTTCTAGGAAGACCAGCATCTGGTGTAACTTGCATTCAGCTCATGAATATTTGTATGGGCCTTGGCAAGTGGCCAGGGTAGGACGTAAAAGCAGATCTGTAAATATATCATGTCTAATATATTAGAAACGGAGTAAAATTGCCCAGGGTCTTTGCTGGGATCACTAGAATGTTTCAGCTAAAAGTGATTCATGGCTATTGCCCCTCTCTCCTGCCAAATAAACATTTCGTGTCTCATCATCAGACCCAAGCATCCGACGCAAAGATACAGTGCAGGGGAAAAAAAAGCATAATTTGGCTATAAAGATGTTGCAATAAGTGTTGTTATATAACTGAAATGCCAGCTCCTGTAGTGCACCCACCCACTCCTTTTACAACCTGTTAATATTTTTCTGAACTTTCATGTTGTATTCTATGCTGCCGCCTCTGCAATCTTTTTGCCTATTTTTCTGCCAGAGCCACAAGAATAAAGCTGTCAGCATTGCTACTAAGCCATCTTTCTTGTCTGGCAAATTGTCTAGTGGAGACTATAACCTCCTGGCTGCTCCACTGTATAATATAACTATCCTGTCTTAACAAAACAGAATTTAAATATCCTTTAGATACAAGATATCTGCAGGCATCTGTGCAGAAACAAGCTAAATATATTTCCTTGACATTTTTTTCTTCTTTTTTTTTTTTTTTTACTTTCCTCCAGTGGGAATGGCCTAACCATTCATATTAAGCTGAACACGCATCGACATGCTTAGAAAGATGTTATATAGCCTTTCAACTGAAATATCTCAAGGTGTTTGAACTGCAATAATAAATATGGCTGCTCCTAAGGGAAGAAAGAAGCAGCAAGAAAATTCCCCAGAAGACTCTGATTAAGAACCGAAATGAGCCAATGGCAGCAGTAGTTATGCTTTGAATGTGATTGGGATTTATGATTTCAATTAATGCTTGAGAGCAATTTTAGGAAGTTATTAGCAAGCTACTGGCTATACAGAATATGGTTCATTTGTGTATTCCTCTAATTTATCTGTTTACAAACACAGGGCGATTCCAAAGTGGAGTAAATTGGCACTGCTCCCTTCAAGCCAATGGAGCGATGCAGATTCACACTGGCTGAGGATCTGACCCATATAATGGATGGTAGGTTTTATTATATCAGAGGAAATTGAGCTGTACCTTTATATCTGAGGGATCCAGTAGGAGAAACACATAAGGGCAGAAAGACCAGTCTGTCTTTCTCGTTTCTTTCCACTATGTGCTCCAGGAAAGGCCTAGTGCCTTGTCTTCAGTGGGGGTAAATCAGGATAGCTGAATTGAAAGTGATGAAGCGACACTGATTTACACCAGCTGAGGACCTGGCCCCTTTGCAATTTAAAAATTCATTGGAGAGGTGAGACAGATCTGTAGATTGAGCTTTAATATATCTTAAAGGAATACATTGCTCCACACCTGCCTCATATTTAAGAATTAAAAATTGCTTTAATACTTGGTATTCTCTACTTTGTATTATTAATTATTATTTTATTATCGCAGTAGTGCTGAGAAGCCCCGGTCAGAGATCAGGGCTCCATCATGCGAAGTGCTCTACACAGAGTCCCCGCCCCAAAGGGCTTAAAATTGAAGGTCTGGATCCTGCAAACAACTCATGAATGTGCTTAACTATATGCACCAAGTGGTCCTGTTGAACAGAATGGGGCTACTCACACATGTAAAGTGACACACATGAATGAGAATCTGCAGGACAGGGGTCATAATTAGGGCCCTACGAAATTCACGGCTGTGAAAAATGCATCACAGACCGGGAAATCAGGTCTCCATCGTGAAATCTGATCTTTTGTTACTTTTACCCTATAGTAAGTACACAGCGTTTCTCAAATTGGGGGTCCTGACCCAAAAGCGGGTCACAAAGGTCTTCTTCTGCACTGCCTTCAGAGCTGGGGGGTCGGAGAGTGGCAGCTGCTGGCCAGGCACCCACCTCTGAGAGTAGCACTGCCACCAGCAGCAGCTCAGAAATCAGGGTGGCATGCCATGGCATTTCCACCCGTACTTCTGCGCTGTTGCTGGCGGCAGCGCTGCCTTCAGAGCTAGGCAACCGGAGACTGGCCGCTGCCCACAGCATGCAGTTCTGCTAACCCCCTGAATATCCAAGCAGATACCCTGACAATTGTTGCCACAGCTTGAAGTAGGACTGACTGCTGTTGGATCCCTCCCATGATTCCTACTGAGCATGCACAGGAAGGGTAGGCAAAAGGCAGCAAGATCCTGATGTGGGCACCAGGTGAGTAAGGGCAGGAGATGTCCAAAGGTCTGAAGGATCCCAAGGATGCATAATGTTGACCTCACTCCTGTAAACTCAGCAGGGCTTCTCCAGCCCGACAACTGGCTGGGAACTCTCTGACCTGCTACCCCGCTCCTGCAGTTTCCCCTACAGAGGGGCATCTAGTCATTTCACCATTCTGAATCAAAGGTGGATCATTCAAGCCAATACATTGTCATATATGATAGGGTTCTCTGTTTCTTGTTACTTTCACAAAAAGTAACTAAGAAAGTGTGCACATTGAGAGATGCGCACACTGTTACCCAAACCGCCACACTGACCTCTTGTGGCTACACCTGGTCCTTACTTCACCCTTCCTGCTCTTTCCTATCCATTTTCACAAAGGCTTTTTAAACACATTCAAGATGGCTAAGCCTCTGACTGCCAGATGTTGGCACTCGATAACAGGGGATGGATCATCTGATCATTGCCCTGTTCTGTTTAACTTCCTCTGAAGCATCTGGCATTGGCCACTGTCAGAAAACAGGATGCTGGGCTAGATGGACCATTGGTCTGACCCAGTATGACCGTTCTTATGTTCCTTATCACTTTAACAATACTGGAATAGTTAAAGCAATACAACCCTTCTAGGTGGGTGCAGTTCTATCAGTATAAAAGTGCTAGTATAACTTATTCCCATATGGGAAGGGGGGAAAGCTATATTGATATAACGCCTTTATACTGGTGTAACTGCCTCTACACTAGGAGTTGTACCAGTATAAAAAAAAAGTCATACTCCTAGCCAAAATACTTATACCAGTACAAAACCTGTGTATATACCAGACCTCATTGTGTCTTATCTGTCTATTTTGTACGCTCTTTGAGGCAGGGACTGTGGTCTCACACACTTCTGGGGGTCATAGAAATAAATATAATGATAAGAAGTTTATTATCTGATAAGGTCCTTACTGTCAGGGCTAAAAAGCATCGCTGCCCTCATTTGAATGCAACCAGTTTTCTCTGAGGAACATTTTACTTCTCACGTGCATAGGGTTGCCAATTTTCTAATCACACAAAACTGAACACCCTAGCCCCGTCCCTTCCCTGAGGCCCAGCCCCCTACTCACTATATTCCCCTTCCCTCGGTGGCTCACTTTCCCCCACCCTCACTCACTTTCACTGGGCTGCGACAGGGGGTGGGGATGCGGGCTCTGAGGTGGGGCCAAAAATGAGGAGTTCAGGGTGTGGGAGGGGGCTCCAGGCTGGGGCAGGGAGTTGGGGTGTGGGCTCTGGCTGGTTGTGAGGGTTCTGGGGTGCAGGAGGGGGCTCTAGGCTGGGGGGGTGGGGCCGAGGGATTCGGAGTGCGGGAGGAGGCACGTGCCTGAGGCGGCACATGCTAAGGGGCGGCATTCCGTCCATTCTTGGGGCAGCACAGTCCGGGCGGCTTTTTTTTTTTCTTCCCCCTTTGGCGGCAGTTCATCCGGCAGTCTGAGTGGCTTTTTTTTTTTTTGCTTGGGGTGTCAAAAATGGTAGAGCCAGCCCTGCAGCTCCCATTGGCCATGGTTCCCAGCCAATGGGAGTGCGAAGCCAGTGCTCAGGGTGGGGGCAGCGCGTGGAGCCCTGTGGCCTCCCTGCCTAGGAGCTGGACCTGCTGGCCGCTTCCGGGGCACAGTGCAGTGCCAGGACAGGTAGGGACTAGCCTGCCTTAGACCCACAGCACCGCCAACCGGACTTTTAATGGCCTGGTCGGTGGTGCTGACCGCAGCTGCCAGGGTCCCTTTTCGACCGGGTGTTCTGGTAAAAAACCACACACCTGGCAACATGGGTGCAAGAGAAATGTATCAAAGCTTTGTGTCAGTTTTGAACTAGTGTGGTGGTTGCCAATAAAGAGTCAACATTACCCCCAGTTACCACGGAATGGTGTCTTGGGCCTGGTCTACACTGGGGGAGGGGGAATCGATCTAAGTTACACAACTTCAGCTACGTGAATAACATAGCTGAAGTCGACATACTTAGCTCTACTCACCGCGGTGAGTCAACTGCTGCCACTCCCCCGTCGACTCTGCCTGCGCCTCTCGCGGAGCTGGAGTACCGGAGTCGACGGGAGAGCGCTCAGGGGTCGATTTATTGTGTCTAGACTAGACACGATAAATCGATCCCTACTAGATTGATCGCTGCCCGCTGATCCAGCTGGCAGTGAAGACATACTCTTGGGGCTGACAGTATTTGCCAGTACTTAAAAGAAAAAAATATCGGCGGTATTTCAGACACCACTTCCTAGGAACTGTGTTTAATAGATATCTTTTTAATGGTCACCATTCTAATTTATGTAATAAATGCAAGGTGATCCCTTTCCATTCACTGGTGAGGTGTAACTCCTCAAACTGCCGAACAAGGTCATCTGGGCCAATGTTTTTAAATTTGAGTGCCTACAGTTAGGCACCATAATCCATATTCAGGCACCTAAGAAAACGATCAGATATTCAATAGCGGTGATCACTCAGAACTCCTGTGGAAGTCCATGGGAATTGTGGGTTTTAAGCACTTCTAAAAATCTGAGCACATACTCAGACGTCTAAATCCCACTCTGAAGGCTATACCTGAGGGACCCACCTTTGAAAATTTGATCATAGCGTGTCATGTACATCTAGGCCTCACTTCAGCAAGGTACTTAAGCACACGTCTAACGTTGAGCCCACGGACTTTGGTGGAGCTACCAACATGCTTAAGGTCAGAAGCCAAAGGATAAAGGGCCACATCCAGCCTCTTCTGCAGCCATGCAAAGCTGCTTAGCAAAGCAGCCACTGGTGATAGTTCTCTCTTGTCAGAGACTGGGGCATGGGTGGTCATGCCTAGAGGTTAAAGCCAGCGTAAGTCGACAGGAATCGGAGCAGGAGCTATCCCAGCCATAGGCAAAGGCTTTCAGCAGTCACTGAACTGCTGCTGGGCTTCAGAGCTGGTCTGCTGACTCTTCCAACCAATTTAGGGAGCGTGGCCAATCAGGCAGCTGACTACAGGCCAGCTGGGATCATTAGATTGCCTGGAGACTGGCTCTGGTGCAGGCCTTGCTTCCTGACACCTCCCTCTTGGCAAAGGTACCAATGGACACACAGGAGGAAAACAAAAACTCCTTCTGTGATTAAAGGCCATATGGCCTCTTCAAAGTCCCAGTCAAATCTCCGCCCACCCACTTAGATTTCACTGTTATTCTCCATTATTTGCAATTATTTCAGAAACCTGAAAAAGCCAGTTCATTTTCCCACCTCACTTTTGTTTGTTTGTTTTGTTTTTCCATATGGCAAACACGTAGCTTTCCCCCATGCTTCCGATGGAGCTGACATTGACAAGGCTGTTTTTCTTTAGCAACTCATATAGCACCTTGCTCTGCCAAGACATCTCTGTTTGTGCATCAGCCCCAGCAAACGTTGTTAGCACAGGTCTGGGAATAGAGTTTATTAGTTAACTGCAGCTGCAGAACAAGCAGACGGAGTAAAGCCCATTTTTGTGTGAGGATCACAACAATAATGACTTGTTGTTGTTGTTTTTTATTTTTAAATCTATCTTTCCCCCATGATGTAGTGGTAGATGTAAAAACAACAACATATATCGCATATCTTTGTTCAGAAATCATGGCTTCTATCGTATTTAATTATTCCTGCTGCTTGCTCGAACAGAGGCTGGCTTTTAGTACACTGAATGATTTCCCCCTGCAGTTTACTTGATAAAGGTGCCTGGTAAAAGTGTAACTAAGTGTAAATTTGTCTAAAAGATCTGCTCTAGGAATTATTTTGGGGAAGTTCCGTGCCTTGTGTTATAACGGAGGTCAGACTAGACAGTGGCTCTCAACCTTTCCAGACTACTGTACACCTTTCAGGAGTCTGATTTGTCTTGCATAGCCCCAAGTTTCACTTCATTTAAAAACTACTTGCTTACGAAATCAGACATAAAAATACAAGCAACAGAGGGTCCTGTGGTACCTTTAAGACTAACAGAAGTATTGGGAGCATAAGCTTTCGTGGGTAAGAACCTCTTGCATCTGAAGAAGTGAGGTTCTTACCCACGAAAGCTTATGCTCCCAATACTTCTGTTAGTCTTAAAGGTACCACAGGACCCTCTGTTGCTTTTTACAGATTCAGACTAACACGGCTACCCCTCTGATAAAAATACAAAAGTGTCACACGACTACTGAAAAATTGCTTACTTTCTCATTAAATTTTAGTTTGTCTTGACTTCGCTCATGCTTTTTCTGTAGCCTGTTGTAAAACTAGGCAACTATCTAGCTGAGTTTATGTGCCCCTGGAAGAACTCTGCATGTCCCAAGGGATACGCACACCATAGATGATCACAATGGTCCCTTCTGGCCTTGGAAATCTATGAACCGTCAGCAGGCTACGAAGCAGGTGCAGATTCTGTTATAAACTGATTGAGGGCAGTTACTAAGGGTGGCATCTAAACACCACTTACAATCTGTAAGACTTTCTCCAATCTCATTTGGCACGTAAGGCTGAGGAACCTATGGGACTTAGGCACACAAATCCCTTTGAAAGTTGAAGGGATTTAGTCCTAAATCCTTTTCAAAATTCCAGCCTCTATTCAATGGGCAAAACCCAAGATGGTAACTCAGGTCTGATCCTTCAATATGACTGCACAGGGATGTATCCTGTTTTCTGCAGGGGTGCACCTGCGCACAGACAATTGCATGATTTGAGCTTTTTGTTTAAGAAAATCCCCACTGACTTTATTGGAAGTTTCTCGGAGTAAAAACCTCAGTCCTTGCCTTCATAATAGAGCCATACACTGAAATAAGCATGTCTGCATTATATCCAATGCTAATTCCATGGGTTATTCTTGCACCAATTCCTTTCTTATCTTATCTTCCTGTTCTCTTTACAGTCTTTGCCCTGAACCAACAGCTCTCCCGACATGGACCTACCCTTGACTTCTAAGGGAGTTCTGCACATTGAAGAATCTTTTGTCACCATAATCTGGTATAAAAACTGCAAATTCCTGATGTAGCTTCCGGATTGTAACTGTGGATTTCATTGCCCTATTCAAAGCTCAGCCGTTTAATTGTGTCTCCATTGTGCACCTTCCTCTCAGGTCACTACAGCTGTCAGTAGGGAAAGGGAGACAATAAGATACTCGTGTTATAAAATATTAAGAATCCAAAACACTATATATTGCTCTAGCACTCACAAACACACAGCATTAAACTGCTGATTGCTATGAGATTCATAGTCTATGAAAAGAATTTAACCCAGTCAGGGCTCTTGATATAAAAAATGCACCTAAGAAACCTCCTGGTTAAGAGGGAAAGGGGAGCGTTTCAGGGGAGTGGAAATTAAACAGAAACAAAAGAAAACCCTGAAGCCAAAGCCAGGAGGGACTTTTGAAGTGCTCTTCCAGGGAGATGAAGGGAGTGTTTTGCAGTGATAGTAAAAAGGCAGCATGGTCTAATGGGTATGGCATTGGACTGGGTCTGGGTTCCGTTCTCAGCTCTGCTGCATGACCTTCAGCAAGACACTTCATCTCCCTGTTTCACCTGTTACCCTTTGTCTGGCTTGTCAATTTATACTGTACAGAGTAGGGATTGTCTTACTGTGTGTGTCTGTACAGTGCCACCTCCGTGGAACCCTGATCTCAAAGAGCTTTCCCTGGAGAATCAACTTCATCCCAAATGCCCTCCAGGGAAAGACAACATTTGTGTGTCATGAATTCACAAGAGACTTTACACCCGAAGAACAAATGATTCAAGCATTTAAGCCATCACCTACTCAAGGTGCCAGGTTCATCAACAAACTGTGGCTGCTTTGCACTGCTCCAGTGACACCAAACACCCATAGCCCAGCTTAGCAGGCCAATTAAACTAGCTGTATGGTGCTTTGCGTTGGCAAAGCAGTGCAAAATGGCCAGGCTGTATGGCTGACGCTGGCCCCTGATGTATCTCTCAAATGTTACTGGGTCACTGATCCGATGGTTAGAAAATGGCTGGAGATTTCACAAAAGACTAACACAATGCCAGGTGTACAAGAATCATGGAAAGATCTGGACCTATTATTACATTGATCGGTTGAAGCCAGAATGAATCCCCACCCACCACCATTTCTTCACTACCCCAACGCAACATTCCCTCACACCACCACAGGTGAGATGCCACAGTTATGTCTACCCCTCATGAAGCAGCTAGTACACGGTTGGCCCTGTACAATTAATTCAGATAATATGACAAAAATGTCCTACCATAAGTACGTGGAAATGCTGTGGTACCAGCCGTCACCACAGCAAAGCTGATTTAACCATGATCGCTTTTTCAACAGGGAAAAACATCACTTCCTGTACAGGCTAAGAGCTATTGTTCATTACATTTAAGCTGCAGTGCTTGGTGATGACAAATTGTAGCTCATGAGGGAGTTGGCACTATCCACCTCTCACCCATTACTTCTTTTTATAGAAATGTATTTAGTTAGGTCAAGAAAAACAAAGGGAAAATAAAACACTTCAAAGATCAGAAAGATGATTCAAGCCCAGGGAACCCAGGAGGGGTGATGGCACATTTCTCTTTCTCATCATGAGCACCTTCACGCTGGGTCATAAACAATGTACGCGACAATCATTAAGGAGTGGGGTTTTTGTGTTTAAAGTCAATGGAGCTATGCTTACTGAAGTCAATGAAGCTACACTGGTTTGCTCCAGCTGAGGAGTTGGCTCTACCTTTTTCTGTATATTGACTGGCTGCTTTTCCACCCGTTTCCAAAGGTTTGTTGTTTAGCCACAGAAAGAGGAGCGTGCAATAGCCAGCCAATCAAACCACACAATACTGCAATAAGTCATAATACAGCAAAGCACCATTAATAACAGAATACCATACACAACTCGTTAAATCTTTGAAGCCTAATTTTTATGACACAGATTACAATGGGATCCTAGCATTGTATATTATTCTTCCAATCCACTGATAAACACCACAGCTAGAATGACAAGTGATGGAAACTTAGCCTGCTCTCAGATTGGATTTCATACCAGTAATATAAGCAATTTTCTCAGAAATAAATTGTTCTTTCTGAAACAAACAAATGCGCAGCAGGGAATGGCAGACTCTTGGAAGCAGAGATCTGTAAACAAAAACTGAAGCGGTCAGTTTGAATTTATTTGTATTTGACTTCTATGTCTAATAGAATCCCGTAATCTCCAAGTGGCTGTGCAAGGCAGGTTTATCAGTCTGAACCATCTTTAATTCAGGAATTCTAGAAGCCAATCAAAAGCTAACACAATATGTAGGGCAGATAAATCTTAAAGGACAGTTGCAGAACTCTTTGTTCTTGAAATAAAATTGACTAGTACATCCACATCCCAAAAGGTGTTGTTGTATATCTAGATTTAACGGGTCTCTGTAGAAGACCAGGTACAGGAATAGTTTCCAATTTTTAAAAAATGCCAAAACTTTTATTAAATGAATCTAGAAATGATCATACTGAAGATATTTAGAATAGCTCAGTATCAACTACATCCATTGAACAGTCAGAATATATGAGGCGATCTATAGTTTTTTTAAAGTGTCATCGCTAATTTCACAATAATTATTGGTACTACACTTTATACAATCTTAAATAATACAGGACATCAGTTTGAACTTCAGTTCTCTGCTAAAAATTATAGCCCCAGTAATTCCTAATTCATAAAAAATAGCTGACAGGTTTATTATGCTTCAGATTCCTGAGTACACAGAAATTCTCTTATTAGGACGACTTATAGGGTCTGGGATGAATAAGAGATAAACTGATTTATTGACTTTTAGAAGGGCATTTGTAAAAGGGAGTTGGCATTTCGTAACTGTTCCGTGAGTCTAATGATATTATTGGACAGCCTGGAAGAGAGAGGGAGAGAAAGAGAGACATCATGACTTTTAAACCCAAATGTAGACTGAGAAAAAAAAATCTTCCATCTCATCCAGCACTGATCTTTTGTACATATTAAAAATATATCGTAACTGTAGAGTTTAGAAATGTGTGTGCAGACACTATCATACCCATGTGTGCAGATGTGTGCTACTGAACAGCTGGGTGTCCAGCTGGCCTTTTCCATGCATAACTGCAATAATTGCACATATAAATTATGCACACGCTTAATCATGCACAATTCATAAACAGGCAATACTAAAAATCTGATCCTTAATTTGTAAAAAACCTTGGGACAGCTACTAAATGTCTCCCCCTGCAAATTTCCCACTCTTTGGGGAAGTTGGGGAAGCCTTCAGAAAGAGGGATCTTTAACGGTAGCCCTAAGTACCAGAGTCATCGTCTTCCACATGGGTTCAAATCCTTCTCTTGGTGGAGTAGGGCTCTGACATTTGCTAAATCACACTGCAGCACATCCATAGTACCAGATCACATTCTGATGTCCACCACAAAACGTCAGTGCCTTGCTGGCAGATGACTTATTACAGGTATCCAGTTTGGCATCATCATCACGGCAAATCCCAGAGGGATGTAGCCTCCTTGCAGCTGGACTGACAGTCAGACTGATCTCTAGCTAGGCCCTTAAGACGAGCTGTCTGGATGATCAATCTGTGTCCATCATGGCATGGGTGAGCTTATCATACCACTGAAGCTTTTGGCAACCACATTACCACCAACCATGCAGCAACATTCCCTTGGCCAATGCACTTTGTAATTCGTTTGTCTTCCATCCTAATAATACATCCACATCAAGGAAGCCATTGAAACTGACCCGTTGCTGATGGAGGCAGTTGTTGGGTTCACCTTGGACGCTGGAAGGAATAGGGTTGGAGACACTTTAGACACCATTTTTTATTTCATGGAAATGGTTTGTGGAGTCTAAATCAATGAGAAAAAGAATTTTCCATTTAAACCAGAACATTATGGCTTTTTGCAGGATTATTATGTTAAAGTGACCTAATCTTGTATTTGGCCTCTAGCCTTTACCAACACAGGCTGCTGATCCTAATTTCTGCTGTGAACTCAGAAGAAATGTTATTGTTTAAAGTGTGAGCATGTCTGAGGTTGTGTGTAGGGAGAATGATTTCATTTAACCCAGTTATAGGTCTCCTATCCCAACATAGCTACATGCCGTACAAAAAAAGTTAATATAAAAAGCAGTGAAGTCAAGCAAAATGAACCCAAGCAGCCTGAAAACATAGCTAGGGAGAACGCAGGTGCAGGAGGAAACCTGATAGTCTTCTAGGTCACAAAGATGAGGCTAGGTCATTGTCCACCAGAACGTGATGGAGTCTCCTAGCCAACTGGAGATGGCAGAAAGTGTTACTTGTAGAAGCAGTGAATGAGAGCTTAGCAGCAGCAAGGAATCCAGGAACCCTCCTAAGATACAAACTGAATTGACAGTTCTAGGTGTGTACCAAAGGAGACTGCACCATGGCTGCAAATTCTTCAAAATGCTTTCCTCCATCCACCAGTTCTTTATTCCTTTTGCCTTCTGTTGACAGTTTCTCAGTTACCATTCATGCTACATTCACGCAGATTGAATGGGTATGGTGTTTATGGGCCAACACCACCTTACCTAGCGTAGTTCATGTCCTTTTCAAACAATTGGAACAGATATCATGAAATCACAGATTTACTCTATTTCTCCAGTCTCTGGTGTGAATGATCTGGTACAATTCCCCAGATGAATTCAGAGTCCTTCATGATCTTCAAATAATTGAGGCTGTACCAGATTTGATACTCTAAAGTGGCTAGTGATTTTTATGTGCCTCAGTTCTGGGGTACCCAGTTGGAGAAACCTTACAAAGGCTTGAGGTTCAAAGGGTGGGAGTGCAGACACTCTCTAAGTTAGGCCCCTTTAACGTGTCTCAAGCTGACCTCCCAGAAACAGAGGCACTCAGAATCGCCAGTCATGTCGGGAAATATTGGCCAGGAAGACTGGCAATGATTCAATGTTCATGGAGGGAATTAAAAGTTTTGGCTTACGATTTCCAAGCAAATATTTATGTAGATCAGAATCTAATTATCCTGCAAATATTTTGTGCAAATGAAGAATTTGTTATCCATCCAACGGCTATAATGAAAATTGCAAAACCTGTGAACAATGCTTCAAAGTAGAACGCTAAGCTGCTATTATCTCGATGGCAGATTGCTGATTCTTACAGCCTTCTAAGTAATAGGTCTTTCAGATGTGTAAAAGAAAGCAATATTTGCACTCCAAGGACGTGTTCTGTTAGTTTGAAAATTCTGTCAAAAAGCTCCTTTCCTCAGAAACGTCCCTACCAACCAATGGTTATCCAATCACAATTCATTTACTCAAGAACTGCCGTTCTGCTAGAGAGCAGAAACCATTCTGCCTCGATAATAGCCACTCCTATCTGGGGTAATGTGTAAACATGGAGTGAGTACTGACCTTTCAGGCTGCTTTAGCCAAATGAAAGATCAAAGCTGGGATAATTGTAGCCAGAATATTTCTTCTAGCATGTTCAGTGTGAAATGAAAGCGTCTCCTGGACTAATGTTAAGATATCGCACCTGATCCTTACTGAATACGGCCCATATTGGGAAAGTAACTAATGAAGCATCTTGCCATTAGTTTGGATTAGTTGCATGTGCTTTGACATTGCACAAGCACAGAGAACCTATGGATTTACGTAATGAGAACCCTTAAAGAGCTCAGTTCTCCTTTTGTGTGCTAGACTGTACATGCCTAATACCGGACTGAAAATTATTAAAAACGAAAGAAGAGGAAAATAGCCCTGATTGTCTCTTCCCCAAGGTGAATTATAGCCAGAAATAGGACAGTTCATTATTTATTATTAGTCAAATGTCAAGAGGGCCTAGAGTCTTCAGTAAGGTATTAGGGCCCCACTGGGATAGATAGCGGTAACAGGGGGCATTCACCTCTTGAGTGCCTCCTTGCAGCTGGCTGTGGTACTGCAATCTTTTCCCCACTCCTAGGGCCCCCCTGTAGGTTGCTGACCTCGCTAGGTGAGTCTTCAATAGCTCAGCCCTCCAGACAAGTCTCTCAGTCAAAAATGGACGCCTTCCGGGGTAGCAAAGAGTTCACCAAACTGCTCTCACCAGAGATTTCAGCCCACTCTCTGGGCCCTGTTAATCCAGCCCTTTCCTCAGGCTTCTAAAGGAGCTTTGTCCCCTTCTTGGGGTTTAGGCCACTTGGCTAGTGGGAGAACCCAGGCCCACCCACTACTCTGGGTCCCAACCCAGGGCGTCTTTAATTGGTTGCTGCTGCTTCCCTGGCCTTCTGCCCACCTAGTTTCTTTACCTTCACACATTACTTTAGGGTTACAGAACTCAGGCCCTTTCTCTCCCAAGCTCAGTAAATGCAGCCAGTCGAGCTCCTTTAGCCCGAGTGGATCACCCTGCCCCGCTGGTCCCACCCAGGGACTGATCATCTCAGGCCCTGCAGCTCCTTTTAACCGAGCCTGCTGGCTCTGATTGGCTGCTTCCATTCAGACTCTCTAGGCAGGCCTGGAGGACCCAACTTTGCTGCTTTTTCCTGGGGCGGGGTGTAGTAGGACAGCAGGGCCTCCAGCAGGGGGCCAGAAAGGGCCAGGTACATCCCACCACAGTGCTGCAGATACAGGTATTAAAAAGACAGTCTCTGCCCCAGAAAGGTTACAATTGGGAATGTGATGAGACACAACAGGCAGAGAAAAACAAAGAAACTAGGTGGAGGGTCAGGGTAACAATAAAACAATTGTGCTTAATATAATAAACAGCATTCAGTGCACAGTGGCTGCCCCTATTGTCAAATGTTTTGTGGGCATCATGGCAGAGGTGAATTTTTAGGAGGGTTTTAAAGGAGGACAATGGGGTGGCCTTACGGGTCTTTATGGGATGACCTGGGTGGAAGAGCTGTGGTGGTAAATCAGCCAGTGTGGCCCATTTGATGGAGCACTAGACTGGGATTCAGGAGACTGGGAAATGTCCTGGCTTTGTTACGGGCCTGCTGGGTGACTTTGCACAAATCACTTCCCTTCGCTGTGCGTTAGTTTCCCCATCAGCAAAATGGGCATAATAATAGTGATCTCCTTGGTAAAGTGCTTTGAGTTCTATGGGTGGAAAGTGCTATATGAGAGCCAGGTATTAATAATATTAAGATGTTCTCAGTGACTGTGGAAAAATTGATCTAGTCACAAGATGGAGTAATGACTAGCCCCACTTGCTTAGGTGTATCATAGCCAGAAATCCTGCAGAGCTCAAGATTTCACCAAGGTTTGTACATAAAATCAAGGACTGTGGATACACTGTGGGTCTTGCTAACTCTCCATTTGAAAAACCTTCCATTAACAACCTACAAACATCTTCATTTTCGAATGTTTGTTCAGCTACAATTTTCAAATTCCTCGCAGCACCAGTATAATATTTTCAAAAATGATCTGACAGCCTGCTGTGTTTTCCTGTGGTCAGCCACAACCTCACATTCCGATACATGACTATGACAGAGTCCTGGGCAACAACAGCTGAGCCAGCCCTCTGGACAGTGCCACTCTAACACGGCAGAACAGACCTCGTTAAGAAGAGCTGTGCCTACTTGCTGGGTGGCAGAGAGCTGGAAAGCTAATTAAGCCATTAGGCAGAGGATACAAAAAAGGCACAGGAAGGAAGTAGGAGGGGAAGAGGGAACAGACAGAGAGGAAGAGAGAGAATGCTCTTTCCTGCTTGCTTCAGGAGCTGAGGGCCCCCTATGACAGAAGGAGCAAGGCTGTATGATGTACAAGGATGGTGGGAGCCAACATTATTAATAAATTGAATCACGTGTTTTACCAGTGTAAAGGTCTTTGAGCTGTTTGTGGACTTGAGCAGAGGCAGGAGCGAGTGGGCTCTGCCACACCTACCATCAGCAGTAACCATTGACTTCCAGTCTTCAAGGCTGGGGACTATTCAGTTGAATGTCGTCATTCATTAGAGTTAAATTGTTCAGAGTGGCCTGATGCAGAGGTGTGGAACACCCTCACCACTGACCTAGGGCATGTCTACACAACAAAATTAAGTTGACCTAACTTACGTCGGCATACAGCCACAGTAATGCTATCACTTGTGCGTGTCTACACTTTGCTCCTTGTGTCAGCGGTGCGTATCCCCACCAGGAGCGCTTGTGTTGATTGTACTGTCCATGTGGGTTATTGTGGGATGGCTTCTGAAGGCCAGTAACAGCCAAGGCAAACGACGTTTACATTGAAATTGTGTTGACCTAACTACATCGACATTGACTCCACGCCTCTTGTGGAGGTGGAGTTATTCGGTCAGCGCAGCAGGGCAGTTATGCCGGCAGGAGTGAAATTTTAGTGTAGACACTTACATAGTTAGGTCACCGTGAGCTGCCTTTTGTTGACCTAACTTTGTAACGAGACCAGGCCTGAAAGTGTAGGTGAGCAGCATCACTCAGGACCAGGCCCAATATTGTCGTGGCTCAAATTGTGTGAATTAGCTTTAGGGCATGTAATTTTGGGCACCCAAACCCCCTGCCTCCTACCTCCCCCCCCCCCACACACACACACACCGAAGCTCAGCAACTAACCAATTAGAGACCCTGGGTGAAATCCTGGCCCCACTGAAGTCAAGATTCCAGAGGAGAATTCACTCTGGTCAAAATTTTGAACAGTGACTAATGACTTTGGGTGCCCAATTTGAGATACATTAAAAGGAAGATGATTTTTGATCACTCTGAAAATCAGCCCCCTTTAAATTGTCGCACATTGAGCGGCCAGAAATTGAGCTCCTCAATGAGTAGTCAACTTTTGAAAATCTTGGCTTCTGCATTACAAAGGGCAGCTGTTAAATATTCTCATTGGAAATTATTTCAACCCGTTCTGAACGGAAAACAAATAAGGGGGAAAAGGCTAGCGCATAGCTCTGTCTGTTAAAAGTGAAAGCCTCGTTTTGAGGGGACAGTGCTTACCTTTGGATAAAAGAAGGCTTTGATTACTGTCGAGGTAGCTGACCACCTGGTGTGTCAGTCTCTTTCTCCACAATGAGATAAAGCAAAGGAAATTGAAACAGCTCACGATTAGGCTTAGATGAATACGTTAGACAGCACTGAGATAATATCTCTCATGCATATGCTACAGCACAGCTGTAAGTAAAACTTTTTTTTAAACGGCAGCCTTATTTACTCTTTCATCAGCATGATTTTTTTTTATTATTTTTCCATAACGATTGATAATTATCTAATATATTTTGTAAGCTGCAGTCCATTTTCAGTGCCGAAATGGCACTTAGACACGGATTGACTCCGATTGGCTTCGCCACCTGCTCCATGGAGGAATGGCCATCATACGACTTTTAATCTTGTATGAAACAAAAAGATTAAACTGTCAATATTAGGATGAGCCACCATGACCGGTGCCCTGATGGAATGGAGCTTCAGAACGGCTCCTAATGATATGTACGCAAGGAATAGATTTTTCCTTATAATGCATGTAATTAGAGTACAGAACAAAATGTTATGTTCAAATTCATGACATGCACAACTAATAAAGGACGAGAGAATGAGGCCCCTGGCTATTTATTTGCATGAAAAAGCTTCAGTATAGGATATACTTTAGAGAAATTAGTTTTTAATCTAGGTGACTAGATGAGATTTTGACCCTGAACTGTTTTCGTGTTGACCTGTGAGAATTTATGCAGAAATAAAACTGAGATGCCTATAAGCCAGACAGGCATCGCTTTTTTCATTAATTTCTGACTGTCTCGTGTAGTCAAGAAAAGCGGAAAATCACTACTTTTAAAAGCTCACCTTATGTGAATTTGCTCTGATGAGACACAATCAAAAAAAGCTGATAGCAATCTTAGCAGGAATGTATTCTTTGTAAATGTGGACATTCAAGGAGTTAGATGCATTGATTCAGCAGTGATTGCCCTCGCTTGACCTATATAAAAGAGAAATCTACAACTGTAGCTGTTTATGAATATATTAAGTATGGCAGCTTGCTCTCCGAGCACAAGTCTATTATGCAGAACTATTGTTCTTCAATTTTAATAATAACTGATGCAACAAGTCCTCGAAGCAAAGCTTCCAAGCACAACTGGTTTTTAAACATCATCATTTGTTTAATGGTGGATACCGCAAATACACGACAATGGTTTTTATACGTTCTGACTTGGGGTATAAATTTCACATTCCTGAGGGACACCGTCCAAATGGGCCTGATTCTCCACTGCGCTGCACCATGGGTCGTTAGTTGCGCCAGTGCCAAGGGAGGGTAATAAAACACTATTTTTATGTGATTAGTGGTAGCAGCTGGGTCATGGCCCAGGACCCCATTGTACTAGGGGATGGACAAACACAGAACAAAAAGATGGCACCTGGCCCAGTGACACTACCATTCTAATTGACTAGGGTGTTTCTCTCAGAAAGGCAGCAGTGTTCTAATGGGAAACATATGGGACTAGGGAGGCAGGAGGCCAGGGCTGTATTCTGGCCTTTGCCTAGGACTTTTGATGTTCCAAAAGTCACTTCTCTTTCGAAAGGAAGGACCTTTCAGTGGTGCTAGCGTGAGACTCGGGAGTCCTGGGTACCATTCCTAGCTCTGCCATACACATCCTGTGTGACCATTGATTTCAGTGGGAGTTAGGCACTAAATACCTTTGAGGATCTGGGCCGTAGTCTCTCTGTTCCTCACTCCCCGCATCTGTACAAAGGGGATGATAGCACTGCCCTACCTCACAGCGGTGTTGTGAGAATAAATACATTCAAGAGGGTGAGGTGCTCTGATGCTACAACAATAAGGGCCATAGAAATAAGATAGGTAGATATACTTTCCATGCCTCAGTTTACTCATCTGCAAAATGGGAACAGTAATTGTCACCCACATTCGTAAAGTACTTGGAGTTCTGAGGATGAAAAACACTATGTCAGGCCTAAATATTATCATGGAATCAGAAATGTAGTACCGGAAGGGACCTCAATAGGTCATCTAGTCCAATCCCCTGCACTGAGACAGGACTAAGTATTATCTAGACCATCATTACTTCTCAGTATACTTTTTAAAATTTGTCTAGGAGAGAGGAAGGCTGGTCTTGTGGACAGGACACTGGACCGGCACTCACGAGTCTCCCAAGAAATCCACCACCACCTCAACTACTGCAACATCCTTGCAGTCATTAGGCTGCAACTAATACTGAGATTTTATGGTTGCAGATGCTGGTGCTGTTTCTGCTACCTGCAGATACCCTGGCCATAGATTTGGATACACCTCTCTGTTCTCTCTCAGTATTGATACAATGGAGTAATGACTGCGTAAGGAGAACCAGGCTCAACAAGTATTTCTGTAAAAATTGTCTAATTAGGGACCAAATATCATTTGCCACACATACCCATTCCAAATTCACACTGGCCAGCAGTGTTTGTCATTTGGACTGTTGTGCATAAACAGTATCAACCTGTGTGGTACAGATGTAGCAGTCATGAACTTGAATAACTCTCAGAAAAGCTCTGTGCAAAGACTTATGACTCGTATACAAAAACAAACTCAGAAGATCCTTCTTCCATATGCCTGTTTCTCCATCCACCATTATACATATGAAGGGAAATGGATAACAGGAAATGAACCAGCACTGAAATTAGCAAAGGTGGCTGGACACCAGAGTAAAGGTTAAAGAAACTGTAGAAAAACTACCACCTCCTGCCAGTACTTGCAATATATATTATATTCCTAGCCCTTTAATAGACAAAAACTTTTTTTCCTCAGAGCCTTATAACATACTATTTGTTTATCCACTAAGAAAATATGATCTACTTTACGCGACACTATCATGTTTGTCAGATCTGTACATGCATAAGTACCTGGATCTCTTTCAAATTGGTTTCTGCTTTTGTCAAAGACAAAAAAATCAAGTAAATTTAAAAGCAACCATATGATCCTATTTAACAACTGAATCACTGAGGACTGTCGGCCATCCGTGATTGTGCAGGCCTGTGATTCTTTGGTAATCAACAGGCATTACATGCAAAGAATAAAAAAATCACGAAGACTGGGGGAGACAGGCCAGAGTGAGAACCAGAGTCATGTTAGGCCACAAAGGTGATGGCAATTCAAAGATGTGCCCAAGAAAAGGTGCTACAATGCTGCTCGTTAGGAGAAGTCCTGAAACCAGAGACTAAAATACAAAGCAAGGACATGTAACCATCCCTTCAGACTCACCCACATGCTGGTTTTTATGCCGGCAATACTGAGGGAATGATCTAGTCCTGTGAGGTAATGAGCACCCTCAGCTCTTAGTGGATTCATTCTACCTATCAGAGTGGATCTTCGAGAGGTACTAAAGGCCTTCTGAGAGGTGCTGTTGGACCTCTATTCTGTGCTCTCAAGTCTCACTGAATTCACTGAGAGGTGAGGGAACATAGCAAACTCTCTGAAAGGTTTCAAAATTTGCATTTTTGAAAAATGGCGCATTTTTGGCCATATATATATATATATATTCATTCTTTTTGGTGGAAAAATTGTGGAATTCTTTTAGGAATTTCCAAGGTGGCTATCACGGTGGTAGCCAAATTTCAGTGGGATTTGAGGATGTTCAGCAGGAAACTCAGAACTAGGCCCTAATGTGTTTCTAAGGCATCTCTTACTGCAGCACATTCAATCCCTTAAAGGAGGGTAGCAGCACCTCTCAAGATTGGGCCCTGGCTTAGATAATAATACCTCCCTCTTGTACAGCATTTTCCCTCAGTAGATCTCAAAGCACCACACAATCCCTTTGATGTCTTTGTCCTCAACACCTCTGTGAGGAAGAGAAGTATTACCCTGGCCATTTTACAGATGGGCAAACTAAGGCACAGAGAGGCTAAGTGACATGCCCACAGTCGCACAGGAAATCTGTGGTGGAGCAGAGAATTGAACCCAGGTCTATTAAGGCATTGGCTAGTGCCACATTCACTGGCCAAATTTCCTCTCTTTTTGAAAACCAAAAGGTAAAGGAACATTGAAAATGTCTGTGGAAGAAAGCTGAAGGCTCAGCCTCACACTTTTTATTTAGGGCAGATACCAAGGGACGGAAGAAAACCATAATGTAGAATATCTGAAATGTCTGGATGAAAAAAGTCCTATTAAGTATGCTGTTCAGGTACTGCAGGTACCTATGTGTATCCATGCCTTGAAATTATTTGCCTTTTTCAGTTAACCCCTGGTGCTTCTTACAGCACATCACTGGGTACTCAGCATGTCTCTCTTGGAAAGCTGAGGTTATCTACAGCCAGCCTGTCCAGAAATGATCACTAAAAACATAATACAGTGGAACATGAGGTTTAAGGGAAGTTTATTTTCAAAATGCGCTTTAAAAAAAATCTGCATTTTTATATTTCTGCCAGATGCAGTTTCTTTCTGACAGGCAGTGTGGGATTGTACATCTGGTTTGAGGTAATGCCGGGCAGCTTAGCTCAGTGTAACAAGATGTGTCAGATCTGGAAAAGCCCATAGTGTCTTCAAAGCAATTCCCCACCCCCATAAAATGGTTTTCTTCTAATCTAAGGTAGTATCAGGGGAGTTCCGAGAGGTGAGACCAGTTTAGCAAATCTGCCCGGGCTCAGATCCCTCCAATCCCCAAACATTCCCTCTGTAGGGGGTCCTTGTTTTTAGCATGTCACTGACCGTTCCATGTTTTCCCCCTTCCCCTTTGCAGCACATGGAGGGATAATTGGAGTGGAATATCTGTAGAGCATGTTGCCTGGTGGTATCCTCGCTGTGACAAGGAGAGGATGATGTAAGACTACACACCAAGCCTGAGGGCATCAGAGTACTTCCACTGTCTTTGGAGTCACTTGTGGACTCATCCAGGTGGCGGAATGGTGGCCTCGAGAATGGTAGAAGTCAGGCCAGGAGACTAGGGTGGGGACCAGATCTTGGGTCCTGGTTTGGGAAAATGGCCAAAAAAAAGTGTCCTAAATGGCACCTCTTCCCAGCTGCTTTGAGACTGATGACACCTGACCCACAATTGGGCCCTGATTCAGTAGAGCAGATGTGCGTGTGTTTGACACATACTTAAGTCCTACTGACTTAACTGACACTGGCTTAAAGTTAAGCAGGCACTTGAGTGCCTCGATGAACTAAGCTTTTAGTTCATAGATTAACAGATTCAGAGATTCCAAGGCAGAAGGGACCATTGTGATCATCTCGTCCAGGGGTAGGCAACCTATGGCACGCGTGCCGAAGGCGGCACGCGAGCTGATTTTCAGTGGCACTCACACTGCCCGGGTCCTGGCTACTGGTTCGGGGGGCTCTGCATTTTAATTTAATTTTAAATTAAGCTTCTTAAACATTTTAAAAACCTTATTTACTTTACATACAACAATAGTTTGTTTATATATCACAGACTTATAGAAAGAGATCTTCTAAAAACTTTCACATGTATGACAGGCACGCGAAACCATAAATTAGAGTGAATAAATGAAGACTCGGCCCACCACTTCTGAAAGGTCGCCGACCCCTGATCTAGTCTGACCTCCTGTATAACACAGACCAGAGAACTGCCCCAATAGGTCTTCAGGCAGAAGCCAGATAGAGCTCTCCCCTCCATTCCTAGGACTCCAGAGAGAAGGGAGGACACATTTTATTCTTTAGGGCCAAATCAAGGTCTCATTAAAACCAACGAGAGTTTTGCCATTGTCTTTAATAGGCTTTCGGGACAGCTCTTAAAATATAAAACCTTGAGGTGCACTGGCTTCCTACCGTAATATGTCATGCATATTTGTAGCACACTCAGAATGACTAGCAAGCAGATGTGAGATTCTCCAGGTATCCATATGTGTTTGTACAGCACCTAGCACATTTGGGGCACTACTGTAAATACAAATAAGCAGTGGTAAACCCACGTCATTTTAGATGGATTTAAAAATCAGCTTGGCTTACAAAAGCAGGGTATGAGGACAGAAAATAGATTTGCAGCATTGTAATGGGGGTATATAAAGGGTTTACTAATAAGGTGTGTACATGCATTGTATCCACAGTGCTTTTATGGTCTAATTACTATGCGGGCTCATGTTTGGAGTCTGAACAGTAGGGAAACTAGTTGGAAGGTGTATGCTGGGGCTACATTGTCTCATTATGCCACATGCTTCCTCACTTGGAAAAATCATCTGTGACAAGCCACTTTCCTGGGTGCAGAGCTCAAAAGACGCCAAGAGACTTGGGGCTCTATGAAAGGTATTTGATGTCAATAGCATTTGACATATGCAGGTTTGATATGTTCCCTGCTTCTAAGTGATGCCAAAAATGCAGCTTACGAGAATAATATAAAGAAAGAGGACACAGATATAAACCCTTTCAGATAATTGCTCTTGGTTGTTGCAAGGTGACCTTCATCCCCCCCACGCAGACAGCTCATTGGTTAGAGTGCAAAATACAGATCCTTCCCCATCTCATCTGGGTATGCAAAATGTATGTGATGTTACTGAGAGAAAGTAATTATGACCCCGTGTATGCTGTTCAGGTAGACTATAGGGTAGCCTTTATTTGTGCATAAGAGTAATTGTCCTCAAATTTCCCATCTAATTACTGTCTGAAGTGCTTAGCATAACCCTTCAGTAACTGCATACTAAGTAACCATAAAGATGGGTGATGAAATAAATACATTCCCAAAGGGGAAAAAACACCCCATTTCTTCCCTGGATGGTGCCCTTGATTCAGGGCATGTGGCCAGGCAGCTACATACAAATATTTTACTGCTAAGGAACCACTCCGTTTAGTTTTATCATCAGATTATTTAGCAAGCAATCAGCAAGGTGCTATGAGAACCATATCTGTGAATTCATATTTCCCGTACAAATGTTTGTATGAACCAGACATCTTCCTCATCTCATCTCTGAGCTCTCCCTTCAAAGGTTTTGATTAAGTAAACCCTGTATTGGGCCATTAACTGATTGTAATTAAATTAGAGATACGGCAGGACATTAATAATATGAAAATACTCTATGCCTACATTTTAAACCTCTAGATTTTCCCTGAGTGGAAACCTCATGCTTCCTTCAGGCAATTATGCAAAGACACATAGTAACATTTACATTTAAGGACCCTCAATTATTCTGCTGTGACACACAGAGTCTTGCTTTCCCTGTAAATCTCTTATAAGGCATGAAATGGGCCTGCACTGCAAAACACACACAGGTGTGACCTGAAGCAGGGTGGGAAATGCTGGAGAATTTCAGATTCATGGCTGTGATGATTCCTTTGCCTCTCAGTATAAGGCACAAAACACAGATTGTACAGACACCAGGGCATCAGCTGGGATTGAACTGCGAGTGTCAGCACCAAAAAGACAGGTGCCTACCAAGGCCCTGATCCTACACCCGTTAGAGCCAATGGACAAGTTCTCAAGTGAACTAAAGAAGTAAGGGCAAGTTTTCAATAGGAGTCACCCCTTCGGAATATCCCATCTTTAATCCTTTCGGCTCTGAGTAAGTAGCAATCTAAAAATTAATGAGCTGATGGGTTTATTTGTTTGTTTTTGAAGTGATCTCTGTAGTGTTGCAGGGCTCTTGGGTAGCCTAAGGCAAATGGGTCAATATAGTCCATCCATCCACTCCCTTCCTGTCACTTTGGTATCTAAGTATTGTTTCTTGTAGAGCTCATCTCATTACCAATGGATGGAAGCCCAAATCACAAACACCCACCACTCACACACCAGCACTTTTCATGGCAGTCACAGCAGAGAAACCAGTGAGAGAATGAATGAGAAAACCCCTTAGGCTGGGGTCAAGAGAATGGGGGCCTCATTCAAAGCCAATATGAGCCAAACCATTTGACAGATGTCAGTGGTTGGTTTTAATATATGAAGCCAACTCTCACTGAAGCTTGTTGCCAGGACATTTCCACGAAATGTTGCCGTGAGGTGAAAAACTGCTTTTCACACGGAGTCCCCAAGCATAGAAATAAATAGGAAAAACAAGCTTTTTTTTTTTACTGCTTCATTTTACTTGGTGTCCAAGCCGTGCAGTGCCACAGATCCAGGATGTTACTACTGCTCTATCTGGGCTGATGAATGTTTCAGAGCCCCTTAGCCCCTCATCAACATGCCTGTCAAATATAACGAGGTAAGAGGAAATAGGTTTGTTTCGGTGTATGTTTGTCATGGAGAGCCAGAAATATTTATTTATGTACGTCCCCAGCTGCTGAATGTCCAAGTGTAACTTGCCTAACATCAGGTGACTTTTGTTTGTGACAGGGTCCCTCACCAGAGGCCCTTAAGCAAAGTAAGCAGCCATGGGATAAGAGGGGAGGTCCTCTCACATAGAGGCAGCGCATAGAAGGAGAATGGGCCTGCTGGGGGCAGGGAGGGAGAAGGGCTTTGTCCTTCTCTCCTTGCGCCTCTCCTCCAGCACGTTCGACCGCTTTCCCTGGCAGCCAGGTGGGGAGCGGGACGGAGCCACTTCTGCCTGAGAGAGCCTGGCTGGGAAGCAGCAGCAGCTGCTCCCTGCATGGGCTCGGCTGCCAGGGACAGTGCCGAGCAATCTGGAGCCCTCCCCCGGCATGCTTGGCCCCTTATTTATTGTTTGGTGAGCAGGAAGTGAGCAGGTTAATTTGGCATTAGTGGCCAGACATCTTGGGATAAGGTAGAAACCCCTTAATGGAACAGCAGTGAAAGGGGCTCACAACCTCTCTGAAACTTTTGTAACGGAGTCTTTGGAGATTTTGTTTGTCCTAACCTACTGCTTCATTCGGTAGGGTAAATATTCAGGACACCTCATCTCTTTCTGTTCTTACACGGCACCCCTCACAGGCACAGCGCACTGCCTAGGGCCACACCGATTCCAGTTTTAAGAAAGGGTTAACAGCTTTAACAGACTCCTGAGGATTGAAGTCATTTGTTTGGTATAGTAAAGGGTTCATTAGAGCGGGAGGTGGGGGGCAGAGTGCTCCCCCAGCCCTGGGGCCAGAGGAGATCTCTGCTCCGGCCACAGCCTCAGGGCTGGAGGACCTGTTAGCCTCCTGCGGCAGCCCCACGGCTGGAGGAGCTCTCAGTTCCCACCACAGCAGGTGGGACTGGAGGTGGGATCCAGGGACCAAAGTTCGCTATTGCGAAGGGCGTTACAGCAAGGGCCTAGTGTATCACTGAGAGGAGGCGGAGGTGGTGGGTGCTGGACTGTGAGCCCGCACTGTACTCACCCGGTAGCGGCGGCTCAGTTCCTGTCCCACACGCTGGGCCGCGCTCCCCATTCCAGGACCCTGCATGCCAGGTTGCACCACCACTCAGTTTGGGGGCCCTCTCAATTGGGGGGCCCAGGACAAACTGCCCCTTCCCCCACTCCAGGCAGCCTTGGCTGCCAGAAGAACCCTGGAGAGCTAATAGCAGCTAGAGTAGTTTAGAGCGACCTTCAGGGGGCTGGGCTGGCATAGGGAAAGCCCATGAAAGAGGCATAAAGCGAACTTTGCCGCCACCTCATCTTGTGGCAAGTGAAACTCAAACAGAGTCCAGGGTCTGACCTACTATCCTTAGATGAAAAATAAGTTTCAACTCCTGGAAAATATCACACATCGGTCTCTTCGTAAAGGACGAACTGAAGGACAGAATAACAAACTCACTGCAGCAAGCTCGGCAGAGAAAAAAATGGAGGGGTTCAGTCCAGTTTAGTTTCCTGTATAATGAGTTTCCAGATTCCTGCAGAATGAAGTAGAAGACTCATTCAGAATAAATAGAACACCCACTGCTAAGATTTTTAAGACAGATATTGATCAATCTGCATCACCTGAAAAATATCTAATTTGCCAGCAATTTATAGTGCTACATGACAAACTACAATTTGGCCTCATATATTGTCACAACGTATCGCAATGTGCTCAGAATGATGAGCTAGCCTCTAGCTGTGCATTGGCAAAAGCGTGTGTGTTGTGTGCTCAGCAATATGGATCTGAAATCAACAGCGCTCTTTCCCTCATAAAAAAAATACTACAATGAGCAACAATAATGATCCAGAATTCCACAGTCCTAGTTCTGACTTCATTTACCTGGGTACAGTTCCCATTAACATTGCTCACTTTTCCCTGTTCCTATGTTATTTTTATGAAAGTAGCACCCAACTGAGATCAGGGTCCTCACATGGCAGTCATTGCACATTTACAGCCTCTGTCTCGAAGATCTTACAGTCAAATAGAAAAGACAGGCAAATGGTAGGAGAAAAGATATATTATCATCCCCATATTACAGATGGGGAACTGAGGCACTAAGGCCTACAGTTTGAAAACTGGCTAGTGATTTTGGATGCCTCAATTTTAGGGTGCCCAACCTGAGACATCTTAAAAAGGCCTGATTTTCAATGGGCAGGTGTTCAGATTGTTCTGAGAACCAGTGCCCTTTAAGGTATCTCATGCTGGGCATCTAATACCTGTTGGAAAATGTTGATCAGAGAGAATAAGTGACTTGCTCCTGATCACACAGGAAGTCTGTGGCAGAGCCAAGGACAGAAGTCAGATCACCTGAGGCCAATCTAGTGCCTATTCTTCCTGTAGGGTTATTACTGAACTTTGCTTCAGAGCTGTTTAATCATTACAATGGTTGGGCTTTCTACGCTTCTTTCTTAAATATCTTTTAATAAATATTTTGAATATCAAAACATAGCAAAAATTCCATGCTGATGTTTCTTCCTTAGAAACTTTCTTAGAAGTTCACTAGAACAAAAATCTATATGTTTTCCAAGGTACAAGAAGTTTTCTATGCAAGCCTTCCTTATTATTCAGTGTAATCACAAATAAAATACACGGCTGTTTCAGACTTGGTTCCTACTTGAAACATATCCTGTAGAACAATGTTTCTTTTTCCCTGTATTTCTAGCTCCACAACATTGCTTTTATTTGCCAGACCTTGAGAACAATGATCTATCCATCCCCATCATGCATATTATGTCAAATTTATAACAGCAGCTTTTCAGCATATTTCCAGTCAAGGCTTCATTCTTCTTAGAGAGTCTGCAAATGAACAACAGTTTTAGTTACAAATGTTTCCCAGTGAGCCAGCACTCCTGACAATAGAATTGAACTTACTGTATTTCTTGCAAAATTCTGACACTGATACAACTAATCATTATGACACATTGCTGAGAAATGCCATTTTGCTCTGCTGTAGATATATTCCCAGTCCAAAGTGAGTAGGAATGATGCTGAAAAAAAGTCATTCAACTCTTGACTAGAGCTAGTAGTATATCTTCATATCCCATTAGGGATGGGAGAACCCAAAGAATTAAGTTTCACATAATTAAAATCTGGACCTAAGCAGAGGTTTGCCCACAGAATAAACAACTGAAATATGAAATAATTTGTTTTAAATATATATATGTAGCACATACATCAATACAGAGAACTGCAAAATAGTATGCTTGCTTGAATTTTCTTAAATGAATTTCCTTTTATTCTGTTCACACTCCCTTGAGTTGTGAATTCACATTGGCCCTGTCAAGGCTCCTTCCCCACTCTGAACTTTAGGGTATAGATGTGGGGGTCTGCAGGAAAACTTCTAAGCTTAACTACCAGCTTAGATCTGGTCCGCTGCCACCACTCCCAATGTGCTAATTCCCTTCCCTGGGTAGCCTTGAGAGACTCTTCGCCAATTCCCTGGTGAATACAGATCCAGACCCCTTGGATCTTAAAACAAGGAGAAATTAACCATCCCCGCTCCTTTCTCCCACCAACTCCTGGTGGAGCAAGATCCAACCCCCTTGGATCTAAAAAACAGGGCAAATCAATCAGGTTCTTAAAAAGAAGGCTTTTAATTAAAGAAAAAGGTAAAAATCATCTCTGTAAAATCAGGATGGAAAATAACTTTACAGGGTAATCAAACTTAAAGAGCCCAAAGGACCCCCCTCTAGCCTTAGGTTCAAAGTTACAGCTAACAGAGGTAAACACCCTTGTAAAAGGTACATTTACAAGGTGAGAAAACAAAGATAAAACTAACACTCCTTGCCTGGCTGTTTACTTACAAGTTTGAAATATGAGAAACTTGTTCAGAAAGACTTGGAGAGCATGGACTGATGTCTGGTCCCTCTCAGTCTCAAGAGTGAACAACCCCCAAAACAAAGAGCACAAACAAAAGCCTTCCCCCCACCAAGATTTGGAAGTATCTTGTCCCCTTATTGGTCCTTTGGGTCAGGTGTCAGCCAGGTTACCTGAGCTTCTTAACCTTTACAGGTAAAAGGATTTTGGAGTCTCTGGCCAGGAGGGATTTTATAGTACTGTATATGGGAGGGCTGTTACCCTTCCCTTTATAGTTATGGCAGGCCCTAATCCAGCAAAGCATTAAATGCATGTTCAGTTTAAACATGTGAGTAGTCCCACTAACTTCAATGTGACTAGTCACATGCTTAAAGTTAAGCATGTTAGAGTCTGTCGACAGAACTGTTCTACTTATCGATTCAGATCCTTATATAGCCCTCATCATACTAGTCCCTGAGAGTATGTCTACTCTGCAGAGCAAGCTTCTGACTCAGGTTGGAGCCCAAATCACCTCTCTGTCCACACACAAATCAGTCTGACTCAGGTCAACAAGCACTCAGGTCAACCGGGTCCTAAGACCCTGCTAGGGTGCGGGTCAGAGCCAGAGTTCCTCTGTGACTAGGGTCCAAGCCCTGTCATTTTGCTGTGTGGATGTGGCTCAAGCCACAGATCCAAGTCAGAAGGTCTGCATAGTGCAGAATGGATGTGTTAGCACAGCGGTGAGACCCAGGGTTTTATAGATTCATAGATTCTAGGACTGGAAGGGACCTCAAGAGGTCATCGAGTCCAGTCCCCTGCCCACATGGCAGGACCAAATACTGTCTAGACCATCCCTGATAGACATTTATCTAACCTACTCTTAAATATCTCCAGAGATGGAGATTCCACAACCTCCCTAGGCAATTTATTCCAGTGTTTAACCACCCTGACAGTTAGGAACTTTTTCCTAATGTCCAACCTAGACCTCCCTTGTTGCAGTTTAAGCCCATCCTTAGAGGCTAAGGTGAACAAGTTTTCTCCCTCCTCCTTATGACACCCTTTTAGATACCTGAAAACTGCTATCATGTCCCCTCTCAGTCTTCTCTTTTCCAAACTAAACAAACCCAGCCTTCCTTCATAGGTCATGTTCTCAAGACCTTTAATCATTCTTGTTGCTCTTCTCTGGACCCTCTCCAATTTCTCCACATCTTTCTTGAAATGCGGCACCTAGAACTGGACACAATACTTCAGTTGAGGGTTAGCAATTCTAGACCCAGGTTTACATACAGTGTGGACACCCTTCTGAGTCTACAAGCCAGGGTCCATTGGACCTGTGTTTACAATGCAGCATAGACATACTATGAATGTCTGTCAAACAATAATGATTTTATGCTCACAAACACTCTTCTGGAATATTATTGTCCCGATGGGGAACTTAGGCGCAGAGAAATCAAGACCTGCAGATTCTTAGCTTTAAACACATGAATAATGACATTAGCTTTGGCATAAGGCCAGTTGGAAAAATTTCTGTTCCATGAAGACTTCTGACATTTCCAAATGTCTTTTTTGTTGCAAATTGGAATGAAAAGTCAAAATTTTAAAACATGCTACAGAACAGAAATTCTAAACATTTTCAGTTTGGAACCACTGTATCATTTAGTTTTGATAACGTCAAAATATTTTGGTTTGATAATGCAAAGGCATTTAATTTTGTTAATGTCAAAACAATATAACAAAAAATGTATAATAAATCTATATTTGGATAGAATATAACCAACTGAAATGAAATTAATTGAAACGATAAAAGTCAAAACAAAATATTTTTACCTTCTTGAAACACAATACTTCTACATGAAAACAGTGAAGCTGAAACACTCATTCTGACAATTTTCTGACAAAAATTTCATCAAAATCAACCCTTCCAATGAAATGTTTTGCTTTCAGCACAACTGCATTTTCAGATGGAAAACTGTTCCATCGAAAATCTTTTGACCAGCCCTACTTCAGTGAGCCCATGGCATCCTTAATGTTAAGTATGTGCATCAATGTTTGCAGCATCAGAGCCTGAGGGACTTGCCCATGGTCTCACGGGCAGTCTGTGGCAGAGCTGAGAATTGAGCCCAGGTCTCCTGAGCCTTGACCATAGGATGATGTTACTCAGGCTAAGCGGCTGTTCTGCAGAAAAGGACCTGGGGTTTACAGTGGACGAGAACCTGGATATGAGTCAGCAGTGTGCCCTTGTTGCCAAGAAGGCTAAAGGCATATTGGGCTGTATTAGTAGGAGCATTGCCAGCAGATCGAGGGAAGTGATTATTCCCCTCTATTCGGCACTGGTGAGGCCACATCTGGAGTACTGTGTCCAGTTTTGGGCCCCCCACTACAGAAAGCATGTGGACAAATTGGAGAGAGTCCTGCAGAGGGCAACAGAAATGATTAGGGGGCTGGGGCACATGACTTATGAGGAGAGGCTGAGGGAACTGGGATTATTTAGTCCACAGAAGAGAAAAGTGAGGGGGGATTTGATAGCAGCCTTCAACTACCTGAATGGGGGTTCCAAAGAAGATGGAGTTCGGCTGTTCTCAGTGGTGGCAGATGACAGAACAAGGAGCAGTGGTCTCAAGTTGCAGTGGGGGAGGTCTAGGTTGGATATTAGGAAACACTATTTCACTAGGAGGGTGGTGAAGCACTGGAATGGGTTACCTAGGGAGGTGGTGGAATCTCCTTCCTTAGAGGTTTTTAAGGCCTGGCTAGGATGATTTAGTTGGGGATTGGTCCTGCTTTGAGCAGGGGATTGGACTAAATGACCTCCTGAGGTCCCTTCCAACCCTGATATTCTATGATACGTTGTCCTGAAGCTCGGACGTTAATGAGACCCAGGAATCTTTTTGTTCACGCCTGCAGTGCCCACGTGGGGGAGTTACAGCCCAGAGCTTTGGTGCATGCTGCTATTCACACCTGTGTTGTGCAGTGTAGACATAGCTTCAGTCCTTCTGTGCATCAGCTTCCCCATTGGCAGAATGGGGAAAACACCACCTCCCTCTCGGGGTATGTCATTGTAAACATTAATTGATGTTTCTATAGGGCCTGGAGATCCACAGATGGAAGGGGTTACTGACATGCAAAGTACTATCATTATGGTGCCTTATAAAAGAGGGGTCACAAGAACAGGTGAGTTTACACACAAGGCAAGTTTACACGGCCATCAGGAGGTGTGACTGCAGCACATGTCGACATACCCAGGCTAACTTTGATCTAGCTAGACCAAAGCTATCATGAGTAACAATAGCAGAGAAACGCTGGCAGCCTGGGTGGTTCTCCAGACTAGCCCAGCCCGCCCGGGGCTCCAGGTACACTCTCGAGCAGCCATCGCCTGTGTTGCCATGGCTTTACTTCTACGTTACTCGAGCTAACTCGGTTATGTCTACATGTGCTATTATCACACCTGCGACTGCAGTGTAGACGTACCCACAGTGCTAAATGTGCTGGGAGGTTTCAGTAGGACTGAGAAGTCATTGCTGACCCAATTCTGCAGCATCTCCTTTGTATGGGCAACATAAATAAGACCCTGCAGGGCCTGTTCACAAGGGGATATCCCCTGCGGGTTCAAACTGGACATTGATTAGGATTTGCACTTACAAATCTCAGTCAAGGATCTCAAAGCAGTTTAAAAAGAATGAAAAAGATAATGGATCGATCTCTGTTAGTCAGGTTGCTATATGATATGAACAAGCACATTCAGTCAGCGGGCAAACAATAAATGTTCCCAAATGCCTATTCCATTTTGTTTAAGATTTTACCTGTACAAAGAATACCAATGGTGGAGTTTCTGCTGGCAAAGGTACTTCATGGGTCTAAATATTGCAAAGCCTCAGCACGCATTACAGGGACTGCTATTGTAATAACTTCTTCTGAAAAAGCACTCCTCCTGAAGAACTCAGCATGCTCTATTATCCCTAGCAGACCATCGGAAAGAGATCAGTGTGATTAATCATAAATGGACCAAAGAAAATACATTTTGGCATTTTGAAGAGCATTACCTGGAGAGCTTGCAAGTGTGAAAACACCAAGCAGCGAATAACTTTTTAACTCAACTCACCTGCATGTCTCATTAACAGAAGAATACATAAGAGACTAAAAGAGGAGGATTTAAATATACATGTTAGAGAAACTGAAAAGAACAGAAAACATTTTAGGCCCCCGATGTTTTGCAGTAAATAGACACAACTAGAAAGAATATTTTAAAAGTCAAGGGCGAATCATCAATACTACTTGTCAGAAGAAAAACACCACCACCCAGCTCTTCTACTACACTTCTCATGAGTACACATCAAAGGGATGTACAAAAGGAGTGCAGTATATTTATCCCCATTCTACCGATGGGGAAACTGAGGCACAGAGCAGGCACATGATTTGCCCGGGTTACTCAGTAGGCCAGTGGAAGAAATAGGAATAGAGCCCAGGTCTCTCAAGTCCCTTAAGAGTGCTTTCTCCACTCTACCTTAACCCTTGAGGTTGAACAGTTCGATGAACCGAGGGATGATTTTTGCAAGGTGGTCAGCACCTTCAGCTGCCATTTGCTTAAAATGCAGACTCCAGAACAGACATGTCATGTGCTCACAGCTCAGCCTTGGTCATCTGCACCAGTTTCTGGGCTGATGTAAAGCGTATCCCTGTGCAGAACATATTGCTATAGGGTATGCCTTCATAGCAGAGTTAGCCCAAGTTCTTGCCCGGGTATTTTCCCTAGCTCCTCTCCCATCCACACAGAAAACACTATTGCCCAAGTTTAGTGCTGCTTTCCACCTGGGCAAGCTTGCATGGTGACATGGTTTGAGCCTAGGTCCTGCTTAGTAACTTTGCAATGAGGATTCAGGCTAAATCACTCCAGCCGATAATCCTCCCTCGCCTTCCCACAATTCCCCCCACGTGCCCAGGAGGAGAGACAAGTTCTTCCCATAATTTACTGGGGAAAAGAATCACAGAGCAACTCAGTTACTGCAGTACAAAGAACCCTGGGACGTGCCCCCAGATGCCCTAGCAACGGGTGAGTGCACCAGCGAGGACAGAGGAACTCGAGTGTGGCTTTGCAGTGTGGCTGCACAGAGCTGGGCTGGCTAACAGGGGCACTCAGACTTGGATGCTCATTACCCAGCCTAACGCTGCCATGAAAATAGACCTATGGTCTACTCAAAGTGACAACAGCTTAGATGAGGGCAGTAAGGGCCACATCGGAAAGAACGAGTCACAGCCTTCTGAACAGACGGCAATCACAAACCGTTCTGGTCTTTGATGCAATATGATTGAGAGGACCTGGAAGGCTGACAAGCCCTCCAGTTGCAAACTGAACTAACAGACAACAGATACCCTCCCGCAGTCAGAGGGATGATACTATTGTCTGGGTATATTGAACCTTTGCTTAAAGAGAAACACATAGAATCTCAAGGTTGGAAGGGACCTCAGGAGGTCATCTAGTCCAATCCCCTGCTCAAAGCAGGACCAATCCCCAACTAAATCCCGAACTCACAACCCTGGGTTTAGCAGGCCAATGCTCAAACCACTGAGCTATCCCACCCCACATGCTTAAGTGCTTTTGTGAATCAGGATGCCTTGCTGAATCAAGGCGTAAAGGAATCACTGATCATCTCTTCCAGTAAATGACTCAGGGCCTGTCTACACTACAGCTTAAGTCGATGTAAGTTACGTCACTCAGGGGTGTGAAAAAACCAGCCCCCTAAGCAACATAACTTACATTGACTTAACGCAATGTCTACACTACGCTGTGTCGGTGGGAGACGCTCTCCTGCCAACTTAGCTTCCGCCTTTCTTGAGGTGGATTAATTACATTGACAGGGGCGCACGCTCCCGTTGACATAGTGCTTCTTCAGCAGACACGCTAAATCGTCACCCCTGCATCAATCACAGTGGCCCCGATTTAGTGCCATAGTGAAGACAAGCCCTTAGTCAGTTCTTCACCAGTCAGAAAGGACATAGATCCTAAGCACGGGCCGTGGCTGGAAGCCTTCCCAGCATGTTGAAAACCTCAATGAGCAACACAGGCCTAAAATCAACCAGAAAAATCTCTCTGCGACCTTGCTCTTCTCTCTCCAATGCAGACAGTCCCTGGTTCAGCGCTGTACATGTGTAGCACCTTGCTGGTCAAAGCTTAAGATTAAAGCTGATCAAAAATTGTCTTGCTGAAAGTTTTCCATCAAAACTGAAAATTTTTCATGGGGGGAAAGAACTCAGTTTTACCACAGAAAATTTCAAACCATGTTTTTTTAAAAATTCAAATCAGCATTTCAAAACAAAGCCAAAAAAAATTCTTTTAGTTTCCACTTAAAATGTAATTTATTATTTTTTAATTAAAAAAATCCCAAAGAGAAAGAACATTGTAATTGAAATGGCAATTCAAAATGAATCGGTTCAAAACTTGCCTGGGGGAAACCAAATTTTTTCTCCCACAAAATTTTACACAAAGATTTTTGTTCAAAATTTCTTAGGGTGGAAAAAAATCATGTTCCAACGAACGCTGTGTAAAAACAGGTTTGTTTCCCTTTTCAGTTCCACGAGGGTAGGTGGGGCTGGTATTTATGGCCTGCTGGCTGGTATTTCTGGTTGACAGTTTAATAATGTATTGACTTTGTTGCCTTTGTTTAATTTATTAGGTACCAAGGGGCCTTTGGCTTTGATGCCCTATAAATAAATAATTATAATAATTAACCCCCGCATTTCACTCCTTTTACTAAATGTCAAATGGGAAATGGCAGTGGAGTTGCAACCAATTCCAGTGTCACTTATCCTACCGTCATTTTATTGCATGTGAACAGGACCCTGAGAAAGCTCTTAATGCCTAAAATATGGAATAATGTTCCATTGTCTGGATGATCTGCTTTTTATGCAAACTTCTGTATTTTTAAGTTAGTTTCCAAGACTGTCCAACATTACCTAGAGGCATGAAAGATGCAAGCAAAGCAGCCCAAGAAAAATGGATGAAAATGAATATTGTCTCTTCGTTGCCGTATCATTTTAGCTAAGGTGGAGGCAATAAAGAAAGATCCCATTTATCATTGTTAAGGCTGCGAGTCTGTCACAGAGGTCATGGATTCTGTGACTTTCCGTGACCTCTGCAGCAGCCAGCAGCAGTTTGGGTGAGTGGGAGGGAGCTCAGGATTAGGGGTGGGGGGTTGGGGTATGGGGCGGCGCTTACCTCGGGGTGAAGGGCTCCCCGGCTCCCAATGACATGGCCATGCAGCTCTTAGGTGGAAAGGCCAGGGGGCTGCCCGCGCCCACAGGCCCCGCCCCACAGCTCCCATTGGCTGTGGTTCTCGGCCAATGGGAGCTGCACAGCTGGCCAACCCTCTCCCCCCCAACACCCGTGGCGCCCCCAGACCGCCCCTTCCCCAGAGCACCCAAGGCCCCCTGCCCAAGTTTTAGTTAGGAGTATATGGTAAAAGTCATGGACAGGTCACGGGCCGTGAATTTTTGTTTACTGCCTGTGACCTGTCCATGACTTTTACTAAAAATACCTGTGACTAAAATGTAACCTTAATCATTAGTGATGACTGCATATTTAAGAGCTCAGTGTACTTTTAACAAGTCAGCACAGGAAATCATCTCTAGATTTACATAATGTTACCAGCTGCCCATGCTAGGAGTTTAGAAAATTCCACTAAAAATGCACCATTATTTTTCAGAATGTCTATGGGGAGTTTATCCTCCTGAAATTTCCTTTTTAAAAAAAGTTCCCATCAGTGGTAGCTGAAAGATTTTTTCTATATCTTAGGGAAGGGATTGTTGGCTATATTTCAGAAACCCCTGATTACAGCAGAGTAATGCAATATATTTATATTATACATTTATTTCGAACTAATACTCTGATTCTGTATTTTATACAGAACTGAAGTATACATTGCAGAACTTGATGACGTACACCCAAAAATGTTATATTCAGGTCACTTTTGGATTCCATCATATTCCTGTTTTTAACGTGTATTTTCTCTCTCTTCTCATGAGACAAATCACACTCTCTCAAAATAAAAATGTATTTTATTCGCAAGTCTCTGAAAATGTATTCCTGCCCTCTTTGATGTTATTTTTGTTTGCTTGCAAATAACTAGTTTCTGCTTACATTTTCTTTTATAATTTGCTCCCTGTATTAATTGCATACATCTTGCAGGCCGTATAACCAATAATTGATGAAGCTAGCAACCGTCTCCCAACAAAGGAGTTATTACATGCCTCATTCAGATAGGCTATGTGATATTGATAACTAATTATTCGATTTGCATGTAATAAATAAGATTCAAAAGACCTTCTCTATCAGCTAGAGCGAGAACTGCTGTTATCTTGGTTGACAAAATGCATGTGCTAAGATTCCCAATGCCTTTTGGCAGGAATTCATCGGTGCAGATGTATTCCTTCTATTGGGCACCATTTGGTTCAATTATTCTTAATGTTTAATGGCAGAATAATTGGACCAAATGGTGATGCATGTGCCAATAAAAATATTTTCATCAACTATTTTATTGCCTGGTCCTATAGTTACAGGGTTAAGCATTTTGTTCTGCCTATTGACTTTTGACAGTGAACTTTATATTCTATTTTCATAAATCTCTTGATCAGTTTTAATAGAGGTGAACACTGAACAAATTGAGAAGGGCCTTCCGAAATCCCATCTACCCCAGTACAGAAACCCCACCATAAGCGGGGTGGGGGAGGGGAACCTGGTGCATAGAACAAGCACGAGATGCCCTGGGATGTCTTCATCATGTTAGCAGGCAGCTCAGCTGGAAGAGTGAGACAGTTAATGATTTCCCTTTATTATACTCATAATGGGCCTGCAGTCCTTACTCAGGCAAAGTTACCAATGAGAGGTTTGGCTGAGAAAGCCCAGGGCTTGATCCAAAGCTCATTAAAGTCAATGGGAGTCAGAGACCTGTACTGAAGCTGAACAGGGCCGGTGGAAGGATGTTTCGCGCTCTAGGCGAAACTTCCACCTTGCGCCCCCCCCATCCCCAAGCCCCCGCCCTGAGGCGCCCCCCCCCGCAGCAGCTCCTCACCCTGAGGCACCCCCCCCCCGGCCCCAGCTCACCCCTGCCCCGCCTCCTCCCCGAGCACGCCGTCGCTGCTTCACTTCTCCCGCCTCCCAGGCTTGCGGCGCCTAAGCTGATTGGGCGCCACAAGCCTGGGAGGCGGGAGAAGTGAAGCAGCGACGGCATGCTCGGGGAGGAGGCGGGGCAGGGGTGAGCTGGGGCGGGGAGTTCCCCTGCGTGCCGCCCCCCCCCCCCTTGCTGCAGGCGGCCCTGCCCGCGCTCCACTGCCCCAGCTCCCTCCGCCTAAATGCCGGCGGCGACCGGGTTTGCCGAAGATCTGGCCGCTGCGGTCGCTGCCGAAGAAAATGGCGCCCCCCAAATCCTAGCGCCCTAAATGGTTGCACCGGCCCTGAAGCTGGACATGGTGCAGGGATGTAAAGGATACTTTATATCGCTTTTGTGCCTTGGAGTGGCCAGTTCACCCAGCAGCCTGGGCTGCACTAACTGGCACCCAGGAAAGATTTCACTCTCTGGGAATGCTGCCAGCACAACACCTGCCCCGGAAGGCTTTTGTAGAAGGTGGCAATGATGTAGAACTGGCTCTAGGCCAGCTGGGGGCTCCCTCTGCACCTAGCACCAGATTTATGTCCCTTTTGTATTAGCATAGCCGGGGTAAAGGGACCTCAGGCCAACCACAAATCATAAAGCTGCTCTGATCAAGGGAGTTGCATGATACGAGTGACCTGCTCACAGTCGCTATGCAAAACTGTATCAAACCACCCCTGTTTTTAAAGCAACAACATGCCTATGTATGCATTGTGAAAATCCTACCTTACCTGCAGGAGAGTCCTCCCAGGAGGTTAAATCCACTGTAGCACACCGAATTTCTTGTGTGGCATTTTAAGGGTCCAGGGATTAAACTTTCCAAAGTGCCTGTGTGTCTTATTAGGAGGCTGCGCCCCACTGCCTTTCAGGCTTTGGCTCTTAAATCACTTAGCCCCGGATCCTCAAAGATACTCAGATGCTTAACTCCCATTGATTTAATTGAAATCAGTGGGAGTCTGGCATCTAAATACCTCTGACTATCTGGGCGATAGGCACTTTGGTAAATGCTACCCCAGGACAGTGCTGCATAGGGTGACCAGACAGCAAGTGTGAAAAATTGGGACGGGGGTGGGAGTAATAGGAGCCTATATAAGAAAAAGACCCCAAAATCAGGACATCTGGTCACCCTAGTGCTGCACCATTGTGTTATCCTTCATGGCAATGATTCCAGGGATATCATGTGCATGCAAGCATTTTGGAGGACAGGATTGCAATTCAAAACTAATTGGAGAAATGGTCTGAATTCAACAAGATGAAATTCCATAAACATAAATGCAAGGCATGTCACTTGGAAGGCAAAAATGCACAGCTACAGAGTGGGAAATAACTGTGGTAGCACCACTGGAAAGGATCTGGTAGTTGTAATGGACCACACATTAAATATCAATCAATAACGTGGCTACTATCATTCTGAGGTACGTTAACAGTGGTATTATACGTAAGACATGGGAGGCAATTGTCCCACTGTACTTACCTGGAGTTTTCTGTCCAGTTCTGGGCACCACACTTTAGGAAAGATGTGGACAAATTGGAGAGAGTCTGGAGAAGAGCAACAAAAATGATGCAAGGTTTAGACAACCTGATCTATGAGATAAAGTTAAAAAATTGGCCTGTTTAATCTTGAGAAAAGACTGAGGGGAGACTGGGTACAGTCTTCAGATCTGTTCAGGGCTGGTATAAAGAGGACGGTGATCAATTGTTCTCCATGGCCACTGAAGGTAGGACAAGAAATAATGGGCTTAATCTGCAGCAAGGGAGATTTAGGTTACACATTAGAAAAAATGTTTTGATTGGAAGAGTAGTTGGAATAGGCTTCCAAGGGAGGTTGTGGAATCCCCATCATTGGATTGGTTTTTAAGAACAGGTTGGACAAACCCCTGTCAGGAATGGTCTAGGTTTATTTGGTCCTGCATCAGCACAGGGACGGGACTAGATGACCTCTTAAAGTCCCTTCCAGTCCCACATTTTTATGATTCTATGATATTTTGGATATTTGATAGCTATACTTACCACCCTCCTGGTTATTCATATATATTAAATTAATTTGCATTGCCTTACTGTCCCTTTTCCTAGCAAAGGAGGGGTTGTATCAGAGCAGGTTCTCACCTGGACTCTCCTTTATTAGGCAAACCCTTACCCAGTCTGCAGGCAGATGCTGGCACCCGAGGGAGACTTAGCCCTATGCTGAGACTTTTCTTAACAGAGTTGTCTTTGTAGTATTTATGACATTAAGGCTGAGCTATTCAAAGCCACCTAAGGGTTTAGGCTGCCCAGTTCCTGTTAGATATTGATGGGAATTGGGCATCTATCTCACCTAGGTGGCTTTGGAGAGGCCATCCTAAGTAAACATGAAGAACACCTGTGCTGAGAGTGATTGTTCTGAGTGTGGCACAATGAAAATCACCCTGACAAGCCATGTTCATTGGGAACTCAGGAGCAAGTACCAGAGGATGAAAGTATGGGCAATAGCCTCTTTCCTGATCAGTCTTGTTTGAAACGTTGATATAACACAATCCATTACTATTGCATTATTCATGGAAGAGCCTCTGAGCACATTTCCCAACAAGGGCTGCTGTGGTTAAGGCAAGTCACAGGATTGGGGAATTAAGCTGCCCGGACATCTATGTGCAGGGTGCCTTCTGTAGCTGTCTTCCCAGAGAATGAAAGGAAATTGCAAGCGCAGGATACAAGAGAGAGCCCAGATAGAAACTGTTCATTGCAAGAGCATTGGGGAGAAGAGGCAGCAGGCTCCTGTGGACAGGCCGCCGGACTGAGACTCAGGAGATGTGAGTTGTATTCCCAGCTCTGCCTCTGACTTACTGGACAATCTTGAGCAAATTACTTCACCTCTCGGTGCCTATTTCGCCTCCTATTTCTGTCTGTCATGCTCATTTAGATTGAACGCTCTTCGGGGCAAGGACTGCCTCTTGCTTGTGTCTAGTAAAATGAGGTCCTAGTTTCAGCTGTGGCAGTGAACACGGATGGGAAGTTAGGCAGTACAGAAAGTACTTCAGGGGGTGAAGTCTGCAGAACAGGATCAGATCAGTGTACTGGGGTGGGAGGATGATTTGCAAGTGTGTAGAGAATTTATAAGCTAGGAGGTGAATTCACCTATACTGTAAGGTCTCTGGGCATATCCTGTCTTCCGTGTTACTTGTCTGTAACCTAGTACAATGGGGCCCTAATCCACGAGGGGTGGGGGTTCTTAGGTGTTATCATAATATAAACAATAATAGTCCATTTTGTAATGGATCCAGAAATGGTCAAGAGCTGAGATGATGGGGCTGTTTTCTTCCCGTTTCTGGGAAATTCCTGTAGTATCTTAAAAAAATCAATAGGGGATGGACTTTTTTTAAAAACTGAAGAGCAGATCAGGGAAAACCACAGAAGAACTGACTGGTATTCCCCATGCCCAAGTACTCCAGGCACACAGACCTGCTATCCCATCCACAAACAGCCCAGACGGCATGCCAATACACAACCCTTGCTCAAACCCTGTAACCTCACTCCTGATCATACTTTTGTTGGTCTTGGACTCTTGTGAACTACTGTGAAACTGGCCCTGCCCTCCACAGGAGGGTGGTGGCATACAGAGGAAGTTAAATGGGCTCCCTCTGGGTCACCTACGACCGCTGGGCCAGAGCAGTGTGATGTGACTCCTAGTTTAACTGTAATAATCTAATAAATAGTAAAGTAGAATGAACCCCAAGTGAAGAACTCTAAAGGGAGTTATTACAGGAGAAATTTAGCAGAGCTGAGGTAATATTAAAGTGATGCATTTTTAAAGCTTTTCAATTAGTTTATAATCACTGGCATCCGGCCAATTTTGAGAGGCAATGACTTATAATGTAGGGATAGAAGAACATGCCAGCCGCTACAGCTGAAGATCGTGCCCCTCAGCTTGGGTGAGCAGAAGAAGCTGAGACCCAGGGGTGATCCTGGAGTGGTGCAGGGCTGTGGCTCACAGCTCAATCCAGGTCTGAACTCTTATACAGTGAGCTGATGTCAGAGTCTGGATTTATTACTGGCCAGGAATAGATGGAGGCTGGAATTTAGCGGAAGGGTTCTAACCATGAGAGAAGTGTGAGTCTCGCAACTGGAGCAGTGGGGGCAAACAACCTACCTAGTTTGAAGATGGAGCTTGATATGTTTATGAAGGAAATCATACAATGAGGGTGTCTGTGATATCAGAGCACTGGACTTGACAACCCAAGAAGTCCCTTCCAGTACTATATTCCTATCACTGGTGCAGATGACAGAGAGCAAGTTTGTCACAGAAAACATAATTTATTAATACTTAGCACTATTATATCTGTATATTTATATGCAGACCTAAACCCACACACACTTGTGACATAGAACGTAAGAACGGCCATACTGGGTCAGACCAAAGGTCCATCTAGCTCAGTATCCTGTCTTCCGACAGTGCCCCATGGCCAATGCCATTGTGTAATAGAAATGCATCTATTGCATGTAGCTAGTAAATTTAGTTCTCCTGGGAAAGGTGGGGTTTTTTGGGTTTTTTTTTTTTTTGCCTGTTTGATTTATTTTATATTTTTCTGGGAAAACTACAGAGTTTTCTGGGAATTGAGAGATTTGGGGGAAGGGGGCAGAAAATTTCAATAAAAATGTTTCTGGTGAAATTTTAATAAGAACATTTGGCTTGTTCATCAAAAAGAAAAAAACCTTTTAGGGTTGCAATGGTTCGAAGGCATTTAGTTTTTCTGCAGTTCCAAAAGCAAAAAGTTGAAAATATTTGGCTAAATGTTTTCAGCTTTTGGTTTCCTGACTAAAAATCAAAAATGTTTCAGGAAAGTGGGTATTTTCCACAAGAAGTGTTGTTTACTCAAAAACCCAAATGCCCACTGAAAAATAGTTTCAGATTAAATTTTTTAACCAGCCCTTGACTACAAACACCCGCACAGAAAGAAGCGTTGAAGAATGATCCGTGGAGGGGAGGGGGAGAGAAGGAAGATTGTTCTATAAATTAGTTCTCTAGTGCTGTCAGCCCAGTAGTAGCCTTGTACAACAGCTACTTCTTGGAATTGCAATCCTCAGGGAACTGTGAATTGACATTTGTTTGCCAGACTTAATAGGAGATAGATCTATAATTGGATAATTTAGTACCAAAAAACAGGATCGCCAGGGGAATCCATTAGTAGGTTGAATTAAAAGAAGAACGGAAGCTTTACACACCTAATCACATTTAGCCTAGTAACTGGCTAGTATTTTCTCTCATCTTAGATCAATACTTTACACAGTTATAATAGTAGGCGGAATTTCCCTCGTATTGCACCAAGTAGTAATGAAGTAGATTGTTTATTGTGCCATGCTCCAGCACGGGCTCTTTAGCTTAGCTTTTAAAGGCCAGATTTTTAAATATTGGCCTTTGGTTTTATGTCCACATTTTGGAAGAGCATCAATGGACACCTGCTAAGACCAGGCTGAATATCTGCCCTGACTTTCTGGTGAAGGTTATGTCTAGTTCGATGAAATGAAAAAGCTTCAAGACATTTGCCCAGTTTATTCTCATCATTTCACTTGGTTGTGCTGCTTTCATAATTCTCCCAGGTACCGGCATCAGTGGGTCTCAATGGTTGGTGCCAGTGACCGGTTGAAGAAGTTGCTTTTAGAATCTTGTCTTCAGAAAATGGCTTTGATGTCATTAGCAATATCTGCAAAAGTAAAATGCATTGGGCTAGATCCTCGGCTGGTGTAAATAGGTATCCTTCTTCTATTGACTTCTCTGGAGTTATGGCAGTTCACAGCAGCAGAGGATTTGGCACACTATGGCTAAGATTTTCAAAAGTGACTAATGATTTGGGGTACCCAACCTGAGCTACCTTAAAGAGGCACCTTTCAGATCACGGTTAGCAGCCACCCTCTGAAAACCAGGCCCCTCTTGGGTGTCTCAAGTTAGGTACCTAAAATCACTATCAGTTTTGGAATTCTTGGACTTGCGTTTATTGCTGGCTATTAGTAAAGAAGAAGATATAGTTCCTACTTCTCATGAAGTCACGGTTTGGAAGGAGTAGCTGGAAGTGAAACCTTAAGGAAGAAACAATGAGCTTGCTTCCACTTTACAGAAAGAAACAGCTTAATTGAAATGAGACATTTTCAAATAGATCAGGTTAAGAAGAATGAGTTTGGCTCTCATCAATGTGACAGTGAATAGGGCCTGGCCATGACTGGCAAGGGAAAAGGGGTTAGGGTTTTCCTAAAAATAGTTACTACTTTTGAGCTGCTGAGTTACAATTTTATTATGAACCACCAGTATGGAGTTAGAGACTAGAGGGGAAAAAAGATTAGTGACCACACTGCTGGTAGCGAAGGCTGTGAATGTGATATAGACAGAATGTCTGAACTACCCGCTTTTTATGCCCATCTTTACAAGAGACTCATGCACAGCATGGGGGTGCTTCTGTTACACATGCAACAGATAGCTGAACAAAAGGTAGTGCACATGAAAGTTTCACTGTACAGGCTGCAAACAAGGACTTCACCTCTCACGCTGTCTTGTTTTCAGATCTTAGCAGGATCTGGAAGTGGCTGGGGGGGGGGGGGGGGCAGCTCCAGTTTCCATCCTGCTCCTCCTCCTCTTTTTTGTGTGTGTGATCTTACAAACCATTTGAAGAGCTCAAATTTAATGATGAAAAACTGAAATCAGTCATTACTATGAGACACGGTCCTGGCAAACCACTAAGTGTCCTTTGAAAGCAAGTTGTTTTTCAAAGGCCAGCCCCGGGAGGGTGAATTAGGGAACTTCCCAAGTAGAAAAATGGTTACAACAATCATGGAAGTGCTCAGCAGGTTTGTGGACAGAGCTTTCCATGATGGCTATAATCCAGAGGATAGTGGAAAAATTAATCCAGGGAAAATGTTTAGGAAATCAATAAAACTGAAGTCCTAAGGCTGAACAGTGCACACACAGAATTGAAATGGACTGAATTACAGGCTGTTATTGTCCTAGAAGGTTTCTTCTTGATGGATGAGCATTTGGCCCTCTGGACATAGGCATGAAAGTGGCAGTCTCTTGTATTAATCAAAGTAATAAAGACAAGCTACATTCTGTTGCAGGTGACATATTGGGTCTTGGAACTTTTCCTTTCTATGGTGCATATTCTCCTAAACAGATTTAAGAACTGATGGCCAGATGTTCATTGCACAAATTTTGGAGGAGTGCGTTGTCAAACATCCCAATGGGGCTACAGACAATAGTTATGTAAAATGAAATACAATTGATTGCCTCTTTTGTGCTGTGTTTTGCATATGCCTGTTCAGATTACAGATGATGAGGGATTAACCTCAACAGCTGGAGTTCAACTCTTAATGCAACTCTTAATGCAGTAAGGAGAAAGCATTTGGGAGTGTGGTAGATGGAGCCACCGGTACTACAGGGGTTGCAATTTACCACAGAGTTCACAAATTCACCAACTTTGACTGAAATATGATAAAATACAAAGAGAATAACTCAGTGGGCAGCCAAGTTGTGACACAGACAATGAGGAAAGGTCAGGTTGTGGGTGTCGAACAGTATTGCATTACACATTTGTCTTGTCTTCTTTAAGTACCAGAAAGATGGAGGTCTCGTCTCCCCCTTATCAACATCTTCATAGCCAGATTCTCAGTGGATGTAAACTGTCATCGTTCACTGAGGCCAATGAAGTGACACTAATTTCCACCAGCAGAGAATCTGTCCCACATAATTCTCATTAGCATGACATGCATAAGAAGTGACTGTAGCCTACAGGAACATCTGCGTTCTAACAGAGTGACTCTGTCAGTGAACTGGGTCATAGGCGGTCAGGCCTAGTGGTCAGAGCAGGAGTCAGACCTACTGATCAGAGGCCAAATGCCAGAGTCAAGGGTCGAGACAGAGAGTCAAAGTCATGAATCAGAGCTGAGGGTCGGGACCGAATCAGAGTCCGAAGGCTGGAGCCAGGGGGTGAGGCGGAATTAGAGTAAAAAATCAGAGCCAAAGGTCGGAACTGGATTACCTGCTGAGCCGGACTTCGAGACAGACCCAGTGTCCAACAGCTCCCTGTTGTTTTTGGCATAGGCAGGAGGAACTTTGGAAGCGGCTAGACAGGAGTGATGCTTTTGGCCCATATTTCTAATGCCTACAGAAGAATCAGGATTTCTACGCCCTCCTCCCCTCAATGGCATCCATAGAAAAGGGCCTTTTAAAGGACATAACCCAGTTCCTTTGGTTGCCGTGCAGTCCACCTCTCACTCTTCATTCAGCAGCAGTGGGGAGAGGGAAAACAAGGCTTTTGATGTTCAATAATGTCCCTGTTATTCTTATGCTGAGACGCAGCACGGAGCCCGCCTGTGCTTCAGGTTGTCTGTTTTTGCTGGCCACGCTCCCCCACAGTCCAGGAAATTACAACGGCAGGAGATTTACCACCACCACATTGGAAATAAACTTAAAGGGAACAGCTCGGTTGGGCTGCATCACCTTTTGCTGCCCAGCAACTCCTTACGTCCATTAGAATAGAAAGATCAAATTTCTCATTTTCCCATTGCTGTGTCTAGCACGACACGAAGCCTCTTACCCTTGATCCCCCCCCGAGCCCTCCTTCCCCAAAGTCACGTACAGATACTATGTCACTGTCCCTTTCTGACGGTAGCTGATTGCTTGCAGGCCCAGAAGAGTCACTCCGGGCAAGGTAAGGAATTCAGTCTCTAAATCCCATCACATGGTACTTCCCAACAGCGTTCAGTTCCCAGAGTAACCGCCTTCTGTCGCGAGCTCCCTTACCTTCCTGCCCTGGTAGATTTCAGCACAAACTAGCCTTGATTTAATTCAGAATTTAGTGCCCAACCGTGACCCGTCTGCTCTCACAAGAGGAGGAGACCCAGATCCAGCACATCCGGTCTTAGAGGACGCGTAAGGAAAGGAATACTGGTTCCATTTTTCCCTGGGCGGATTTAGCTCCAGGGCTTGTTAGCAGGGGCTATGGGGTCCTTAGCATCCTCCTCCTAACCTCATGGGGAATCCCAGTGTAAGGTATTGTTGACTCAAATGATGAGAAGCCCCCTCTGCTAAATGACCACTAAACCGCACTATTACCACTGACCAAGAGTCTGTCAGGGAGCCACGCTGCCAAGCAGAGGGTATGAAGCACGGGGAGCCTGCAGATTTAAGGGGGTGAAAGCCCCTCTGTCTGTTCTGGGGGGGCGGAAAACACTAGAACAATTTGTGAGGCTCCCTGTCCCCTGTATGGGATGAACCGGCTCTTACTCATTGATGGCCGCGTTGTACCTCTCCATGGAAATACCCACAGGAGGGGCAGTGCGGAAGTAGAGGTTGGGCAGGGAAGGGATGTTCCTCTCATGGGGACTTCACCAAATCTTCCCTGTAAACAGGGAGGGAGCTGTAGAGCAGGTGTGGTGAGTGGGGCCTGCCCCGCGCTGCAGCTCCTGGGAGTCTGTGAGGAAGGGCCCTTCCTCCTTCACCCCTCCCAATCCTGTTGATAGTCGGCCCTTCCACATTGCTCCTCTAGCACCCCTCTAATGGCATGGCTCCCCTGTAGCACCCCGCACCGTTGCACACCTCCTGCTCTAGGTGGGATGCAGCAGAGACCCAATTAAGCACCCCTCCAAGCAGCCTGAATTTATGCACAGACAACTGCTGACTACGGATTTAGGGCCTGATCAGTGCAGACAGCCTCCTCACCCTTCCATACCTTCAAATCCCTTTGGAGGAGGAGCTCCTCAGAGAACTTGCGGGGGAAGTAGCTGTCATTACAGGCCAGGTAGCACACCCCTATCTCTACACAAAAGTCAGAGACAGTCACCGAATGGAATTATAATCAGATGGACCTTCCCTCTTTCCCTGCCTGAAGTGGAGGGGGCTAGCAGGGCCTCAAATGAAACCTTTCTCCTTATATCTAAGCATTTTTCTCTGTTTGACAAGCAGCGCACCACGAGACAACCCCGGTGTACGACTAATTGTTTGAAATCTGAAGATCGTGCCTTACGAGGCTGAACAAAGCCATTGAAAAGTTTCAGGATTGAGCCAACAGTGCATCTATTTTCCTGATGAAAGGAACCTGACATCAAACCAACCACAGCTGGGCTAGAAAAAAAAGTTTGAAATAAATGGGATCGGCACAAATTTTGCACCACAGTATGAATATACATATACTGATTTCCTCTGGGTGACAGGCAAAGCCTGCTACTTTACTTATGAAAGGGCCTCATTAAGCAGAAAAAAAATTGTTGGTGCAACCTGTTCCCTTTTAAATTAAACATATTAAAGTTGATAGATACTCCTCGTTCTTCGCCCTGCCTGTTATGCAGTGCAATAACAGTGTTCTTTTTGTTAAGATAAATCTGGCGTTTGCATAATCTGATTTTCATTTCCTGACAGCTGGACATCATTCTCTGGGAACGAAATGAAAAGCTGCTTTTCTCAAGAATAAAGTCTCTCTCTCGCTACAAAGAACCCTTCCAGCCATAGAACCAATATATAGGCATAGATAATGACTGGCTCCAACACAGTTGAAGACTACTGCACCCCATTCCCAGGTACATTGCTGCTGCCCCATTTCACAGCTCGAGTGGCGTGGGGAGAGCAGGATCTTTGTTCCTGGTACTCCTCAAACCTATGTGACTTAGGGCAGGGAGAAAAAGTCAGGGCGTGTCTACATGGAGCTGCAGGAATGGGCGGGTGACACGATCCTCACCTGGAGGGATCTGCAGACCTTGTGTAAGAACCGTGATTCAAATTCCTTCCCCCAATCACCGCAGATGAAGGTTGGTGGGCTGAACTGCAACATGGCATGTTTCACAAATGCTGCCTTAACTGTCCCAGTCCTTTTATCCTTCAGTGGCTGCGCCACCGTTGGCTTTGAGGGGGTGTCAGACGCTACCAGCGAATACCGATGTCCAGCTGGTGTTTCTGGTAATGGGCCTTTCAAGTCAATTCGTATGAACTCCCAGGACTTACTATGTTGGGGCACTTCCCCTAAAGGAATTTTGTCTCTTCTTGCTGGTGCTTTTCTGTCTTGACAGATAAAAAGTATTCAGTCCTTATCAGGGTCCCCCCCCCGAACTCTGGGGTACAGATGTGGAGACCCGTGTGAAAGACCTCCTAAGCTTATATTCTGCCAGCTTAGGTTAAAAACTTCCCCTAGGCACAAATTCCTTTCCTTGTCCTTGGACGGTATTGCTGCCACCACCAAGTGTTTTATACAAAATTCAGAGATTCCAAGTGACCCTTCCCTATCCCCCCAAAATATCCCCCGAAACCCCTTCACCCCCTTTCCTGTGGAGGCTTGAGAATAATATACCAACTAATTGCCTTAGCAATGTGAGTACAGACCAGACTATTTTCAGGACATTAAAATCAATCAGGTTCTTAAAAAGAAGAACTTTATTATAAAGAAAAAAGTAAAAGAATCACACCTGCAAAATCAGGATGGGAGGTAACTTTACACGGTAATAAAAAGATTTAAAACACAGAGGACTCCCCTCTGGACTCGGCTTCACAGTTACTAAAACAGGAATAAAACTACCTTTGTAGCATAGGAAAATGTACAAGCTAAAACAACAGATAACCTAACGCCTTTCCTTGTCTTACTTACAATTGCTGTGATTTTAGATGGATCATTCCAAGTTTATTTTCAGGAGATGTGTACCTGCTTGGCTTCTCTCTCCATCCACCCGCAGCGGGAACAACAAAGAGAGACATAAACAAATCCCCCTCCCCCCAGATTTGAAAGTATCTTCTTTTCTCATTGGTCCTTCTGGTCAGGTGCCAACTAGGTTATTTGAGCTTCTTAACTCCTTGCAGGTAAAGCGATTTAGTACAGCTGCCAAGGAGGGATTTTATGCTATCCTTTTTCTCTATATTTATGACAGTCCTTAACATGTGTGGCCATGCCTAACCAAAAAAATCTGTTGAATATGCAGATCAGTTTTTCATACCCAGGTGGCCTGCACTTCGTTATCATGAAGACCTCCAGTACTGTTCCCTGTAAGCTGGCTGGCAAGACAATCCTGTTATCTTCATATACCAGCAAATTGGTAGCTAGATCAATGGATAATCATTCCTGAACTGCGCTGAACCTACCCAGTCTGGGTCTCCTTCAGTAGATCTATTGGCACACCAAACATAACTCAGGGTCCTTAGACTGTTTTTGCCAGATGTCATCATAAGGCCAGTCTGAGTCTGTTCTCACTGCCCTGACCTCAATTTGTTCAACTGCAAATCTGACAGCGATCTTTGAAGCATTAAAGTTTACTAGGAATAGATGGAATGGGCTCAAGAATTTAAGCTTCACAGCTGATGATCTCTGCCCCTTGAGAGGCTCTGAGATGCCAGCTACGCTAGACACTGTCCCCACTGTCTGATTTTTCACTAGCTGCACTTCCTGGTCAGTCACATTAATTGCTCTTACCCAGATCTCCCCCTTTGGTCCTGCTCAAAACAGAGTTCCGCTAAACAGCAATCCCAACTGGATATTCATAGCTTCAAACTCTCCTAAGGTTCCCTGCCGCAGTCCTTTACCCACAGGGGTATTATTGCATGATGTCCTAGCTTCACTATAACTTTATTCCGAGCTATTCATCTCTGTCACTCTGTAGGCATGGCCAAGGCTCCTCTAAGGTTCCAAGAGTTGCCTGCCAGGGTCCACACTTCCTCTTACCTACATCCAAAATGGATAGCTGAATATTGTCCAGGAACAAATTTGTTTTACGAGTTCTTGTGATGCCCTTAGATGGAATCCATTCCCAGTACAACAGCACTAGAAATATCCATCACCACAACAAAAGTCCGTAACACCCAGCTGTTACTTTTTCTTTGGAAGAACTTTAAAGAGATCTGGTCAAACCCTAATACAATGTCAGTGTGCAAGGATTTTCATCCTTTTATTCTTGTTCTAATAGGGCCCTGTCCTAGAATCTTTATTAACATATAGTGAATTTTCAAGGCCTATGGACCACTTTAAATCCCATTTAAACCCTCAAAACAGACATTAAGTGGGACTTAACTGTGCTTAGATCTTGTGCTGGCTCTCTGAACAAGGGTGAAATTTTATTCACAGCTTGTTCTCACCCACAGGCGTATTCCTGCTGAGTGTGCTGAGACTACTTTCATGAGTACACACGCCAGATTAGCCTTTTAGGGCTCAATCCTGCCAAGGTGCTGCAAGTGAAGCAGCTGCCAAGGCTGGTGAATGCGGTTCTTACCAGTCTGTGACCCAACACGCTGCAGTAAAGATAATCGGTCTCGCTCCGACACTGTGCAGAGTACCGATTTATGGCAGCACAGTTCATGTGACAGGAAGTCGAACTCCGGGGTTCCTTTGTTAAGGTACACCCTGAGCCCCAGATACTCATGCAGCATCCGATGAGCCAGAAATGCTGCTCCTCATGCCCCCACGTTCCACCATAAGAAGTCTTTTGAGCACACTGCGAGTTTAGGCATTTCTATTGTGGTTATCAAGGAATTTGTGAGGGAAAACAAGGGGAACATTAAAAGATGGAAATACACTATCAAAATGTCACATGAATCTACGTTCTGAAGCAAGTTACGTACAATGGTGTTTGACACCATGTGTGCCTTCGGCTGGCGTTTTCCAGATGGCCTGTGTTTTGCAATCTGCCTTCCAGTACTTGTCGGGATTCTTATGAAGTAAAATGACTGCTGTGTCACTAATGTCATGCCTGGGTTCCGTCTTAAACACTAGGCTTCGACACCCACTCCAATTCTGTCTGGTGACAGTTTGGCCACTCAGCAACACCGTGGATTGTTTGTACAAAAGACTGACAAAGCACCGTGACTGACAAAGCTGCTAGAAGCTCACCCTTGTGCGCATACTGAAGCCAGTTGCTGAGTTTATGCTGAATGCCAAACCTCAACGGTCACCTTCTCCATATGGCTCCACAGTCAGTGCCCTGCAGGACTGAGGCCATGCATCCAAAGGGGGGTGGGGAACAAATGCAAAGACAAATTACAAGTAAAGGTTTTGGTTCCAATTCCTTGGCACCAGCTGTTTTGGCACGTTTATTCCGTGCAAAGAACGTCACGCCAAGGACATCGAACAACTAAAGAGTGAAAAGTACTTTTGAACCCAGCACATGTTCTAATTATTGGATTGCTGCTGAATTTGGCATTTCTAATCTTCAAACTGCACCAGTGCTGTCAAACCACAGCACCTCTGAAGTGCAAGCATTCTCCAGAGTTTATATAGTTTCTGCATATTGTCCCCAAAATAAAAATAAGGTTTTTGTAAGTGTGCAGTGCACTGCCCCATTCTGTATGTGGATACTGGGTATGACGCTTGGACAGGACTGGAAACACCTTATAAATGGAGGCATACAGCTTAAAACAAACCAACCAAAATGCTTAAAAGCTTAAGATCACACAAGAATTGCCCATATGGAAATAAATCCACATGGGCTTCAGTTCACAGGTCTATAAGAAGGTGCAAAATGGAAGAGCAGACAAGTCAGCAGGCAAACAAATCAGTCTTCTTCCTCTAAAAAGAATACGCAAAGTCATTAATCGGGTTGACTTTTGCATTTATTTGGCTAAATATTTGGTGCACATGAAAACATTAAAAAAAATTTCATACCAATGTGCCAAATGTTATATTCTTTATGAATTTAGAACCAAAAAAGGTAAGTTAGTGTGCATCTTTCACTCATTTTTTATAGACACATTCCAGTGACTGTCGCAAATTACTGGATCAAAGTAGAGAAGATGCTCATGGTAAGGCAAGAAAAGACTTCTGTGACCAGTATAAAAAAATTGTTTTAAATTTCAAGTACTATTTTCCCCACTTAAATGCAAGAAACTGAAATTCACTGTTTAAGGCATGGGTGAGAAATACAGGATCAAGATTCTATCCTGTTGAAGTCAATAGGAGTTTTGCCATGGACTTTAGTGAGGCCATAAAGAACAGAGAGGAGCATTTATTCACATGTTCTGGCAAAGTAGGCAGTTCCATGGACATTAAGATGAATTTTAAAATGAAAAACTGGATCCATTTACAATCATATTTACCACTGGAAGTTGAGTCAGCCATATTAAGTTAAATTCCTTCCCTCAAAAACCTAAACTCCTTTTCATGGGTTGCTAAATTTAATTACCAGCTCTGTATATTTTAAAAAATTTAGTAGAAAGTTTAAACACAAACTCCTAGGGAAATCAGCACTGCTTCAAACAACACTGGTAGCAAAAAACATTTAATTCCAACTACCACAAAACTTTCAAAATCACTATTTAATATTATTTAAAAAAGCTACGAGTAATATGAAAATTTGGATTAATTAGCACAGGTCCAAACAAAAACCGACTTCTCTCAGATCTATATGCAGATTAACCTGAGTGAACATATCTGTTGGATACCATAAGAAAGCTAGATACTGTATGGGACCTTAACAAGGAAATATTTACCTTGCCACTTTACTGACTGACACAAAAATGTTTTTATTTTCCTGTACTTAGAATATAATTTCATACTGAGATGTTAATGGTAAGTGGTTTTTTTGTTTGTTTGTTTGTTTTTAAAGTAGCCCACCGTACAATCATTTACCAGAGCCTCATTAAATTAATCAAATACTTATTATCTTTAATTGAATTAGTAATTTTCTTATATGGACAGTAACTCACACTAGTATCACTATTCTAATGATGATATATTTTTTTCCCTTGGGCAACAGGCTGAAGGAAGAGGAATTAGGTAATTGCAGAATCTAGCTTTACTTGTATAGCTACATAGATTAATAAAAAAAATCATTTCTGAATATAAATGTTGCCATGGAAATGTCAACACAAATTTAAATGACAAAGTATTTTTTTTCCAAATAAAGCAGAGGGTTGATTAGAGCGGAGCAAATAATTCACAATGAATAATTTATTAGACAAATTTTACCTTTTTCCCCCATTTACAAATTGTTCAGAAACAGATTATGACATGCTCTCATTGGTACATTACTCAAAATTATTCACAAATTTCAGCAGTTTGTGCTCTGCAATGTGTACTGCATTGGTTAGTTACTCAAGCCACATGATATTATCTTCTGTTCCCTGATTGAATAATCAACAGCTTGAATTATTATAACAGTACAAATGACTACACAATCAAAATTGTATTTTTAGTGGATATTCAAGTACTGCAACTTAGAATTTGCTTGTCTAAAGTATTTGTGTTACTAAAGCTTGAACATTCAAATGTTTGTGAAAATTGAACAAGAAAAATTGTTGTTTTTTTTTAACAGCAAATCAAAATTCTTTTTTGGAAATAAAATGACTATTTTGAGAATTTTTTTTTATTACTCACATAGTGCTGCTATTGATTTATACGTTATGCTGAATATTCAGAATTCAAATACCTCCCATTACTTAAAGAGTTTATTTTGAAAAGTTGGCAGCCATTAGATTAACTGCATACATATACCCATAGATACTGTAGGTCACTGTTACATTTGGAAGGACTATACTTAATTTCACCTCCAATGCCCAGCACAATCAACTGAATCACATTTCATCTGTTTACTGGTACAGTATAAGAATGGAAGGTCCTTTCACTACCACAAATAATATATTCAATTTTTCTTCCTAATGTGAGGTATACTTTTTGTATTTGAATACAAAGATGATATGTTAAGGCATGGAGTGTGATACACCACAAACTATCTAAGGAAGAAAACAAATCCTATACATCTGGAAAAATATATTTATTGCAAGCAGATTTTTTTGTTATTGTAAAAAATTCATAAAAATACAATCAATCAATTATTAGGATTTACTTTTGCCTGCTGACTCTTTAGGATATGAAAAATGAACTTAAATGTTTTTCCAAAAAAATGTGCAAACAGTATTTGTTGGATTAGGGAATAACCTGATTGACAGGAGTCAGTAAATTACTGACTATACCTTATTCACAAACCCATCAACTGCATTATTTTGGAAAAACACACATGCAAAAAAACCCCAGGAACTTTGTGGAATTAAATGTTAATTAACATATTTCTCAATCCAGAAATATGCAGATTGAGGATTCTCTAATTTTGGTACCCTCTGGATATGTCAGATAGGTAAGTTCAGCAATACTGATGACTGCTTTAAGGAACCCTAATAATTCTCTCTGCAACAAGAATGTGAATGTCACTTTTGTGAATCACAGACCCTCTGCAGGCAAATATCTTCAAGGAGTCATTTGCTTTCCACACTAGCCACTGCTTTCTTTGCTGCATCCTCAAGGTCCCTTGCAGAGGTGATTGGTAACCCGCTTTCATTCAGAATGCGCTGGGCCTCATGAACATTCGTTCCTAGAAAGGAAATTACGGTTAACTAATGAATACATGTTGCAAATGCTTTCTATTAACCCTTCATCAACCTGGTTTAAAGCATTAAACCAGATTTCATTTTGCTTTAAAGAGAGAGGAGTCACCTAGGGGTCTGAGCCCAGGAACTCCTAAAATCTAATTCCAACTCTGACAGTGCCTACTTCTGTGGCCTCAGATAAGCTACTCTCTGATAACAGTACTTACCTATATCACAGGAGAGTTATGAGGACTCAGGGGCCAATCCAATGTCCACTGAAGTCAATGGATAATTATCTCCTGGATAATGGACCATGCTTCATTCCATTAAGATTTGTAAAACATTTTGAAGACGAAAGTACTGGACTCAAGTTAGTGGTATTATTATTAAAAAAAACCCACCACAGTTACAAATTATAACTCTAAAATCACCTGTGATGGCCTCAAAGGAGTAAAATTATTATTTTTATTTTTTAAGAAGCTTTAGGTTTCTGAGCAATACTAAGAATTTGACTGTTTGGGAGTACCCGATGCAGGTAGCCAAGGAATAGTCTGACCCTCTGCCCATAAAGTACTTCTGCACCTCTGCTTAAAGTCCAGGAGGGTAGTGGAGATGGAAGAGCATCTGAATAATTTGTAAATTATTCAGAAAATGAGCATGACATTATCCTTTGTTCCTTGAAAGATACCAAATACTATAATATCATTTGTAAGACTGTACAGCTATTGACCCTATGCGCTCTGTTTTTAGACCAACACTTCAAATACACTCAACAGAGCACTCTCATAGTCATGAAAAAAGGCTATAAATTAAGAGAGACATTTCAGGGAAATGCACGTTTCACACTGTCAGACTCTCATAAAGGCAAATGCAGAGTTAAATGAGAACAGATTAATGAAAAGAGATGACTGATTGTCATTGAAGCTCTTCGTTTATTAAAGCCGCACAGGGACAGGTCCTTCGAAACGTTCTGGCACAGTGATCACATATATTTAGTGTCTCCCCAGAAGTCTCCTACCTGGTTTGATGCAATACATTTGGCACCTCCTGGAAACACCAAACTGAAAATGATGGGCAGTTTTTACTTGCATTGCATGATGGGCGAGACAAAGGATGTAGAATATTACTGGCAGACTTACTTTCTCTTAACCCTTTCTGAGGATTTACTAAGCACATACTGAACATCTAAAACTTCCCAAGGGAGACGGACAGGACACTTACAAGGAAGGCTGCCAGGCAACTGAGACCCCAAAATGGAGGATTGTTAAGAACTAGGCAAACTGTTCACCACCATCAGTGTGTTCAGTAATGTTAAGTTTATTCTCCTGTTCATTCATTGCTTGCAAACAGGCTCTACTTTTTACTAAGAGGTTCTCTGTATGTAAAACAACACTGGGTCAAAACAGGGCATTACAGAAATATGTGAAAGAACCGGGAATTGACTGAAAATGATATTCATATTCAAAATCACGATCTGACTATGAAATCACTTTGCCCGGTATGTTAAAAGTGTGCCGGACATAATGGGACAAATTCGTCCATGATTTCAGGCATCATAGATGCTCAGATATGACAGAGATGGGGGCCACAGAGTTCCCTAGATATGTAGATTAAATAGACCCTGCACCTCATCAGAATATGAGCCTATCACTAAATTTCCTGAGTTCTCGATGTCCTCTGTTGTTGCTATGAGTTCCAAAGTCTACACCTTCACCCTCAAAATCCTCATGCTTCTGTAACCATGGCACATGTCCACTAGAGCACAATATGGGGTGTTCGTTCTCCTCTGGGGACTGAGGAGCTCTCTCTTAAAACACTCCTAACCCTTTAGTTATTGGGGAACACTTGTCAAATAGTCATGGGAACGAACGCTGCTAAGCACCGAGGTAAAAGAACCACGGTAATTTTGCCAGATATAAAGTCCTAATGTAATAATTTCACTGACCTGTGCTTAGGAGTGACAATATTGATTTTAACCTTAAAGATTCAATATTTTCCACAGTTCCAACAGCCAGTAAAATCTCTCACTCTGAACTGTGGAAATGTTTCACTATTCCCCATAACTTACGCCCGACTTAAATGTATACATTCTACAACCCTGTTCAGTTAAATCAACAATCACTTTCCGTTTGGAGTCCAAAGAAAATCCAGGGACACATTTGTGTAGAACACCGATGTGCTGGACCTATTTCTTTAGCATCACCGAGACGACGTGTTGCCAAAATGGTGCACATCCACCGAAGCATGGTTATACCAACTTTATTGTATGGCGATGAAATGTGGGAAGGCTGGAGAGTGGTGGACTGACATTTTTGATTCTCTCAGTCTTTGTCAGCTGCAGTAGCAGGACAAGATCAGAAACAAGGGTATTTGTAGCCAACCCCAACATCTGTCTCCATTGGCACTGGTTCAGTTTCAGTGGCTTTGGTACAGTCCTATTGTTAGGATGGAAGACCAACGAATTATGAAGCATGTTTACCAAGGAATGTTGCTACACATCTGGCAATCATGTGAGCACCAAAAGCTTCAGTGGTGAGATAAGATCACCTAAATGAGAGCACAAGGATGCTAGCCATTTTAAAGACTACTGCACATGAATGTGCCAGGATACTGCTGTAGAACACGAAGATAAACTATAATCAGTTTGTGTCAGGAAAGAGGTAATTTCTCAAGAAACATGCTGATTTTTTTATTTCCAAATTAAATTACCCTGACATAATTTTGATTGCACTAACTTTGTAGGATTTCAAGTCCTTTTTCTGATCATCTTTTTCCTTTCTTGATTTCATTCTTTTTCATCCCAGCTCCCCCATCCTTTTTCAGGAACAGGGTCACAAGGTGAATGGTGAAGGTTTCTGACTCTTCCAAAACAGCAAGACTAGTTGTTCAGATTCCTCCCTGGTTATAACCTCTTCATTTAGGAAAACAGAGCAGTGAAGAAAAATCTGGACTTTGCAGACCCTTTTCTTCAACAAAGCTAAGTGACAATTCTGAAAATCGATGCACTAAGCAACATACAAAGTGAGCCGGACATAATGGGACAAATTCGTCCATGATTTCAGGCATCATCAACTCGTCAGGTGTTTTGGCTGCATTGGTGGAATTCACACTAGGGACTGCATCATAAGTTGTCAGCATAATGCCCTGAACTGATCCTCTTAAAGGGCAGATTCTAGAACTCTCCCTCCCCCACACCAAATTCCTTGTTCATTTGCCTTGTCAAAATGTTTAATTACTTCATAATTCCTAGACTTACCAAAATGAATTGTAATTATATCTGCAGTTATACTTTAATTACCCCCTTAATTATTAATCATGCAGTAAACATGCTCAGTAGCATGCAACTTTCTCTTCGGGACGCTCATGATTTTAAAGTGTGATTTTGCTGAATAGAAACATGGAGCGGGTTTTTTTGTTTGGTTTTTTATAAGTATACAATATATTGAGACAGATAATACCTCTATTCTGCCACAAGCAAGAGCCTGTTTCTGCAGTGGGCTCAAGTCAAGGTTCCCACTCCTTCAATTGATAGAGGCCAAAGACATCCCTGTAGCAGCAGGTCTGGTTACTTTTGTGATCGAAGAGGCAGATGGCTGGAGGAATAACTAACTGTCTGCTACTGTCCTAGCGGCACTGGGAGAAGAGGTCATGCTTTCCATCCCCATGCACTGCACGGACAGTCACAGCTTGTCTACAAAGGTCAATGACCACTAAGCAGCATCTGAAATCTATGACAGAAAGGAGCCCTGCCTGCTCTGTAATGTTTAGAAAAGTCCGGTAGAATTTCATAGAAGATTATAACCTTGACATAGTTTTTTTTCCCAACCATCCTCTAGTTTTTAAGGCAGAAATACATATCCACATGCAGAAGAACTCTTCAGGGTGGTATTAAAAAGTCTACAGAAAAGGTATCTTTCACTATAAAATTCTTTAGGTTGTTAGAATAACTTGTATGGAATCCCTTTTAATTTCTAATGAACCACGCAGGATTAATCTGGCACACAGATACAACAGTGATAGCAAAATATAACTAAGATTAGACAGATGGATTGATAGATAGGCTTCTATAGGACTTTTCCATAAAAGGAGTGTAGGGGGAGGTGAGATAGAGCGAAAGACATTTTGTTGGCTATTTTCCTACAAAGCAAAAACATTATGCTCTTTGTAGTATCCGAGTATTTAAAACCAACATTTTCTCTTCATGAAGTTGCTGAGGTTAATCTACTGACAGGTCAGAATGGGAGCAGTACATTAGATGTATGCTGCACCACGTTGATTGCTCTAGACTCTACTTGACTAATGTATTAACAAAATCAATACAAGACACAAGCTAAAAAAAAGGTTTTAGGCAAAAGGATGGAAATAGGAAGTTGGAGAAGTGAACCAAATCTTTTTCACAATCAAAAGACTGTGATTTTGGTACATATGAAATACAAAACAGCCTTTTAAGCAGGACATACAAATAAAGATATTTTCAACAAGGATGCTGTAAATGACGGATATTTTCTGCTTCTGGACATTCAGTTTGCTTTTGTTATGCGATAGACATTTTAGGAAGATGAATAAAATGGAGAACTTGAATTATGTCTCTAAAACGGTCTGAAAGCACTGGAAATGGATTTAACAACTAAATAATCTGACAGCATTAGAAACAGGCTTAAAAACTAAAGTAAAATGCCTTTTATGGCAGTGGAAATTAAAGCCAAAAAAACAACAACAACAAAAATCCCCACGAAACTAGTCTAACATTAACCTCCTGCCACTGGATGGTGTCAGAGAACTGTAAACAGAATTCTATACGTAGGCTATCAAAATAAGCTCCCCTTCATTTACGCTATAATCGGCTGTATAACAGTGAAAATGCACAGTATTACAGGCTGCTTTTTACTTGATTCCTATTATAAGAATGCCGTTCTAGATGGGGAAAGTGAACCTCTCTTATTTTCTCTCTCTCAAGTTAATATCAATGTCACTCTATGGATTTTTACCAGCACATCTTTGCACTCCACTTTATTTCAAATACATACTTCTGAATCCTAGGCCCAGAAGGGTTATAGTGTTTGCTGTGTGTCATGTCTCAAATTCACATTTCTGTTGCCTTGCAGTACTTGTTACCACTAACCCAGCAATTTATTATATAAATATTTATTGTAAGTAATGCTACCTTAAAAGCCTACTTATAATTACTCTTTTTAGATATGTTTTATTGCTACAGTTTTAACACTATATGAAATCAGTTTATATTGTTACAAATGTATCTCTTGGTATGTCTACACTGAGATAAAAAACCTGCAGCACCAACTCTCAGAGCCTGGGTCAGCTGACTTGGGCTTGCGGGGCTCGGGCTGGGGTCCAGGTTCTGGGACTCTCCTCCTTCCTGGGTCCCAAAGCCTGGGCTCCACATCAAACCTGAACCTCCACACTGCAATTTGATTAGCCCATCATCCTGATCCTGCGTCAGGTGACCCCAGACAGCTGCAGGTCTTCTATTGCAGTGCAGACACACCCTCTAGAAACTATCGATACTCAGGAACATTAAAAGTTTGAATGAAAAAAAAAATCCATGTTTTTATAGCACTCGTGAATGTGGTGTTTGGCCATACACGTGAACTAGAAACCAAATGCGCTGCCATTTTGAAAGTTGAGGTTCAGGAGTAGGTTCAGGATTTCTGCAGTGACATCCAGCCCTTACCAGGAAATAGGGGAGAGAAAGTGTTTGCATCTGGGTTATACAGGAAAGCAAGAGAAATAAAGAAATAACTTTCAAAAATGAGTCATAGAATCATAGAATATCAGGGTTGGAAGGGATCTCAGGAGGTCATCTAGTCCAACCCCCTGCTCAAAGCAGGACCAATTCCCAACTAAATCAGTACATTGTTCCTAGAGGACATTTTGTTAGGGCATCATGGTGAGATATTTCATCACTCACATTTTGATTAGTAAGGCCTCATCAGTGATACCACATTGTGACCAGGTGTCATCGCATAGCAATGTTTCAACCTCATGACGCTATGTGGTTGTATAAATCAAGGGCATTTCATCCCCATTAGTATACACGCAGTTTCGAGTTACAGATGCACAATCTTGAGGGTCTGGAAGAGTCAAGTGTTTGGAGTGGAATATAGAGCCTTTCACTTAGTCACCAGTTAATTTTGGGATTAAGCTGAAAGTTATTGCCACCTGAACACTGTTTGGTGGTTTATGAATTTGGTAGCCTTTGGCTACATTATCAAGAAGAGATTATATTCCATGACTTTACTGCAAAAATCCTTCAAAACTTTTATTCTGACATTCCTTTCTCCATTTTCTACCCTATATTTTCACAATACCATTTTTCACGTTGAATTTTCAAACTCAGGATGTCAGAGTGGGGTTAACATCAGGCAAACAAATATTTTCTCATATTTTCAAATGTGTGTACATAATATCATATGTTCTCTTCTCTTATTAATCACAACAATTTTGGGCAATCACATTTTTGGTAGATTTACATACGTGAATAGCATTTGTGCTCACATATTGGACAACAAATAGCATTCAAATATGCAAACTGGGCAGATACATAACTGCTGTACTTGTGCATGAAAACAGCTTACATGTGCAACTCTGAAATTCTGAGCGTGCAAAATTTTAGGTCTGCAAAGGCATAGCCAAAAACTTGGATGGACGATTTTGGAAATGGAAATTTAGAAGCCAGTTTTGAAAATGTGGTCCTGTCTGCCTACTAGCATGGACCATATACAATAACAGAGTCCACTCCCCTGTGCTCCTGTCCTTATGGACACATTTGAAAGAAGTTCACTTTTTGGAGGGAAGACAGCAAGAGAATGTTACAGATTCTCAACCAAAAAGCAGGAGTATATTTCATTTTATTGTGACAAAGTTAATCTCTTTATTCTTCCCTACCCTCAGTTTTTTATTTTTGACCACAACAATGAGCTGCATTTTGGCTTTAGCCCAACATTGCCGGTTAGTCTATATAGAAACCAGTTGAAACGGAATGTTATATTAAAAGAAAAAAAAATCCTGTAAAACTGCTACAAATTCCCAGCAGAAACAATGTCTCTTATGTCTATAAAAGTTAAAACCCAGAATATGTGGTTTTTCCAGTCACCCACGAGCCTTTTAAACAAAAATAATCCTGCGTCTCAGCTGGTGAGTTATTTTCTGATAAGGCAAGTAAATACATGTAATTATAAAGTTACCATTTTCAAAGAGGAGAGTAATCCTTTCTTTATCCACTGGTAAAACAGCTTGTAATTATTACACAGCCGAGAACAAAGATTTGTCCACAAAATCCTGCTAAATCAAGACAGATTTGACTGATTAAAACTTTACTCATCAAGACATTTGTAATACATTGCATGTGGGCAAAGAGTCTTTAAAGTGCAGGCCACAAATCTGTTAGATTTATGGGAATAATCATGAACCTTCTGTTGGGAAAACGTACAAAATGGAAATACAAAAATGTGTGTTGGTCTCTCTTTCATCCGACGAAACGTAAAATAGTATCAGTTTTGTTTTAAAATGTTTTGGGGCGCCCTTATTGCTTTCACTGTATTGATGATTAATTCAGAATCATTTTATCTTCAGACAAAGTGGTGGGTGTTCAAAGAAGAGCAACATAGATGATTGTGGGGTTGGAAGGATTGACTTTTGGAAGACAGATTAAAAGAACTGCTTATGAATAGCGTCTATAAGTAAAATACCTGAAGGCAGTAAACACCACAGAAGTCCTTGCTTAGGGGGATGCAAGACGTAAAACTACGACTAATAAGATGAATTAAAAGCAACAGTAGGACTAACAGCAATAGCTACAGTATTATGGTGGGGCAGTGTCCACAGGGAACAGAGGTAGTTCCATCTCGCAAGACATTTAAACCAGCCTCGATAAAGAATTAAGCATATCCCAGGAACCAATACTACAATAGAAGGGAATGATGGATTTACTGATTTTTTCCATCTCTAACCATGAAGATCCAGTATTCACCCCAACAGACTAAGCAACACACATGACTCTTCTGAGATAAAGGTCCTAGACACAATGGGGCCAATTCGGGCCCTTGCACTGGTTATCATAAACCATGCTCAAGTGGTGGTATAGAGGACATACAGGAGACTCAAGGGGTTTTGGCTAGAAATATGTCCGTGCAGGAGCAGCGTAGGGTCAATCAAGGCAGCCCTGCACTGCCCCTGCTTGCAAGCCCCTGCATAATCATGAGTTACAGCATTCAGTGCTATGGAGATTCTGGGGTGCAGCGCAGGCCATAGGCAGCTGCAGGTTAGAGCAGTACTTAGGGTTGCTCTAAGTTACACGATGGGTTGCTTTAGTTTTTGCAGTGTTCCAGAACCTGAGTAGTGTAAAGGTGGTGAAAATAACATGGCACAAGGTCCAGAGATACAGGATCACAGACTGTGCAAATTACAAGTAGACGAAAACATCAAGAATTCCCATGTGATGTATTAGACAGGTGGTAGTTTAAGATGGGCCGTAAACACTGCAGCTTGGTTTTCCCTGTGTCCCCTAGATGGTTTAAAAGAAAATAGTAATAACCAGTCTACAACTACAACTGTGAATTACCTGCTTCCAAACATGATAGCTTTTCAATTCCTACACCAATGCACTAACAGCTATTAAATCAAGAAAACTACGGCTGCTCTTAGCAAAAAACTAAACAAACAACAAAAGTTGCATGAAAAATAATCAAATGTTGAGGCTTTACATACAAAATGAATTCCTGTCTCTTGGCTACCTCCTTTGTTCTCTGAGTCACCCACATTAAATTACTTTGTTAGTTTGCCTTTCTTTAGGAACTAGGGAGTGTTTCATCATCCAATGAAATCCCTGGCAACCTATTTCTATGCTTCAATTCAGAGATTCTCCCAATTTGGCAGAGCACTGGGCCTCCACTGATGGTCATGTTGTTTAATGAACTACTGGAAGGCGCTCAGATATTACAGAGATGACTGGTACAAGAACGTCTACAGAATAGAAGGAGTGCATGCTACAAGCTTTGGCATCCCCTGATGTCATGTGGAAATGACCTATGCACAGCAGAACGACACTGAGGGATGTGCAAACTTGGCTTCTTCGCCAAGGTGAAGAGAAGAAGCTTTTCAGATTTGGAGTTTCACAGGGCCAACCTGCCACTTCAGGAGCCATGCCTCTGAGGTTCTCCATGTAACACTCACATTTTGGGTAGCAACCACCCACCCCTTTAACAGGAAACATGGTGCATCCTGCCAGTGACCTTCCACACTCTTATTTGAGTGAGGCTGAAAAGCCAGAGGGGTTGTAAGGAGTCTGGAATCCTTCACTGCAAAGACACCGAGCAACAGCACCAGCCGCTCTGCAGTTCCGAGGCAGGGGCAGTTTCTACTACAGCGGGTTGAGATATTTTCAAAATTTTGATGGAATTTCAAATTTTGGGGGAAAACATTTGAAAAAAATATATAAAATATCCCCCTCCCCCCCTCTTTTAAATGTCATTTTATTTATTTATTTATATACATGTTCTATTTCCTTCTATTCTGCAAGGAGTAACGCCAATGGGTCAGAGCGCAAGCTCCATTTTCTAACCTGGATGGCTCTAAGCCCTGGGCTGTCTAGTGTAAATATAGGGAAAAGTACCTGAGATACAATGGTATAGGTAACCGTGGGCAAGTGCTGACTTTTAAATGGTGACCCCTATTAACCACTCCTCCCCAGGCACAGTCCAGAGGAAAGAGATGGGCCTTATATCAAACCCGCAAGGCCAAAGACTCAGACAAATCAATTCCAGAACCAAGAGTCCTTCACTGAGAACGTTCTGCCCTTCAAACCTGGGCAGTCAGCAAAAAAACACCCCAGTTGATTCCAGACACCACAGTGGCAAACAGGGAGAGAGGAGGCCTCACAACCTGTAAGAGGCATTAAAACAGAAAAAAAGACAACCAAACACAACGAATAGAATAAAATAGACTTCATTGCAAAAGTCGTTAACGACTGCTATAATTCTGTAAAGAAGTGTATTTGTAGCACAGTTAAATGATTGGGTATGACTATGTCCTTGTAACTCTAGAAGTTTGGTATACAATATGAATCAGTTTGCACACTAAATTTGTGAATTACCAAGATCATTAATATTCTGTCAAGCAAACTATTCACATTCTTTGATCTATCAAAAAGAGACCTATGCAGAGAAAAAACGTAGTAGGAAGCTGAAAGGAGTAATCTTGCCTTTCATGTTTTTATGTTAAGGTAAATTAATGTACTTGCTGACAAAATAACCCACTATAGCATGAATATTGATTTTACTGAGGAAAATGCCTTTAAACACACCTGTTATGAAGTGTTTCCGAATGCGCTTATCGAAAATGAATGATGTTGAATATATGAATTTTGATGTCAGGGACCTCGGGTTTTGAACCTTGGTCTGCATGGCTCTTCGGAGCTACTAACTTCCAACCTGCCACCTAGTGACCTGCTAACTGTTGTCAGAATAGGAGCTGAACTCTGACAGGGGACCCCAGTCCTGGAATCCAATAGGCAGAATGTTGGGCATCCTGACTGGTTCACAGCTTCTATATAAACCAGCACAGGAACAGGAAATGGTCCATTCAACTGGATTCTCCCTGCTTTGGACAGCTTCCCCTGCTTCCTACTTCTGCTGCTGACCTCCTGGTACCCTGACCCTGCCTGACTCCAGACACCTGACCTCAGTTTGCCCTCTGGCCTGATGCCTGATTCCTGCTCCAACCACTAGGTCAGACTGCCCACGTCCCGGTCATGACCGTTATGCTGGTTTCAACAGATTGCAGGAAACCAAAACACTATTCCTCTTACTGTCAAAAAAAATCCAATCTTCCTTCTTCAATTCTTTCAGGAGACTTTTCAGAAACTGATGGAAGGAGTTGTGGAACTCTTTTTTTTAAGATAGCAAAAGAACAAAAATATATTAAAACGAGCAACTGCCGAGCCTCCAGACTTTTTAAAGCTTCATTGACTTTAAGGCCAGAAGGGACCATTATGATCAGCTAGTCTGAGCTCCTGCATAGCGCAGGCAATAGAACTTCCCCAAGTGATACCTGCATCAAACTTGTAATTTTTGGTTGAGCGAGGGCAGAGATTGAGAACTCAGAAGTTAAGAAGCTTGTCTGGAACTTATTCAAGCTGCCATCCCCAAAGCTGCTGTGTTTTAAAAATTGAGCTGGAGATCTGGGCAAGAATAGGTCAGCCCAGTAGAATAATGTTGTAGCTCTTTTATATTGTTCTTCATTTTATGTTGGTTTATGGTATTATAATTGGTCTGTGTTTGGATACGTATATATTGTAACTGTGCTCAGTAAAAATTATTTGCAAAGGAAAAAAAACCCAAAACCATCCAGCAAATATACCCTTCCATGAAAACATTTTCTGTTTGGGTTGGAAATACTATGAGTAAAGCTTTTCTCATTGTATTTCAGCCCTTCCATTTGCATCCGGGGCCAGGAAATATGTGGGAAGAATTCATTTATTGTATTATAGATTTATACAAAAGACCATAAAATCTCTAGTTAGGGCTGTAGGTACTTTTCCAGATATTAAAAGTACAACCAGACTAACGGATGAAAATAAACAAAACCAGGAAGGGAAAAAAAGGCAACACTTGAATGACAGATCCCTATCCCAGTACCTGGGAATAGAGATGGGCTTTTGCCACGTTCTCTGAAGAACAACGGATTTGGGTGATTTTGGACCGACGGCATGAATGAATCCCAAAGTTCAGGGCTCCTCCCAGAGAAACTCCCTCTCTTCTAAACCAAGGGGTTTTTCTAGCTTGTGTGTCTCTGCTTTAGAGAAGAGGCAAATGCTGCAGTCTTTATTCAGGCAAATCTCCTACTCAAGTTTTGCCTGAGTAAGGAATGAATAAAGACTGGAGGATATGACCCGAAGTCTGGTTTCAGGTAAAGTTACACAGGCAAAGAGTTGGGTCAATTCTTATTGCATCTGAATTAGTTTGTGCATCCCCTTTACCCGGGCCTGGAGAACAGAGTAAGCTGAAGTGGATCAGGGTGTAATTGAGTGCAGCTGAGAGCCGACTTTAGCCCCAAACCTTTATCACTCACCTTCAAGTCTGACAACCAGAGGCACCTTCAGTTCAAGCTCGCGACAGGCTTTGGTAATGCCATTTGCTATAATGGCGCAGTTCACAATACCACCAAAAATGTTGACCAGTATTGCTTCAACCTAAAAAAAAAAAGGGAAAGTGATACAGTCACTGTTTTTAGGCACTACTTTCTAAACAGGGGTATAAAGCACAGCCCTTTTACACATGTGCCAACAACTACTGAAATCAAGAAATGGCACCTGTGTAACTCATGAGGAGAACTTGCTGCTGGGCCCCCCCAAAAAGCGTGTACTGTCTATTGAGGGATAGCTCAGTGGTTTGAGCATTGGCCTGCTAAACCCAGGGTTGTGAGTTCAATCCTTGAGGGGGCCATTTAGGGATCTGGGGCAAAAATCTGTCTGGGGATTGGTCCTGCTTTGAGCAGGGGGTTGGACTAGATGACCTCCTGAGGTCCCTTCCAACCCTGATATTCTATGATTCTATGATTCTATTGGTGGTCTCAGCTTAAATTGTCAGTGGGTAGGCGTTCACATTGCAAAAACCATTAGTTTGGAGACTGGACTACTGGAGGTGGCCACTGGAAAAAGTTTAGGCTTAGCAGCCAGACAGTGTTCTTATCTTTGCCTATGCTGTAACCTTTATTGTGCATAGACAGATTCAGTTTCTAGTGCAATCCAATTAATTCCTGGAATAAGTGGGCACAATTATACAGGTTTGTGGCCCAACAGCCCTAATGGGAGAAATCCAATCCCATAGTGGTGCATGCAAGTGATGCAATAGACCTTGTGCTGGCCCTCTGCACAAGGGGTGAATTTCATGCCCCTGCAAGAAGCAGCGAGATGGTGCCAATAGAAGATCCTTTTAAGTATTTATTTTAAACCTAAAATAAGTAAAACTAAAAGTAAATGAAAGTTTTAAGCTTGACTTGTTAACAAACCAAAGATAAATGTCCTCTGTGCGTTAGATATTGTGCAGACAGTTAAGAAACATCAGAATGGGATATATTTTTTAAGAGAATGCATTATCTTTCCTGCATACCATAAAAAGCAAAAGGCTACTAATACACTGTGTGTGAGTGAGAGAGGCAGAGAGCGCATGCATGTTTGTATTTGTGTGAAAAAACGATGGCAATTCTTATATTCTGTAGCAGGCTCTTCTAATTTTCTTAGTAATGAAATTTAGCATGTGGATACTTAATGAACAGTTTGCACGTATTCTATATTAAAAGTAGCACAGATAAAAAGGTAATATACTCGTCTTGACTTGATAAATAGGAGTAAGAAAATCCTTTATAATTAACAAGGAGACATAGGTAATGAAGAGAATTCATTACAACAGATTAATTGATAACACCCACAGAAAATGGCTATTCATCAACTTAGAGGAATTGAAATTCCTGCACCCAATTCTCAATTAAATTATCCTACATTACATGCAAGACATTCATGGATGCTCTTTGTGCCCCCCTTTTATAATCATGCCATTCAAAGATAGCAAGAAACAAAAGGTGCAATACGCATTTTAAAACTAAACATAGTAACGGGCCCTGGGAAAAATATCTTTAAAATAAGACCCATTTAACTTGAGGTTTATAATATATTAATGCAACAAGATCATCGTTCCATGTGGCATAATTCTGTAAAACATTTGACCATCTTAGTAAGGTACTAAAAATAATACCTATGTATTTGATCATTAAGTAGGGGTGCCTTCTAGCCAACGCACTGCAATTTGTATCAGTCACAAGAGGCCACCCAGAGAAGATTTTCTCCCCTTCCAAGTGTAGCTGGCATACATGGTTAATTTGAGTCCTGATCTTGTGCAGGTGTCAGCGGTGGGATGAAGAGGGGGTAAAGAGCAAGGTGGTTCCAGAGCTGTAGTCTTGCATCCAGTGGGAACATTTCACCAAGGACTGGAAGGGGCAAAAAAAGCCATAGTACAGCTCCCTTTAATCTAGCTACTGCAGATTACAGCTTTCATTGTGGTTCTATCCCAAGTGGTATCTATCTTGTGCCATCCCAGCACAAGCCCATCAGGGACCCTAGCTACATATTTGGATTACTAGCCCTGGCTGAACTTTGTGCCACTACGTCTACACTGCTATTGTTACCCATGCTAGCTAGAATAAAGCTAGCATAGGTATGCCTATACATGCTACAATCACACCTTAATTTGCTGCATAGATGTAACCCAAATGAACATTTTGCCCAGCTCGACACGGTCAAGTTTATGCTGTCACCAAATAAATTTCCTGCAGTCATGCACGTTCATGTCTCTGAGCAACTGGGTTTAACATGTCATTGCAGGCAAAACGTTGTAATTAGCTCCTGTGATTGCAATTTCATATACCGAGACTGAAGGCTTGCCACTGTTAGCATTATTTCCATCCTTGAGACATCCGTTTTTAGAAACAACAACAACTAACACTTCCCTTACTACCAGGAATTGTTGCATTAGTATCCTTCGGTGGATCTCAGATTACAAAAACATTGGTTATTACAAGCACATGCAGTATTCATAGTACACAAAGGAACTCTAACCTAAGCAGAATTTTAATATGATTAAGAACGCAATGGTATCATCTCATTAATGTTTCTCATCACTTCTCCTGTTCTCATCTCCAAGCGTTTCTTTATGCAGCCCTGTATGCCTGGAACAGTCTCCATCTGTCCATGCATTAAGCATCCTCCCTCTCTCCTCTCAAATTTCCTAGTAAAAACCACTTCTTTCACCTAGCCTTCCATTATTGATCTACTAGGATACTATCGGTCCCTACCTCTTTCCTTATCCTCTCAGTGTTTGCACTGGAGTCATGCAGTTTAGATTTGCTAGCTTCTCTGGGTAGCATCCTGGCTCATCTATGTGTTTTCTAAAGCACTCTGCACATCTGTGACGATTAATAATATCTAAACTCCAATATCTGAATTTCTTCCGGAGAAGTGTTGTGATAATTGGGCAGACAAATTTATCCTAACTGTGAGCTCAATTATAAAAAGTATATGAAAGTTCATAAGAGGTTACAATAATCTATAATAACAAATATTGATGGAAAGTAGGTCAAGTGGCTTTCAAAAATGAATGTTATAAACAGATGCAAGAGAACCAGACAGAGAGACTAAATAAGTCAGAACAACCAAAGGCCACGCCAATATGATTCAAGGACTGAGTCAAAATCATGCTTGGAAAAAATAGGAGATGTGGAACTGGAAATAAATGAATCAGAATTGATATGTCAGATATAAGGCCTGACAAAATTAGGAGGGGATGGGCTATTCCACCCATCATTCCCTTTTTGGGTGCTTAAGTGAAAGAGACTTTGTGGGGAGAAAGGACAGAAGAACAGACGGAGGTTACTGGAGTGAGCTTCACCATCATGGCTGCCATCCCCACTGTTTCCTGGGGACTCCTGGCCTTCATCATCCTGATCCTAAGAGATGTCCTGACCTAACCAGGCCAGAGAGAGGATCCAATGACATTGCCACCCCTCCCAGCTGCAGGTGAATCCCAACCACCACCTGAGATGAAACAGGATTGGACTTTAACAGCAGCAGCAGCAGCTCTAGCACATCTCAACAAATTTCTTCTCTTTTATACAAAAAGACAATTATAACATATGGAGATATACCTATCTCATAGAACTGGAAGAGACCCTGAAAGGTCATTGAGTCCAGCCCCGTGACTTTACTAGCAGGACCAAGTACTGATTTTGCCCCAGATCCCTAAGTGGCCCCCTCAAGGATTGAACTCACAACCCTGGGTTTAGCAGGCAAATGCTCAAAGCACTGAGCTATCCCTTCCCCCTTTGATATCATCTAAGTGACTGTCAAACAAGGTTTTTTTTCTTTCTAAAACTCTTCCCAGCTAAAGGGAAAGGGAACAAGGGATGTTGTTAAAATGAAAGCCTTACTTAATACTTTACATTTCAAATGCTTTAACAGAAACCCTTCATTTCTGTTTCTTTAATAAAAGGTTAAAGGTGATTCTTATGGTGTTTTTGCGCCATGCTACTAAGTAGGCTTAGATCTCTTAATACCAAATCCTGCACTTTATTTAACACTCTTTAATATGGGACAGTGAATAAGTCATGTGAACACCTTTGACCCATGTATTCCATCTAAATTAATAAAACAGAAGTTAGGTACCGTAATTCAATATACAAGACAACAGCTGCTACACTTAAGTACTATACCTACACTAGCAATAACTAGCTATGTACGTAGTGTTATGTACGGTACTTCATCATCTGCAGTATACACTAGATGACACAAGGAAAGGAATAATCTCCTTGTTATACCAATATATACTCCTAATTCATTGCTAATCACTTCTCTTGTTTTCATTACAGATTTTTCCAGGTATTATGGTGATTGCGTCAATGTGTTTTATTTACTTCAGCTTGGGTCATGTTGTTCTCAAATTCTTTCTATTGTAGAAACATACAAAGGCGAAAGCCCGAAAAATCTCTCTCTCACCTAGCTGTGTGTATGTATGCACACAGATGTGCGCATGTGTGTGCGTTCACACACACATGCTTGATTGGTGTTTGCAGGTGAAAAATGCAAAGAAACAGCCTTTCAAACTATAAGCATACTAATCTTTTTGGCAGAGAGATGCTTATGCAAATAGATAAAATGCCATCCACCTGCCACAAAGGGTGGTGACTGGGACAGCCCCAGCTGAATAGGGAGAACACATGCTGAGGGGATGCAGGGTGCCTCCTCCCCTTCGTAGTCTCTCATTGGGTGGCTCAGGGAGGAAGGGAGCTGATTGGTCCCTCGCCCTCCCCCTTCATTGACCTAAAACCCTAGCTTTGGCCATATGGACCCTCTTTTTGATGATTCCAGCAGCCCCATCTTCCTCACCCAATACTGGTAGGCTCAGAGCTGTGTTCTGCGGGTACTACAGGTCTGACCGATCACCTGTTTTGGGAGCAGGGATTTTTTCTTCCCATAGGGGCCAAATTGGCAGAGGCCTCGGAGTTTTTTTGTCTTCCTCACTCATGCTGGAGGCACAGTTAAGTTAAACAGGAATAGGATTTAATCATTAGTGACAGTATTTGGTAAGGGTCTTAGTTCGTTGCAATTTATGGCCAGTTTCCAATGTTGTTAAAAGGATAAAAAGAATGGTTCCCAGAAATAAAAGACCTGGAATTTTACTGACTGGACCTTGTGCTTATGAGATAGGGGAAGACTTCATGGCCTTCGTGGGCTCAGGTTCTCCTTTTTAGTACCATCTGTCCCCCTTGCAGTGGGGTGGGTGGTAGAACTCAGAAGAGTGAGCTGAGTCCTAGGGGTAGGCTGAAGAGGGTCTATCCCAAGTTATATGGTAGGAGCCCTGCACTGGAACCTCTTAAAATAAAAGGTGAGACTATGGATGACAGAGTGACAGCCCTCTTCCCCCATGTTAAGTTTAATAAAGTTGAGGCCGGCTGCTGAAAATCCATCCTTACCTTTGTCTTCATTTGCTGCCACGTCTACTTCAAAGATCCTTACCATTAAAGTATACTGTAACTTTGTACTACAATTGTGACACATGCAAAAGACGCTTCTCTGTCTTTTCTAAAATATGTTCCTAATTTGGGGACCGTTGTACCAGGCATGTGACAAATCAACTTAAGCAAGTGTGTTGACATTATTAAAGATAAGGAAGAAGATTTTATGCCCAATACAGACATTTTAATTCCTAATGCAGAAATTCTCATTTAAGTATCTGCTTTTCAGTTTTCAAGTTGAATTCTAATCAGTTCTCCTAATCCATTGGCAGCTAAAGGAGGGGGGAAAATGCTGAAGGAAATTAGATGCAGCTTGGATAATTGATGTTTGTATGCCTGGCTTTAATAAAAATACTCTTTTAAATCAGAGAGGAGTCTAAAAAGATTCAATCAATAAGAAACTGAATCAGGTGGAGAATTCAATCTTGGGTTTTATTGTAATCTTATAAATAAACCACAGATCAGTTCAAATGGTGCAAAGAGATTCACTTATAAACTCTGCTGAAATCTGTGAACATTGTTTATATTTGCTTCCCTACCCTGAGTAGATCTTGCAGTTCTAAATGATAGTCTTCTGAAGTAACTGTAACAGCATTCAGATGCTGGGCTAGGATGAAAAGATTTTTAGTACTTTATGTGCACGGAGAAAACTTGTAAGTGTGCAGATTGTGCAGTGGGGATTAAGAACCCACCCACTGAATACGGGGACAAGTACATATTAACATATACAGCATCTGATGCACCTGGAACATAAATGCACATTTAGAGTAATGCACTCTGCCCGCATACAAGAAAGATCACCTTGAATAACATAATTAACATTTCTATCCAACTTCATGTTCTATAAGACAAGTCTATAATTCAGTAACCTTTAGTAGTGTAATCTAGATACAGGCATCTCCACAGGGCAAGTGTTTCCTTTTACTAAGACAAGGTGGGTGAGGTAATATCTTTTATTGGACCAACGTCTGCTGGTGAAAAAGACAAGCTTTCAAGCTACACAGAGCACTTCTTCAGACACACACAGAGCAGACTTGAAATCTCCATTGCGGCTAGCTACAACCAGTTTTGTAGTCTTCCAGTGAAGAAAAAACAATGGGCAATAATGTGAAGGCATCGCTACTGCTAGATATCAATATACATGTCATCAATTCCAAGTTTCAGAGTTAGTGGTGGAAACTGAACAGGTGTTAACATGAGGACTGTTAGTGCTAGATGACAGTATTGAGCCTTTTGTAAATGTCAGAATACCATTAATATGCAAAAACAATATATCCATCAGTATTGTGTGTACATACATGCACACGTATACACACAAAAATATGCATATACATATTTCTCTAACTATATATAAAATTATATACATATAATTATGCACACATTCTGCATTGCCGTATCGTTTTAAATAATGTAGCTGTGAACTACAGTTAATTACTTTTTGGTTAACCTGTCATCACGATACCAAACAAACCCTTCAAAAATGTTAAAAGTTTAAAACTTCAAAAAGAAAAAAAAATTACATGCAGTTCTACAATTTTTAACACAGTAATTGTGCTAATGGATTACTGTTAAAGCTGTATGGCTCCTTGACAAAAATCCAGTCAGTTATTATGTTGCAGGCAAGTAAGAACATTCACAGTATGACAAGCGGACAGCTTTGGTCGATCAGTACTTCAAGTTCAGTTTGTACAGTTATAGAATATGTAACTGCCTATTATGGAACTTCCTATATATTTCTCTGTCTCTAAAATGTTCTGAAGTCCTAAAAAAACATATTACAACATTCAGTTATCGTAAATTTAAGAATTAATATGAGGGGGCATCCATGAAGCATTCCCCTAACCCAAAAAATCCATTTATAAATCTATAAACAGGACGTCTAGCTGTCTGTAGCTGCAGAGTTCTAGTCTGCCAAGTATCCTCTGTATTCTACAGTGCCAACATGAATATTGTATATGATGGAAAGACTGGAGAGAGCACTTGGTTTTGGTGAAAAACTAGATATTTGCATGTCTCTATTTTTCTCTCTCTTCCCCCCTCCCATTTTACTGTAGAACAATTAGAGCAGACTTAGAACAATGATGCATGTTAGCACTCCACAGCAATGGCAGCTATTTAGTATCGAGTATCTCTGATAGTTTGAAAAAAATTAATTAAATTAAAATAAAATAAAAATCCTATATTAATACCATAATTTTAATTAATCTTATCATTATAAGTGGAAAAATAACTAAGAATATCTTCATATAAACACAACAATCCTGGATAGAAGACAACGAAGGGGAAGGCCAAAGACTTGGTATCTGGACTGAATAGCTACAGACCTGAGAGAGACCAATTTTCATGACCGCTGATCCTGAATAGGGAAGTGACATGAAATCAGAAGACTATATATCTAGACAAGTAATTCAAAATGATGATGACTGCAATACTCAGGTCCCCAAAATCAAAACCGCTGCTAATGTTCTCTTTGTGAAATACTTCTACCGAAGACAAATTAATGTGATCTAATCTTGTGACAGTAGGAAAAACTAATCTTCTGGATTAGTTCTCCATCTACTACCAATGTGAGATCTCTCTCTCTCTATACACACACACACACACACACACACCCACCCCAATATTCTAAAATTACTGATATTGCTGTCTGACCTTGCGGTAATCTGTTCCTCTGAAGCTTGATCCATTTATTTTAGCTGAAGCAAGCTGCTCAGAGAATGTCAGTAAAACCATATCTGCAGTGAATTAAAAGCTACATTGGCAAAGAACGTCCTTATAGCTTGCTGTGATTGAAACCTGACAAAACCTCTTTACACCTCCAGGCACCTAAACCTATTGATTGACCACTCCCTCTTCAAAGATAAATAAGCTCTATGTAACCCCTTCACCAGCTAATGACATATCCAGAGACTATGAAGCAGGTAATACTTGATACATTTTGTCTTCTTTTTTGTGGGTGATGGTGGCAAAACACTGGGAATGTTAACTCTAAGGTGTCATCTAATGTCAGAAATGTTTTCCATATATTTGAATGCTATACAGTGAGTTTGCATGAAAGCTGGAACGTGTTTTCAGGCTAAAGGGGCCCTATATCACAGTTGATAGGTCTAAGTGTGTTACAAGTTTGACAACGACCCCTTGTTAAAGGTCTTAGTTTCAGGTCTGTGCATATATAATTTTATCTAACTGATCCATTCAGGTGTCAGAAAAACAAACGAACAAGAAGGGCAGATGAGCAGCATACTGATAGGTATTGCTTTTCAAAGAGCGCCCCCTGCATTTCTACCTTCAAGGCAATGAGTCAACTAAGGAAAAATGACTGAAATCAGAAATCTTCAAAGCGAGGATGTAAAAGACTATGCCATGGGAAGACACCGGGGCCGCAGCAGTAATGGTTTGTAAGAGCAGACTGAGGTTACGGCTGTGCTACAGAATTTACAGTGGTGCAGCTGCTGTAGTGCTGCTAGTGCAGATGCTCTACGCCGACGGGAGAGAGCTCTCCTGTCGGTTTAAATACTCCAGCCCCTGCGAGTGGCGGTAGCTGTGCCCGTGGGAGAAGCTCTCCCGCCAACATAGCACTGTCCACACCAGCACTTAGGTCAGTGTAGCTTACATCGCTCAGGGTGTGAACAGCATCATAATTTATACCGACCTAAGCTGGAGGTAAGGTGTACATAGACTCAGTAAAACTCTTTGGGATGGACCCACAAAGGGATTTAGGCACCTAACTGCCACACGAAACCCATGCTCAGCTCCAAGCTTACCTTGTAGGTACCTGAATTCTCATGATGCCTGAGTTTCCGCCAGTAATCATACACATAGCTGCCGCAGACCTGACGACCAGCACCTAATCCCAGCGAGATCCTCAAACTAGATGTTCCTCTGCCTATCTTGCCTGCAGGGCCTGACCCATCAGGCATTCTCAGAGATCACCGAACAGATCGAGCACTGCACAAAATGCTGCTGGAGGAGGAGATGGTGGTGCTGTGCTTGTAGCCCAGTGGTTACAGCACTCGCCCAGGCTGTGGGTGACCTAGGTTCAAATCCCCACTCTGCCTGCTGTGGAACAGGGATTTTTGAACCAAGGGCTCCCACCTCTCCAGAGAGCTCCCTGGTGAAACTGTTCCAGTTTTAAAAAACAATTAAGTAGTCATGGGAGCAGGGACTTGAACTTGGCCCACATCCAAGGTGAGTGACCTAACTACTGGGCTATAGAATCAGTCCCACTCTCTCTCTCTAGCCCACCTCATTTTTTGCAAGAAAGGACTTAGGCACCTAACTCCAGGAGAGAGTTCACAGCTGTGAATCCTGAGCAGAAATATGCGTCTCCCACCAACCAAACCGTAGGCACCTAAGTCCCACCTCCCTCCTCAGCATTTCCTATTGGCTAGCTTAGGCACCTCCACGCTTAGCTTGCTGCCTTTAGTGTCTCCCTCTCTTAGGTGCCTGACTCTCCCTATACATTGTTCAGGGAGCCTTGATGCCTATCTTGGGCTGTGGATTCCATTAGGCAGCAGTGCACCTATTCATTAGGCCAGTGTTTCCCAAACTAGGGCCACCGCTTGTTTAGGGAAAGCCCCTGGCGGGCCGGGCCAGTTTGTTTACCTGCCGCGTCCGCAGGTTCGGCCGATCGCGGCTCCCACTGGCCGCGGTTCGCTGCTCCAGGCCAATGGGAGCTGCGGGAAGTGGCGTCCAGTACGTCCCTCGGCCCGCGCCACTTCCAGCAGCTCCCATTGGCCTGCAGCAGCGAACCGCGGCCAGTGGGAGCCGCGATCGGCCGGACCTGCGGACGCGGCAGGTAAACAAACTGGCCCGGCCCGCCAGGGGCTTTCCCTAAACAAGCGGTGGCCCTAGTTTGGGAAACACTGTATTAGGCGATGCAATGCTGAACCTAAATCCCCTTTGTGAATATAGCCACCTGAGGATGGGTACAGGGGACAATCTTGCAATCTCTGTGCTCATTTTTGTCCGCTCCATTCTGATGTCAGAGATGCACATTTTTCCAAAGAGCCGAATACTCTATGCGTTTAATGTAGCTCCAGCAGCACACAGCCATCCTCCAAAACAAACAGGCATTTCTATAAGATGAGGCTCTCCAAGAGCTTCACAAACCCTAACGACTCAAGCCCTATAACTCTCTTATCAGGTAAATGTGCGCTGCATTATTTTCCTGATTTTACTTGTGGGGAAACTGAGGCAAAGAGAGGTTAAGGAGTGGCCCACAGTGACATAGGAAGCCTGTGGCAGAGCCAGGATCAGAACCTAGATCTCCCACCTCTCAGCCCTCTGTTTTAACCACCTGCTCTGCCTGGGTACGTCTACACTGCAATAAACAACCCGCGGCACCGAGTCGCAGAGCCTGGTCAGCTGACGTTGGCTGCCGGGCTATAAAACGACAGTGTACATTCTCGAACTGGACCCCAGAGAGTCTCAGACCCCAGGATCCAACCTGAGCTTCTATGTTACAATTTTGTAGCCCTGCAGCCCAATTCCCACAAGCCCGAGTTAGCTGACCCCAGCCAGCCATAGCCCTGCCGCAGGCCTTTCCCATGTGCCTGATGTGCCTGGGCGTGACTATTACAAAACTCAATGTGGGTGCTGTTAGCCATACCATCAGGAATGGATTCCCTGCATATCGTATCTGCTGCAATAAACCACCCATATAAACCTGGGTGCGGCCTGGCTGCGTGTGATTTTACATACTTTTCAGCAAACGGAGAGATGCAAAAGCAAACTCCAACCTTCAAGGATGTCATCTGGATTTGCAACACTCTCTGAAGAATTTTGAATCCGTAAGCCAAAGAACGGACGACGTTCATCCATGTCCCCTTTTTTTTTTTAATCTGACAGATACAGTACGGATAATCTTCATTGAATAAGTAATCCAAGGAAATATAAAGCTATGCTCAGGAGACCTGAACCAGATCAGGACAGCCAAAATAAAGAGACAAGTAAATGGAGACACACACCATTGTTCCCAGGAGCAGAGCAGATATCGAAGTCTCATCTACAGCCAGGTCCAGACCCACGTTTTTGCCAAAATACAAAGACCACTGTATCCTAGAAGCATAGAAAGGTGGGGTTGGGAGCGACCTCGAGAGATCATCAAGTCCAGTCCCCTGCACTGAGGTAGAACCAAGTCAACCTAGACCAGCCCTGACATGGGATTGTCCTACCTGCTCTTAAAAACCTCCTATAACGGGGATTCCACAACCTCCCTTGGAAGCCTGTTCCAGAGCTTACCTACCCTTAGAATTAGAAAGTTTTTCCTCACATCTAACCTAAATCTCCCTTGCTGCAGATTAAGCCCATTATCATTTGAAGGTTGTGCTGCCCTTGGAGAGTGCACAAAAGTTATTCCCTATTTTAATGTTATCTGCTCTTTTCTTTTTGTTAAAAAGCAAACAAGAAAAAACACGCACCCATGGGACAAAACTGAGCTCCATGGGACATAAACGTTCAGTGCCATACACTGGCCTTTAATTTTGCGTCTCCAAAACTGTGCACCCACAACACTCAGTTTTGGGTCTGCAAAGAACACGTCTGTTCTAAGCAACAATCATGAAAAGCAGAGACTGATGCAATGACTGAGCCAGGTAGAATGGCTCTCCAATTCAGTCCACCAAGCCCATGTATCCCTTACTATTAAGCCCTCATTTTTGATTATTCCAGACTGGGCTGTACCATTTTGCCAAAGCATGTGAACACCACATCTATGATGGATTACATTGAAATCACGACATCCACTCTACTTGTCTTCTAATCAATTTTGAATGCCGCTCTCTAATGGTGAAAGTTTAGCGAATGAACTCATTCTAGACTTCTCGGATGGATTTGATGTAGTTAAGCTATTCAAAACTATTGCACTGATTTCAAAACGATTTAAAAAATATGCAAAAAACCCCCCAAACAAGACCATTCTTACCCTTAACACTTTTGTTATATCTTATTTTCCCACTGCAGCACCTAGACTGCAATGGAGATCTGGACCCATTGCGCTAGATGCTGCACTACACACAGCAAAGGAAAAGTCTCTGCACCAAAGAGCTTACAAAGACGTTCTAGGAGCGGGGAACTGCGGCATAGGAAGATCAAGGGACTTGCCATAAGCCACAAAGGTGTCTGCAGCAGAGCGGGAACTGAATCCAAATCTCCTGAATCCCAGTTCAAATGCCTCAGCCACAAGACTCTTGCAAATTTCTTTTTAACAGAAATTCAATTCTATAACATCCTTTTCTACTGCTTAAGAACCACAACGTATGGCTCAAGACCCACATCAATCCTATGTGAATAGAGAAGTAAATGGAACCTTTGCACAAAAATCAATGGGCGTGCATGGCTCTCAATGTTTTGCTATGGATCAGCATATGATATATTTCTTTATAACATATACTGGCACAGACTACACATACATTATCTGCACTACAAAATATATGCAAAACAAGGGAAAGGAACACACTAGCCAACATTTTACTAAGATAAAAACTTAAAAAAAACCCAAACAAGATGCAACTTTATATATTATATGTTACCCAGTGAAAAAGTATTTTTTAAATAGTCAGTCTTATTTTCAAAACTAGAAATGTTTTCCCCTATGGATTTTGGATGCACCCCTACTAAAAAGCTTTTTTTTTTTTTTTTTAGCACTCTGGAAAAGGTCAGCATTTTGAGGGTTAAAATAACTTCAATGAAAAAAAAATTGAACAGATTCTGAGAGCACTAAAATTAAGTTTGAAATATATTTTAATGTTTTTTTTAGCATTAAATTCAAAACTACTCAAATGCCTCATAAATTATATAGACTTACAAAAATACGGGCTGGACATTCTACTGAACTCAGAGCTGCAGTGTGATTACACCCTGACTTATTCATGAGATTTAGTCCAGAAGAGAGATGAGCACTTTGCTAGCTACAATACTCAAAACGATGCAATAAAAGGTTGAAATCACACAGGCATATCTTTGCTCAATATGTATCTGTTCCCGCTGATGGTTGGGATATGAACATTTATCAATGCCTTGAAAATGCTATTTTAACTGCAGGTTAAATGCAACTTGCCTTATTCAATGTTGAAATCTTACTCAAATCCACTAACTTTTCTTATTAGATCCCATCTAGTCTATTTACAAACAAAGATTCAGCATATGTATCATATTGGTGTGAAAGATTTAAACAATCAATGTGAAATCAATTGCTCAACACATCCACTAGAGGACAGTGCAATTCAATATGGAAAAGGAATATAAATATCCCCTTGGAGAGAAGACCTGGGTTATTTCTTCTACTTAGAGCCAAACCATCTAATTTTACTTGATAAAAATAGTGTAGAATTTTATTTTGCTTCTTTGGGAAGGAACTTCCAAAGTCTGAAAGTCACAAATTTAAAGAGGGCAAGTTATCTAAAAAGGAAAACAGGAACGCTTGTGGCGCTGTGAAGAAATATGAATATAATGCCATTTTAAATGTCTTTTACCACTGTGAAATGGGTCAAGATTTTAAATTAGTATAAAAAAATGTATAATTGTTACCTCATCAGGAGAAAAACTCTGGTGGAAACATAGGAAAGAATTCAGATTCCCCAGCCAGGTGTTAACTGGCTGATGGGGAGAAGCAGGAAAATAGATTTTCTTAACTGCTGGGACTGGATGCCTGGCCACCATTCCCACTAAGCCAGGAGACAAATCAACCACAGCTGCAAACTATTTAGGCTCCCAATGGCTGCTATGCTTGTGCTGTGTGCACTTTTTGAGATATATAGTGCTAAGAATCGTCACAAAGCTCAAAACCTCACTCCTTTCTGCTCCAAGTGCAAGGTGCATTTATTTGACCTTGCCTTCTCTAATACGAAACATAGCAAGAAGTGTGCGTGTGCACGCAGTGTGTACGATTCTCCACCTGGGGAGAGAAAGCACAACATGGGACAGATGGTAGGCATGTGGCTTAACATACTGCTGGAAGGTGGTCAGATACTATGGTGAAGGGCACAGTATAAAAACCTTTATAGAACAAAAAAAAAATTGTGAATGGATGCTCATTATAATATCTGGACTGCATATTAGCAGTCCAGATTAGCATATTAGTAATTAACATATTAGTTCAGGGATCCAGTTTGCGAAGGAAAAGACTGAAAACCCTATAACTAATTTGGGACTCTGTTGGATACTTTGTTCTGGTTAATTCACATCTCTAGGAAAAAAAGGTTTCAAGCTTCCAACTGCCATGTGTCTGCAAAATTATTCTGCAACTCCAATGAATCATTTGAATTTCATGCGCTGAGCCAGTGCTCCAGACCCTCTTCTCCAGGGCTGCTTGCCTGCCGCAAACTCAGAACCAGAATGCTCCACCATTTGATTTGGCTTTCAAGAGAAATAAAGGTTATTTGTTGGACTGGGAAAGACTGCCGAAAGAATTCTGTCCCTTCTGTCTCTCTGAAGGAATTACTGTTGTGGACCTTTGACAGGAGTGAGAGAAGAGTTCAGATCCGGGGTGTTCTGTAGCAGGCTGGGATGTGCTAAGCACGGGAACCAGGCCTAGCTCTCAAGCAGACTTGTTTGTGAGATTGTGTTCCTGGAATTCTCCCTTATTCCTTTTTGGTCACAATATGGGAAGAGATTGAAGAATTAACTGGTTCAGTTCCCTAGCTCAATGGAACAAGGAATGCTGGACAGTGCGTCACAGGTCCCATACTTGATAAGAGCCTTTTTCCCAAGTGACCGTGGTCTGTGGTTGTGGAGCAGGAAGAAATGAGTTGTATCCCCACCGTCACTATGAAATTCTAAATGGGTATGGTGGGCAGCAAAGAGAAAACCATGAACTTCCAGGCTGCCATGGCTATAACGGTATCTATTTTTAGCTCGGCAAGCCTTGCACTGACAATATTCCGAATGCTTTGTGTTGTTTACAGGATGACACGCTTTGAGTCCTAGCACAAGGAAGCATAAGAACATAAGAATGGCCATACTGGGTCAGACCAAAGGTCCATCCAGCCCAGCATCCTGTCTGCCAACAGTGGCCAATGCCAGGTGCCCCAGAGGGAGTGAACCTAACAGGTAATGATCAAGTGATCTCTCTCTCCTGCCATCCAGCTCCACCCTCTGACAAACAGAGGCTAGGGACACCATTCCTTACCCATCCTGGCTAATAGCCATTAATGGACTTAACCTCCATGAATTTATCTTGTTCTCTTTTAAACCCCAGTATAGTCCTAGTCTTCACAACCTCCTCAGGCAAGGAGTTCCACAGGTTGACTGTGTGCTGGGTGAAGAAGAACTTCCTTCTATTTGTTTTAAACCTGCTGCCCATTAATTTCATTTGGTGGCCCCTAGTTCTTATATTATGGGAACAAGTAAATAACTTTTCCTTATTCACTTTCTCCACATCACTCATGATTTTATATACCTCTATCATATCCCCCCTTAGTCTCCACTTTTCCAAGCTGAAAAGTCCTAGCCTCTTTAATCTCTCCTCATATGGGACCCGTTCCAAACCTCTAGTCATTTTAGTTTCCCTTCTCTGAACATTTTCTAATGCCAGTATATATTTTTTGAGATGAGGAGACCACATGTGTACGCAGTATTCAAGATGTTGGTGCACCATGGATCTATAGTTGAAGCTACACTAATTCACACTGGAAATATGGTGCAAATTTGTAACAGTGAGAGTAAGCAACTGTTGGAACAACTTACGAAGAGTCATGGTGACCATTTTTAAATAAAGATTGGATGATCTAAAAGCTCTGCTCTAGGAATTCTATTGGGGAGGTTCTATGGCCTGTTTGTTATGCAGGAGGTCAGCATAAGTCAGGGGTAACTACGCAAACTATGGCCTGTGGGCCGGATCTGTCCCACGAGCCGTTTTAAGCCAGTCCCTGAGCTGCACCAAGCGGCTCGGCCCCGCTACGGCTGGGGTGCTGGGTCGGGGGCCACGCCCCTGAGCATCTCCCCATGCTCCAACCCTTTGCTCCAGCCCTGATCTCCCTCCTGCACCCCAAACCCCTCATCCCCAACTCCACCCCTGAGCCCACAGCCGGAACCTGAACCCCTTTCTGCACCCCTGCCCCAGCCCTGATCTCCCTCCCGCCCTCCAAACCCCTCAGTCCCAGCCCAGAGCACCCTCCTACACCCCTCCAAACTCCTCATCCCCAGCCCCACCCCAGAGCCCACACCCTGTCCCACACCCCAACCCCGATTTTGTGAGCATTCAGGGCCCTCCATACAATTTCTATTCCCTGATGTGGCCTTCGGGCCAAAACGTTTGCCCACCCCTGGCCTAAGTGATAACAATGGTCTCTTCTGGCCTTGGCATCTATGATGAATACATATCATCATCTGGCTGTGCAAAATGAATGTAGGAGACTGTACATGCTAGTTGTTGTGTACCCCAAAATCCCCTTACCTGAGAAAGATTACACAATATTTTGGCTGTGAATAGAGCCTTCACAACTGAATAAAAGTTTCATATTACATTTAATCCAATATCATCCTGCATTTTGCTTCATGCACCTCAGGTTTAATTTCTTAATGAAATTGTACTTTGAAGCATTTGACATTTTTAATGAACCTGACATTCAAATTAGATTTCTGATCGCTAAACAATATTCAGTTATGTGAAAAATAAAAATAAAATAAGTAAAGGATTCGTTATTTAAGCAATATGACAAAACAGGCAGTATATTTTTCTACTATTTAAGCAATCTGCTATGACAGGAATGCATTTCTGTACAATTGCATCATGCTTTATGTGGTGTTACAAGGTTAAGGGCTGAGTGACTCTAACCACTTGAATAGTGCAATAATCTTCTAAAAAGCCAGTGCCTGGAGTATCTTAATGCTGTGATAAAATGGAACTAGTGGAGTGTACACTCCAATATACAGCATGGATATAGTCAATGTAAATTATTGTTGAATTTTAGAAGTTAAGAGTTTTACTAATTGAGTTAATCCTTGTACATTAACAACACTCTAGGAAATTTACCAAAAAGGTACAGTTCTTTGTTTTTATGAAGATCATAAGTACCCATGACATGGACATCAGACACCCAGACTGCAGCTTTACTGAAAATCTACAAGACATCACATATGATTTCTGATAATGGTGGAAGAATTCAAATCTGATAGCCCATTCCAAAGAACCACTTAATAGGGAGGTTCACCACCCTTGTATTTAATGAACATTGATATCAATTTGGCATCAGTGACAGGCAAATCTCCTTTGCTAACCACAATTCGAAAGCGACTTCATCATTCATAAAGAGAATAAAACCTCTTCAATGACATTTTAAATCCTTATTAGAAATGGTCTTTGGGGAAGAACTGGGCAAGAAATTATGTGAATGCTACAAAACTGAATATCCAAATTATTTTAATTCCCTCCTCCCGCCCCCCCAAAAATTCAGGGAGTTTTGGAAGTCACTAGAAGCAAAGCAGAAACAGAAAACTAGCTCCCAATATTAGCATAACACTCCTAACTATGCCATTTGCTGAGCTGTAGTAACACTATCTGTTTCTCACTCTATTGTCAAGCCTCTCCACAGTGCAGAGATTAGTGAACAAAGGGTATGTCTACACTGCAATTAGACACCCACGGCTGGCCTATGCCAGCTAACTTGGGCTTGCGGGGCTCAGGCTAAGGCCTTGGCTACACTTGAGGATTCACAGCGCTGCCGCGCGAGTGTAGTCGCGCCGCCAGCGCTGTGAGAGCTCTCTCGCAGCGCTGTAAGTACTCCACCTCTCCGAGGGGAATAGCTTGCAGCGCTGCGAGGGAGCGTGCAGCGCTGCAGGCGTTGATTACACTGACGCTTTACAGCGCTGCACTCGCTGCGCTCGGGGGGTGGGGGGGGGCGTTTTCACACCCCTGAGCGCAGCAAGTTGCAGCGCTGTACAGCGCCAGTGTAGCCAAGGCCTAAGAAGCTGTTTCATTGTGCTTTAGATGTTTGGGCTTGGGTTGCAGCCCCAGCTTTGGGACCCTGGGACATACCCCGTTTTTTGGGAGGAGCAGGAGCTAGCTATCCTTGTATAGAGCAACTTTCAGGAGTGAGACATTTATATGGATAATGAGAACAGCCACAGCTACATTAAACAGAGAAGGGAGGCCGGGGAGGAAGAAAAGAAAATGAGCCCTCATGATTCAGAGCATCAGCCAACCACTAAGTGTTGGAGTTAGAAATCAATTTCCCTGTAGACAGGTTCTCTGAAACATCTGGGACTGGCCACTGTCAGAGATATAACAAGTTGGATATAGGGCTAGTCAGGCAATTTCCATGTTCCTTAGACAGTTAACCATCTGGATATCATGGAACTGTATCCCCAAAATTGCAAGTGTAAAGTTAGAAGTCTTTTTTGCATGTTTAGCCCTAGAAACATGTTTTTTTAGTTTAAAATGCAACCTAGGATGCAAAAAACCCTCCCTCACAAACTCCCACCCCATAATCCTTGAAAATTATTTGCCTTCTGGCTTTTTTCAGGACACCCTCAAGCCATGATTTCATCTTTTCTCGGCACCAGTTGGGCTAGACACTTGCTTTATTTTAATTAAAGCTGAAAGTCTCACATAATCACAGGACTCCAGGAACTTGGGCTTTAACAGTGACACCAAATATTCTGAGACTTGTGATGAAATGTGTGGACATCTACTTTCTACCTCTATCTGCTGCACTCCACATTTTCCTTTCGGTAAAAGATTGGCCCAAGCATCATGTTTTAAAAATTGATGTCAAGGGAATAATTACTGAATCTAAACCAGAGCCCAAATTATTTTCATTCCATAACTGAATATATACCCTAGAGAAAAGTATAGTGTATTTACCTACAGTATCAAAATACTATATTTTGCTCTCGTCCACAAAAAATCAGATAAGGAGCAGTTATTTATCAGCTACAGAGACTCGGGAGAGCTTAATACTTTGTCACCTGAGACATATGTCTGACATGTATTCCCCATGCAGAGGGGAATGCAGTATCACAGAAACTCATATCTAGGTCAGACTATTGTTTTGATAGATGGAAACTTCTGAAAGAATTCTAAACTGGAGGAACTTTAATTAAAGCATAAAATGTATTGTCAAGGATACTGAATGACATATGCTTTGTCTAACATATAAAACCTGCAAATAATTAAAAAGTGTTCTTTTACAATAACACTAGTAATCAAAAACCTGAATTATTGTGCATATGAGGTTTTGAATTATTACTACATCAACATCAGCAACTCAAAATGCATGCCCATCAACTCTTTACTATAAAATTTATAGAAGACTGCATAAAAATAGAGAGTGGTAATGTTTGAGTCGTGTGTCCTTGTTATCAATTACAATGATAATATTGTGAAAGCATTACAATCTTTTCAATTTAAGCATACTGTTTAATCAGGACGCAGTGTTTGTCTAGTGATTGTAACCAGAGACTTGGAACTAAAGCCCTTATTTTTTTAATGTGAAGAATTCCTTGCTATTCCACCAACAGGAACTGGACTTCATCAGATAAATGCAACTGTGACTCACACCAGATTTGTCTCTATGATTCTTGGCCGAGAGAGTAGGTGGAGCTTTCGCACTGCCCTTCCAATGCACCATCAGCCATAGGCAGGTATAGGCAGACAAGGGATGTTCCACTCAGAGCAGGGGGAGACTGGGAGGCAGATTATGACTGGCTGAGCCACAATCTCCTTCCCCGTCTGCTCCAGGGGCAGCATGTTGTTCAGGGCTGGAATCAAAGCCTCAATTCAGTCCTTAACAGGACTTTTGTCCTGATTTTCCTCTGTTGGGACCCCCAGCCTCCCTTGCTATGTATATTAATACCGTGCACTGGGAGCAGAGTTTCTGGAAGATGAATGATCATTTTTATCTTCTGTGAGGTTATATAAAAGTAATTTGAAGTGTTTTTTTTTAAAATGGAATAACTTACAGTTTAAAAATTAATGATCAGTAAATTACATTTTCACACAGCTAGAGTGCAAAGTTAAGGATCACATTATTGGGTGACTGGATGGCTCACAGGCTTGACAGTAGGTTCTAGAGATTTTTGAAGTTTGTTCATCAGCATAACATGCAGTTTGGGACTTTAAAAAGCACCACCACCACCACCACACTATTACGTGTTTTATTTGACCTAAAAGTTTCTGCATTTCAGTGTCTGGGAAAGATTCATTCTCCTTGCAAAGAAACAAATGCACAATACGATTTATCAGCTGCCTCCCTCTAGCTTAAAGCAATGTACAATAAAACAAGAGGGGAGTGTCCAACCCACAGACCTGAAGTGATCTGAACACCAAATCTGAACTGTGAAAGATGTCACAGTGCTACATTAAGAAACAGATGGAGTGAGCATAAAACAATCACAGAAAAGCTAGCGTGAAGGAACAGTAACCAAGTTTGTGATGTTCAAGGCAAACTAGGGGATTCAGACACATTAAACTTGGCCTTAGATGCGTCTTCTGTTATGTCTACACCAGTGGTTCTCAACCTATTTACCACATGTGGGCCGCATATGCAACTCTCTCTGTGTTATGTGTGCTGCAGCCACACAATATATATACTACCTGTATGGCCCCGAGGATGTCACATGGGTCACAGCTGTGTGCTGATTGGGCTGCAAACCTACGTCGGCAAAACTTACGTCGCTCAGGAGTGTGAATATTCCACCCCTTAGGCAACATAAATGACACCGACAAACGCTCATGTGCAGAGTGCTATGTGGGGGGAGAGCTTCTCCAGCTAACATAGCTTCTGCCACTCGTGGAGGTGGGTTTTTTATGCTGACAGGAGAGCTCCCATCGGCATAAAGCTTCTTCACCACGTGCGCTACAGCTGCACCACTACATGTATAGACTTGGCCTAAATCACAGGCTGCTTTGCAAATCTCAACCCAGAGCTCTATGTAATACAACATTGGATAAAGGTCTCTCTATTAGCCATAGGTGACCAATATTACCCTAGCTGACAAGGGAACTGGGTTACAAAATGATTTTGCAGTGAGGGCAACAGAAATATAACCTGCAGATTCTCTGTCTCATGGAGATCTGTATTAATCACTGTGATTTAGGGCTTGTCCTTGTCCTCTGATAGGCTGTGAAATACTGTTTACAAGCATCTGCTTGGAAAGCATTTAAAATTACTGTTCTTTCCACAGGACTAATAAGCATAGCTTGGTAATGGTGAAAATTATTAGTCGCATGGATTGGCTTTGAGGCATGTGGTTGAGATTCCAAAGCCACCTCTGGGATTTAGAGGTACATTACTTTTAATGGAAATTGGGCCTCCAAATCTCATGTGGCTTTGAAAATCCCAGTAAAAAAAGTACTCAAACTACTACGCTGCACACACTACTGCTTGAAACTAAGTGTGATCAATCTTCTGTATCAAGTGGGGGGAAATGAGGAGAGTACTAGTCAATATTCAGTTACAAAACTGACTATCAACTGTCGCCAAAAGCCATAATTTGCTACGGTGTTTTTAAAAAGACATACCACCTCTACATTAAGATTTTCTGCAATGATTATTGCAATATACACTATTGGTGATATAAGAATATAAACACAAGATTACAGTAATTTCTTGTTTCGGGACTCTTAAGAGAAAACTGATTAGGAAATAACATTCTGTAAAAAGCAAACATCGTATTAAATTAATTCCGAAACACATCTGTGAAGCAAATCCAACATGAGCTTGATCTACATTAATAATGAAAATCTTAGTCAATTTCTCAACCTCTAAGTAAATCAGACAAACAAACAAGCAAAAGCAGATGAATGGGTTTTTCCCTGTAAAAGTGCAAAAGCAAAATGCAAAGTTTACTATCTTCTTGGGGCCACTTTTGATTTTCCACAGCTGGATGACATCAGAAGAGAGTACTCACATTTCCCAGCTTTGGGGGATTTATTTCACAATCTTACCACGATGCTCTTTTCTCACACACACATTATTTGTATTGTGTTAGTGCAGAAAGGAATGAATCAGGATCTGGGCATTGTTACTCTAGGGTCTGTACAGCTACATAAAAAATCCTAGTCCCTAAAACCAAAAGCTTACAATAGAAACAGATAAGGGACGTACAGGTAGTGGGGAGATGAATACAATCTAACACACAGTTTTATATTTGCATTGTAAACATTTTATATACTTGAAAACTTTTTTTTTTTTTTTTAAATCAGCTATACCCAATTGAACAGATCCCGGGGACGGATTTAAAGGAGAGATCATCACAGATCATGTCAGAGAGGTTGTTTCATATATAGGGGGCAATGTGTAACAACACGGTTTATTAACAAAAAAAGTGTGTGTACAGTAGAACAGGATTTACCTAAACCATCAGCTGAGAATCACAGCTGTTCATTTAAAACTTATATATTACCCTTTATAAGGCAACAAACCAAATGCACAATAAAGGAACTGAAAATGAGCTCAATATAAGCACAGCACAAACCTCACTGGCGGCACTGAGAACTGCTGTTCACCTTCTCTTAGCCAGCATTCAATGGAGTTTCTTCCAGCTATGAATTTCCATTTTATTTCAGTTGCCATTTTAGTGCTAAAATTTGGTCTGCTTGGGAAAACTAATGTATATACTTACCATAAAAAACATGGTAATGTGTGCCTGTATTCTCGCCAGTAATGGCCTTGTAAACTACTAGTTAAAAATGGATTATTCATGCTAAAGCAGGGGTTCTCAAACTGGGGGTCGTGACCCCTCAGGGTGTCATGAGGTTATTACTTGGGGGTCGCGAGCTGTCAGCCTCAACCCCAAACCCCGCTTTACCGCCAGCATTTATAATAGTGTTAAATATAAAAAAAGTTTTTTTTAAATTTACAAGGGGGGGGGGGTCTCACTCAGAGGCTTGCTGTGTGAAAGGGCTCACCACTACAAAAGTTTGAGAACTACTGTGCTAAAGGATAATGGAGGTGTACCCAAAGAACCCAGTGCAATGCCTACTGCAACTGATAAATAGACATTAGTGGGTGTTGGACTCGGGCAATGGTGGGCCATTGCTGATTGATGGGATATACAAGGAAAAATGTACAAACCAAGCCCCTTTATACCAAGGGCTACATCAACAAAGGGGACTTAGGCTCACCATTGCAATACCTAAATTTATGCGCTGCTGCCCAATGGAATTCTCAGTCACGAGTTAGGTGTTTAGGCTCCACATGTAATGCATGGGGAGAGACAGGGGCCTAAAAAAGGGATTCACAGAAGGCAGCAAACTGAGCTGCCTAAACTAGCCAGTAGGAACTGCAGAGGAGATGGGCGGGCCCTAAGCCCCCGCCCTCAAAAGGGCATTCGGTGCCTAACTCTAGCCTGGAGGGAGGTGCCTTCCTGGAGTTAGGCACCTAAACAGGTCACTTCTTTCTTGCAAAAAATGATGGTAGTGGAGGTGGTCTTCTAGCCAATGGCCCAGTGGTTAGAGCACTCACCCAGGATGTGGGAGCCCCAAGTTCAAATCTACCCTCTGCCTGTTCTAGAGCAAGGACTTGAACCCAGGTGTTCCACATCTCAGGTAAACGCCTTAAGCCCTGGGATGAATCTCTCACAGTGTCTCCTATTGAAGCTGTTCCACTTTATATAAAATAATTAACTATTCAGAGAGAGAAAGAGAATGACCAGAACAGTCTATTGCACTCACCTGTGGATCCAGATTCCAGACCCTGCACCAATTAATATGTAAGTATTTCATACAAAGTGAAACAGCTTCAACAGGAGTGAGAGAGAGCCCCACTCCAGAATACCCCATAGCTCAGTGGTTAGGGCACTCACCTACGAGACAGGGGATCTCGGTCCCTGCTCTGAATCAGATAGAGTAAGGATTTGAGGCAGTGCCTCCCACATCCTGGGTAAGTGCTTTACCTGCTGCGTATTAGGGTGTCAGGGCAGAGCCACCACGTCATCCTCAGCTGCATTCTGTGCGGTGCCCAATCTGGAAGACATGCTCTTAGATGGCCTCTGACAACCTGTACAGGGGAACTCCTAGTTTGTTAATCTGCCTGGGTTTAGGTACTGAGCAGTCTGGCGGCATCAGGAGGTAGACAGCCATATGCAGATACAGAGGCAGAATTTAAGTGCTATGGGGACTTTAGGAGCCTACAGGGTTAGGTGGTAACTATGTGGGTATTCTCAGGACCTACATTTTGGATTTAGGCATCTAAAGTGGCAATTAGGTGCTTAAATCCTTTTGTAGATCTAGCCTCAAGTTCCTGTCCAGAAAGGCCCTGGGGAGAAAATGTCTGACCCACATTTCCTTGGGGGTCATCAATGAATAGGACCCTACCCCACATTTTGGCCCTTTGAGAGCACACACCAAAGTACTCATTTATTTTGGAGATTATCAATGAGTCCCTTGAAATATAGATACAGATGGCCTTTGTCAAATCAATCACATTTAAATCTTGATGTTGGTAAAAGCAGTTGAGTAGTTTTGAAAAGGTGTTGAAAAAGAACAGCACCAGACTACCCTGCAGCATTATAAATAGCTCTTAGCTTGGTGACATCGGAAAGCGCTTACAAAGAGCAGAGCAAAGGCTTTTGGTTTGCTTCAGCCTAATTAAAATGTTTAAAAAGCATTTAATTACAATATGCCAAACAATACAAATATAAAGATCTTTCCTACAGAGACTGTGTGATGAATTGAATTTATTTTTTTTAATCAAACCCTTGGCAAGCAGTGTGGATTTCTTGTTTGTAAACAACTATACTAATGCTAAACATATTTATTCATGGCTTGACAAGAAATATTGCTGTGTAATTAATCATTTCCCTATCTAATTTAGACAAAATAAAAAAACAAAAACAGAACTTGTACCCCTCTCCCATTATGAAATAGTCAGCTACACCCAAATGAATAATTATCTGAATTATCAACTATCTACACATGTGCAGCTCTTTTCAGTCCAAACAATGCCAGACCCTTGATGCGTGTTGGTAATCTCATACACATTCACTTACTCTTTGTTTTAACTAAGAAAATCTCCTTATATATTAAATACGCTCACAATCATGAACTATTAAAACTATTGTTTCAAGTTATCTATTTATTGCAGGCTTCCCTATTTATATTCATTGCTAAGATGCCAACTCTGTATTATTTGTGAAGTGTCTGCTTGAGTGGGGGGAAAATGTTAAAGGCCATGGGTTAAGATTAATTCTTTGAAAATAAGGTAACACTTTAAAGCTGTGGAAAGTCGTCACTGGAATTAGCTCCTAAGACAGTGCCTAGCTTTGAAAACTAAAAGAACGGAGTTAATATAAAAATATTCATTAGTACGTATTTAGTTTTACAAGTCTAAATAGTTTAAAATTGTAAGAGTGGTTTGATTTTTATATGTAAACATTTGTAGACCTCAAAGGTTGCACAATATAACCTTTCACGCTATAACTTTCTTCCTGGTTCTCAAATGTAGCCATTAGGAGTCAACATGAAAACACAGCAAACTAACATGTTTATGCAAAAAAGATGAAACTCCTTGTGAAAAATGTAATATCAATCAAAAGAAAAGGAAATTTAAACTCCTGCTTGAGTGTGTTTTTGCATATAAAGGCAGTGTACCCATATTATTTTGAGGAAGTTCTGTGGCCTGCATTATACAGGAGGTCAGACTGGATGATCACAATGGTCCCTTCTGGCCTTGGAATCAATGAATATATTTTTGAAATGGAGAAAAATACAACTACATTTAAAAAGTTATTGTACACAAAAAGAATAATCTGATCTGTAAAAAGGTGCAGGCATATTACATAAGTGACAACTTTGACAAGACAAGATCTTCTGCAGCAAAAAACTTAAAATAATGAGACAAAAGCCCTTACTTCATGCCAGAGGCCTAGCACAGAATAGCATGATTACACCACTACTTTCTGAATGCTCCTTTTGATTCAGGTTGACTCTGGAGTTAACAAAACAACATATTCCATGCGGAAACTGTGCAAGGTCTGTCCAGCTTAAAAGGCAAACACTTTGTTTAAATTTCACTATTATAAATATACTACAGAAAGTATATTTTTGGCAGAGTGATGGGGTAACAAAAGGGTAGGAACAATTTAATTTTAAAATTCTCCTACATTCCTTGAAGTGCAAGGAATAATTCTAGAGTAACAGCAGATGATAATACGTTTATTATGGAAGTCTTATATTGTCGTTTGTCTTCAGCGTCTGCTGCTGACAGATAGACTCATTTATAATCCTTTGCCAGCCTAAAACTGGCAAACTCTTTTGAATTAGTCCCCAAACTTGAACTGACCAATTCAATTCTTTCCACAAATGACTGGGCAGCATTTCAAAACTTTGCTTAGTGAAAGTAACAAGTCCTATATCTTGGCTAACAGAGAGACTCTATGGGCTTTTCCCCAGTGTTCGTTGGAATGTTGATTCTTTTGAGTTTTAAGGAAAATCTGGATGCACAGTAAACAAATAAATAAATAAATACAATTAAATTTATTTTGTAAAAAATTCCAAATCTTAACACTCCTTTTCACCCTCTCAAACTTCAGGGAAGTTAAGATTCTGGTCCAAACTGCCGTACATGATACTGTGCATCTCTAACTCCACAGGGAATTTTTAACAAGCAGACTCCAAGAAATTGCCATTGTCTAGTCCGTTACTTGCTACAGAAAGAAGGCTTGGAGTAGACAAGACTTGAACTCACAGTGAATTAAAACAGACTTTTTGTTCACATTCATGATTATTTTCCTCCTCTCAAAGGTTCTCAGGCTCCCATTGTTCCCACCCAGAGAATGCAGTCCCATGGAAACCCTTTACTGAAAGGCTCTCAATGTATTTTACCTGAAAATGCAACAAAAGTTATATTCAAATATTCTGTTCTGGCAGCTATGATAAGAGGTGCAGCAGGTTAGTACATTACTCCTTTGCTTTGGGACTTTTTTTTTTTTTAAAGCTTCTGTGAAATTAGTTTGATGTTCTATCAAATCCCCCATGCATCCATGACCAAATCTCTCTCAGTGTGGAATAGCTGTCAATCTGAATACCTGAAAGAACACTACTGCAATCAGAAGGGTGATGCAAACAGGACTGAAGAGCACTAGAAAATGTGTGCGATGGGCCCTAGCCAGGGCTATTAGAAAATTACTTTAATAAATACCCAAATGCTTTAGAGTCATATCTGCCACCATTTATTGGTTTTTCCAATATCCAGATGCAAAAAATAAAGAACAACAACAATGTTTGATACACCAAGGGGCTTTTACCACTCAGAACTGAGGAAATAAATACATGAATGTCAACAAATCATGGTTGCACAGAAATGTTAAGCAATAGATACATGCTTTTATACAGGTCCCGCACAAGAGCGTATTGATGAAATAGTCACGGGGCAAAGCATGATGATGGATCAAAAAACTGGTTAGGATATAGGAAGCAAAGAGTAAGATTAAATGGTCAATTTTCATCATGCCAAAATGTTAACAGTGAGGTGCCTCAAGGTTCTGTAATAGGTCCAATGTTGCTTAAGCTAAAAGATACTCAACACAAAACAATATTCACAAGGGGGAAGGAACACAAGCCAGAATAGGGAAAGAACAGGTTAAATAATATTCAGATAAATTAGATGCATCCAAGTTTGCAAGGCCAGATGAAATTCATCCTAGAGTACTTAGAGAGACTGAAAAAATTGGGATTCTTTACCTTACAAAGTAGATGAGTAAAAGGGGACATGATAAAAATATATAAAATGAACAGTCTAGAGAAGGTAGATGGAGGGTTTTTTTTCCTTCCCGGTCTCATAAAACAAGAACATGTAGCCATTCAATTTAACTACAAGTGACGAATTCAAAACTGATAAAAGGAAATACATGTAATTAGACTGTGGAACTTATTGTCACAGGAAGTTGTTATGGCCAAGATTCGAAAAGTGATTGGACATTCATCTGGTCCTGGTCCCTGTCAGAAGAAAGGATACTGGATGATATGGACCTTGAGTCTGATCCATACTGGGTCAGACCAAAGGTCCATCTAGTCCAGTATCCTGTCTTCCGACAGTGGCCAATGCCAGGTGCCCCAGAGGGAATGAACAGAACAGGGAATCATCAAGTGATCCATCCTGTTGCCCATTCCCAGCTTCTGGAAAACAGATGTTAGGGACACCATCCCTGCCCATCCTGGGTATTAGCCATTGATGGAGCTATCCTCTATGAATTTATCTAGTTCTTTTTTGAACCCTGTTATGATCTTGGCCTTCACAACATCCTCTGGCAAGAAGTTCCACAGGTTGACTGTGTGCTGTGTGAAAAAATACTTTCTTTGTTTTAAACCTGCTGCCTATTAATTTCATTTGGTGGCTCCTAGTGCTTCTGTTATGAGAAGGAGTAAATAATACTTCCTTATTTACTTTCTCCACACCAGTCATGATTTTATAGACCTCTATCATATCCCGCTTGCTCATCTCTTTTCCAAGCTGAAAAGTCCCAGTTTTATTAATCTCTCCTCATACAGCAGCTGTTCCATACCCCTAATCGTTTTTATTGCTCTTTTCTGAACCTTTTCCAAGTCTGATATATCTTTTTTGAGATGGGGCGACCACATCTACATACACTATTCAAGATGTGGGCGTACCATGGATTTATATAGAGGCAATATGATATTTTCTGTCTTATTATCTATCCCTTTCTCAATGATTCCAAACATTCTGTTAACTTTTTTGACTGCACATTGAGTGGATGTTTTCGGAGAACTATCCACAATGAATCCAAAATATCTTTCTTGAGTGGTAACAGCTAATTTAGACCCCATCATTTTATATGTATAGTTGGGATTATGTTTTCCAATGTGCATTACTTTGCATTTATCAACATTGAATTTATCCAGTATGTCAATCCTGTGATCCTATAACGTAAATTTATTTCCCCCTATTTGGATGTAGTCACTAAAAGGGTAGTACTTGTCCATGTCTGAATAATACTGACAAAAACCACCATTCATGCAAAGTCCAAATAATCAAAGTCTGGATAACAAAGGGACAATCCTAATGCGGGTACAATCTCTTAAACTACTGAAGAGCCATACAATTTTATATACTCTAAAAGGAGAAGAGAGACACTGAACTACTACTGCTCCGTGAATTAAAGCAGAAAACAGGTGGGCTACTTCACAGGATAATCAACACCGATACATTTATACTCTTATCAAGTTAGCACATTACACAATCTAAAACAATTACTTGCTCACATACACAGAATGTTCGTTTCCAGTTACCTTCATCAAAAGTACCAAATATATGTAAACCTAATTAACTTTAAATGCTGTAACTCCACGAAAGAATATTATTCTCTCATTGCCCTGATGATTTATAATATATTTAACCGTGTCAAGTGCATGAATAATTGACGTGTTGAATTAAAAGTTAATTAAAACAATATAAGAAAACAAATATCAAACGTTAAGATGTGCCAACTGCTGAGCAGTTATTTTGTCTGTTAGTCCATGCCTGCCTACTACAGGATTTCTTGCATCTTTCTCTGAACCAACTGGTAATGGCCAGTGTTGGACACACACCCATAGATGGGTCCAATGTATCATTTCCTATGTTCCTACATTATGGAATAAGCATAGGATAAAATTAAAGGAGAGACTACTATAACTACAGTAAATACATTATATTAGTGTTTTGCAAATGTGGTTTATCAGCAATTTTCCTTTTAACAAGTTCTCGAAGTAGGTCGTGTATCTGTTCTGTTTACACAGTGTCCAGCACAAATGGGTCCTGTTAAATAACTAGGTAATACTAGATACTATGGTAATACAAATACATTATTATGTTTGTTATTGTTGTCACCAAAGGGTCTGAGTTCCAAGCCAGAACAGACATGTCTCAAAAATGTTCTCTGCTTTAGTGCTTATTACATGATTTTTTTCTTGCTTTCATTTCCTGACTTTCTCCCTCTCTGGAACTCAAGCTCACATGAAATTTCCCTTCCTGCAAAACAACTGTGTCCTAGTTAATCATCATTATATTCTGTCTACAATCCTATATCATTGGTTTTGATTAATCAGGACATCAGCAAATTCAGCATCACTGATTTTCTCTTATAGTTGCAGCTCTGATGATGGCTTCTAGAAATACTGAATCTGATAGAAAATGTTGAAATAATGCTACACTTTGAGAAATGTCTCTCCTTTTCCTTCAATGTGCATCTCATGCACAGGTAATAAAGCTATTTTTGAAGTCCTTTCTACCTCTCAGGTTCTGAAGTTAGAGATGACAAGTTCTTAAAAGTGTTTGTGGGAGTCCTATCTAGCTATCCAGGTTCTTGTAATGTGCCCATCACTGTAGTATTGAAAATCTTAATCAAAATGATAGCAGAAACTGAATTCCAGAAACCATTCTAGTGGAGATGGCCATGAATGTTCTCAATTAACAATGGTAAAAAGTGAAGGAAGTGTTCAGGTTTCTCCAAACATTTTCAGCTGAAATAAAGAGCCTATCTTCAACTCTAACTGCGACAGCACAGTTGTCTGGCATAGTTAAGAACATAGCCATGTTCCAAAAACATCTTTTCATTGTAGTATGGGCAGACCAGACTGTGCTAAAACTGTTAGGGAATCGGGTGTCAGCTTAGGTCATGACATATGTTAACGAACACAGTTCTATAACCATGCTGTCCCATCCATACTTCAAACAAAAATTGTTTTTAGAACATGAAAGCCCTTAACCATGTCAGACATTTGGGAGTTGGCAGTTAGGCTCCTAGTGCAGACAGGCCCTCAGAGAAACTGAATGACATTTTACAGATTTTTGGACAGCACTTTTAGTTTTCCATTTATTAAAAGCAACAACTAGTAGTTGCCTTTAGTGCAATAAGATACTAAAATAGTCACTTGTTTCTCATTCATTTTTCATTTCCACAAGCAGTACAGGCACATTTCGGCAGCGTTCAACACTGGACACATACAGATTCCTTACCTTTCAATTTCATTGCGTAGCTTCTTGTGCAACTTGGACACATCAACCACAGCACCAGACAACTTTTCACCAGAAACTTTGCTTGCTTTAGGTTTAAACTGATTAGTTCATCTTTCACTTGTGATAAAGTCTTGCATTTTAAATGCTTTAGTAAGAAGAGGCAGCCTTCATGAACTGGATCAGAAAAAGGAAGATATCTGGACTCTTTTTGCACTTAAAATGAAAGAATATGGTAGAATCCAGAGTCATGCAATCTGAAATCGTCTAGGACTTAAATTTGGCTATGTTTGTGTGTGCACAAGTTCAGTTTCGCTTATATTCTTCTCAATGTTCAATATGGAGACTGTGCTAATACTACAATACAATGTTTCAGTCCTTTTACCTCTCCACATTTGTCATCTACCTGTGAATAGAGCAGTGATGAGAGGACTACTGGAATGCTGGGTTTAGCTCTGGTGTTCTCACTTTACAAAGGATTGCAAATTGGAGAAGTTTCAGAAAAAAGCCACAAGAATTATTCAAGGTGTACAAAACACACTTCGCAGTGAGAGACATAAAGAGCTCAATCTATTAAATTATTGATGAGAAGGTTAAGAGGCAGCTTCTACCTAGAGAGGGAGAAGATATCTGGTGCTTCTGGGCATCAACAGAATACAAGGACCTGAAGCAGAAGCCAGAAAAATTCAAATTGTATATAAGGTGCAAACATAAGAACGGCCGTACTGGGTCAGACCAAAGGTCCATCTAGCCCAGTATCTTGTCTACCGACAGGGGCCAATGCCAGGTGCCCCAGAGGGAGAGAACCTAACAGGTAATGATCAAGTGATCTCTCTCCTGCCATCCATCTCCACCCTCTGACAGACAAACAGAGTCTAGGGACACCATTCCTTACCCATCATGGTTAATTCATAGATTCATAGATTCTAGGACTGGAAGGGACCGCGAGAGGTCATCGAGTCCAGTCCCCTGCCCGCATGGCAGGACCAAATACTGTCTAGACCATCCCTGATAGACATTTATCTAACCTACTCTTAAATATCTCCAGAGATGGAGATTCCACAACCTCCCTAGGCAATTAATAGCCATTAATAGACAACCTCCATGAATTTATCCAGTTCTCTTTTAAATGCTGTTATAGTCCTAGCCTTCACAACCTCCTCAGGTAAGGAGTTCCACAAGTTGATTGTGCGCTGTCACCTTTAAGAGTGAGAGTAATTAAACTCTGGAACAGCTTATAAAGGGATGCGATAGATTCCCCATCAAATGAAGTCTTTAAATCAAAGGTGAATGCTGTTCTAAAAGATATGTGCTAGTTGAATGATAAGGCGTTGGGCTCAATGCAGGAATTACTGGGTGATGTGTTATTCAGACTAGATGATCATAATGGTCCCTTCTGATCTTCAACTTATGAATCTATGTCCCAAGTTGAAAACAGATTGGTTTTTCTTCTGCCATTTCTATACATCTTAGAAACACCATACAACAAAACTATATTTACAGTTCTGCTTGGTTTTTCTACAGTTTAACTTGGCTACAGAACTAGATCCTCAGCAGATGTAAATCAAAGTAACTCCACTGATTTCTCAGTGGAGAATTAACACCAGTGACACCAGCAGAGGGGCTGACCCATAGCTTTATCTATGGCTGTGTTCTTGTTCAAGTACCCTTTTTCTATGCAATATAAAAACTTTGCCCCTGAATTCAGTTTATGCCGTAGGTAGACAAAGAGGGTCTATTCAGAAACATGTGAGCAGTCAAAGTGGATGGGGATTCTTTGAAAACAGGTATAGTAAACTGAAGCTTTCACTAAACTGGATACGCATTCCAGAGTACTAGATGCCAAAATACAGACAATTAGGAGAGTTACTGGAACACCGATGATGATGGTGCATCGAGAAGGAAACTAAAGAGGCGATGGTAATTTCAAGGTCCATTAGACACACAGTGGGTGGGGAGGAAATGAAATAGAAAAAGGACAAAATCAGTAGGGAAAGAAATTTTAATTTCAAGCTTCTAAGCAGGTATTATGAATAATGCAAAGGAAAAAAGAATCCCCCAAATATTTATGCTTTTAACATCTGGAAATTAGAAACATAATTGTTAAAGGGACACTACGATCGGCATACAATCCCACAAAATACTGAGAAGGACAACTTAAAACTCATGGCCCAATGACAATCTCTTCATTCATGCCCTGGCCCCTGTGCCTGCTACTTCCCCCTTCACATGTGAAGGACTCAGAGTGGAAGCTTACTGGCTGCAGTGTACCCCACCTGTGTCTTTGGCTGAGGAGGGGAGAGACGTAACCCTACTGGACAATGCCGTTCACCAACTTCCTTTCTTAGGACCTGATCCAATGCCCAGCGAAATCCACAGTCTCCTAGTGATTTCAATGGGTGTTGCACTCTAAGCAGGACAAAGGGGAAGACAAAGATCTTGCTCAGTTCGATGACGGGACGTAGGCAGAGCAGTCACCCTCTTGATCTTTCCTCTGCTACACATCATGCAGGTACATCAGTCCAGGGTGTCAACACCACCGTTCAAAATTTCTTCCCTCTCTTCCCCAATTAGGATCCTCCCAGCTGCTAATGATGCAAGTTTTAAGATTTACAAATTCATAAAATAATTTCATTTCCTATGACAGAAATAGCTACACAGCAACATCCTATTCAACACTAACACACTCTTGGGGAAAGAGATACCCATTGGCTTCTCTCACAGCAGTGCTCAAATGCATTGTCATCATGGCAGGACAGGAGGCGAGGGTGAGAAACTGTCAAGCTCAGAAGCTAAATTGACTAAACACAAAATGCTATTCAAAAGAATAAAGTAGACAATCTGAGATGAGGTGAAAGTACTGTATTCCTCTACAATCTTCATTTAGTGACCCTAGGTGTTATTTATAACACAGGTAGGTAAAATAATTCAGACAAGAATGGGATTTTTCGGTTATTATCATCCCTTTATTATGCGCAAAGAGCCGTGAAGATGTGAAATGCTCCGTGTTACTGTACAAATGGTGTGTAAAAGCAGCCCTTTTTGGAAGCGAAGAGAAACATCTGTTTCTAATTACCATTGTGCAGCTACTATTCCAGCTGATATTATTCTATGCTTCTTTCAAGTAAAGAACAGGAACTGAAGGTAAATTGCAGCAGCGCTGGTCTGATTTTCACTACTATTTCAGAGAAAATGAGCTAAAATCAACTCTTTAAAGCTTTTCACTGTACAAGATAAGTTCAGCATCTAGAAACCTGGCGTTCCAATAGATGCATCCCCCATCCCTGCAGCTCAGAAGAGTGGTAGAAATACTGTAGCTCGCAGAGTGGACATTTGAAGACAGTGAATGCGCATTCAAAAGATACGACCTTGGACCTACGTAAGGAGGGGAAGCAGCTTGAACAAATGTTTACAACACTCCTAAATATAGAATTAGAGTTGAGAATGTATAAAGGATAAAGGACATTAGCTATTAGCCAGCTCCTATTATGTCTAAATGATAAAACATTCATGCACCATGCTAGTGCTATGTTACTCTGCCTGTTCTTGGCTATAAGCGCAATCATTAATGCACCAAAGGTTCACTTTTCTAACAATTATGTACCTGATGTTAATGGCCTTTATAGCTTAAATTGGTTAATAAAAATCAGGTATAGGGTAAATGTAGTCTGAGGGTACGTCTATACTTACCTGCTGGTTCGGCGGCAAGCAATCGATCTTCTGGGATCGATTTATCGCGTCTTGTTTAGACGCGATAAATCGATCCCGGAAGTGCTCGCTGTCAATGCCGGTAATCCTGCTCCGTGAGAGGAGTAGGCGGAGTTGACGGGGGAGCCTGCCTGCCGCGTGTGGACCCGCGGTAAGTACCTTTAAGTTCGAACTAAGATACTTCGACTTCAGCTACGTTATTCACGTAGCTGAAGTTGCGTATCTTAGTTCGAACTGGGAGCTTAGTGTGGACCAGCCCTGAGAAAGGACTGGCAAAATGTGGTGACTAATCTGAAGGTATTAACTCTTTAGGACCATGTAGTGAATACACAACCTGCATAACATGGACATCACAAAGGTATCACCTCAAAGCCGGCAACCCTTGTTAAATCATCTCCCCAAATGCCCCCCTCAAATATTTATCTGGTAACAGAAATAATGAGCTGAGCACAAGGCACTCCCTAGAGATTAATGACCAGTTGAGGTTAATGGCCCTCAGCTATGCCTTGGGCCATCAACTCCTCCCAGCCAGTCATCAATCCCCAAGAAATGCCTTATGCTTCAATTGTTAGTGCTTAAGCATCAAGTGTGTAAATTTTCCGAGCACTAAATCTCAAAAAGTAACATTTTTTCCCCTTTATATGCCAATATTTCGCTAGAGCAGAGGGGTCAGATGAAATGAAAGTGACTTTCTTTTATAGTGACTCTCTACAGCTTTACAACACAGAGTTGTATTTATTTATGCTTATTCGTTTGGGAAGCTTATAAATAAAACCTCTTTCCCTTTCAATTCTGTAAATTTCCCATCTGACAAAACAGTGACCCAAAACCCCCCTTAAAAAGAAAATTTATCAAGCCTGTCAGGAGGGAAAAGGGCACCCTCTGGGAAACATGTTTATTAGTTACTTCCTGATGCAGAACAATCAGAGGAAGCACTAGAGCACAACACCGTTTCTTACAGGTCCAACAGAAGAAAAAAATGGAATTTAAAAATTGATTAAGAGTGACACATCGCAGCCAGGTGCAGTGTGGTGCGATGGCTGTGACACTGGCCTGAGACTCAGGAGAGCTGAGAGCTGTTTTAAACTTGACCTGCCATCTAACTTTGTGCAAGTCACCTCACAGCCCTGTTTTTCTTTCTCCTCCTACTCTTTGTCTGTCCTGTCTATTGTGACTGTGAGCTTCTTAGGGAAGGGACTGTCTCTCAGCTACATGTTTGCCTAGCACCTCGCACAGTGCAATCCTGGTATCGGCTGGCATCTCTAGGTGCTACTGTAATACAAGCAACAATTATGGATCTGCCATGGTAGACTATTGCACCTGTCCAGAGCCCCAGCAAATCAGTGGGGCTCCTACATGGCTGTAGGGGTCCACATGCATGGACCCAGCCCCGTACTTTTCAACTATCAATGCCCAATTCAGCTGGCCATAATCTTTTATTTATTTTAACAGCTACTTATACTACCACTTAATTTTTCTGAAACCAAAATTGTACAACATGTAAAAATTACCTTTTCCCCACCCCCAATTCCTTTTATTAGTATTTAGGAGAGTCATGGTATGTGGGAAAGCTTGCTGAATCACCTCAGACACAGTCCAATGAAAGAGCAAACAAAAAAAAAAAAAAAAGAAGAATTTTCTTTATTCACTTTGTTACGTGGTCAATCAATTTTAATCTATTCTAATATATTCACTCAGAAGGTCAATTATCCAAATGCTTCTAATTCAGGCTGCACCAGATCTTGGCAGCCAATGAACCATTAAAAGGGCATCTGTTCTTTATTTTATATATTTATTTTTGCAATGGTTATCACATTTCACATTCTTTCCTTTTTATACTATTCAGACTAATAAGACTTGCTTTACAAAGCACATTCAAGTTGGGGGGAAAAAAAACAACTATTCTCTGAAGTCCAAAAGCAAAGAAAATTCTCTGTGGGGTTCACAGAGTCCATGAATATGACAAACACAGCAGAGTTTCATTATTTCACAACCGTTTACTTTGAGGAAAATACCACAACAGATTCTGGAAAATGTTGACATTACATTTAGCAAAAGACCATACAAAATATCAGACTATTATCATATGCATTTATATTGGCACTCAACTAGCATTAGCTGTGAAGAAAACAGGGCTACCTGTCAGACAGCAACATGCACAAATTGGCAAGCTATTAGAATGCCAACTGGATGTATTCAATTAGAAAATTTACTACAGCACCAAAATGGCTTGCTTTTAAGAGAAGGCAGAAATGTTGTGGGGGGGGGGGGGGGGGAACAAGACCGAAAATTAACATACAAAATAATTTCTCTTACTTTCAGTTATAAAGGCTGCAAATAGAGTGATTAACAACAATAAAATACTTCCTGTGAGAAAAGTCAATATTCAGAAAGAGGTAAAGAGAAGCACTGTTGTCCAGTGCTTATAGCACAAGAGTAGAATATAGGAGTTTTGTACCTACCCGACTAGCTGTGCGACTTAGACATAACCCTTAGGCCTGCAATCTCAAACTTAGTCACTGATTTTGGGTGCACTTGACCTGAGTCTGATTTTCTCAAATATCGAGCACCTGCAGAACCCACTGATTTCAATTAAAATTGTGGGGTGCTCAATGTATGGGAGAAAAAGAAAAAAACCCTAGAGTGTCCCCCAATTTGGGCACCAAAAACCAGTGGTTACCTTTGAAATCTGGGCCTTAACCCCTGTCTGCTTCACTTTCTCCATCTGTATGTTGGGGTAATATAATACCTGCCTACCTCACAGGGATGTTGTAACCCGAGACGCACTCAGGCACCTCAATACAAGGCTGGAGAGTTTACTCCAGAGTCCCTCTTCACCAGTCCTGACCGATGTATCATGGAGTGCACTCCACTAGTGGTTCCTGAGCCACTGTCTCCCTTAATCTGTTCTCTCAGATCCTTTCTTCCCCATAATTGTGTAGCACAGTGGAGTCCAAAGAAGTCAGCAGCACTGGGAGTACAATGTTGGGCATGGGCTTTTTGAGCCAGTTTTTTAGATAATTAAGACAGTCAGAATAAATATCATGAAATAATTGCCCCGATGAAGGTAGAACTCATTGCTTCTAGACCCCCCACTAATTTGGCGAATGCTCCTTTGAAGTATTGTCATTTATTGCAACCTTTCAAGCCCCCCATCCTCATCCTTCACGCATGCATCCTCCCCTCCCCCGCAAAATAAATACCCAACATAGCATATGGTTTATGGTATAATAGATTTGGACTAGATGTCCTGCATTCTCACATTTACCTCCTCGTTTCTTCTGCTACTTAAAGTTTTATTTAAAAAAATTAGTCACCATAATAAATTATTAGACCATAAAAGTGGTCTGTTTTTTGCAACTCCAGTTTAATCTCAGTATACGCAGTTTTGCCTGGCTAAATAATTTTGCTCCCTCCCAGATATTCACACCCTTCAAATATTTGAAGATGCTGATCATGTCTCTCCTCCCACTTAGAGCAAGTTTTTAATTATTTTAGTCTTTCCTCATAAGTCAGTCACCTCCCAACATCAATTATTTTTGCTGCTCTTCGCCACACTCCTTCAATTTATAGAGACATAGAAGTTTTATGAATGGAGTGAACCAGCCATCTATGTCTCTGGCCCAGTTTATTGAATCCTAAGTGGAAATGATTTGAAAAGAAAGGAAAAATAAAGCTTTCCCCATCCACATGTTTACAGACAACTACCAAAGTTCACCATGGCCTTTAAAAATATTTACAAGAGGAAAAAACCTGAATATTTTTACTATACTTTAGGGTCAAAAAGTTCTGATAGTGCTTGAGAATCTCTGGACTAGAGAATAGCAGCAATATATCGGGGGGGCGGGAGGGAAGAGAGTACTTGCACTTGTTATGATAAAACTGTTTATGGAACATGGAAAATTGGTGTGTGTGTGAGTGAGAGAGAGAGAGAGAGAGAGAGAGAGAGACTGAGAAAAAATGAAGAATTTAAATTAACACGGGATGGTGTGGGATCGTATGCTGAGAATTTAGAGTGACAGCATCTCTCATGGGTACCAGAAATAGGTATGAATTATGCAAGTTTCCCCCAAAGAAGTTACAATAGTAATAAAGCTATAGGATCCCACATCAGGAAATATATTATTTTATGTCATTTAGTTTGTTTAGCATTTTTGTTGCTGTTCTTTCTGCCTCCTTCAGATTTTCCCCCTGTTGAAGGAAACTGGTTTCTACGGAAACAATGTTGCAATTGATATGGCATCCACACGCTCAGTATATAGTCAGTTTACTTAGTGTTTCGAAATGTATATCGGAGAATTCTGCGAGGGTTATGACGACTGCTACAGCACTGGCCAAGTCTCCTCTAGTGGACAGTCACCAGTCTACTGTACTGGACCAAACCTTTGGATCCCATGAGCTTCCAGCTGGGACAGCGCCCAGAAACTGCCTCTAAGGGTATGTCTACACTACCCGCTGGATCGGTGGGTAGCGATCTATCTATCGGGGATTGATTTATCGCGTGTAGTGTAGACACGATAAATCAATCCCCGATGGCTCTCCCGTCGACTGCTCGGCGAGAGGCGGAAGCAAAGTCGACGGGGGAGCGGCAGCTGTCGATCCCGCGCCGCGAGGACGCGAAGTAAGTGATTCTAAGTTGATCTAAGATATGTCGACTTCAGCTACTCTATTCTCGTAGCTGAAGTTGCGTATCTTAGATCGATCCCCCCAGTGTAGACCAGGCCTAAGTCTGGCCTCCCAGGCACACTCCAGGGGTAGACTCCCATTGGCACCTCTCCTTGGGATGAGAGATACCACAGTCCAACTGTCCTCAGCACTGAGAGCGGTGCTGAATCTCCCAAGCCTCCCCAGTAGCTTATGAGTGCTCCCTCAATGCCCACCCCTGGGGGCACTCTGGGTTATAGTTTAACTCTAACATGACAGTTAAAACAAGGAAACCAGGGTTTGCAAAGTAACTTCTTAAACACACAAACTCTACTCATAGATGGCAGAAGAGAGAGACAGATCTAGGCAAAAAAAAACCCTCCAGCACATAATCTCCCTTAGTCCAGTCTCACACTCTGTTGTGAGTCTCTGGTCCCACCACTCTTTTTGCTGAGTCATCTGGCTTTGGGGATAAAATGGCTCCCCTTACTTAGGGAATATACCACTTTTAAAAGCAGTCTGACACCTTTTGCTGTCCTGTTGGGATTTTCCAGGCTGCAACCCCATAGGGGATCCCTGGCACAAAATCGTTAACAGTCAATGGCTGTATTTGTAACAACCCCATTGTTCTACCAGGACAGAGCTATCCAATGTTGATGGCTCTTCCATGGCCCTATTTCAGTTGCTCAGACATGGCTTGTTTTCTGCTACAAAATGGAAGTTCTAATCCACACAAAATGTTACAATCATAAATGCTATTCATAAAAACAAGAAAAAGTCATAAGCTTATATAGAGATACTCCCCAAACTGTCACAATGACCATGTGTGTTGTGTGGTTTAAAATATATATTACATACACGTAGCTAACAGCTTGATTTCTGGGATGTGTAAAACAAATACCAAGCACTGAATGCTGGTTATATATTTTAAACGGAGGACACATTGCTATACCGACAAGGTTGTAAAAACCATTTTTGTTCCCTTTGCATTGAAAAGAACGATGTGATCTTGTGTAGTAAGGGCCTTATCTGATCTTATTGAGACCAGTGCAAACCACGAGTAACTGCAGCAATGTCAGTGGAGTGTCACTAGTATAGAACGGATTTCAGTGACAGGAGAAACTGTCCCTAACTCTGTGTGCGCTGAAACAAATCTCTTTTCTTCCTATTACAGTTTTGAAATTTCACAGCTAGTTCTCGTAAAAGAAAAACTTCAGAATTATTGTCAATTCCAGCCACAGAATAATCATATTTGTAGTGCTCAAAATAAAAGGCACTTTTCCCTGCTGACTGGCATTTCCACTGTGAGTAAATCTCATCTGCTTCAAAAGAAGAGTGGGGAATTGGGCCCAATTCACCATTGCATGGACATATGAGTAACACTTACTCATTCACCTAGTTCCTCTGACATCCAGGAAAGTAGTTGCATGAGTAAGGACCATAGGATTGGGCCCAGTATTTACAGACACTAAGGAAATGATCATCAATTATTGAGCATGCAGGTCAAAAGCCAGAGAAAGTGTTTCTGTAACACTGTGAATGGCTTGGAAAGGGTATGCCATTTCAAACCCCATATCAACCTTTTGTCTTTGCCACATACTATATTAGAAAATTCATGAGCAGAACTGGCAAATATTAACTCAAAAAGTCTCAAATCAATGGTAAAGTAGGTGGTAGATTGTAGCAGAATAAAAGCACTATGAAACAGCAGGATTGGGGGAAGAGGAAAATGATTACAGTTAAAGTAATTTGGGTCCCCTTTGTGACAGAGTGGGATATTTCTGTGTCAAATTATGAATGCTATGTTGTACTATGAGTTAACTAATAGCACAGTGACTGAACAAGCCTGTCTTGCATTCTGAACAGCTGCCCTACCCAAGAAAAGCGCTTGACACCTCATTGAAGGGCTATCACTGAGAAGCTAACAACCCTGTAATCTGGGACCATTGACTTTGGTTCTCTCTCAACTGCTGATTCATCCCAATGGAACATAAGAACGGCCATATAGGGTCAGACCAATGGTCCATCCAGCCCAGTATCCTGTCTTCCAACAGTGGCTAATGCCAGGTGCTTCAGAAGGAATGAACAGAACAGGTAATCATCAAGTGATCCATTCCCCATGGCCCATTTCCAGCTTCCAGCAAACGGAGGCTTGGGACACCATCCCTGCCCATCCTGGCTAATAGCCATTGATGGACCTGTCCTCCATGAATTTATCTAGTTCTTTTTTGAGCCCCGTTATTGTCTTGGCCTTCACAGTATCATCTGGCAAGGAGTTCCATAGACTGACTGTCCGTTGTGTGAAGAAATACCTTTTTGTTTGTTTTAAACCTGCTGCATATTAATTTCATTGGGTAACCCCAAGTTCTTGTGCTACGTGAAGGAATAACAACACCTCCTTATTTTCTTTCTACACACCAGTCATGATTTTATAGACCACTATCATATCTCCCCTTAGTCGTCTCTTTTCCAAGCTGAAAAGTCCCAGTCTTATTAATCTCTCCTCATACAGAAGCTGTTCCATACCCATAAACATTTTTGTTGCCCTTTTATGTACCTTTTCCAATTCCCATACATCTTTTTTGAGAGGGGTGACCAGACCTGCACCCAGTATTCAAGATGTGGGCATACCATGGATTATATAGAGGCAATATGATATTTTCTGTCTTATCTATCCCTTTCCTAATGATTCCCAACATTCTGTTAGCTTTTTTGACTAACATTGCATATTGAGTGGATGCTTTCAGAGAACTATCCACAATAACTCTACTCTTTCTAGAGTAGTGACAGCTAATTTAGACCCCATTATTTTATATTCATATTGGAATTATGTTTTCCAGTGTTCATTACTTTGCATTTATCAACATTGAATTTCATCTTTCATTTTGTTGCCCAGTCACTCAGTTTTGTGAGATCCTTTTGCAACTCTTTGCAGCCTGCTTTGGACTTAACTATCTTGAATAGTTTTGTATCATCTGAAAATTTTTCCACCTCACTGTTTACCCCCTTTTACAGATCATTTATGAACATGTTGAATAGGACTGGTCCCAGTACAGACCCCTGGGAGACACCACTATTTACCTCTCTCCATTCTGAAAACTGACCATTTATTCCTACCCTCTACTTTCTTTCTTTTAACCAGTTACTGATCCACGAGAGGACCTTTCCTCTTATCCCATGACAGCTTACTTTGCTTAAGAGCCTTTGGTGAGGGACCTTGTCAAAGGCTTTCTGAAAGTCTAAATACACTATATCCACTGGATCACCCCTGTCCACATGCTTGTTGACCCCCTCAAAGAATTCTAGTAGATTGGTGAGGCATGATTTCCCTTTACAAAAATCATGTTGACTCTTTCCCAACAAATTACTTTCATCTATGTGTCTGATAATTCTGTATTTTACTATAGTTTCAACCAATTTGCCTGGTACTGAAGTTAGGTTTACCAGCCTATAATTGCTGGGATTGCCTCTAGAGCCTTTTTTAGAAATTGGCATCACATTAGCTATCCTCCAGTCATATGGTACAGAAGCTGATTTAAATGACATATCACAATTAGTAGTTCTGCAATTTCACATTTGAGTTCCTTCAGAACTCTTGGGTGAATACCATCTGGTCCTGGTGACTTATTACTGTTTAATTTATCGGTTTGTTCCAAAACCTCCTCTTATGACACCTCAATCTGGGACAGTTCCTCAGATTTGTCACCTAAAAAGACTGGCTCAGGTTAGGGGATCTCCCTCACATCCTCAGCTGCAAAGACCAATGCAAAAAATTGATTTAGTTTCTCCACAATGGCCTTATCTTCCTTGAGTGCTCCTTTAGAATCTCAATCATCTAGTGGCTCAAGTGGTTGTTCAGCAGGCTTCACGCGTCTGATGTAATTAAAATTATTTTTGCTGTTACTTTTTGAGTCTTTGGCGAGCTGTTCTTCAAATTCTTTTCTGGCCTTCCTAATTATATTTTTACACTTCACTTGCCAGTGTTTATGCTCCTTTCTATTTTCCTCAATAGGATTTAACTTTCACTTTTAAAAAGGATGCCTTTTTGCCTCTCACTGTTTCTTTTACTTTGTTGTTTAGCTATGGTGCCACTTTTTTGTACTCTCTGTTTTTTAATTTGGGATATACATTTAAATTGAGCCTCTATTATGGTGTCTTTAAAAAGTTTCCATGCAGCTTGCAGGGATTTAATTTTTGGCACTGTACCTTTTAATTTCTGGTTAACTAACTTCATCATTTTTGTGTAGTTCCCCTTTCTCAAATTAAATCCTACCGTGGTGGGCTGCTTTGGTGTCCCACGCCCTCCAAATTTACAGGGATATTAAATTTTATTATGTTATGGTCATTATTACCAAGTAGTTCAGCTACATTCACCTTTTGGACAAGATCCTGTGCTCTACTTAGAACTAAATCAAGAATTGCCTCTCCTCTTGGGGGTTCCAGGACTAGCTTCTCCAAGAAGCCATCATTTAAGGGTCAAGAAACTTTATTTCTGCATCCTGTCCTGAGGTGACATGTTCCTAGTCAATATGGGGATAGTAGAAATCCCTCATTATTAATGAGTTTTTTATTTTTATAGCCTCGCTAATCTCTCTGAGCATTTCACAGTCACGATCACCGTCCTGGTCAGGTGGTCAGTAATATACAGTAACTCCTCACTTAAAGTCGTCCCGGTTAACGTTGTTTCGTTGTTACGCTGCTGCTCAATTAGAGAACATTCTCGATTAAAGTTGCGCAATGCTCCCTTATAATTTTGTTTGGCAGCCACCTGCTTTGTCCACTGCTTGCAGGAAGAGAAGCCCATTGCAGCTAGCTGGTGGGGGCTTGGAACCAGAGTGGACCAGCAGCCCCCTTATCAGTCCCCAGCTCTCATAAGTTCCCTGTGCGGCAGCCGCCCAGCAGACTATCAATTGCTGGCAGTTCAGCTGTCCCTCCCCCCCCACTGCTGTGTGCTGCTCCTGCCCTGTGCCTTGGAGCTGCTCCTGGGAGCCTCCTGCTTGCTGTGCGGGAGGGGGCGGGGAGTGGGAGGCTAATGTCAGGGTGTCCCCGTCCCCCTGATCCTGCATCCCGCTTACCCCTTCTCCATAGAGCGGGGAGGGGGGGAGGGGCGGGACATGAGAGGGCTCAGGACAGAGGGAGCTTCCTGGCCACAGCTGCTGTCTCAACTTCCTGATCTACTTAAAAAGGCAATATACTTAGAGTGGTGTCAGCATACTTAAAGGGGCAATGTGCATCTCTCTCTCTCTCACACACACACAGGGTGTGTGTCTCTGTCTGCCATGCTGTCTCCCCTCCCTCCATTCATGCTGCCTTGTAGAGTGTGAGGCTACATTAAGAACGTGTTAACCCTTGAGGGCTCAGCCGAGTGCTAGTTCATCATTTAGCAGGAAGGCATTCCCTGGGAAATATCCCACCCTCTTCCACCCTTTAACTTCTTCATCTCAACCAAGCTTCACAATCATCATTGCTGTGTACAGTATTAAATTGTTTGTTTAAAACTTATACAGTGTGTGTATAGAATATAGTTTTTTGTCTGGTGAAAAAAAATTCCCTGGAACCTAACCCCGCCCCCATTTACATTAATTCTTATGGAAAAATTGGATTCGCTTAACATCGTTTCGCTTAAAGTCACATTTTTCAGGAACATAACTACAACGTTATGCAAGGAGTTACTGTATTCCTACTGCTATATTCTTATTATTCAAGCATGGAATTACTATCCATAGAGATTCTATGGTACAGTTTGGTTCCTTTTTTTTTTTTTTAAACTTCATTTGACTCTACGCTTTCTTTCACATATAGTGCCACTCCCCGATCAGTACAACCTATTTTGTCCTTCTGATATATTTTGTACCCTGGTATTATTGTGTTCCACTGATTATCCTCATTCCACCAAGTTTCTGTGATGAAATCTCCATGAATAGACCCTCCCCTAAGGAATGTCTCTGTTTGAACCACATGCTTCTCTGCACCTGTTGGTTTTCCACCAGCTCTGAGTTTAAAAACCATTTAACAATGGAGTTATTTTTACACAGGGTCTCCTAGATGGGCAAACAGGACAAAAGGAAGGGTGAAGCTTTTTGGATGAGCACATAGCATAAAGGAGCGGCCCTGCTTAGCTCTACCATCACTACATGTAAGGAGGACTTGAGAGACAGGGCAGAACAGACCCTGCCCAGCCAGAAACGTTGACAAACTTCAGACTCATAGAAGGGATGAGGAAGGGTGCATCTCAGAATGTATGTTGTTTTCAAAGTTCTGTAACTGTCAAGTGCTTTAAGAGTAAAGTCACTGTGGTTAAGAAATTCCTTTGCTAAGCCTGTGTTCCTTTCCTTCCTTTCACGTTGTTCCCAAAGGCCTTAAACTAGAGTCCAGGATGCCTACAGCCTAAGGAGAACTGTGAGGGAGCTTGTATAAGTGACTAGGGGCTTGGGAGGTGCCAGATTCTGGTTTGGGGGTCCTACGTCAGCTGGACAGTGCTCCCCAAGTCCCAGTGAAAGGCTCAGACAAGATATCTGAGGCCAGGAGTGTGCCCTAGACCCCCAGACCTAGAAACAGTGACTAGACTCTACCCAGACACAGGTGGGTTGGAGAGATGTGAGACCCAGTAATTGAGACAACTTGCAACATATGGGTGACTGTATATTGGGGTACTGGGCCAGGCTGTAACAATCTTGACCCACACATGCTCTATTTTCTGCTCAGGTGTCAATATTCCTAAAAAGTACAAATTTTTCTTTTATATATCACATTTCCTAAAGTAAGAAGAAAGTCCAGGTTGGTGGTCAAATCAGGGGTCAGACTCTGGCTGTGGCACTGATTGCACCATTTAAGCATAGCTCTGTATTCAGGGAGAGTGCATCTCTTGCTATATACCCCATCCGGGTTCGGCATACTCTCCCTCTCATGTCCAGCCAGCACAGGGGTGGCTAGCAGATGGGGAATGCCCTTCAGACACACAGAGGGGGCACACCTGTGCTCCAGGGAGTCCAAGGGCTGCAACTACACCCAACAGCCGGTGCCTTCCAGAAAAGTTTTGCATCCATGGAGCATCTGGCCACAGTCTCAACCTTTGCTCTTTGTAAAGTGGATATTGAGAGGCTCAATTGTTTGTAAAGTGCTTCGGCATGTATCCAGGCCTGGGATCAGGACAGCTAAAAGCTCTGAGATGAGGACCACAGAACTTTGTATCATAAGGATAAAGCTAATCTGTGCAGGAGACAGAGCTTCCTTGAGGTTGGGTTCCAGACTGTGGAACGCACTCCCACAGGTTCTAATGATCATCCCCAAACTCACCATCTCCCACTCCAAGCCCAAGGTGCCCTTCCTCAACCTGCCTTTTCTAACCAATGCAGAACAGCACGCACATTGCAGAAATAAACCCCACCAGAACACGCCACTACACCACACACACACAATTCTCCCTCTGGGGAGAGGATGAAAAGATGAACCACACATGACAGATATTAGTCAAGTCACTAAATATACTACTGAAGGACTCTCAAATACTGCCATGTTCAGGGTGGTATAAGAACCTATTCAGAATACAAGTTAAAAGCATGATTACAAAACTTTAAATGTTTTCACCTCAACAACAGCAACTACAACCCTGCCCCCGAAAACCTCTATTTCATGTAAAATGTTAATGCCTCAATGAACTACTACGTTAAAACCAACAGCATAGGGCTAAAGAGCTGTTGAGTACATGGGCAACATCAAAGCAGGTAGGTTCAATAAACTGTAGTCATTGTTTAGAGGCTTGAGGAGCATCACTTCCACAGCATTTCTGAAGTAATTTTCTCTAGTGACATGCTATGTTTTGTCTTACTGAACATTTAACCTCTAGATTTGGACAGCACACATTTGGCATAGGCACATTTCTTTAGGGAACACTAGAGCGGTTACTTCAAGTGACAGTTTTCTAATTATTCTGTCAAGCATCAATCTGTGAAGTTCCAAGTTCCTCAGAGCCCTGACTGACAGGGCAATCAGTGCTTTACTTAAAGCCTACGTATCAGCTCCTCCAAACAGCTCTGACCTGCCAAATGCTAACAAAAGCAGTTTTAAAAAGGAATGCTAAATTTGACTATCATCACCACTCTCCAGTTTGTGCATATGCGGTACCAAAAATGTGCAGGTACTCACCAAAAATTGCAGTTTCACCTCCAGTGCATATAATGAAATTGGGAACAAAAAAAAAAAAAAAAAAAAACCACAGCATATGCTGCTTTCCCAGATTCTAACAGTTCGTGCAAGGGATTTTTCTTTGGAGCAACTGTAGCTGGTGAAAAATCAGCTTCAGAAACACAGGCGTAAATGGAGATGTGGAATTTTGTTTGTTTGTTTGTTTTTTTACAAAGCAGTTTCCAGAGCATTCCAATTAGCTTGTATTTTTCTCTTTTAGGACAAGTTTCTTCATACTACTTTGGGCCTGATTCTGCCCCTGTATTTGTGATGAAGATTACCAAACACAAACAACAGTCCCATTGAAATCAATGGGACTAAGAATTTGTGGAGGAAGGTATTACTCAGTAAGAGAAAGAACAGTGAAATCAAGTACTTCTTGTGACTATTAAGGACCTTACCTAGTTTAGGGGATAATGGATTTAAACTATTTATCTGGTCCTGATGCTCTTACTAAAGATATGAAATGTAAAAGAACATATGTATAAGAAGGTTCTATGCTCTTTATCAAATTCACTATTAAACCCAAATCTGAATCTGAGTTTGACCACTACTTCTGAGAGTCTCAGGATACAGCTAGCATTGGACTGAGTTTGGAGTATAGGCAGTCATTTTGCACTCTGTAATCTCACGGTTGAGTTCCTTGACGTGGATCACTGGAGTAGCTAATATTGATTATTTTTGGTTATCATGCAGGTGACTCTCTTCAGCATTAGCTCAGGATTTCAGTCACCAGGGAACTATCCCAAATAGTTACTAGCTCAAAACATCTAGTTGGTCACACCTATTCTTCTCCAGCGGTTGAATCTGGAGGATGGGAGTGGTCATGGACTAATCATGGTGTCCTACATCTCCCTCGGACACTAAGTTTATGCATGTGCTCAGAGAGTTTTTATAGTTCTAGTTTTTCTAAAGGAATTTTATAAACATACAGTTTAGATTACCCTTTCAATAAAGGCTCCGCTTTCAAATGCCGAAGCCCCAACTCCCTGAGAAATTGAAACAATATCCATTTCTGTGCTCTACAGATTTTGTTGCACTTGTGGGATGTTGGTAGGAAAGATACACTTCTCAATTTATTCTCAACTCTCCTAAAAGTACCAACATCTAATGTTTTGCTATTGTTTAGGTTTATTCACAAAAGTGTCACATGGGCATCTGGCAATATGAAATAGCAGAATGTTTGTCAATATTGATTTCTATGGTGTCGAAACTTGAGTCCTACTCAAAGTCTCCTCCCCTCCCCCCCAACTGCCTTAGATCTAAAGCTAAGATGCAAAATAAGATAGGTTTGGCGAAGAGCCACTCGTCATCAACACTACTGTACTGGAAAACAGGTGGATCGAAATTGAGAAATGTGTGGTTAATGAAGAAATGAAATGCCAGCAAATCTGCACTAGAAGGCGCAACAGACGTTATCATTAACGACAAGGAGCCGCACAAGATATTCCCAATAGAATCAATCCTTAATTTTATTTTACTGGAAAAAAGTATATTATATAATTTAATTGGCATCAGGTTCTTGGACCTAGCTGTGAATCAAAACTTTGAGTAAATGGATTGCCTGTGATTTATGAAGTGGAAACCTCAGATTCTAAAGTCATACACTTTCTATAAATCCACATTATTTTGCAGTTGTCATTAGGCATGTCTACAACCTGGGTGTTACATAAGTCATCACTATGGTGACATGGTTAGTGTTGCATTATGAGCCAGATTCAGATATCCTTACGCACCCTCAATAGTGTATTATTTTGCAAGTGGGCTCATTGACTTCAGGGAGGACTACTCATGGAGGAAGGCGCTATGCAGTGTAAGGGAAAGTACCAGAATCAGGCCCCACATGCATAGGTCCTGCTTGTTCACAAATATCACTTGATGGCATGGAGCTTACAAATTTGACCACAGATACAATAAGTGGATCAAGAAGGGTCTTTGACAGAGGGCCAAAAAAATAGTAACAATCAATGGAGGAAAACTTGTCCAGCTGATAATCACATGTTTTTCTGTGATACTAAGTAAAAATAAGGCTGCCCTTCTGATGCTAGCAAAACTAAAGTAGCACAGATATTTAATCATCATCATCATTATGGGAGATTGGTTTACTCTGCTGCTATGTATTGCAGGCTTGATTTTGGTTGAAATTGTTTTCATTTTTTCTCTTTAGTTCAATTACTTCTGTAAGTTGCAAGACAAAGTAAAAACAAAAAATGTATTTGTGTTTCTCTTCTAAGTAACAGCCCCTCCCCTCCAACAACAACTGTACAGGGTCCCGTGAAAGTTCTGATTAAAGGCAAATCCTTCACAATTCAGAGAGCACATACTCAATCAGTGGTCGAAGAGGAAAACCTCCAGGGAGAGCAGGAACTAAACAATTCTGATAAGGTTTCTGTGACTTTTCAGCAAACAGTAATTTGCTCTTTTATATTTCTTCAATGAAAAGTCATGCATTGTAGTCCCAAACCTTTAAATCAAATGATTTGCTGGACATTAGGCATTCAAGTCCCATCACCTATTATAAAATATTGACTCTGCACTTTCATTCATTTCCCCTCAATAATTGATTTTTTTTTTTTGAAAGGCTAGCTAGTTACACACTTAATAGTATTCTGGAAGGGTCACAATCAGGATTTAGTTAAATAAAAGTAAACTCTGCAAAAAATGTTGAGCATTACTTTACTGTGAAAAAATACATTCATCGGTCTATGGCATGCTTTTACTTTTTCCTTGTCATGATTAATCCAAAATCTACCACCAATAGGAGTCATTTATATTTTACTTTAAGGCTTCTGCTTTAATAAGATTGAGTTTACCTTGTCAACAACAACAAAGCTTTGTAGTAACTCTCATGACTAATATTCTCAGTTGGAGTTCATTTGTGAATACAGCTCTGGCATGTGTTAGTAAGCCAAATTAAGGATTTCATCCCCCTCTTCCTTGAAAGTTGCCTTTTGGTCAACCGAATATTGGTATCATCCAGTAAATCCACAACTCCATGCAATCAGAAAAGTGACTCTGCATTTCTGATGACCAGATTGCTGTGAGGCCTATGTTCTAGTCAGTAAGCCTTTCTCCATATGTAAAAACAACGAGGAGTCCTTGTGGCACCTTAGAGATACTGATACAGACTAGCACAGCTACCCCTCTGAAGCCTGTTTCCATATGTAGAAACTTTCTGTTCTATCACGACAACTGGGATTGGATGCTCCACTATTACTGACAGGTCCTGGAGTTTGTCTGTCTACAGCCAGCAACAGAATGTTCTTTGTCCCCCAGCAGTCTTTCAGAGCTTAAATTTGGCAAGTTTTGGTGCACACTGTATAGCAATTGTGTTTGCTCAGACTTTCATTAAACAATTAGGGCCTGATTTTTAAAATAGAGTTCACACAATTGCATGTGCAAAAAGGGGCATGAAAATGGACACCTCATTTCCATGTGTAATTATCACAACTACACATTCATATTCAGGTAGCTCTACATGCAAATAGCCAGTTATGTTCAACCGAGGCTAACTTCACATGCCAAATTTTGAAAAAAAGATTCTCAATCTTTCGGGGGACGAGGAGGGTGATGTTAAAGGTTTATAATAAGTGATCTCTTCATGAGAGTTGAGGCACCGATGGCTTGAGACTACGTATGGTGGCTCTAAGCACTTTTTGTGTATTATTCATTGTAAAGTGCTTAGCTTCAGTTGTGGTAGAAGTTAGATCTTTAAAAATTTAAGGTTCAAAATTATATCATAATTTCAAATAAAGTTTAAAAGTGCAACTTAAAATTAATCTAGTTTACCAGATATTTATCTTTGTCTCCTTCACAATTCTGAAATACAAACATTCCAAGCCATCTTTGAAACATTAGCCATCTTTGAACTATTTACATATATTTCATTTGCATTCAAATAAATGAAAAATATGAAGCTATTCTTTATATTACTCTTCATACACTATTTATATTCTTATATAGCTAAGCTTTCTTCCCCAAAAATCTATCTTTTCAAATATAAATGTATTATAATTGTAAATACACTAGACATACCATCTAAACATGCTAGTTTAATATTTTATTTTCACTGCAACATTAATATTATGAGAAAAATGAAAAAAATATTTTGGCACTCATTAGAAATACATCATGCTGGAATGTAAATAGTACACAACCTGTCCTACATTACATTACAGCAAGCATTGCAGTTAAGGTTGAGAAGGCCTTTTTTTGTACTCATTCCAATTAAGTTGCTCATTACTTTTTTCAAACAAAAAAAAAAAAACTGTTCCAATAGCATTTTTGGATCTTGTTGGAACATTTCAGCAAAATCCATTCAATCATACATTATCTACCATTCACTACTCTCTCCCTTTGGGTAACCACTATATACATGAGTGTGTGTGTATATATAGATATTTACATGCGCGCGTACACACACACACACACACACTTTCTTTTAATAGGGTGGGATTTTCAAAAGCACTCGTGTTGGGCTGATTGAAAAGTTTTCCATCAAAACTGTTTTCAAATAAATCCATTTCCCCCTCACAAAATAGGTCTCCTTTCGACAGAAGATTTTTACTTTTTGTTGACAAAATAAAAAACGTTTAGGCCTACAAGTTTTTGGTTTGTGTGTTTTTGATGAAAAGTCAAAAGTTTTCCTACAAAAATACCCCTCATTTTTCAGCCCAACCTACACTCTGTTTCATATAAAATTTCTACCAGCTTCAGTGGGAGCAGAGTTAGGTGAATGCTGAGTGATTTTGAACATTTTAATATTTACACTTAGGCTGAACCTTTAACTTTTTAATAAGGAAGGATTTTAACCATCGTTTAAGTGATGTCAATGAAGAGATATAGGTTATATATTATTTATATTTTGCTCTGCAACAGTACTTCGGGAAACACCAACTGCGGATCAGGGTGTCATTGCCCTGTACACACAGACATAGTAAAAACGACAGACTACCTGCCTCAGGGAGTTCATAATTTACATTATTCATAGATTATAAAGCTAAAAGGAACCATTGTGATCAGCTAGTCTGATCAGCTTTAATACAGGCCATAGGACTTCCCTAAGTTAATTCCTATTTGAACTAGAGCATATCTTCTAGAAAAACATTCACATGTGATTAAAAAACGTCCATTGATGGTGAATCCACCATCACCCTTGGTAAATTGTACCAGTAGGTAATTCACTGTTTAAAAAATTGCACCTTATTTCCAGTATGAATTTGCGTAGTTTAACACCAGATCCTGCTCTCTTTGAAGCCAATGGGAGTTACTGGAAACAGAATGGGTCACTTATTCTCTACCAATAAATTGCTAAATATTTTATCTAATACAAAAGAAGGGTTTTAGGTTGAATATCAGCTTTTTGTCACTAAATCTCTTAAGAGTGCATCAATTCATGTTGATATATACGCTCTCATCATATATTTTGGTGTGTGCTGGATTTCTTGATCAAATTTCAAGTTTAATTCAATATCATCATTTGAGAAACACTATTACCTCTCCATTTATCAAGTAAAGGTATTAAATCCCTTTTCCTTCTAACATGTTTGAAAATGCTCATGCAGCAAATGAAGGTTGTATTTTCTAACAAGGAAGGACAGTGTACTAAATCCTAGCAAAATGTTCACTCTCAAAAAGGAAGAGGGAAAAAATCATTTTAAAGAAAGAAATTTAATGTACTGGGAGCAATAACCGAAAAGAAACCTCTTGTGGAAACACATAGTTGCTAGTAATTTACCTGGCACACAAATGAGTGAGACAAACTACGGTAGATCAATGAATGATAAAATGCTATCCAGAATGCTAAGGGTTAAGATTTTGGATGGATTATTTGTTGTTGTTTTTTCTAACTTCCAAGAACTAGAACCAGAAATCCAAGATGTTTACTCAAAAGCTATTCTATCAGAATTCTAGCTGAGAAAAAGAGATGTGCTCAGAATGTTAACACATGATTAATGAAGAAACCCATAGATAAACTGAATGAAAAATAATTAGCTCTGATATGTGCCAGTTGCCCCATGGGAATGCTAACTGATATGCATGGGCACAGTACTCCACTTACAGAACACTCCTCCAGTTGTGGAGAAAGACAATTCCCCATTGCTGGTCACAGTAATGCAGATAAATGCCTATTGTGTCTGAAAAAGAAGCTTCAATTGTGAGAAAGATGCCATTCAAATTAGAGTAAAAAATATGATCTAATTTGCTGAATGTACAAGTTCTTAAAAAAAAGAAATAAAAGGTTCTCCCACTTTCTTTCTGAAACAAGGTAAACCTGAATCTACCATGGAAACTCTAGAGAGTGAAGGAAAGAACATAGAAGTGTGAGAGGAGAAAGGCATAGCCTCTCAGATGTGAAGAGTAGAAGAAAAAAACAAAACAAAGATATTCTCATCTTTCAAAGAGATTAACCACATCAAGAAGTTAATTCAGCTCCATGTAATAAAGATAATACAGGCAGGAGACACTTGTAGAAAGATCAAATGAATGAGAAGCATAAACTGCACATGATATCAACTGTAAACAAATAACCTGTTCTTATTCTAGGATCTTTACAGTGGCTCTTATTATAATGTAAGACATCTACAAACGACATTTACAAATCTATATACATTAAAATAATCATATAATGTATTTTGCATTGATACCAGTCTTTTGCCTGCATCTGTAACTTTCACTATATGCATCTGAAGAAGTGAGGTTTTTACCCACGAAAGCTTATGCCCAAATAAATCTGTTAGTCTTTAAGGTGCCACCAGACTCCTTGTTGTTTTTGATTGACACGGTTATTTCTTTCAGAGTAGCAGCCGTGTTAGTCTGTATCCGCAAAAAGAACAGGAGTACTTGTGGCATCTTAGAGACTAACAAATTTATTAGAGCATAAGCTTTCGTGGGCTACAGCCCACTTCTTTGGATGCATAGAATGGAACATATATTGAGGAGATATATATACACACATACAGAGAGCATGAACAGGTGGGCCAATTAAGTGAAAAAAAAACTTTTGAAGTGATAATCAAGATAGCCCAGTACAGACAGTTTGATAAGAAGTCTGAGAATACTTACAAGGGGAGATAGATTCAATGTTTGTAATGGCTCAGCCATTCCCAGTCCTTATTCAATCCTAAATTGATTGTATCTAGTTTGCATATCAATTCCAGCTCAGCAGTCTCTCATTGGAGTCTGTTTTTGAAGTTTTTCTGTTGTAAGATAGCCACCCGCAGGTCTGTCATTGAATGACCAGACAGGTTAAAGTGTTCTCCCACTGGTTTTTGAGTATTATGATTCCTGATGTCAGATTTGTGTCCATTAATTCTTTTGCGTAGAGACTGTCCCGTTTGGCCAATGTACATGGCAGAGGGGCATTGCTGGCACATAATGGCATATATCACAATGGTAGATGTGCAGGTGAACGAGCCCCTGATGGTATGGCTGATGTGATTAGGTCCTATGATGATGTCACTTGAATAGATATGTGGACAGAGTTGGCATCAGGCTTTGTTACAAGGATAGGTTCCTGGGTCAGTGTTTTTGTTCAGTGATGTTTGATTGCTGGTGAGTATTTGCTTTAGGTTGGGGGGTTGTCTGTAAGCGAGGACAGGTCTGTCTCCCAAGATCTGTGAGAGTGAGGGATCATCTTTCAGGATAGGTTGTAGATCTTTGATGATGCGCTGGAGAGGTTTTAGTTGGAGGCTGAAGGTGACAGCTAGTGGTGTTCTGTTATTTTTTTTGTTGGGCCTGTCTTGTAGGAGGTGACTTCTGGGTACTCGTTTGGCTCTGTCAATCTGTTTTTTCACTTCAGCAGGTGGGTATTGTAGTTTTAAGAATGCTTGATAGAGATCTTGTAGGTGCTTGTCTCTGTCTGAGGGATTGGAGCAAATGTGGTTATATCTTAGAGCTTGGCTGTAGACAATGGATCACGTGGTGTGCCCTGGATGGAAGCTGGAGGCATGTAGGTAAGTGTAGCGGTCAGTAGGTTTCCGGTATAGGGTGGTATTTATGTGACCATCGCTTATTAGCACAGTAGTGTCCAGGAAATGGACTGCTTGTATGGATTGATCTAGGCTGAGGTTGATGGTGGGATGGAAATTGTTGAAATCCTGGTGGAATTCCTCAAGGGCTTCTTTTCCATGGGTCCAGATGATGAAGATGTCATCAATGTAGCGCAAGTAGAGTAGGGGCGTTAGGGGATGAGAGCTAAGGAAGCGTTGTTCTAAGTCAGCCATAAAAATGTTGGCATATTGTGGGGCCATGCGGGTACCCATAGCAGTGTCGCTGACTTGAAGGTATAGATTGTCCCCATTAGGATCAGTCCTGTAAACCTAATTCACATGGATAGGCCTTACTCTAAGCAATCTTTGCAGGATTGGGCCCTTAATTCTATGGTCTATGAAAAATGATCAAATAAATTACCGTTTATACTCGTTCATAAGCCGAATTTTTTTTTGTAAAAAAAGGAAAGCACCAGAGAAGGGGGTCGGCTCATGAACGGGTATAGAGAGGGAGAGATGGGACACAGCCCTTCCCCCTAACAGAGGGAGCAAGGAGAGGCAACACAGCCAGCAGAGCCAGAAGGGAAGAGGCGGGGCCAGAGTCTCTCCGCTTCTGGCCACGCTGCTCTCCCCCCAGCCTCCAAAGCAGCTGCAGCTCTGGGGCTGGCAGGCTGCAGCCGTGCCGCTCGGTCCCGACCCCCAGAGCAGGCTGTGGCCGAGCCGCCCAGGCGCCGGAGCATGCTGCGGCTGTGCCGCCCGGCCCAGCCCGCTGGAACATGCTGCGGCCCCGCCGCCCGGTCTGGCCGCCGGAGCAGGCTGTGGCCGCGCTGCCCAGCCTGCCGGAGCAGCTCCAGCCAGGCCAGAGACATTCTCCCCTAGCCCTACCCAGATAAGGTGGGAAGGGATGGGATGGGGAGAGTGTGGGGGTCCCGGGCTAGGGGTTGGTGGTCACTCCTCTGACTCCCAGCTTCTCCTCCCAAAAAAATTTCCCCACCAGTTGCTGTCCTGGCCCATCAGGGTAAGCAGCTGGTGTGCCGGGACACTTTGTTAACTTAGGTTTACCTCCGTGCCCATGGACGCGTGAGGTAAGCAAACCATCTCGGCCCACCAGCGGCTTATCCTGATGACCCGGGAGCCAAAGTTTGCTGACCCCTGAATTATAGGGTCGGCTTATGAATGGGTTATAAAAAAAATTCTATTTTTAATTATCCATCTTGGTGTGGGGGGGGGATCGGCTTATAAACGAACCGGCTTATGAGCGAGTACATACGGTATTTTGAAAGAATAAAAATATTAGCTATTTGAATATGACCAACATTTTCAAACAAAGCTACCTAGATAGTAGATGACAAGATCTATGGTTATTTTTCAATCCTTTATGCATTATCGAAACAGCACCTACAATGACAAAAAAACAAACAGCTGATTTCTACACTGATGCCCAAAGAAGAGCATTGTGTTACCGAGACCGAATGAGAAAATAACTATTTGAGAGAGACAGTTCCACATCTAGGTTTATCTCAATGATGGATAGATGGAAGTGAGGTGGTCAGAACTCTTAATTTTGATGGAAAGAATGTAATCACTTTTTTTTGACAGCCTGAACAAGCCAAACGTTTAAAATTAATGGCTATTAAGATGCAGTTTTCTCTACAGACTAACTTTACTAACCAGGTAAAGTACGAGTTCTAATTATATTTTATTTCCTACCAATATGACCTTTTAATTTGATTAGAGTTTCATTCCTCCTCTAAATGTGCAAGATGGATTATCTGTAATAAGATTCATAATCAATTATTCATCCCACTGGAATGAATTACCAATTTAACTAAGGTACCCAAAAATCTCTTAACTTCTTATATTTATTCACTGTGAAGCGAGACAAATACACTTTTAAAATCTAAAGCAGTTTGTAAAGTATAATAAAGTAAAGAGTCAAATACTTCTGAGATTTATTAGCCCATTATGTTATATCCTTTAACTAAGCACTGAGGACATACACATGTATATATACATTGGTTCTGCTATCAGGTGTTCAGCAAATAAAGAATCCATCATTAGCAAACGTTTGACAAGACTGGTCTTAACTTCAATTATTTAAACAAGAAAAATCTCAATACCTGAAACCCAGCAGTCATGTTAGTCCTATGTCCCCATCACAGGCATGAATAATAGAAGAAGACCCCAATGGGTGCTTAATGAGATATAGCTTGAGATCAACATCCCCGACCAGCCCTGTTCTCAGACAAAGAACTGGGCAGGAACATGTGGTGCTTCTAATCTGTACTTGATATATAATGCACTTGCCATATCCATTTATTTGTTGTATCCTGCTGCCCACTCACTCTTGACCCTGTATTCACGTAGGAGGTAAGCATTGGCCATGCTTTGACATGTTACCAAGAGGATTCCTGAGAAGCTGCAACAGCTACCCAAATTCTGCCCGCAGCTTGAATAACACAGCACCAACAGAACACCTATTCTGACACACACAGAATGTGTCTACACGAACATTTAGTTCATGACAAGCGGAGATGGGAATTCACTACGAACTAGCCTGCCGCAGACAAACTCTCCACATGGACCTTGCTGATTCGTTAATGCACTTGTGATCTAGTCCTGGACATTGTGGGGATTCACTCAGGTGGAAATGATCTTGGCCTTTTTCCTGGTATACTCCTTAAATGATGTATGAGAGCAGATTTGGACCAACTCGGAGATTTGCATCCAGGAGCTGTGATAGTCTTCTCTGATTTGGCTGACGAATGGCATGATTGCTACAGCGACAATATGAAAGCTACTAATAAGTGTTGGAAAAACGTTAATTGGGAAATTGGAGGGTTCATGGCTGACTAGAAAATGTGTACTGTATGGCACAGAAACATGACACTTCACTATTTCTTGGAGATGGGGTATATCGATCGGTCAGGGGTCAGAGGATCTTTCTCTCAAACATAGAACTGTCAGTATGTTGGGACAGAAACCCTCTCTGTAATTTCTCTCACTGGCCCTGCCACAAACTCCACCCTTCAACCATTTTGAAACGCATTCAGGAACACCATTCCACTATAACACAGTTGTCCTTCGTTCTGGGAACCACATGTGAATCAGGTTATAGGAGGGGGGAGAAGTAACAACAATAGAAACTTTTGCATACCAGGGAGTGAGGACTTCAGAGAGATGGTGGAAGAGGGGGCTTGGTACAACAGCTGGGGAGAAGTATTGAAACAGGCTGGTGGGGCCTAGCTGATGTGTGTATGTTGGGGACTGGAGGCGCTGGTTGGTCATGTAGGTATGTAAATTGCAGGACATGATGTGTACAACTGCCTAAATGACTACTAATTCCTACCAACAACATATCCTAGTTTTTTGAACCAGAAGAGAAATTCAATGGCAAAAAACCCTACATTAACCCAGAGTTAAGGTTGCTTGGTGGTACGTCATCCCCTTGCAGAACACTAAGTTAAGTAAAACTCAAACGTCTGAAAAGGTACATGTGAATGGGGCATATCGGGGCATTGCTGAAAGAGGGCATGGGCAACATTAACTGTGCATTTCCTGGTTTTCAGACCTTTGAGTTCCGCCTAACTCAATGTTTTGCAAGGGGCCAACATACCACCAAGCAACCTTAACTCTCCATTAATGTAGCTTTTTGCCATTAATATATAATTATTTGGATTACCTAATATCCCTTTTTTTAAAATGCAGTTACTTTTGATTATAAATGTATCTATTCAACACAATTATCTTTGTAAATCATAAGTGAGATTGCAGATTTCCACAAATACTGGCAATATGCCAGCAATCTCTTAAAAAAGAAAAATCCTTTTTGAAATGAAAGTTTGTTTTTCTAGCGCTTCACATACATTAAGTAGTGTGAAAGATAACTAGTCATTTCAGAATAATGCCTGCATAAGCACAAGGATGTATGTTTTCTTAAAAAAAAAAAAACTCTGATAAAGTTTTATTAGTTTATATTGCAAACATCTTCTCACAGATACAGTACTGATGAAAGTATGGGTATGTCTCAAGTTAATGCCCACGAAGGCATCTGGACATCTTCACCCTTGCAAACCCTCACTGCGTTCAATTAAAGAGAAGGTATTTGCATAAATCTGATGCAGAAAATATGACCTGCACTATTCAACTTTATTCCAGTCTTAAAAGGGGCCTCTATGATCTAATGTGTCCTCTTCATCTCTAACTACTATGACTCTATGATAGGAATCCGACGCTATCAAAAGCCTGAAGAGAGAAAGCATTCCTGATTATACAAAATCTGAAGTAGTATTTAACAATTTGACTCTCTTCCTAATATTCTATTGTTGCCCCAAACAAAACTGTTTAAAGTTCGTTGCTTCATCGTAGACAACAATCATAGCCCTGTCTTCAAACAGAAATATTTTAACATTTAGGGGTCGTACATTCATCTGAGGGGGTGTGGTTTAAGGGTCTGAAGAGTCAAGAGACCTGGGTTCTATCCTCAGCTCAGCCACTTACCCTTGACCTTGGGCAAGTTGTTTTCATCTCTGTTTCCCATCCCACCCTCTGTCTCTGTTGTCTACTTTGACCGTAATCTCTTTAGGGGAGGGATGGTCTCTCACTAGGTGTTTGCACAGTGCCTAGTAGAATGGGTCCCTGAGTTCAACCGAGGCCTCAGGCATTACCATAAGAGACAAATAATAATAGTAGGTTGACATAATTAGATCTAGTTGCTGAAGCATATGATATTTACATAATTTACTAGCTTGAAACTGCCTGACTTTGATGTCAAAAACACAATCAGGGCACCCCTCAATTTTGAATTGCAATTTATTTATTTGTCAGTCATTTGGCTCATACAAAAGCAACGCTAAGTGTACAGTCCCTGTTAGGATGTGGCTTTGCAAAAAGAAAGGAGGCCATACTGAGAGAATGTCACTTCTATAGCACTTTACGTCTGTTATGTACTGCATAAACCTTTAATTAATGCCCAGCTTCCCCATGAGGTAGATGAGTATTATAACCCACATTTTACAGATACCCAACATTAGGGGACATTTTTAAAAATTCAAGCCTAAGTATTTGCCACAGGACAAAGTCAGAGTCAGAGTCCACATCAGAACGCCCTGGCTCCCAGTCGAGTTCAGTGACTAGGCATTGCTTCCTCTCAAAGAAATCCACCGTTTTTAGCAGACAGCCAGTACATCATGGACATTTTTCACTACAACAGTTCTCCAACAATAGCTTTTCAAGGACTTAAAAATTCGTCCCATGCTTCACTCACTTGCGGGAAAACACGCAAGGCATAAAGAAAACACTTTGCCTGCTGGGCAAAGAAGAGCGGGGTAATGAGGTGTGTAAAGGATGTATGATATTTGAATGAGAAAGCAAAAGGGTTTCTAATGACTATATAAGAATATGGTTCTCTCTACATTATCCGAAATGACATGCAATCTGACAATTCAAACAAATCCGAGGCTAGCATGCTGTAATACGTCTGTACCTGAGTGCTATTTACATTTCATTTCAACTTCACTGTATACACATTGACACTGGCAGCTGAGGGAGCCAGGAAGGTCATCTGATCCTAATGCTCACAAGTCTGACATCCTTACAACTTTAGAAAACTCAACTACCAGTAATCAGTCAGTTACTGAAATACAGAAATTGACCAACAGGCTAGTCCTCTACCACCCTGCTCTATTCCTATAATGGGCCCCGGTTACTGTAGCCTTCTTTGTTTCAAACTTGACATACTATCTTCCACCTGCAGATTTTAAAGATGATTTATTCCAAAGAGATGCTGCTGAAGAGCAAAGAGAGAGCTGTTCAAAAGCTCCAGTCCCCAACAGTTTGCTGATTCCCCTTTATTCCTATGGCCGCTGCAGAACTCTGGGAGGAATAGCAGCTTGGCCGTGACTCCCCCACTCTTAGCAGTGGGGAAGAACAGTGGAAGCAATATAAATAGCCATGTTTCAGAGCTTCATCGGGTGTCATGGGATGAGTCAATGTACATAAGAACGGCCGTACTGGGTCAGACCAAAGGTCCATCCAGCCCAGTATCCTGTCTACCGACAGTGGCCAATACCAGGTGCCCCAGAGGGAGTGAACCTAACAGGTAATGATCAAGTGATCTCTCTCCTGCCATCCAGCTCCACCCTCTGACAAACAAACAGAGGCTAGGGACACCATTCCTTACTCATCGTGGCTAATAGCCATCAATGGACTTAACCTCCATGAATTTATCCAGTTCTCCTTTAAATGCTGTTATAGTCCTAGCCTTCACAACCTCCTCAGGCAAGGAGCTCCACCAGTTGACTGTGTGCTGTGTGAAGAAGAACTTCCTTTTATTTGTTTTAAACCTGCTGCCCATTAATTTCATTTGGTGGCCCCTAGTTCTTATATTATGGGAACAAGTAAATAACTTTTCCTTATTCACTTTCTCCACATCACTCATTATTTTATATACCTCTATCATATCCCCCTTAGTCTTCTCTTTTCCAAACTGAAAAGTCCTAGCCTCTAATCTCTCCTCATAAGGGACCCGTTCCAAACCCCTAATCATTTTAGTTGCCCTTCTCTGAACCTTTTCTAATGCCAGTATATCTTTTTTGAGATGAGGAGGCCACATCTGTACGCAGAGTTCAAGATGTGGGCGTGCCATAGATTTCTATAAGGGCAATAAGATATTCTCCGTCTTATTCGCTATCCTCTTTTTAATGATTCCTAACATCCTGTTTGCTTTTTTGCCTGCTGCTGCACACTGCGTAAATGCCTTCAGAGAACTATCCACGATGATTCCAAGATCTTTTTCCTGATTAGTTGTAGCTAAATTAGCCCCCATCATATTGTATGTATAGTTGGGGTTATTTTTTTCAATGAGCATTACTTTACATTTATCAACATTAAATTTCATTTGCCATTTTGTTGCCCAATATCACTTAGTTTTGTGTACAGTGTTCCCTCTTTGGTCCATGATATAACACACTGATCTGGTCCTGGGCATTCACTGCACTGCAAGTCTTACTCACTGTCCAGCTGGGTTCCTTTCTCCGCACACCTCACAACCAGGATTACAATGTACTGCAGGTTAAATTCAACTTTTAGTGACACTTGTACAAACCCACTGCCCTTCGATAATGTTATTGTATTACCGTAGCACCTAGGAGCCCGGTCAGACCAGGACCCCATTGTGCTCGGTGCGGTACAAAAACAGAACAAAAAGACAGTCTCTGCCCCACAAAGAACTTGTGTGATCCCCGTGCCCTCAGTGGACCTGACAGCCACAACTGAGTCAAACTTAGTAGAAAGATCTTTTGAAGAGGCATAAGGAGGAAAACAACCCAACTCACTCTCCCAAAACTCTTTGGGCTCTGCAGAAGTGAGAGTTAACACAACTGTAAAACCTTTATGTTTATCATTAATCTAGAATTTTGAATACACACAAGGCACAAAACTCCTGAGTATGAAAGCGACATTTTCACATAGTCAGCCATATAGTAAAGCCACACCTTTATGGTAAAATATAGTTAGCAACCGGGCTGATGGGAGGAACTATGACTTCAGAAACAACACCCTTGAGCTAGTGTCTGTATGTGTTTGATTGACCAGGCTGCTCTACTCTCACATACTAGTCCAGGAAACAACTGTACCCCTCCTGACTTACTGCAGTTACTCAGCATGGGAACTCTGAGTTTTATGAACTGAACTCATACACTCCCACAAGATAAAGACCAAGTAAATTAAACAATTTCCTGGTTGAAGTGTGAAGTTTCACTTTACTTTCTCTCCCCCTGAGCCCAAAATCTCTTAATAAACTCAAACCTCTGCTATGGCAGTACAAAACAACAACTCCCTTCTGCTACTACATAATGGGCTGCAACTTTAAGAAAACTAATATTCAGAATCCCTCAAGCCCAAATGATAAACTGATGGCAAATATGTCTTCTATAATAAGCAAGGATAACCTGTATTATTTGAACACGAAGCACAGCTGGAAAATAAGTGAATTGCAAAATATTTAATGATACTCTTCTTCTGAATTCTGTTCAGTGCCTCAGATGTTGAGAAAATGAAAAACCACAAGACCTCTGCTTCACACACAACTGAATGTCAAGGCACATCAGTGCCATTATTTTCCTTCACTGAGTGGACAGAGAGATGCATCTGACATAAGCAAACAGCAGTGATAGGAATAAGAATGCTTATTTCATATTCATAAAACAATAATCTGTTTGGACTAAGGAATGGCTGAAGGAAAAACAAATTAAGCTTCTCTTGGGTTTGGCATTAATTATTCCCTTTATACGAGTTAACAGATGTCAATATATAATATTTTGCTTAAAAATTATTTGTTAGGCAATATAATGATTTGCATATATGACAAGTAAACACTTGCTGATTGGATTAAATTCTGCCATTGTCAATGACACCATTTAAAACAATTGGAGCTTCAGTTGTTGAAAGAGATTAATTTTAGTCCCTCTTTTCAGTGAAGTTACTACTTTTCATTAGATTCCACTGTTCAGGTCAGTGCTGGAGGTCAGTCAATGGTAAAACAGAATTGCTTATAATTTCTTTAAAGTGACTTTGCATCTGTCTACTTATACAAGCTTCTTCACTTTAATATCTGATTGTATTTTATCCTTCCTGTGTGAGAGGGGAATTTCTCCATTTTACAGGCTGGGAACTGAGGCACAAGGTAGATTAAAGTGACTTTCCCAAAGTCGCGCATCAAGTCCGTGTCTGGGCTGGGAACTGAACCCAGCTTTCCTGAGTTCCAGTCCAGTGCCCTATCCAGTCGACCACTGTTCCTACCCTGTCAATAGATTTTAGATTTTCAAGTACATTGGGTCCATCACCAGGGCTCCAAGAAAGTACAGTAATACAAATAATCAATAATAATAGGTCAGTGTTTTTCAACACCGGTGAGGACAAAAGAAGAATTTGGTGAGAACAAGTAACTGCTCACTTCTCAGCACTCTACCAGGGGTTTGCTGATCAGCACTGCACTCCGCTCATCTGAGGGTGTCGAACAAGCCCCTTAGCAGAAGACTGCAACTTCTTTTCCACCTTACTGTGTGAGAAAGAAGAGCAATGAAATCCCACTGATGCCTCCCAGCAGCTTGGAAAACGAGGACAGAGACCAGAACTCTCCCTTCTTCATGCAGGTAGCCACAGGAAAGGGAAGAGAGCTCAACTCCTGCCAAGGCAGAGGCACCCATGGAATTTGTGCAAAGGAGACAGGCAAGTGGGATTACAGGAAGAAAAACGTGGCCAGATTTTGGGCTGCTAGGGGAAAAAAACCACATTCAGAACCACTTCTACAGCCAATCTGATATATGCAGCACTGACTAGCTGGAAGACAGCAAACAAAGTCAGAATAGGATGAAAAGCTCAAAGAAGACTCAAATTTTAAAGGTGGTATTTCCATTTTAAAAACCACGGTTGGTGTTTTCCAAGAAACATTACTAATTTCTTTTCTTAAATGCTGCCATTAACAGTCAGACTTAGGAAAACTGTCAAACTACAAGAACATCATGAACTTCTCCTCAAACAGAATGTCCTCAGCTTTGCACTACCCACTTCCTTCCCCAATACTTTATAACAAATATACACTTTAAAGACATTTAAAGAGAGAGTCCTGTTTTAAAGTATATTTGATCATTTTCTGGAAGATTTAATTTCTTGTAGAGTCCCCAGCTAAAAGTTCAGAACTATATATTGTAGTCAGCTGCCCTCAGGGGACCTTGTGGTTTGTATAATTCTCAGAGGCTCTACCTGTTTTGGAGATATTTGCCATCTTTAATAGGCCTGGAAACTCCCAAGAGCAAATTTTTCTTTTCTTGGATACGGTAGGAAACAGGTTAAAGGTTGTAGGGTAATTAATAACTGACTACTGACTCCAAATACTACACTAAACATCATAACCCATGGGGATCAAAGCTCAATATTAGTTAAGAAATGGAAAAGGCTCATTAGATTATCTTTTCCATCTCCCTGTCAATGCAGAAAATAGTATTCAGATTGAGGAAGGACCCGATATCAAACTGCCATTTGTTTACTGAAAAGAAAAAAATATAAAATGTTTATTTTTAAATTGGCAATAAGCTTCTCTGTGACCATAAGATGTACAGCAATAAGGATGGTCACACGTACATCGTGAGTTTAGCCTCTAATTTGTCCAAACCTGGTACAGTTGGTTTGTGCCTGTGGATACGTCTACACAGCAACCAGACACCTGCAGCCGGCCCGTGCCAGCCAACTTGGGATCAGTCTTTCATTGCTGTGTTGGCTTCAGGGCTGGAGCCCGGGCTCTAGGATTGTGCGAGGAAGTCTACCCAGCAATGAAACTGCCCCACAGCCCAAGTCCTGCGAACCCAATTCGGCTGGCATGGGCCAGTCATGTGTTTTTCTTTGCTGTGTACCCTGTGTTTAACAGGAGACTGATACACCGCTATATGTCCTCCGAAATCCTAATTGAATCCCACACATTTTCTTCATAAATTACTGCTGAAAATGAAAGCTGAATTTCAGCTGATATCATGCTGACTTGAAACAGTGTCACTGATGGCCATGGAGCCAAAAGGATAAAGCGAAATCAGTGAAATCACAGGGCTGACAAGAGGTAGTTCAGAAGTGCTTCACTGAAACCAGACAAAGCCCCTCTAGGTGACTAAAACATAAAAGCTGGGGAACGTTGACTGGTGTGCCGGGACAGAGTCAAAGGAACTGAGGTTAATAACTTAAAAATGGATGATGAGCAATAATTTCTATAAGATTCAAAATCTAAAAGTGGACAAAGCCAAAACCACCCCTTGTACTTATGCGTTAGAGTGTCTGACATTCCTATTAGTTAAATGCCTTATGGCAGATATGTGTCCTGCTGAAAACTATTTTAGAAAAAGTACTTGCCCACTGGGATACTAAGCAGACATGCTAGAAAGGAGTGGGAAGCAAAGGGAAATAGTCAGAAAGTGAATGAGAGAACAAAGGGAGAGAGAAATAAAACAAAACAGGAAAAGGCCTACAAAGTAAGAAAATTCATTCAGTGAAAAGAGCGGCAGAGAGACAATACACAAAATCTGTATGTAAAAATATAAAAAAAGAAAGAGATAAAGGGACAAAGAGGAGAAGGCTAAGCAAATGAAATGAAGAAAGGAAAAAATGAAATAAAAAAATAGAGACATGAGCTATGGAGCATTCAGGCTGGTGACTTGTACATCTTGGGCTAGATGCTCACATGGTAAAATGGCATAGATCCATTGAGTTATGCCAGTTATCCCCACTGAAAACAGAATGAAGATCTGGAGTAGGATGGTGATAGTCAGATATTAACAAGAGGTACAGAAATGCCTATGAATAATATTAATTAATTAAACTGGATACATGTTTCATCAAAATCAGCACATGCAGAGCACCTAGGAAATCTGCAGTCACAATCATAGCGTGAGAGCACATCCTAGTTTATTCCATAATCATCGCTGCGGTACGTTGTTGAGGTAAGACCACACCATACTTATCTGTGAGTCTCTATGTTGCAATGCAATTTAGTCCCCAAATCTCTACTTCTATTCAGCCCTTGATTACCGTATAAAACACCCATCTCTGAATAATACAGACAAATGTCAAACCCTTTTCCTTTTTTTTTTTAAATCTGTGACTCTAGTACTCATAAAAGTGAGGGAGGATCTAATAGTGCTGACCAGTATCAGGCATAGTGCAGGTAACTGTTCAAATCTCCCACCAGATAATTCTGCCAGCACCTGCTCCCCACTTCTCCCCACCCTGACTTGCAGCACCCTTGCTTTTCTACTTGTGTGTTCTTTCAAGCACAGACCTATCCATCAAGCTGATGTGTGCCATGGATTGTAAAAATCCCCAACCCGGACTAGGTCAAAAGGGACAATCCACTTCCTTCATTTGTAACCTTGGGCATAACCTGAACTTAGACCTCTACTGGCGAAACGTCGGTGCCCATCTAGCTCTGCCATGAGAATATAAACAATTTCTTTATCCTTCTATTTTTTATTATTAATATTACTGGGGGAGGGAGAGTCACACGCTCCGTAATTTATTTAGGCCAGGGGTGCTCATGTGCTGGCAGGGGCTTTGTGGGTTCCCCATTATGCCTCTTCTGGTTTTCTGATTTACCCCCCCCCAAAAAGAAATAAGGTTCTGGCTAAAGATGCCTAGAACATTCCCTGATCAATTCCAAAATTCAGATGTGGCATCCAAAAGCAATAATTTTATATAGAGAGAGATCAACAGGGAAATGCCCTTGAGGAGAGTGTAAGGCCTTCACAAGCTCGGCCAATTGTTTGTATTATAGCAGTGCCTAGAGATCCCCAACTGTGCTAGGCGCTGTACAAACACATGATAATGGAGCACCTGCCCTTAAATAAATCAGACGAGTGGAATTTTATTCCTCCCATTTTATAGATGGGGACCTGAGGCACAGAGAGATTAAACGACTTGTCCAGGGTCACACAGAAGGTTGGTGACTGAGTTAGGAACTGAACCCAGGTCTTACGAATCCCAGTCCAGTGCCTTAACTATATGACCATCCCGTCTCATAGACCAGTGGTTTCCAACCTTTTTTCATTTGCAGAACCCTAAACAATTTCAAATGGAGGTGCAAACCGCTTTGGAAAGCTTAGACAGTCTGTGGACCACAAGGGTCTGCAGACCACAGACTGAAAACCACTGTTTTAGACCATCCAACTTCTAGTAAGTTATCCTCAAGTGTTCACAAGATCATCATTTATATTTATTCAGCATATTACTGATTTTGATAGACAAATGTCCTTATATTAGTGCATTAGGAAACATCCTGTACAAAAACAATTCTTTTACCTTAGGATCAGCAGTGAGCAATTTGAATGCCTGATAGACTTGTGCTTCCTTCACACCTCCACCAAGATCCAGGAAGTTGGCTGGCTTTCCACCATTAAGGGAAATGATATCACAGGTTGCCATAGCAAGACCAGCTCCATTCACTGTAATTGTAAGAGTCAGAGGCTGATATTTTACAAAAGGGAATTCAGACTTGTGAAATGTGATTTAACTATGGCACATCAGTTCAAGACAAGGACTAGTCGTAAAACTTCACTTCTTTCCGGCTCCACTTGATTTGTTTCAAATTAGGCCAGCACCTGAATTTTTCAGGAGTGACTTAATTGACATAAATAGACAAAATCATATGAAGACTGTTCTGTACAAAAAAACCCCAAAACTTCTGAGAAAAGGGATTTCATAATAATTAAAGAAGATTACGCACCACACATGTAACTGCACATAAATATCCCCCTCAGAGTAAAGGACAAAAATTATTCTTAGCCCAGCAGAAACCCAAAGTAAAGTATCCTTCACTTATTACTGATCCTGTAATTCCCCTGCCACACTTACAAACCATGTCTAATTTCATTAACCTTGGTAAGACTAATACTGCATTACAAAATATTTTAAAACTGAATATTCATTTTAACAAATGTGTTCAAATCATGAAAATTCTTACACGATGTTCAAACAGGGTAATGCTTTCTTCTATTAAAATGTGTTTAGACACACTGGCATCCCATATCCTTTGGTACTTTACATGCTGCTAGTGTTGCAAGGACATTAACTCATCCGGGTGAGATGAATCAGAATGGTTTGGTACATTAAAGTTATTGCTTCTGTACAAAGTAAGTCTTTTTATATCACATGTAATTGTATGCAGGTTTCTACTGTACAGAATAGAACCATAAGGATGAGGTCTCGGGCACTGAATTCGATGATAGTGATGGTTTAATGAGCTGCACGTTTTTTTTAATGTTAGTTCCTTTAAAAGATTAAGACCAATGCAGTTTCAATGCAATGAATTAGTTCTACTGCAACCTGAGGATCTTTCAAATAAGTGGGTAGAGCATAAATCTAAGTACTATAATCTGTGGGCAGTAACAAAAGTTATATTACATCCATATACCACTCCTCCATCTCTGGAGGATAAACCATTTTAGCTAATTCGGATCAAAATGATGAAGTCAATTCTTTTCAGAATAAAATGTTCTGGCTTAAACAATTTACATGAAACTGAAAATGTTTTACATAATTATTTAAATTTTTAACTGTTTTACTTCTATGAAAAAAGGAATTTCAGTTAAAACAAAGGGTTTCAACAGAATGCAAGATTTATCAATTACTGTTTGACATGAGAAATATTGAGATGTCAAGGGAGCTAAATTTACATTGTGAGAAACCAAAGTTTAAATCCAGTTTGTTTTTGTTTTTTAAAGCCTTTTAAATAGCATTTTCTGATTTTTTTAAATAATTCTTCTTTTCCCCCTGCACCCATTGTTGATATTTAGAAGGGTCATCCGGGCTAACCTGAAAATAGCAGCGCTAAACATGCGCAGACTTACAGATCAACTTCATCCCCTTTTTAAACTATGTGCACACTCCTGCCTGCTGCCCTTTCAATTTCAGCTTCATGTTTGCTGTTGGTAGTACTAGGATTACCTATTACTACTATTACCTTCTTACAGAATTTGGGGAAGTGCAGGTGACATCAGCAAGACAATAAAAAGGACTATTCACTCAAAGTGCTGTCAAAAAATAGAATGAAAATCAAAATACACAAATCAAGCAAATTTTACAAATTGAGAAAGCATATATTTGTCTTTAATATCTTTCTGTCAGAGTAATTCTCACTATATGACTAACAATCAACCAATGAGCTAACAATCTTAGGGGTCACTTGTAACAGTAGATACAGTGTCATCAGATGGAAATGTGATTTTTGAATTGGTGGTGTCACTTTAAAGAGTTCACTGGTAATAAAATAGGACCGGATGCTGAAAACACTTAAGCATGTGAGTAATTTTATGTATTTAGATTATTACTTAATTGTAAATATTTCTGATAATACTCTCTGTAAATGACTGTAAACAGAAACAGATTAGTCAATTGATATTGAAAACTCTGAATTGTTAATTGGTTACTCCAAGATAACAGACGAAGACAGATTGCTTTTCTTACCAAAGCAAGCAATGTTCCCATCCAGTCCTATGTACTTTAAGTCATATTTGGCAGCTTCATTTTCCATAGGCTCATTCTCAGACTTGTCATCCATGGCAAATATCTCTTTTTGCCTAAACTCGGCATTGTCGTCAAAGTTTATCTTGGCATCAAAGCAAACAACTAAATGAAGGGGGGAAAAAAATCATCAAATTACGGATACTGAATGGTCGTTTTTAATTCAGAAATTCACCACCGCATATGTAATGTCACATAAAAGTGCAATATTCTTTCATAATTATGTACTAAGGCCCTGATTCTGCTTCCATAGTAATCAACAGAAGTTTTGGAAAGCAGGACTAGGGCCCTAAAACACATTTTTCCAAAGTCCAGGCATGGGTGATGGCACTGCAAGTTTCCCCACGCAATAATGTCAAGGTGTCTTAAGTTATGGGTTGTGGAAACTACTTATAGAGTAGGAGAACCGTTTGTGTTCCATGCTCATTTTAACTGCCCCATCCATAAAGATGTCAGTTACGAGGGTGGTTTTCATGATGTATACAGTTGTAGTGACCCCAACAAATCATTTCAACCATTAGCAAACTTGTAGGTCCTCCAACCTCAAAGTGTTACAACTTTTTGAAAAGATCACAATGTATTTAAAGTCAAATGCACAGTCATATATATATTATACACACACACACACACACAAAACACATTAAATAGCTCCATAGTAGATAAAGAATATAACTGAAGAAAAAGTTTATTTTACAGTCTATTTGGTTCCTTGCAAACTCTTCCTTTAAAGAAATTAACAATAGCTTTAAGTATACATTAAGCATGATCAACACAACTTTTTATAAATAAAGAAAATGGGAAAGTACATACAAGGCTTTTCTTCAACTTGAACATCTGTTGTGGTTGTAAGAAAGCACTAAGCAGCAACTAAATAGGACTATCTTTAATAATAGTTATGGGCTATTTTAATTCTAAGGGTGAAAAATGAGTTTACTATGAACGGATATGATGAACACTGACTGACTACTTTTATGGGTTTTGCAAAGGCAAACATCTTAATGGATTAAAAATGTAATAGTAAAAATAAGAATATATACAAATTATTATTTAAGCATTAATGACCTCTGGTTTGGACGTTTACTAGAAATTAATGACTGGCTGAAGCAACTGATGTTTTGCGGCAAGCCAGACAGACTAAATGCCTGGAAACTGTTAATGCTATTATAATATAAAATTGATAGCAATGTTTGTCTGTATCTATTGTGTCTTCAGCTGTGTCTTGCCACTGTTGTGTGCACATGTACACAGACATACACAGAGAGCAAACAAAAAAGAATACCATATAGGAAAGTATTACTCTTACTTTCTGATGGAATAGTTTTATTTTAATTCTTTTAAATAAAATAATTTTCTGCCCTTGACTCACAATCAGTACTGGAATAAATCACAATAGATCAAGACCAGTCTCAGCTACTGCAATTTTGGAGAGCTACTTACTAGTGTACATATGTGATAAATATCCCATGGAAGATTCTAGATCTTACCCTATAATAAATACAAATTATTCGAGTAAGTCATGTGGGAATCTGCTAGAATAAGAAATATGTGAAGTCAATAATATGCTTTCCAATGCATTAGTAATGCATTAATTTTTGTTAACAATGAATTAGGGCCTATACCAACATCAGAACCATGCAACCAACTTCCCTTTTCGAATGCTCCCTGGCTTATTTAATGAAATGCCCAGAGCTAGAATAAAATGCAGTTTGGGGGGCATTTGGTTTTCCATTCTAAGTTTACCTTAGACATAAACATTTTCAGTGTCACATTAACGGAATCTTATTTCTGTGGAACATTCATCTTTAACAAAAGGCCACACTACGTACAAAGTAGCAAGAAAAAAACAACACCTATTAATATTTATCAAACAATTTTCACCATCAAAAGCACATTGTTACACGCATGATAGATTATACAAATGAATTTTCCTTCTGAATAAATATCAAAGAAGGCTTCAATACTTATATTCATGGAGAGTTTTTGTTGTTTTTCTTAGTAGTAAAAGATTTGGGGAGTTGCTAATTCAACAGCTTACACTGAGAACAAAAAAATAATAAATAAATATTGACAGTTATAGGCCTTTGACCCAAGAATATTAACAAAGGAATGTGTTACAAAATGAGACAAAAGGAAACACACAGGACAATACATTTCATAACAGAAATGCAGACATAAGTGAAAAATGAAAGCAGCAAAAAATAAGCCCATCTGAATTGTTATTTTGACAAGAACAAACTCTCTTCATGTGCTGTGCTGTATTTTTTCTGGATAAATAATTGCAATAAGCTATTCAAATGTGCCTAGATACAGAAGGGTGTGTTGTTGGGGTTTTTGTTTGTTTGCTTTTTGTTAAGTTTTTAAAGGATGAAATGCTGCTGGCATCCTCTGCTGTGAACAAAGCAGAAAATGGGCAGAGGGAGAATTCCATTCATCTCTGCCACTCAGGCAGTTCCTCCAGGCACTCTGCTCCTGCTCCCCTCCTACACTCACCTGGTATAGAAGAGTGGAAAAAAGTGGTGCGGCCACTGCGACAGTCCTTTTGAGGATGCCCTGCTTGGAACCTTCTGCAACCTCAGCCATTCCTGAAAAGCTCAGAGGCTGTCCCAGCTACACCAGCTCACGTCTCCTCTGCCCTGAACCTCATCAGTAGAAGGTACTAACCTGGCTCCCTGCATCAATCTCTCAGCTACAGAGCACGATCTTGTTCAAGAGCACCAATACCTGCACTTACTCATTACTCAGCTTCCCGATGCTCCTTCTACCCCATTGCAGAACCTACACGCTACCTTCACTCTTTGCCCCAGCTCCAGGTCAGATGCGCCCCCCAAGCATCAGACACTGGCCTCCCTGCTCCCACACACCCACCAGATTCGGACACAGCCTTAGCCTTTTTTGCTGGAGTTCTCAACAGGGCGATTTCTCCACAGTTCTCTAGCAGCAGCAGGTCCACACAGCCGAAAGATGAAACATGCAGCAACCTCTCCCTGTGCAGCAATCCACAGCTGTGGGCCTGTTTCGCATGCAAATCCTGAACCAGAGAATTCAGCCCTTAACATCTTCTAATTTAAGTGGAAAGTTTCTAATACATTAAAAGAAAAAATCTTTAGTATGCAAACGGCATATTATTTGGTAATTGAGTCCAGCCTGTTACCAGCCCAGGATTGTTCCCCAGTATTTATTTACTTGTTTGAAGATATCGTGCCTCTTTAAAGGTCTCATATCATAAGCTCTGTTCATCAGAATCCTATTGTAAGAAGGCTGCCACTTCCTGAGTAGTCTCTTGTGGCTGGAGTTCCCTTTGCAGCAGCCTCCCTCTGTTCTCCTCTTCAGGGCCCCTTACAGCCTCTCTCATAAGTCTTACACCCTCTACTTGGGGCAGGTTTAATGCCCACAAACAATTCCAAACAGTCCATCATTGCCATCCAAAGGTTCCTACTGGCTCTTCCACCATTCACATGGAGCTCTTCACAGGGTCACTTCTCATAGCTCTCTCTCCCTGGAGTCTGGCCTTTTGGCTCTGGTTTCCTTCTCTTGCCAGTGTCTCCCCATTTGAGGGAGAAAGCAGTTGATATACTGCCCTCATCCAGAGGGCTCCTCCGAATTGCTGGAAGAGAGGGGAACCCTGCCTCACACTACACTACAAGGCTCCTGATCCGGGGCCTTAAAAGAACAATGTCCTGGGGTTTTCCCCCCATCCAATACAAAATTTCCTGGGACTGCAGTCTCTCTTCTGTTACACCAGGCCATTTCCTGGGCCTTTGATCATTCCAACTCCCTGGAATGGGGTCTTGTGACCTCCCTCTACTCTTAAAGAGCCAGTTTACCCCATTATACGTATCAAGAGAATTTGGACCCCACTTTTTGAAGTGATCCAAACAAGATAACCATTATCAGTGTATATTTCAATACCTTGCTTTTACTCAAATTATTTGACTATGCATCCCCATTTTCGTGAATGGAAAAACCATAGAGTCAGATTTTTAAGGCCAGAAGGAACCACCAGATCATCTAGTATGACCTTCTATATATCACAGACCACCAGCACCCACACACTAAACAAAAACCCTGCTCACTTTACTCCAATTTGTTCTAGTGAAGTCAATAGGATTTTTCACATAAACGAGGCAAGCAAGATTTGGTCTACTGGGTTTCCTGAGGGCAGAATTCCCCTTTATGTTTAAAACTTGGCTTCTGGTGGAAATACATTGGACAACAGTCCTGGCTTTGCACCACGGAAAAAAAGTTTCACAAACTGGGTGAAAACTTAATAAAGCTATGATTGATTGATAGGAATTTTACTTAAATTTATTAAACTGAATAAGATTTATAAAATAAAGGTCATTAATCCATTTCTATGTCATTAGTGCATCTTAGATGAACTAGAAACCAAGCATCCAATACTGTACTAAAATTCTCAAATTGTATTTTCCACTCTGAAATATTGTTGTTCATTTTCCAAATGCAAAATCTATACAAAATACTTTAGGGTTTTTGAAAACAGAAAATAAAAACAAAACAACCCCACCAACAACCACCAAAAATATGCTCTTGTATCAAGGCAGCATTTATAAATTTTGGTAATTAATCATTTTTTCCTAATTCAGTTTTATTTGACTACTGCTCATTATACTCAAAACACACACATACACTTGATCATGATTATAATTCAATCTCTGAATTACTGTCACATGGAACTGCAAGAAAATTATTTCTACTGATGTTTGTTTTAAAAATGTCACTTTGTGATACTGCATGTTAATGTCCAAAAACCTGAACAAAAAACAACTTAGCTGCAACAACACTTATCAAGTGGGGTTTTTGTTTAAGTTTCTAGTAGTCACTAATACCAACAGAATTTCAATCTAAAGCACAGGAAAAGTCTGTTGTCTACTACTCTGCCAATTCTTCTGTGTTTGATTTAATGAATAAAAGATTGTTGGCCAGTTGGACAAAAGATTGTTGCAGTCTCTACTCACAACCGAGTTCTTGAATTTCTGAGCAAAGGGAACCAAACTATATTAAAACTATTCTATTTAGTTTTTAATGAAAATAAGTTTATGTACAAAGTAACTGTGGACAATTAAAAAGCTTGTATTTATCACCACTCCTCCCAAAGGAGCTGATGAAGATGCTGTCTGACATGGTGACTATCTTTTCCTATTGGAATGGAAGATTTCAACAGCCATGATGACAATTCCTGTTGCTGTAATAACCCAAAATCTCCCCTCCACATTTTCTAACTTCAGTTTCTAATCTCTGGGCCTATATGGACAATCAGTCATATCCTGGATGCGATTTTAAGGCTCTAGATAGACAAGAAACACCCGTGGACAGACCACCACTTCCTAAAGGCACAAATCAAATCCCTCCCAGTTGCAAGACAAGTAAACACAAACCAGAACGGTCTGCCCACAAAGCTTAAATTCCAAAATATCCTTACAGATAAATCTACCCCACTAGCAAGCCAACCTGATTGCCTTCTATGATGAGATAACTGGCTCTTTGGATATGGGGAAAGCAGTGGATGTGATATATCTTGAATTTAGCGAAGCTTTTGATACGGTCTCCCACAGTATTCTTGCCAGCAAGTTAAAGAAGTATGGATTGGATGAATGGACTATAAGGTGGATAGAAAGCTGGCTAGATTGTCGGGCTCAACGGGTAGCGATCAATGGCTCGATGTCTAATTGGCAGCCGGTATCAAGTGGAGTGCCCCAGAGGTAGGTCCTGGGGCCGGTTTTGTTCAACATCTTTATTAATGATCGGGATGATGGAATGAATTGCACCCTCAGCAAGTTCGTGGATGACACTAAGCTGGGGGGAGAGGCAGATACGCTGGAGGGTAGGGAGAGGGTCCAAAGTGACCTAGATAAATTGGAGGATTGGGCCAAAAGAAATCTGATGAGGTTCAACAAGGACAAGTGCAGAGTCCTGCACTTAGGAAGGAAGAATCCCATGTACCGCTACAGGCTGGGGACCTACTGGTTAAGCAGCAGTTCTGCAGAAAAGGACCACTAGATGAGAAGCTGAATATGAGTCAGCAGTGTGCCCTTGTTGCCAAGAAGGCTAAAGGCATATTGGGCTGTATTAGTAGGAGCGTTGCCAGCAGATCGAGGGAAGTGATTATTCCCCTCTATTAGGCACTGGTGAGGCCACACCTGGAGTAGTGTGTCCAGTTTTGGTCCCCCCACTACAGAAGGGATGTGGACAAATTGGAGAGAGTCCAGCAGAGGGCAACGAAAATGATTAGGGGCTGGGGCACATGACTTATGAGGAGAGGCTGGCGGAACTGGGATTATTTAGTCTGCGGAAGAGAAGAGTGAGGGGGGATTTGATAGCAGCCTTCAAATACCTGAAGGGGGGTTCCAAAGAGGATGGAGCTCGGCTGTTCTCAGTGGTGGCAGATGACAGAACAAGAAGTAATGGTCTCAAGTTGCAGTGGGGGCGATCCAGGTTGGATATTAGGAAACACTAATTCACTAGGAGGGTGGTGAAGCACTGGAATGGGTTACCTAGGGAGGTGGTGGAATCTCCTCCTTAGAGGTTTTTAAGGCCTGGCTTGACAACGCCCAGGCTGAGATGATTTAGCTGGTGTTGGTCCTGCTTTGAGCATCTTCACCTAAACGTAGCCAGTTTCTTGGATCCCTCCCTGTCAGGCTTCTAGCCAGGACAGCAAATAGAGATGGGGCTGATGTTAGTGAAGGATGATCTTTTGCTGTTTATGAACCATATTTATGGGCCATGCATCTACAATCTTATTGTCTTACTTCTCCACAGCGTGTGGTATGGCCAACTATGGAACCCTGCTGCCCTGACTCAAAGAAATTGAAGGGGTTAGTGGATCATGTGGAAATAGCTTCAAAGATCCTTCGCAGGCCAAACCTAGAGAGAGGCACGTAAGAGATACTGTCTCCTCCACCTTCAAAGCCCTAGGTGTGGATCCCATAGGGATCCGTCCACTCTCTCGTCTTGTTCATCTCAGTGAACCCATTAGAGCAGACTGTGAAACGTTACAGACCAAAAATGCCAGCAATAAGCCAATGACATCTAGCCCTGTATTACCTTCACAGCTGACACTAACAGCATCATCTTTCAGCGAACCAGTGACATGGCTGATATCAGCAACTGGACGAAGAGTATCTCAGAAGAAGACTTAGGTGGTACTGATGGGGAGATGGAGGAACCTGCCCCTTACTTTATGTTACCTTCCACCAAAGGCATCTGATAATTAAGTCTGTTCACATTCTCAGCATCCACATGAATACCTACTCAATCTGGATACCTAAATAAATACAACCACACACACAAAAATGCCATTTTTGAGATTCCTATAATCCCAAATGTGTCAGCCTTAGACACTGCTATCCAGCACTCCTCACTTCACAGAAAAAAAAAATGAAACTCATGTGTTCATCAGCAGAGCTTTCTCAGCAAGGGGCCCATGAATCTGGAATTAAATCTCAGAAGAGATCAGGGTGAATATGAACCTTATGATTTTCAGAGTAAAATGCACAAGACCACCTCTTTGGTCTAGCCTTCCCACAGCACCACAATAAATAAATACAAAATACATATGTAATCCCTAATAAATGGAGGGAATAGCCAGAGAAGAAACATATCCTTACAGTTACATGTCATAATTTTGGTAAGTTCTCTGATGCTAGGGTGATGGGTGCTGTTTGAGAACCTAATAGTCAGAATTAACAGATCTTCCAGATATTGAGTATTGACTGACATATTCCAACAAGTCCTTTGACTATTCCATCATGATGGTTGCAGGGTCCAACCTTTCTGATAGCCTCTTTGACAGGCCCTGGCAAACAGACTTGCAAGAGCTGCTAGGTCATATTACAGGCTCTTTAAAAACGGATATCCTGTTGGAAGGAGTGAGAGGATTAATGGAGTGGGGGACCATAGGAAGTAGCAAAGTGAGTATTGGTTACTTACAGGAGGGGGCGCATCAGGTTTAAAACAAACATAAGGAAGTACTTCACACAACGCACAGTCAACCTGTGGAACTCATTGCCAGAGGGAGATGTGAAGGCCAAAAGAAGAACTGGGTTCAAAAAAGAATTAGATAAGTTCATGGAGGATAGGTCCATCGGTGGCTATTAGCCAAGATGGTCACAGATGCAACCCCACATTCTAGGTGTCCCTTAATCTCTGGTTGGCAGAAGCTGGGACTGGATGACAGAGATTGGATCACTTGATAAACTGCCCAGTTCTGTTCATTCCTTCTGAAACATCTGGCACTGGCTGCTCTCAGAGACCGGATACTGGGCTAGATGGACCATTGGTCTGACCCACCATGCCCATTCTTATGTTCATGTGTAGATAAACCCAAAAGTGATCTGGGCCTGATAATGGGAATGTGTTTTAAGCACTTGTGTGTACATGCATTTAACATTCATTATTTTAATAGCAGCTTATAATATAAGATTGTAGGTTTCATTTAAATCTAAATAAGTATATGGTGAATAATTTGCCACCCACTAATTGCTATAATACTATCACAAAGAGCGGCATGGATGTCATATTCTACTTTGATAATACATCTTATTTATTGTAATACATAGTGTTAGCCAGCCCAACAATCCCTACTTCCTTGTCCTTGAAAAATTCCATCCTGGTTGTATAACACAATGGCTGATTGCCAAATGTGGTTGCTGCCTATTGAAATGAATGAGAAGTCTGCTGCTCTTACACTCCGTTGAAACAGATTCAGCTTTGAGTTATGCCATCCTTTGCACTTCATACCGGCTCCTTGCACCAGCACTCTACTTGACCACACCTAAACCACAACCTTTTTCCTTGATGCCATAGCCTCCTCAGCTTCCTCTCCACCACTCCGTTACGCCACTCCTGAAATAAATCCTCTTCTCACTGCTCTTCCATTTATCACATCTCCCAAGAATCAATGCCTTTGTTTACAGCTCTTCCTGCCAGGTTAGATGCTGTTGCTCCATTCAATTCTGTCCTGAAGGTTTACCTGAATATCTAAGACTTTTGCAGTTTGTCCCATTATTAATGACTTGATGTAAAGGATTAGGGCGATATTTTTGTTCTCCACCACGTCTCTTAAATTCAAACACATCCTTTTACTGCACCAAACCTAACTTACTATTATTTTTTCAAGACTATAATTTTTCAATGCATTTACAACATTGTAAAGAGACAGGGGCAAACCCAGAGGAAACATAAATGGTGTATTGTACATGTCCAGTAAATTGCTGTGAAGACAAGCTGGTGTAATTAATATACCAAGAGTGCAGAAAGGCAGGGTTATATCGGAAAAAGCCACCAACAGAAAACGTGCAAGATAAAGCAGCTTCCCATCTTTATCTTGCAGAGTCTTATTATTATACCTACTTCTATTGGGGAAGCAAATCCTTCACCTTCCCAAAGGATACAATCAGGTGTGAACTCCTTTAGTCCAATAGGTCTTCCTCTCTCCTATGCTTCAATGTCTTTCATGTTCATGCATCTATAACTGCAACTTACCTGTACATTCAAGATGAAATCCTAAAATAATGATTTTTCCCTCTCTAGCCCACTAATTACAATAGCATGAGCAAAAATACTTTGCATAAAAAGTAGAAAAAGTTGCTGTTTGTCACCAAGCAACATGCAGACGCCGATACTTTCAGTATTGAGATGACATAAATGCTACTGCCATGTTAAAATCTATCATGGGAACATTTATGAATATTGCTTAAATTAAATTACACAATGAAATTAATGCAAAGCTGCTGCTATCGACATCCATGCAATTTAATGTATAGTTTGCATAAAGAAAGAATTATAATATATTCATTTGTTTTCTTTCATTCCTTACCTTGTCCTTCTGGAGTTTCACCAAATGGATTCACTTCAACCTGAGTAGCATCAATTTTCAGGAAAAGGTTGTACAGCTTCTTAATTTGATCTGCTGCCTAAATTTGATCAAGTGATTTGTAAGTAGCATGCACAAAAAGGCAACAGTAAACCTTTACATCTATTTTTAGTATCTCAAATTACATGAAATCTCAAGTCTGGTAGAAGATTACAGCAGCTCTCAGCTACCGAATTACAGGAGTATTTAATTCAAATGGAATTTTACCTTACCAAAAATATTAAGAATAAAGCCTAAAAGTTTTAATAAACATTCGTAAATGCTATCTTCATAGTATACAAACTGGGGATTTTCAGTAAAATGAACAGCATCGTTAAAATAAACAAGCTTAATTTAAGCACAGTCAAAGAAGTTTTTGAGTTCATAATGAATATATTTTCTCCGGTATGCTGATATTCAAGTTAAGTAGTTATGTTAATGAGTCTAAATTCAGAAACTGAGAAGCAATGTGGATTTCATGAGTGCAGATTAATTGCTGAATCTGTTTAGAAAAAATATAAATCTCCCTCCTACATCAAAATGCAACTTTTCCCTGTAGAAACAACAATTGAAAGATTGGGTTTGTTTATTTAAAAGTCGGCCTCTCCTGCTCCCCACTGCTGTTCTTTGCCCCCTCCTCTCTCTCTGTGGCTGTGGGTGGGTGGGGCTAATCGTGACATAATATTAAGTCCCCAACCACTGTTTTCCTCCGCCATTCCCCTATTAACAGGTTAGCTAAGTAAACCAACCTTTCCACCTGCAACGAATTTTCATATTGCAACGCTATTGGTTGCAATGAGGTAGCAGAAAGATTGGGACCCCAAAAACCACACACTCCAAAGCTTTTTATCTTGGTCAGTGGTTCAGTTAATCAAAAACTCAAACCAAAACATTTGGGATCTTTCGGAAAGTAAGGAAGGGAACCAAATTAAAAACCAAACTTGCTTTTATGTTGCTTCTGCCTTTATGAAAAACCCCACTACTACTGTTGGACCATTATCTCAAAATACTACAGTTGTGTAACATTGAGGGAATGGTTGTGCTTTACATATATATTGTATCAGTACCAACTTCCAGGTTTCTAAACTTATTTGTTATTAAATATGTGCCAAATAATCTCTAAACATAATTTTTTAATTTAATATGGAGATATATTTATCTCATAGAACTGGAAGGGACCTGAAAGATCACTAAGTCCAGTCCAGTCCCCTTCCTTCACAGCAGGACCAAGTACCATCAGATTTTTGCCCCAGATCCCTAAATGACCCCCTCAAGAATTGAACTCACAACCCTGGGTTTAGCAGGCCAAATCACTGAGCTAGCCCTCCTCCGCAAATTCTTGTTTTGTGGGCCATTCCCAAGCAGTTTGTTACTTGTGTTTAATATTTGAGCTATTATCTGTCTTAGTTTTAATTGGACACAGAAATATGTAACCTGTTTCCTAACTGGATGATGGCATAATTATTAGAATGAGATTTCTGGTGTGAATACTCATCTTTGAATTAAACATTCATTTCTCACAAATATGTGCATAATATTCAGTTTCTACAAACGTTTCTGCCAATAAACTTGCTCAGTCGAAAATCTGCAGAAAATGAATTCAAAAGGTTCCTGAACACAGCCAATGCAAATTCCATTCTGAGACATTTGCCAAGCTCTAATTGTGTGTGTTTGTGTTCTGTATGCACATATATTTGCACTTTCTTCGGGACTACACCAAATGGGCCAAATCCTGCTCTCAGTTCTATGGGTGACTCTCCCAAGGAATTGCGCCCCTGTGACTGAGACATTAATAGTAGTAGACATTAAATCCATATAAATAAATAAAAAAATACAATTTGCACCAAACTAACATATGATTAAAATCAACTAAAATAGGAGCTCGTGTGACATTAACTACTAGAAATTCCTTACTGCATCAGAATTTAGCCATGCTCTTGTTTTTAAGGTAGCATTGAGCAGGTCTATAAAATTGGGATGACAGTCTCACGCCCACTCCGAGCCCTTTATTACAAGGAAAAAAGGGCAGGAACGGTATAAGGGGCTCCAAAAGCCTAGTATCAGGGCAGAAGTTCCCAGCACAGGCACTGAGTGTAGACAACAGCCCTACGGCTATTTCCTGCAAGCCTTGGCGTAGGGGGCATGCCAGGGCAGGCAGAACATCCTGGGGATGAGGCCACTACCTGCAGTGCGAAGGAGAGTCCGGGCAGCACTGTGGGCCATAAGGCAGCTGTAAGTTATACAGCAGCCCAGAATCAGGAGGGCACAAAGGTGCTTAAAGCCACCATAGCTCCCTGGCCCCTAGGCTGCAAGTTCTGTGCTGAGACCCTAAGGGTATGGTCTACACAACCATTAAATACGTGTGGCTGGCCTGGGTCAGCTGACTCGGACTTGCAGGGCTCAGGCTGTGGGCTGTAAACTTGCAGGGTAGATGTTCAGGCTGGGGCAGGAGCCTGGGCTCTGAGACCCACCCCCATCGCTGGGTTTCACAGTCTGGGCTCCAGCCTAAACCCAAAACATCTATACTGCTATTTTTAGCCCCACAGCGCGATTCTGAGTCAGTTTTAGCCCCGGGCTCTGAGACTGGCTGCAGTCGGTCTTTCTGAGGTGTAGACGTACCTTTAGAGGAGCAGCACAGAATCATACCCTAGAAGTAGTTGCTATTCAGATGGACCTTTTTATTTAATGACCTATTTATTCCATTTACATACTTCAGTAAATCCCATTGAAGAGGTTATGGTACATGGAAAGAAACATACACAATAGTTCAGTTTAACAGTCCCAGTATTGTTGTCAATAATTAAGTACCAGAACTTTGCAAGGGTTGAAAGGTTTGAGATAATCATTCGTTCTCACTGAAGATACTGCTAAATCTTCAAATGTGCGTTAATCAACTTAATGATTATGCATTTGTTAATTGCACAGTTGGGATGGAAAATAATTAGAAGTGCTGTATTAAAAATGGAAAGATTCTACAGAAAAGGCATTTTGATATTATGGGGAAAAGTATGAAGAAAGAGCTTATGATAGCTGTCTTTAACACCTATTAACATTAACCCAAATACAGCTGTTTCCTATCTACAAAGTGATTCACTCCAGCACTGTTTCTTGTGATATTATGTACTATATAGAATTCCTAGCATAAAACAGAGATAAGCGCTGATGCATTGAAAATTATACTCTCAGAATCCCCTCAGCAAACTGGCAGCCTTTGTTTGATTGTGTCTCAGACTTTAAAAAAGTAAAACATTCTTCTGCTATACAAAACACCTATTTATTGATTTCTGTCATATTGCATTTGAGATATTAAAGACCTGATCCAGCAAAGGGATCCATGTGGGCAATCCATTACACCCACTGAAATCAATGGAACTCACAAGATCAAGGACTGAATCTATTTAATTTCAGGAACAATAAATTTTCTGTTAGCACCCATACCTGCATCTAAAATAGGCAAGACCTGTTATGAGAGAGGTTCAATTTATTAAGATACAAACGTTTTAAGCATTACCCTAAAAGGCGTAAAACCTCTCAGAACCAATCACTTAGCAGAACTGGCACCTCCACACCTTTTGTCTGAAGACAATTGAACCCTTCCCTGTCAAGTTACCTGCTGTTGCAAAGGTCCTTTGAATCCTAAATTTTCTGCCATCTGCAATGCTTGGTTGTCCTTTACACCTTCAAAAATATCTATTTCCTCCTGTTACAATAAAGTACATAAAGAGAATTAAGGTATTCAATCTGAGTAGAGATTTATAACTTGAAAAGAAAAATGCTTAGTATATATTTGCAAATTAGTAATTAACGTATGGCAGTTTGCCAAAGTTCTCGGAGATTCAGGCTATAGCAGCTGCCTATAGGGTATGTTATAATTATCACACCATCTATAAAACAGTCCTTCCAAAAAACTATATAATTCTTCAGGGTGGCATGCTGACAAGACAATCTGACACCAGTTTTCATTTTTAATTACTGTACAGATGGCGTTGATGAATATTTAGGCTGTTAATTTTTATGACATCTTCTGGAAAGTCTCCAAGACAGTGGTATTGCTGCCCAGTAATATTACTAAGTTTATATAATTTCAAAATGTGCATTAAATATTTTTGCTTTTCCCCCCACATAATTATATGTCTGTACCAATTATTTTCCCAAATGAATAGCTTATCTACTCATTATCAAGCCACAGAAACATTATAAATACTAGAATGCATTACTCATCATTCAGCAGTGAGTACGTGCCAACAGTGACAACACAGTAGTATCTGAGGTGCAAGACTTAAACCTATACTAAGAGGAGGAAATAATTGAGAACGTCCACCTTTGAAATTAAGTGTAGGGTTTTTTTAATTGGCAATCATGGTATTGACCCTAAGCCTGCGTGCAAAAGAACAAGCCTAACCACACTTTTCAATTAGTTAAAGTGAAACATGAAAGATACTAAGAAACAATTAAGAAAATGCTTCATATACAGGTGATGTTTAACATGTGAAATTTAGAGCAATTGTCTCACTAAGACTTTGCCTAGATTAGGAAAAGAGGTCTAGGGTTAACACAAGGAGGTGCTGAACCTTCCTCATCTCCCAGGATCAGGTCCCTATTTTGTTACATGAAATTTTTAATTTATTTATTTTTTGTAACATCTTTCTGCAGAGGAATTTTTTTTTCATTTGGAAATCTGATTACAATTTGAATCTGAAATGTCATTTTGATACCTTAAAGATAAGTTCCGGGCTAGTAGCCGCCACTTCTTCTATGTCAACACCTCCCTGTGGGCTGCCAACCATCACAGGTCCATTGGAAGCTCTGTCCATCAAAATTGCAAAGTAGGTTTCCCTCGAAATATTCAATGCTTCTGCAACCATCACCTAAAAATTAACAGGGGGGGAAAAAAAACAAACATTCTTTTTAACTGGTATATCTTGGCTAGTGAGATTTAACCATAATATTTTTTAATTAGTTGTGGTATCTGGGAGTACGAAATGTCATAAAATCCAAAGAGCAATTATGAATCAGATGAAACAGATAAAATTTTACACCATTGTGAACTGCTAGCAGAGAATATAGTGGCTCATACTTCAACACAGTCTTAAAGCAGCTGCAGTTTTACGTTACAGGCACCAGATACTCCATTAGCTTTTTTCTTCTTGAATCTCTCAATTCCTATACCCTATAGCCATTTACATTAGAATATATAATAATAATTGTGAACTAGGGTCCCAATCATCCCTTCTAAACAAAAACCCCAAAGCAGAGTATGACAACTTCTAGGGAGAATCTCAGCATTTCCTTTCCATTCTTTCATGATTCTAGCACTTAAGCAGGGGATGGGTGAGTACGTATAGCTTGCTAACCCTGTGGAGATTAGAGATCCTGAGAGAAATAAGACAGCAGCCCTGCAGAACAAGCCTTAGCCCCTCTGTGCTGCCCATTGGAAGTACTTCTTCCTAAGAAGATTGTCTACTATTGATGGCCCAGGCGACATCTCCAAGGAGGATAGAAGGTCCAAGAGGAGTAGTTAAGGTTGTTTACTATGGCATTAACTCCAGTACAGATTTACACCTAGCAACCCACCATGTCCCAAGGAGATGATAGCTCTACAGCTCTCTCCTCTTCTAATATAAAGGATCCCAAACTCACATGGAACGAAACTGCAAAGTATGCCTCCATATCATGGAGCTGCAACTCCTCCCCTTCTACGCCCCTCACAACAGATCCCCATACTTTTGCTCCGCTCCACCAGCATAAATGGGGGAATACACTCATGCCGATCTATGATCTATAGTTTAGCTTCCAAGGAAGTACGGACTTTACATTACACCTGTGTGTTTGGAATCTGACCTGAAGTAGGACCAAAAATAAAACACTGCTACTGTAAATTAATTATAACCATTGTCCTCATGAATGAAAAAAAATGCCAGAGACATGCTGAGTGCCCATTTTGTTACAGCTCAGTAATAACTATACTCACTTTTCCATCTGGATCGTTGGTCATCAGACCTATTACCTAATAGCAATGACTGATGTAAGGCAACAGTAATCAAAAGGAAGTGGTTATGGATGGACTTCCTGTCAGCCATTTAAGAGACGAAGCACACTTTTACACTTGCCACGTTACTCCCCAGAATAACTCTTTTTGGTATAAGGATATCAAATTACTTTAAATATTCATGTTAAATAACTTCACTGTATTACTATTAGTAGGTGCTGTTAGTTATCATGATAGGTGCCAGACTGACAAGCCCAGGACTGGAGCTCTCTCTCTCAAGCAAGGCAAGCATGGTAGCAATGTGTGCTTCTCTACCTCAACCCCGAAGTCCAGGGAACATCCCTGGGGCAGAGTGATTCACTCTCCAATTCCATTCTCTCTAGATTCTCTACTGAGACAACCACCCAGGGTGGCAATGAGCTTCATCAGATTGGTGGTGATGACTCTAACATGGACACCCTTTCAATGGAAACTATAGAGACCAGCAACTCAGTTCACTAAGTGGGCTAAGAAACAAGTATCAGATGAGAATGACTTACTGATCTGGGCTGCTTATAAATCAATGGCTTTAAATCGTCATCTTAGATTAAGTCTTTGTGTATACCATGATTCATGAAGTAGCCAATATTTAATGAATGAAATACACAAGGTCAGATTTACTGCTGGTGTAACTTTGTTGAAATCAAATCATGGCCCACATTTGTTTTAAATGTAAGGCTCCTGGTGTCTAACTGTAGGGTGTATTCCATTGAATAATGCTTCCTTGGATTTCAAGGTTCCATGGCTATAAATGAGAAACTTTTATCAATTTATTTGATATTCTACTAAATGAGTATAGGAGGAAGAATGCACTTACCTTATGCCTGTCCGTACTTCTTAACAGAATAGGAAAAAATAAGAAACAAGAAATTAAATAAAGTTCCTCTCTATCAGCTGGGCAGAGGGGAGGGAAGATGTATTTGTTTATGGACTTTTGACTGGGAAGACATTTTCACCCTTACAATAATTTTGCTTCCTTTCCCCTCTCCCTTGCTTTCTTCACCGAACATCTAAAGAGCTACAGGAATAGTTCAAACAAGCAACTATTCAAAAGCAAACTAAGGAAAACTAGAGTTAAAGGAAGCCAATAACAAATAATACAGAAAACTACTTTATTTTGTAAAGGTTTTTTATTCAAGGCTGCTCTAAAGGGAAATGAAAAGCCAGTATCCCAAGCGTAGGTCATCTGTCACTATCGTTAACGTAACAAGCATGGATATGGAAAATGGGCTTGGTTTGTTGTAGTTAGAACTTTTACCTGCACTAGTAGATCTGAAATGGTTGAGTCAGTTGCTCTATTGATAGGTCAAGTAAAACCACCCGTCAAAAGGCACCTGAAATTTTGGCACCAGAAACTCTTAGCTGTATTCTTCAGACAAAGTTCCCATAGCACAAAGGAAAAGGGAAAAATGTTAATGGAAGTGTCACTAAAATACTGCTAAGTGATACGTTTAAGAGCTAAGGGTGGGATTTTCAACAGGCAGTCAGGGAGTTAGGAGACCAGATCCGATTGAATTTAAATTAGAGTTCAGTGTCCAATTCCCTTTGGCTCCCAGCCTAAGTCAATGGTGGTGAGAAGACCATACAAATAACATGGATTCTTTAAATCAAAACAATCAAAAACCCTAACCTAAAAATGTTAACCTCCATAACAGTAACCTACCTTACGTAACTGTTGTTCTTTGATGTATAGCTCAGTGGTTTGAGCATTGGCCTGCTAAACCCAGGGTTGTGAGTTCAATCCTTGAGGGGGCCTATTTAGGGATCTGTGGCAAAAGTCTGTCTGGGGATTGGTCCTGTTTCAAACAGGGGGTAGAACTAGATGAGGTCCCTTCCAACCCTGATATTCTATGATTCTTTGATGTGTTGCTCATGTCCATTCCATTCTAGGTGTGTGCACACCCACGTGCACAGTTGTTGGAGATTTTTGCCTTAGAGGTATCTGTAGGGTCAGCTGTAGCACCCTCTGGAGTGCTGCGCTCATGCGTTGGTATATTAGGTGCCGCTGTCCTTAGACCCTCTCAGTTCCTTCTTGCCGACAACTCCGACAGAGGGGCAGGAGGGCGGGTAATGGAATGGACATGAGCAACACATCTTGAAGAACAACAGTTATGAAAGGTAGCTAACCATTTTTTCTTCGAGTGCTTGCTCATGTCGATTCCATTCTAGGTGACTCACAAGCAGTATTCCTGTAGATGGGCTAGGAGTTCATGGTTGTGCAGCTTGCAACACTGCTCTACCAAAGTCAGCGTCGTCTTGGACTTGCTGGGTAAGCGTGTAGTGAGATGTGAACAGATGACCAGGTAGCAGCCCTACAGAACTGTGCCTCAAGACCACTGCTGAAGCGACCACCCTGGCCGCCGAATCAGCTGCGTCCCAAGACCATTTGGAGGGAGCACCGTGTCGCTGTAGTGCCCACCTCAACAAGGGCCCCAAATTCTTGGGCCGAGTCCTGGGTCAGGGAGTCCTTGAACTTATGGAGGGAGTCCCATAGGTTAAAGTTATATCTCCCCAAAAGAGCCTGGTAGTTTGCGACCTGGAACTGAAGGCTGGCCGTGGAATAAATTTTCCTTCCAAAAAGGTCCAGCCTCTTGGTCTCTATTTTTGGGGATAGAACTGGATTGCCCTTCTGCATCTCTCATTGGCCGCAGAAATGACCAACGACCCCGGGGAGTGTGGGTATGCAAGTATTCAAACCCCTTGGCTGGGGCAAAATACTTATTTTCAGTTCTCCTGGAGGTGGGCGGGATTGAGAATGGGGTTTTCCAAAGGGCTTTGGCAATCTTTAGGACCCAATCATGCACCAGAAGTGAGACACGTCTCTCCACCTCTAGGCCTAAGTTTGTGGCCACCCTTCGGAGCAGGATTTGGTGCTCCTTAAAACTGTCCGGTGGGCTAGCATGAGAGGGCCCCGCAACAGCCTCATCTGGAGAGATGAGGACAACTGGATCACCGGGGGAGAGCCCAGGGCTTCATCCCCCATGTGGAAAGGAGGTTTTGGGGGGTGGGCACTCGTTCCTCCACCCCAGCGTCCAATTGTGCTTCACGCACCAATCCTGTCATGCCACCCATGCTGTCTGTTGCTTTTCTGAAGCAGCTACCAAAGATTGGGGCGAAGGAGGCATCAGCATAACCGGCATGCCCCAGGCACTCCAGTAGCGCCATTGCCTTGGCCACTGGCCCTGCTGCCAGGGCAGCATTGTGGAGGTGGATGTAGTCTCAGGTGCCCAGTCATGCCAGTGCTACCTCCGTGAGGGGCTGAACTCCCTTTCTGTGCTGAAGGAATCCCCTTCTGGTGACCACAGTGGGGCCTTCCACGCCTGAGTCTGGTGGCTAACTGTCACCATGGATGAACGGTGCCTTAAGTAAGCGGATCGGTGCCGGGAGCGGGGGTATCAGTACCGCATTGGCGAATGTTTCCACAGTCTCAGTGCCAGTGGCCTACGCCTTGGAGACAATTGGCGGGAGGATGACCGGTGCCAGCCATATGGTGACTGGTGTCTCAATCTGTGGTTTCAAGGCGGGCAGCCTGAACAGGGTCCTTTACCTGATGCCCCTTGGTCTTTCACCTGATGCCCCTTGGTCTTTCTTGCTCGGTGTCGGGTCACACTTCTTAGATTTCTTCTTGGGCACCAGCAAAGGGGAGCAGTGCCAGGTAGAACCTGGTGTCAGGGGTTTACTACGCACAGAGGCCAAAGTATTGGGAGTTGAGTCCGTCTGGGACAGTCCCAAGGCCGGGCAGAGAGCAGCCTCCATGAGGAGGGCCCTCAAACGGATGTTGCGCTCCTTCTGTGTTCTGGGACTAAAGCTCTTACAGATGCGACACTTTTCTTTGACATGTGATTCCCTTAAGCACTTCAGGCAGCTGCTATGGGGGTCACTAACAGGCATAGGCCTGTTACAGTAAGGGCAGGACTTAAAACCCAGAGACTGGGGCATGCTCCGCCTTGGGCAAAGTCCCCTGCCTAACTTATAACTACAGTGCTTAACAACTACTTCACTAGCTAATTACTATCAACAAAACTATTTACAAAGCACTAAATCAGAAACCAAAGGAGAACCTGCTAACCACTTGCTAGACAAAGGAAAGATGCTCCGACAAACTGCCAGGGGTGGTAAGAAGGAACTGAGAGGGCATAGGGCTGGTGGCGCCTAATATACCGATGCATGAGCGCGGCACTCCAGAGGGCACCACAGCCAACCCTATGGATACCGCTAAGGTTAAAATCTCCAACAACTGTGCACATGGGCGCGCACACACCTAGAATGGAATCGACTTGAGCAAGCACTCGAAGAAGAACCTTGAGTTGTTCAAGATGATAACTGACAGGCATCCATGTACAGAATTTTTTTTTTTCCAGGTAAAAATTTTAATTTCCTCCACTGATCAGTGTAGAATGCCTAGCAGTTTTTTGCAAGTAGAATAGGATTATGTCAAAGGGAAGAAGTATGTAAGGGGAAAAAAAGTTACCTTATCTTTAAAAGTCCCATCTTGGTAAGAAACAAGTGTCAGTCATGTAATGCCTGGTATAAGAATGCAAACAGAAGTCTGCAGTGTCAGAGACTGCCCATTTGTTATTAATGAGAGGCATATGGCAATGGTTAATCGGGAATCCCCTCATTAGGCTTTCCTTCCTTTCTTGACAATAAAAAGACAGAAGAAGTAACATAATGGAAGAAGGGATAAGAAGAAGGAGAAGGAAGAATGGAGAAAGTAAATAAGGAAGTGTTTTTTACTCCTTCTCACTACACAAGAACTAGGGATCACCAAATGAAATTAATAAGCAGTAGGTTTAAAAGAAACAAAAGGAAGTATTTCTTCATACAATGAACAGTCAATGTGTGGAACTCTCTGCCAGAGGATGTTATGAAGGCCAAGACCATAACCGGGTTCAAAAAAGAACTAGATAAGTTCATAGAGGATAGGTCCACCAATGGCTATTAGCCAGGATGGGCAGGGATGGTGTCCCTAACCTCTGTTTACCAGAAGCTGGGAATGGGCGACAGAGGATGGATCATTTGATGATTGCCTGTTCTATTCATTCCCTCCGGGGCACCTGACATTGGCCACTGTCGGAAGACAGGATTCTGGGCTAGATGGCTGTTCTTATGTTACGAGATGCCTAACTCCGAATACCTTAGTAATATTCCTGAATTGATGAGGAAGCTCTCCCAGCAAAATCACTGATATTTCAGGCTCCTCATCCAGTGCCACCTAAGGCTTGGAAGACTGTCATCACCTATTGACCAGCCACATCACAGGGGGCTTTGACACATCAGTGGATGAGAGGAAAGAGTGGACTAGTGGCTACTGTCTCTAATGGCCAGCAACTCTTTCAGTCTTCCCTAAAGAAATCATCGTCATCAGAGTCTATCTACTTTGAAGTGGGTGACTTGGCCTTCACGGTAGAGTTCATTGCTACATTTAGACTCCCACTGTGTAACATTTCCCACCCACCTCCAGTGAGAAAGGGGCAGTAGTTCGTATCTGCAATGCCATCTAAGTCAGACAGGCAAGAGATCAGAGAATTTGAAAGATAAAGTGGGACAAGAAGTGCCAGTCCTTCACATGTAATTCAACTTGGGCTTTTACCTGGTGTTCACGTGATGTAAGCAACTGACTCCATCGTTCCAGGCCAGTGCATCAGGAAACATAGAATTTGGGTTTTTTTTCCTTGTATTGTTCTGCTTTGCTTATGATGAAAAGTATGAAGATTCATTATCCTATTTTCCACAGCAGTTTTACTGAAAAAATGTCCTGGGAAAGCCGTTATTATAAAGCCACCCTGATAACTTCATATTTTCTTGCTTTAACATTTAGCCTTCTAACAATCTGCCTGTAAGTTAAAGGTCTAATTTCACATGGAAATCTAAAATGGCCCTTTGATACTGAATCATATATTAGAAATGTTAATTCTCTTATTGCTTGGAGAAAAGGTACAGATATCAGGTTATCTAAGTTGTCATGATAAGCAGAAGACTGCCTGCTCAGATAATCAGACTCTCCAAATTCCAGGGTGCCATAAGAGGATTTTATGTAAACTCACAAAATAGCTGCCAAGTTCTAAAGGAGCCAAGGGGACTTCTGTTTATTTAAGAAGTATCAATTTTAAGAAGCACAGCCACCTTTTAAATACTTATGTAGGAACATAAGCAGAAAGAGACCATTCTACATTTGAGAACTCAATTTTCGATAACAAACTGCACTTTCTACATGACTATTCTAACTGTAGAAAGTTTTTGACCTTTAACATTTATCCTTAAAAATGAAGTACAATATTGATATCTCCTAGAACTCAACACCTGCTCATGCCTTTCATCACTAACACCTGCTGATTCTGACGATAGAAATTACACCTGTTGTCCAGATGCACTGTGCAACTTTAAGTTCCATCACCTGTGTGCAGGTTTTCGAAATGAGAATACAAGGTCCTGTTTACATGGTAGAGTTTTACCAGTTATAGTCATATAAATACACCAATATAATTATATCAATATAACTCTCTACGTGGACACTTACTCAGGAACAAGAGTGGGTTTTTTAGGTTAGCCCAAATGCCTTTCAATGAGATAAACTAAACTGAAAAAAGCCACTCTTGTTCCAAAATAAGACTGTCCACACACTGAGTAATACTGGCATAAGTATACTAGTTTAAATTCACTCCTTAGCTTGCATAACTTTTCTGTGTGAACAAACCCTAAGAGAAGGAGCATGGGGAAATGGTTTGAGCAGGGGACTGGAGGCAGGAAATCCTGACTTCTAATCCCAAACCTACAACCAACCTGTTGTGTGGTCTTGGACACGTAATTTAATCTATGTATCTGTAAAATAATTATAAGATACCTATTTGAAAGTAGTATGATTATTTAATTTTCTAAAGTGGTAAATAATTTCTAAAACAGCAGAAAAGTGAAAAAAGTAAGAATGTCTTTCCTTACTAACTTGTAATTTACTTTAACAAAATTATAGGACAAGACTTCTTATATTCCTGTTGCAATAAAACAAAAATGCCTACAATCTCCTGAATCTCCATTGCCATAATTAAATGCAGAGGTTACTGAAGGCACTCCCCTCTGCTCAAACAGCTACCTTTTATTTTTGTCTCTAAGATCTACCAGACATTTTGTGTGCACAAAAATTTCTATATGTTAAATGTTATCCTGGAGATACAAAATCCATTTAGCTATCACATACAATGATGAAATTCTATCCTACAACTAAGATTGTGGAGCCTGGTACTACAGTGTGATACTAATACTCTGAATGACTTGTAATCTGTGTAAATTGCAACTAGTTCCAAGATGCTAACAAGAGCAGAGTCTGCCTAGAAAGTAAAGGTTGTCCCCCCTCCCCCCATACGTATCTTTTAAGAGGAGTCAATAGCTTTTCACAAAAACACTTCTGTTGAATTAGAGAGATATGCATCATTATATTCGGATATAACGCGGTAAAGCAGCGCTCCGAGGGGGCGGGGCTGTGCACTCCGGTGGATCAAAGCAAGTTTGATTTAACGCGGTTTCACCTATAACGTGGTCAGATTTTTTGGCTCCCGAGGACAGCGTTATTTTGGGGTAGAGGTGTATAAAGTAGGGCTAGTGTGTTTGCTTGGCAATCTCATAAAGCCTAGATAAATCATTACTATTATAAAATGCTTTTACAAAATGTACTGTAAACTGGTTATTGCAGTACAATTCAAGAAAATTTGTGCATGTGATGCAGATGGAGAATATGCCAATTTGCTGAAATGCCCAAAAACTCTGCAACAGTAAACATTTTACATTTAGAACAAAATGGCTACCTACTACGAGAAACACAAAATATGTGGCTATCAATCCCTTACTACTGATGTGCAACCCGCCAGACAACAAAATGCACATGCATATTGAAGAGAAATCCTAGTTCCACATTAAAATGCTTTTATGTGTACTGTAATATGTTTCCACATATCCTTGCTGGACAGCAAAAATACACATTCTATTCTATATACATGCTAACACTGTGCTAATCATTGTAGTATCTGAGCACCTGATGTTCTTCCTCAGAGACTTTAAAGTCAGAAGAGACCATGATCACCTAGTCTGACCACCTAAAAAACTTCACCGACCCATTCCTAGAATATTCCCCTAACCTCTGATTGAGTTACTGAAGTTCTCAAATCATGATTTAAAGACTTCAAGTTTTGCTGAGAATCCACCATTTACACTAGTTTAAACTTGCAAGTGGCCCAGGCCCCATGCCGCAGAGAAAGGCGAAAAAACCCATATCTCATATGGATACACTCTCCAGTCAAGTACAATAATTTGTAATAATCATTACACTGAATTTAGCTTTTTCTCTCTTCACAGAACAATTGAACAGATTGATTTTCTCTGATTTATTCATTGCTGGATTTTTTTTCTTTATTAAAATCCCTCTGGCTTGATACCTAAACAACATCGTTTAGGTGAGGGTTATATAAGCTACACGGTATTCTCTGTCTTCTCTGGTTGGATGAGAATAGCTTATGATTATTTTATCTGGTATGAATTTTCATGGAAAGCAAAACACAAAAGGAACACTATTTAAGGAAATGACAATTTTCTTTAAAAAGCCAATCATATATTCATGGGAATTTTTTGCACTATTCATCCAAATCTAGTCACTATGTTTCCATGATATACTCTATCCTCTTGCTCCTGACACTATATATTTACAGAAGCAATGTGTTGAAGGGGAGAAAAGAAGCTACAAGTAATACGTCTTATCTTTACACTACATACTGTATAGAGCTTTTTGGAAATCCACTATGTAAGAGCATCTTCCTACTCTCTCTACTAAATTAAGTTAGTGTGCTTTCATTTAAATAATCCATTCTGAAAATACAGACCTTTCATTTTCTATTGATTTCCGATGAAAATTAGAAGTCTGCTTTGTAGATTTGACCATTTAAACAAATGCACAATCTTCTAATCAGATGGGGCGGAGGGACAACAAGTCTTCCTCTGCTGGAGTATTTCAAGCAGTTCAGCTAGCACAAAAAGGAATAAGACTACGGCGATTACAGAGGAAGAGCGCTTTCACCACACAATATTCTGAGAACAGCTGTAAGCTGAGAAATGTCTCTTTTGTGTTTATTATCAGAGTTTATGAAAGGTAGTAGTAATTTTTGTTTCTTCTTTTTACTATTTAAAATTAAACTTCTATCAGAAACTATAATAGTCTGCCTTTCTTCTTCCCAGAGATATTGCTGAAGAGACACAACAGAACATTCCTCAAATACTCAACAAAAAGCATCTCTTCAGCTACATGTCCTCTTTCTCTGCCAATGCCAAGACACTGGCAGTACATTAGCAACTACTTATTTTTTCTTCAACTTATGCCAAAGAAGTTTGCATAACACACTGTCTCCTGGCATCAAACAGACAGCAGAGCTCTTCATTATATGCCCTCTCTCAACAAAGCAAAGTTAGAGACAAAAAATCAGAAAATTTCCAGTAGCAGCCTTACTTACAGGATTTAATTGAAGGGTGAAAGTCTAAGAAAGCCTGGCCTGAAGGGCTACCTAAGTTTCTCTTACTTAAGCAAATAATTAAGGACATGACCACCCCACAAAAAAAGGCACTTTTGGCATCCTAGAAAAAGCAATTACCCAAAATGAGAAAATGTAATATTTCTCCTACACCTCTACCCAGATATAACGCTGTCCTCAGGAGCCAAAATAATCTTACCGCGTTATAGGTGAAACCGCGTTGTATCGAACTTGCTTTGATCCGCCAGAGTGCGCAGCCCCGCCCACCCCGGAGCACTGCTTTACCGCGTTATATCCAAATTTGTGTTATATCGGGTCGCGTTAAATCAGGGTAGAGGTGTACCAAAAGGCGTATTTCTGCTACAGAGATCAGGTTAGAATTTGCTAGGCATTCACTTCATCATACACAGCAAAATGAAGTGTATGCCCTGGCTAATTTCAAAATATTCAGTGTTGAACAAACATTTAAAAGGAAGCAAAGATAACACATTTTCCTTTGTCACATTAATAGGATGCAATCAATCAGGAAAACACAATGGCACATACTACAGCACGTTAGTTTACAGTTGCAACTGAACAACCTTCAATTTTTAAGGAAGAGGAAAAAATATCTTACTTTCTTAACTTTAACACCATCCTTTGGAGTTTGCTTTGTTGCGAGATTGTACCCAATCATCTGTTCAGCAAGCTGCCCAACAACCTTAGGGCTACAAAAGAAGGGAAAAGGTCAATTTACTAACATGTATTAAAGATATTTTGATCAGTTAAAACAGCCGTTGCAAAAGCCTCAATACTATCAGTCGCATATTATTCATGTCTTTCGAATTTTAGAGACTTACTCTTTAGTTAGATGGACCCCTCCTTTCAATCCACTATTGAAAACACCTTTTCCTCTCCCTCCAGCTAGGATTTGAGCCTTTAGAACGATTTCTGTTGCCTCTGTAAGAGAAAAAAATACATTGTTGTGCTATTAAACGTTATTTATTGAGCCATAGCAACTATTAACCTATTTCAAAAAGCAAGTAGTACAGAACTGGTAGAACATATTTAAAAACAAACGAACTAAAATTCACAACTGCTAGATAGTCTTACAGAGAAGTCAGTTTTGTTCATAATGCAACACACCAAAAAAGTGTTAACGAACATCCATGAGTTACCCATTAGCTGGCTAAATATGTTGATATTTAGACAAAACATTGTCATTAATAATGTATAACCTACATAATAATCCCTGTAACTTGCATGGTTTGACTGCCTAGTTTTAGAACTGTTTTCAATACCTGGACCAGAGCATATGTCCTTTGAGTGGTCACATATGCACATGGTAGCAGGCAAATGTTTATGGTGAGAGAGTAAATTTCAGCCTGTGATTGAAGCCCAGACAGCAGGGGTGTGGATATGGGGATGCAAGGAAGAATCCAATCTCCAAGTGCAGGCTGGGTAGGGAGCAGCTGGTACATCAATCCCTAGGCTAGAGTAGCAGCTGCTAACCCTACATGGGGGGTTTGGTCCACTTGATCCAGTGCCCAAGCCAATGCCCTTTTCCCTGGTTTCAAGCTCCCCACTTTACAGTGGAGTAGGGAAGGTCCAGCTTTGCTGTTCACAAGGGATACAGAATGCCCTAAGTACTAATTTGTATGTGTTTCCCTGACCCCTGTGCAACAAAAACAGCACAGTTCTGGGGCCTTGCACACCCTCTTCAGCCCTGGGTGACGTTCACCTGCAGTAAAATACCCTGGGCAGAGGTAAATGGCTACTCCAGCCTCACTCTGCCCCTCCACTCTCTGTGTGGCCTTGTACAGAGAAGCAGCTGCTCTCATCTTACTCTGCCTCCTTCCCCTACAAAGCCTGTGCACAGGGAAACCATCCAGCCCACGCAGCATCATGCCCAGAGTGTAACAGCCGCTCCCCTAGGAGGTGCTATGCGATTGGCCAGGGAGCTCGGAGGGTTGTTGCCTGATGGGTGGAGTTGTAAGGGAGTGGCTGGGCTGGGATGCTTAGCAGGCAGGGAAGGTGTGACACTCTCCTCCCACAAGCCAGGCTGAACCCTATGGGGAGTGGGGGGTAAGACATCTAAATCGATTGAACCTCAAGGGGGGGGGGAAGGAGGTCTGAGGCCTCCAAACTCGGAGCATGTTTGTCTCATCCACTTGTTATGTCTTCTTTTTTAGGCTGTAAACTTCTGAGGCAGGAACTCTTGTTTACTAGATTTGCACAGTGCATATTAAAATCGGGTCCAGCATGGCTGGAATCTTTAGTGACTAATGCAATGTAAATGTTAAATAATAATAATTATGGGGGAGGAATTTACCCAAATGAACCCAACAGGACTTTGCACTGCACCTCCACTGAAACCTTATATACCCATTCTCCTAAACTACTCCCCTCTCATCAGCATGGGGAAGCCGAAAGCTCACAGATTAACTACATCACACCAAAGAAGGAAGAAAGTTTCAGATTTGAGACACCCCACAACATCCCTGATCCCCCTCAAAGAATGTCCTGCCCCTAGAACCCTCCTTTTTCAACCATGTTAGCTCAAACATTTCAGCTGATCTCAACTACCCTGGGAGCACATAAGGAGAAAGGTGAATTCACTTGTAGCCAGCATCCATACCATTTACAGCTCTGGAAGTCAAAACCAGCATCTAATATTGAACTCACATGAACCCAAAGATACCAAGCTCTGCACTAAAGTTTTCAAATGGTCTTAAGGTACACCCAATTTA